>NW_022156760.1:0-600000 GCF_004353045.1 Thyridium curvatum | reverse complement strand
TCTATCTGCAACCTATGTCGTAACGGTCTAACCCGACTTCATCAACAGCAAACCACACTTGTGCACAATGACCAAGCACTCCCAACGCCTTGCTATGCGGATCAGACAAAATGGTCTCATACCAAGCTTTCATTAAAGAGAATATCGATAATCTCGTCCAAGAAGGTGAACACAAGATGGGCACTGTATGTGGAGACAGAATGTTAGCAGGGTGCAACAAGACCAGGGCCATGTGGGGATTGTAGGGCAAGACACTTGATACTCACTTCAGTCTTGAGTTGTTGAATGTCGCAAAGACACGCCGGCTTGCGGCTTGGGCGTTCAGGCGGCCCACGACGCTGCCAGCGAGGTCGGGGATCAGAGTGGCCAGCATGAGACTTGCTTCGGTCCTCGTCCTCGACTTCTGCGCCGCCGTGCGAGGCGCTTTGTTTCTTTGCAGCTGTCCTCCGGGCCACATGCTGTCTTGCAAGAGCCCAATATACCGCATGAGCGCGTCGTCTTGAGCGAGGACCTTGAGATTGTCTCGCAATTTACGCTCAATCGTGCCACCGAGCAGCTGGTGTAGCACCACCACCACAGCCCGACCACGTAACCAGTTGTTTCCTCTGTTGAGCTCGAACACCTCCAGAAAGATATCGCAAATAGGCTTCACAAAAGGCTCCAGTTCCTTGTCCTCGAACGCATTCAGCTCGGCTTCCGCCTCCGCCGCCGAAATGCCGTTATCTTCTGCGACGGTGATGGGCATAGTGCTGAGCTGGCTCGTGGCGGCAGCGATGAGATTCTGCCCTGCAACAGATAGCTGGTCCAACACCGGGATGCTGCCCAGGATGTCTTCCATACCGTCTGTTACAGAATCATATAGCCTGCTAATGACGTCTTTCTTATCTTGATGGTCAAGAAGATCTTGGCCTTCGGCGATCACGCTCTGTGACAGAAACGCCCTCAGGTCTCGGCTCCGGCAGACCTCGGGCAGGAGCAGCAGCGCGCGGAGATATTTCTCCAACGCGGCCCTTCGCTTGCTCAGAAACTCGCTCTGAAGCTTCATCATCATGCGACGGCGAGGGAAATCCAAGTCTCGTACCGAAGGGTAGCGGGAGCGAAGCTTTTGGTGCAGGTCGAGAAACTCGCTGTATCGACGGGAAACTACCCAGGCGGCAGCAGGCATCTTCTCGCCAGCATTTCTCTGAACTTCAATCACATAGAGAGCAAACTCCCTACCATCATCCTCGCGACCGACCTGGATCGATGTGATCCTGATAGTAGAGCGTCCATAGAGACTGTTGTCGCTTTCTTGCACGACGTACTGTTGCCGCTGTAGCTCTTTGCGCCGGATTTCTCTCTGCAAGCTTGCCTTGGACTTGCGCAATATCCTGAGCTCTGCCGTATTGTTGGTCAGCTCGGCCTTTCTGAGAAGGGAGTCGACGACGGCTTCTTGTGCGACCAAGCGGTCGATGTCGTTGGTGAGGGCCGTGATTGCCTCCGCGAGGCCCAGATCGCCGGGTGCAGCTTCATGCACCTCATCTTCAATATCATCCGGCTTCAACTCCTCCTCATCCTCGCGCTCGTCTGAGAGGTGTCTATCTTCGTCTCCGAAGAGATCGTCGTCCACAAAGACACCAATCCGTGAAGCGGCGCTGACGAGACCAAGAGAAGACAAACTTGGCTTCTCACCTTCATTCAACGGGTGGGCAGAGCGGCTGGGGTCTGGCAAGCCCTTAGTCGAGTCATTATCCTCCCCTGAAAATAGGCTAGATCTGCCATCTTCAGTGGTGGCGAAGAGAGAGGTACGCAGATCCTCTGATGTTGGAGGCCGACTATCCTCCATGATGTTGTTTAGCGCTTTTTCCACTGCCTGAACAACGTGGGTGTCCGGTACAGGTGGTTCGGGCTCTTGATCTAGACTCTGAACCGAGTCCGCCAAAGGCTCGTTCTCGAAATCGTCATCGTCAAACAAGGGTGCTGCTGCGCTTTCATCAAAAGACCGTCTCGGCCTCGTGAGAGGATCGCCCCCTGGGCTGAGTCCGTTCATCGACCTCAGATCAGTTGCGGACCCAGCTCTCCTATTAGAAGGTCCCGCTTCATGTAATCTCGGCGCGAGTCTTGTGACGGGGTTTGGCTTCACAGTATATGATTGAGATGACCTGCTTAATGGTGGGTGTGCCACCGGCTCAGGAGCAGTGGTGGGATGAAGATTCTTGGAAGCCTCTTCGGCGGCAAGACACTTGTAAAACAGATCGGACTTCTTGAAGCTTTGATAGTACTTCAGACGCATCTCATCGAGAACAGCAGCCTGCGCCCTCAGAATTGCCCGCCGGGCCAGGAAGTATTGCTGTGGCGATGCAGTTTTGCCAGCGTCAAGGAAATCTCGTACTGCCTTTTTCGATGATGCTGGCACCTTAAGTTCGGCCCTGGACAAGTAGGCTTGGTCGATCTGAGCGAGGTCGAGGCGGTCTGAGTCGGTCCAAGGTGGTAGAGTTGAAGGCAAACCTCCATCATCTAGCCCATCGTTCTCAAGGGGATCACGGAAGCCGTCAACAACGAGCCAGAACTGCACCAGCGAGAGGAGCTTCTGCCGGTCCATGTACTCCATGAAGTAAGAGAGACCAGAGGAGTCGCGAAGAAGGTCTTCAAGAGGAGCATTCTCCAGTCGTGATACTGTAGGGGTTGTGGGGGTAGGGGTCGGCATAATAGCATGACGGTCACCGCCAGCAGCAAGATACTGCACCTTCTGATCCAGGAGGCGCTTTCCCATCTCTAGACGACGCAGATATACCTGATCTACGTCCTGCTGCTGGGAGTCGCGCTTCAACTGACTGGCCACCTCACTGCGAAATCTTCTTGCGTCGGACAGATTGTTGAGTTTCCGGATGGACCGAATGAATCTCTCAAACCTCTTCTCGCTGTCAGTCGAGGACAGGCGGGGGAAGGCCGAGGGCTTCCCGGACTTCGGTGCTGGAGCATGCTGGTCCAAAGCTGCACGGAGTTTTCTGACGGTCGATCTGTCTTGTAGCATGCTTCGGCCATAGTTCTCCATGACTTGGTTCCACGTATCTGGCTCCGACAATATCTGTAGCACCGGGAACAGAACCGCACACGCGACCAGCTCGCGTACGATGACAGCTACAGGCCGGCTCGCTAAAAGCTTGGGTGGGAGAACATGCGGCAATACCTTTGATAGAGTCTGGCGCAGATAGTCCTGCTGCACCATCTTCAGATCAGAGTACGCCAGGCTCGCGGCAGGGTGCAGCTTCCCGTCTTTGTATTTCGACGCTATGGCCAAGTCCAACTCTTCGGACTCGGTCACAGATCGGTTGAGCTTTCTTCCACGCACCGAGCGCTCTGCGTCGTAGAAGTCTCGAAAGTGCGCAGTCAGGATAGGTACAAGGCGTGTTGTCAGAACTTCGGCCAGATCGATCTCGAGCAGTCGGTCGCGAATGTTGACCAAGGCGATCCGTATTGCCCGGTCCACCTCATCTGTGAATGCCGGGTTCTTGCTTATGTTCGAGTACCAGGATCGGACAAAGTCGCGGAGTATGAGTTCGAGGAGGTCGTCAAGAGCTCGAGAGACGCGGGGTGAGCTGGCATACAGCGGTTGTTTCTTGTACTGTTGACGCGCTTGAAGCGCCGCGACTTCCTTGGTCCAGGCATCATGGCCGAGAAAGGCGACTCTGGCTGGCAAGGCAGACCTGCGATATTGTCGATAGAACGAGCCGCGGGAGGAGAGCAGCGTGAGAGACAGCAGAGCCAGCAATGTTACCAGAACACCTGTCACAAGGGCGTATCCTGCGAAGCGCAGACCTGGCACCCAGTGCGTGCCATAACCCCAAGCGATGAAACCTGCGATCCCAGCAAAGATCACATCTCTTCCCTTGAGGGCCATACTCTGGATTCCGCGGGCGCTCTCTCCCTTCGCTTCATTATTGAGTGTGTGTGTGTCTGTTGTGGAAAGGACGTAATTTCCTTATCGTCTATCATCTACAGCAGGCAAGCTTACAGGGGGCTGCGCTGTGCTATGACACAAATGACACCAAAGAGCTTGCCAACAATGCAGGGTGTGGGGCAACCTTAACAAAGCCATCATTGCACTTGTACAGGCATGTACTCAAGGAGAAGCTTGGGAACCACTTCACTATCTCGACTTTACTCGACTTTATTCGACTTCATGTAATCTCAGGGCCTTTGTGTCCCCGAGACAAACCCTCAACAAACCAAGTAAGGTATCTAGGTAGCCAAGGAAAGAGCTCATCCTCTAGCAAATACCGGACACAAGCAATTATTCTCTCTTGATTAATCATGGCAAGGGGACGAGTGGTTTGCTTCGCTCTCATCTTCTTTCAAGCAGCCTTCTGGCATTTCCATACAGACACGCATTGTGTTCAGGCTGCATAGACTGGATATCATATCTGTAATCACAACACACCCAACTCCTCCCTGCGTTTCTCCCAGTCATGTATCTCGTCCTTTCGCCTATATCGGGTCCTGGAGCCTCCTGAACAAGGCCACATACTTGTTGCCTTTATGCCTTTCCACCTTCTTGCTCTCCTCCGTCTCGAATCTCATAAGTCTCGTGCATTCGTCTTTGTCCTGGTCCTCTTCGCTCACTCGCTCAAACGACGGATGTGCCTCGAAATGTGACACCATCCACTCATGCAGGTCCTTGACGTCTGTGATGGTGTACACGATGCCGCCAGGCTTCATCACGTATGCATACTCGGAATTCAGTGTCGTGGAGACAATGCGAGCCTTGTGTTTCCGAGCCTTGAAGTGGGGGTCAGGGAAGCAGATGAAGATCTTGCTCAGCTGGCCCTTGCGGAAGAAGTTGGGTAAAAACTTCATCGTGTTCGCACGCAGACAGGCAATGTTCTGGTACGCCTGGCCAGAAGCATCCTGCGATCTCAGAGCCCTAATGCGCTCGTGAACATATTCGGTCACTTGAGTCCTTATTTCGAGACCTATAGCTTGTCAACAGCCGACGGCATGAGACCAAACGAAGACGCAAGGAGCCTTACCCAGAATGAGAGACTCGGGTAACGCCGGTGCAAGGGCGACCAGAAGTCCACCAAAACCACACCCAATGTCTGCGACTTCGACATCTTTTGAGATCCGACGCGGTGACGGTGCGTCCTGGGTGCCTTTTAATACCATGGCGTCCTCTCCTTCTAAAGTAACCTGATAAGCTGGATAGAATGGTGACCAGTCCATCTTGTCAGGACTTGTTGGACTGCTAATGTGTCAGCCGCGTGTTCCTGAAGACAGAAAATTGACGGTGGGCAACTCACTAGGTCAACTGATGGTCGGAAAACGGGTTCGCATGAGCTCGTTGCCTGTAGAACTTCTTTCTGGGAAGCTCGGCGGTTCCATCCTCCCGTTTCTGGTTGCGATATTCCATGCGCTTTTGGCGCTTGTTGGGCTCGCCCGTCATTCTGAACTATTATGCCTCAGAATTATCCTCTTCGTCGTTGAACCCGAGTATTTGAGATGGAGAATGAGGAAGTACAGTTGCTCAGAGCTATAAGGTCCAATGAGGCTGCAAAGTGTGAGCTCGATGCCAGTGATGATTCTCTTCGAGGTCTGAGAAGTCCGGGGCCCACTAAAATTTTCAAACCCAGAAATAATTCAAAAGGCCTGGTCCCTGGACGCACTGGTGCAAGCCGGTAGGTACCCGCATTGCAGCAAATCTGCCCCGCTATCGGTGGCTCAATTGCTGGGAAAGCCGTTTGCAGGAACATTTCTAACCCCACCATAAACAACAGTCACAGGTCTTGCTCGTGAACACTACATCAGGTCTTGAATCGAAGCTCTCAGCGAAGACATCTTGACAAGCACGACTACCGAACCAATGGCCGCCAAGAATCAAGTGTTTATCGCCATCATTGGTAATGCAATCCGCAGCGGCAGAGACCATTGAATTATTCACTAACCCAGATGATGGCATACAGGCGCTGGAGGCGTTGGGAAGTGCTTCCTCGGCCAGCTTGCGAAACTGGCTGTGCGACGGCCTTCGACAAAGCTCAGCCTCTGCTACATCTCGACAAGCAAGAAGGCGCTCTTTAACAACGACTATTCCGAGATCAGTATCGACAATGCCATCTCTAGCCTCTCAGCCTCATCGACAGCCCCTCCCTCCCTCCCCGACGTTGTGAACTACCTGGCAGCTGCGCCCTCGAAGGTAGTGCTTGTCGACAACACCAGCTCTCAAGATATTGCCGATGCATACCCACTGATCCTGAGCCGTGGCATCAGCATTGTGACCCCGAACAAGAAGGCCTTTTCTGGATCGAACAAGCTCTGGCAGGATATCTTCGCTGCTGCCCAGAGCTCTGGGGCTAAGGTCTATCACGAATCTTCTGTCGGTGCCGGGCTGCCCGTCATCTGCACCCTGAAGGATCTTGTCGAGACTGGCGATGAGGTAACCAAGATCGAGGGTGTCTTCAGCGGCACCATGTCGTTCCTCTTCAACTCCTTCGCTCCTACCACCGGCTCCGGCGGCCAATGGTCGGCCGAGGTCAAGAAGGCCAAGGAGCTGGGATATACCGAGCCTGATCCCAGAGATGACCTGAACGGCTTGGATGTGGCAAGGAAGCTGACTATTCTGGCCCGTCTTTCTGGTCTGGCAGTTGAGTCGCCGACTTCCTTCCCCGTCCAGAGCCTGATTCCCAAAGAGCTCGAGTCTGTTGCAAGTGGCGACGAATTCTTGGAGAGACTCCCCGAATTCGACTCGCAGATGGAGCAGGTCAAGGCCGAGGCTCAGAGGGAGGGCAAGGTTGTCCGATTCGTCGGCAGCATCGACATGGCCACCAAGTCAGTCAAGGTCGGACTGGAAAAGTTTGACCTGTCCCACCCCATCGCCGCACTCAAGGGCAGCGACAACATCATTAGCTTCTACACGAAGCGGTACGGCAACAGCCCTCTCATTGTCCAGGGCGCAGGTGCCGGTGGCGAGGTCACTGCTATGGGCGTCACCGCAGACCTTCTGAGGGTCTTGTCCCAGATCTCATAGATGACAATCTGTGAGAGAATGCCAGCCAAAAACGGGATAGAATCGCAAAAGTGTTTCGAGCAAAGTTTGGCGCATGGACTGAAAATATACATTCTTGATAGAATTAATAATCATGTTCCATGTTCCGGGTCGTAGTGTCACTGGTGTTTCTCGGCCAGTGAAGGTTCGACCGAGGAATCTGGCGCCTCTAGAGTCGTGCTTGTATTTCCATGCTGGGCTGTACGGTTGGCAGGCGCATGCGTCTCGTTCGGGTGGCGCACAAGATATACTCCAAGCGAGGACAACCGCCATATCCATAAGCATACATCGAAGACGAAGAGCGATGCGAGCGGAAGGATGAACGCGACCCCGAGAGCAATCTGCAGTCCAGATCAGTAACACTCGACCCGTGAAGGAAGCATCGGGAGGCTCACAAAGATCCCAGAGATGACGTGAACCAGAGTCATCGATGTATCGGGGAAGAGGCTGTGCCAACCCAGATCCGAGATCCAAGAGCTAGTATGGACTGAAGGGAGTGCCATCTTTCTGTGTAGTTTGGTTCATTAAAGCGGCGCAACGGAAACAGCTGGAGTTGGGCCAGGTCGTATGTGTTTTACGGGACAGCTTCAAGTAGCAGCGAGGCGTTGATTATTTGTGAAGCATCCGAGAAAAGGGGGGATCATGATATTAAAGACATCCGCAGGAGTTTGCCATGCAGCATCTGACGAGACATGGGAGGTTGTTTTTTCAAGAAAGGAATGCGAACACGAGATCAGGGATGGAACGATGGCCGAGGCTCCCGTTTGTGGTGATATGAGCACAGCGCTGAGGGAGTGGCATGCTTGCTTGTGTCGCCGAGGAAAAGATAACGAGATAAAGTAAATTAATTGCATGCAGCTGACGCCAGCCCAGGAATTGAATGCATGGCTCGCGCCTCCACAGCCAGCCTGGGGCTGACGAGCAGGGGCCTCGACTGCCCTGTCGATCTCCTTCCTACAGCTGGTTTGGTGCCCATGTTTCAGCGTCATGGTTACCTAACAGGCTGTTGGTTTGGCCTGAAAAGAGAGACTGGTAGTGATGCTTAATTGATGTGTAGTGGAGAAGACACTCAAGCTAAGACTTTGGCCCTTTTTATGTCCATCAGGCCTACAGGTGGCACCTGCCCCTTACAGGCCCTCCCACCTTTGGTACGCGTAATTATGGGACAGACTACAGCACTCCATTCCCTAGGTAGTCTGTACCAAATGTTAGATTCCACCCTCCGATGTGATATCACAAGAACACTCGGATTTCCAGCAAGGAAACATTTGATGCCTGGAACACTTTACAGCTCCTGAGCGGGCCACACAGAGAAGCTCGCCAAGGCCAGGCTCAACCACACCGTCGAACCGATCTGCCAACAATGGGAAAGGACGATCATCTCTACGGCCAAAGGCCGCCAAAGAAACAAAAGAAGGAGATGGCAATATCAAGCTCCCTCGACTTCGCCTCCCAGCTCACCTCCCTCATGAGCAAGCCCGGCGCCGGGTCCTCCTCCTCCGCCACGTCCACAGCACCGGCAGCTTCCTCGGTCGGGCGCGCCCGCCCGTCCAAGTCCAAGGACATCTTCAGCGACATCAAGATCAAGCGCCGAGCCGGCGCCCGCGCCTCGCCAGCGACCGACGACAACGCAGACGCAGACGCAGACGCAGATGCGAGCCGCCGGGACCCGCGCCGCATCCGCCTCCGCAGCCCGGTCGGCACCGAGGACGACAAGGCCGAGCGCGCGCGCGCCCGGCGCAAGATGGAGGAGAAGGCGCGGCTCTACGCCGCCATGAAGCGCGGCGACTACGTCCCCTCGCGCGAGGGCGAGGCCGCGCCCCTCGTCGACTTCGACCGCAAGTGGGCCGAGCGGCACCCCGGCGGTAACAAGGACGGCGACGACGACGGCGGCCTCGTCTCGAGCTCCTCGGGCTCCGACGACGAGGACGAGGACGAGGACAACAACGACCGCGAGATCATCGAGTACACGGACGAGTTCGGGCGGGTGCGCACGGGCACGGCGGCGGACAAGCTGCGCATGGAGCGCCGCCTGCAGCGCGGGGAGCAGTCCCTCGCCGACCTGGAGCGCATGAGCGCGCGGCCCCGCGCGCCCGAGGCCCTCATCTTCGGCGACGCCGTGCAGACGGGCGCCTTCGAGACGGCCGACGCCGCGAAGATGGAGGAGCTGGCGGCCAAGCGCGACCGGAGCGCGACGCCGCCCCCCGCGACGCACTACGAGGCCGACAAGGAGATACGGACCAAGGGCGTCGGGTTCTACGCCTTCAGCAAGGACGAGGAGCGGCGGCAGCAGGAGATGAAGAACCTGGCCGAGGAGCGGGCGCGGACAGAGCAGGTGCGCAAGGAGAGGGAGGAGAAGCTCGAGGCAAGGCGGGCCGAGATCGAGGCGCGACGACGAGAGATTGAGGCTAGGAGAAAGGAGAAGGGCGAACGGCGGGCCAAGCAGATGGCGGACAGTTTCCTAGACGGACTCCGAGAGGATCTGTTGACCCCTAGGAAAGAGGACGAAGGCAACAAACGCAAGCATGGTGCAGAGCTTTGATCTAACACGCAAGGATAATGAGACCTGACGAATTGATACCCCTCCCTTATTGAGAAGCGCTGTTATATTGGCAGTCTAGGCAAGACATTGACTGAGCTTCACCAGCACCTGGAACATCACGAGGAAATACCAAGCCTGTCTTTCAAGTTGACCATGTCTTTTGTCACTACCTATGTCCATCTCCATGTCGCTACGTAATCAGGATAGCCACGGCCATATATCATCCTGGCAAGTGTCCTCCAGTTTCAAAAAGCAGCTATTTCCTATATGGAGGCCGTTGCGAGATACACCCCAAACACAAAGAGAAGGTTGGTCTAGCAGTATGCAGTGCTCATCAACTCCAAACCCATTTGTTCGTTACAGCGCATGCCGATGCACTGTTCGGATATCAAACGCCAAAATTTCCCATTTTTCAAAAAGAACGCCCATGCTCATGTACAATGCTGAAATCCAAAAATGAAAATGTCATGCGGGTAACCGCGTAATACTACAACGCTCGTTGCGATATAGCTGCTCCTTGCTCTCTTCAGGTGACATACCACAAGCAACCGCAGTCGCTGAGCTGCACACTGTCCCGTCCAACAAGATTATTGGAGATGGCACCGGGTGCGAGGCGATGCAGTGCAATATCATGCCTCTCGTACGTGTCCTCGATTTCGATCTTGACGATTTTGCCCGTGGCTGGGTTCTTGTATGGGCGTGGACGACTTCCGTCGGCTGGCACCTCGAATTGGACACACTCAGCTTGGGGTGCGTAGTCCATATGGCGCTCCTCCACCTTCACAAAACGAGGATATGGTGGAGCGGGGGGCGATGGAGGCGTTGTCACTGCCGCATCGGCGGGTGTCGTTGGGGTTGGAGCCGCGCCCGGAGCCGGAAACCCCTTGGCCGAATAGTACCCATCTGGTTTGGCAGTAGGATATCCTCCAGGCGCGGTGGTTGATGTAGTGGATGAGGACGAACCGAGATCGAGTCTCGACAGACTAGTATTCTGGTTTGGGAATATGAAAACCTCGAGCACCGTGTCTGGCCAGGTACACACCCACGGCTTCTCCCCAGGCTGTGCGACGCTTTTCCTATGGAAATCTTCAAACGAAGGCGTTTTGAAGCGCCGACGTTCTGAATGCGCAGTCGCGGCGGATGATGAGGGACTGGTCGAGGAGGCGAGAGGGCCCAGGAACGACTCCTTCATGACTACCGTCTTGTTGTAGTGGATGAGCTCGAACCATGCCGGTCCGCGGGATGGTTCCATGGTGTCGTTTACCAGTTCCAGATGTACTCGCTCCCGGATCAACGGTGGCTGGGTGCCGTAGGGAAGAAGGCCATTACTGATAAGATTAGACTCGTTGGCGGATATGCTCATAATGTATTGTGAGTTACTGGAGGGAGGTGAAGGGTCAATGGTGATCGTCAATGGTGATGAGAAAGGTAAAGCAATGTTGCAACTCCATGCCTGCGATTGGGACGGATCCTTGAAGCAGGAATTAGGAGTCTTGTTTGTGATGAGAGGTAGGACGTATGTTCCAAGTGGTAGAGGGGGTATGTCACTCGGTGTCGGTATGGGTGTTGCGTCCACCGTGATTGTGACAGACGTTACGACCGGATTCGGAGTTCTGCTGTCAATCAGTATCGAAATTTAGCTCACCTGAGCGGTCCAGGCTAAGCAATTCAAGATGAAAACTTACAGACGAGCCGGTGGTGGTGGCCTATTCACCGTGTTGTTGTTGTTGTGTTTGACAAGGAAAGAGCCAACGACAGCACCGAGGATGATACCCATCAAGACAAGTCCAGATACAACTAGGCACACGGCCCAGCATGGCACAATCCCCCCGATCCTCCGTTTGGCATACTGCTGGTAGCTCCGGCGCGAGCTCCGCTTCTCATTTACAACGTCGGCCGCGGTATTGATCTCGTGATGGCTGATATCAGATGTAAAACTCCGGGAGGAAAGGCGAGACCGCGGTGTATCAAGCTCATCGAACTCGGGGTTCCTTGCGGCGAGACCGATGCCGCCAGCACCAGGGATTGGGAGGACTGTAGCGGGAGCTGGGGGGACGTCCGCGGCAGCTCCTGCTTTCCTGGTATAAGCTTCATCTGGGTATCGTGTGTAAGGCGGAAGCTGTTCCGTATGTCCGTCAGGTCCAATGAGGTCAGCTGCATCCTCCCCATCAGGGCCAAGACGACGTTGATAATTGTCTCTCATGCCCGGAAACCCAACCGGAATGTTTGTGGGCGGTGGTGCGCTCGGTGGGGTGATGGTGTTCTGGTGGTAGATCCCATACGGGTGACTGGGACCTCGAGGGCCCTGATAGGATGACTCGGATTGCACAGCAGTCGAAGCCGTGGTGACGCTCAAGGTCCTCGCAACCCGGACATTTTGAGGGTACATCTGATAGGGGAAGGAAGGCCCCGAGGGGCCTTCATAGGGGCTCTCTTCCCGTACAATCGTCGCATCTGTTGAAGTAGTGGTGCTGGAATGACGTGACAAAGGCGTTTCCTGGACCTGACCCATGCCTCCGTCGTGACGCAGAGCGAAAGGGTCCTGATGTTGTGGAGGTTTGGCTATGCTGGAAGGCCGAATGGATGTAAGGGACCGCGGAGGCGTCGAGGGCTCACCAGATCCCGATCCCGATGATCCCGATGAAGTGGAAGCCCGCTCAGGAGTCGGCGTTTGGTGGCGGTCGATCGAGACCGGCCGGAATCCATCCGCGATACCCAAACCGAGAACCGCATCATTTTCCTCCTCTTCGGCAAATCGATGGTCGCCTGCACTCAAGGACAATCGTGCTGATACCCTCCTCGACGCCCTCCTTTCAAAATCCGACGCCTTGTTGTTTGTCGGATCCATTGCCGGCAATGCGTGACGGGATGGATTTCTGTATGTGTGACGAGTGTGATTCGACCTGTCGGACAGTCTGGAAGCAGCAGCCTCAGTCCGTCGACGGGCGACGCTGAGCGCCGAGGGTCATCGGCTTTGGGTCGATGAGAATCGCCTGTGTCTTGTCCAGCGTTTCCTGCACGCGTCGATAGGATTGGGTTTTCAGCTGCGGCGCATGGTTCTGCTGATGTTTATCGCGCGACTGTGATGGTGATGGTGGTGTTGGTGTTGGTATTGGTGTTGAGTGAAATGCGGACAGGTCAGCAGCGGAGGCGGAGAGTGCAGGTTTCGAAAGGGAGGAGAGCGTTGGCGATCACACCTCCCTGCTAGCATCGAAATTTGGCCCAATGGATGTCAGTTGATCCCCGCCGGACATAGGCAAAAAAGCAAGAAAAAGAGGGCCGCCAGTGTGTGGTGGTGCACAGGACACGGACGGAGACGGAGCCAAGAGACGGACGTGACAGAGACCAGAACAGAGAGCGTGAGAGCATGAGAGCATGAGAGCGTGCGAGAGCGTGGTGTGTGTGTGTGTGGGTGTTGGGTGTGGGTGAGAGAACGAACGGCGAAAATGTGGGTGCTGGACATCGAGGGACCGGCGAGAGACCAGCGAGAAAGCGCACTTGCCATGGCCCATCTCGCGCATGTAACCCACATTAGAAACCAATTCAGGAACTAGACCCAGCTTTGGAGTTTCGGAGGCTGGCCCAGAGGGGCGAGCAGCCCGCCCGATTGGCCAGTCCGGGGGGCGGGCCTCGAGTGGATCGCCGCTTGACTAAGAATGGCTGTCCGGCCTTTTTCCCAAAATAGGTGGGGACGAGAACCTGGCAAAAAGCAACCTTGCAAGATTGGTGATTGATGCCGGGCTGGGCACTGGCTCGCAGTGGCTCGCAGTGGCCGAGATGGGACTCGTCGCGCACTTGCGAGACACACAAGAACCTTGGAAGCCCGGCAAAAATGGTCAGATTGATTAAGCTCGATGGAGCAGTGTCACCTGAACCCTGTTGCTGTTTCTCCTGCCACTCTACGGCACACTGTGTTTGAATTGTGCCTCTCATCTACCTGCGTCGTTCATTTATTAACACCCGTTTTCCATCCTTCTGTCTGTTGCTGTTGCTGCTGTCCGTCTCGTCTCTCTGTTTTCGTCAAACTGGGCGACGACGAGATACCCTAGGGTGCTCGTCTGTCTCTCTCGACAGACCGGGCTGTTGGATTGACTGGCTGCTCGCCTAACTGAGTGACTGGTGGATGATGTATGGCCTGGAATTACCTCTCCGGTATTGTGCGCGCGCACGTGTGTAGGCATGCTTCAGGAATCAGCACCGACTCCATGCCCTGCGCTGCTTATTTTCCCCCTAATATGCGGTAAACCACATTGGTGACAGTTCACTGGCGATCCTGTCCAGGGATCCGCCATCCTCTCTAGCTTGGTCCTGGCCACCGTTGCGCGCCAGAGGTCCGTGCCACTGGACTGAGTAAGAACAACCAACTGCATGCTCGACCTTCGAGGATGAATGTTGAAACCCATTGCTTCTTCTGCTCTGCTCAGCTACACTTCCCGAGAAAAGTCGATCTGTAGGTTGGCAGCCACACCAACAGTTGCAACCTCTGCTGGCCACGCCAGCCATGAGGTAGCGACCTCCTCCTTTCACAATGGGAGGCAATGCGCCCACCTACCTAGGTATCACCAGCAGGTGAATCACTCGGTCCTAGCGTCTCAAGTGGCGTGCCTGAAGGACCTTCGACCATCAAGGTTGATTCAATAATAGTTGCCGCTATGCACTGGCGGCACGTTGCCGAATCAAGCGAGACCACCCACTGTTCATATGAACATCGCAATATCTACTGCATCGCACATTCGTCCATATGTTTGAGCCTATTGACCATGGAAGCAGGTGCCTCCAAGTCTCTCGACGTGAGCGGGCTCAATTCATACGAAAGCACACAACATGAGGCCGTTAAGGAGTGCAAAGGCGTGATACTGGTCTATTCTCCCGAGAAACCCGATAATGTGCCGGAGCTCGAGAAATGGCATAAGCTCAGCCAAAGGTGGAAAACGAAACCGTGTGTTTGTGTTGCCTACAGTCGTCTTCCCTTTAAGTACGCAAAGCTATGTAACCGCCTCGTACGTAGTACGCTTCCTAAGATGCCCGAGTTTGTGGTCAACTCTTGGGACAGGGCAGGAATGCAGGGGAAGTTTCCTAGCATAGCAGAGTTTGTGCTTGAGATATATGAGAGTGGACAGCCGGACTCCGACAGCATCGAGGAGCGATTAAATATGCCGGCAAAGAGACACTATGACGGTTCCCAGTGATAAGGACCCAATTGTCTTCGTGGATTGATCAACCACTCCCCCGATCGCAATGCCCTCAAGCCGACTGTTGCTGATTACCCGTCTCCGATGTGGGTCCGAGGCCCGGAATCAGTCCCGGACTTTTTGACCTCTCAACCATGGTTCAGATGCACTCCAGTGGCCGGTGAGTCAACTCGTCCGAACGGATCAGTTCTACACGTTCCCCGAGACCTCGAACCCATCCTCTCCTTTCTGATCTTGCCCACCGCAGGCTGTCGCAGGGCCTTGCCAAGAGGCACAATGTAAATAGCTTCAAACGACCCCGGTAGGGCCTTTGGTAGATAGGCCGGCTTGAATACGTGGTTGAAAGGCTCAAAGTGGTCGCCTTTGGTGGTAGATGGTTTGAAATTAGGACTCACGGTACCTGAATCCGTGGCTTCAGTTTTGGTCACGCAAGATATCAGCTAAATCCATGGCACTATTGAAAAGAAACAACTAGAGGGACTGCCTGCAACGCAGCCTCGAGGTACAGAGAGTTGTGTTAGCCCTCACTGCTCACAGGGCTCGCGCGTTTGTAAAATGGGATCCGTGCCACCCTCATTCACTGGATTGTGCACTAACAGTGATATATCTGGTCGTTATTGGGACGTAGGGGTTTTTTGGTGCCTAGCGAGAGGATCCTGAACGGGCTGCTATTAGTGAACTAAGGCCTCTACCGTGAAGGCTACATGCATGGTCAAGGGGGATCAAGAATGGTTGACGGTAAGACAGAGCCCCACAAGTTGGACCACCCCCCCCCCCGGGCCACCTCTGGACCACCAAAAACGTCATTATTCAGAAGTTATTATCTAATTATAGAAAAATACTACTAACTTAAAAATAATATCATTAAATAGCATATTCTTTATACTTTCTAAGAGAACTAATAAAAGAAATATAATTATTATATAGAGGCTAAAGTCTCTAAGATAAAAGTGATTTTTATTCTTAACAGTTTTACTAGGAAATTATATATAAAAGTGTTAAGAGTCTTTCTTTAAAATATTATATTAAGAAAAAATAATAAAAATCTTTTTAAAAATCTTTTTATCTAATTATATAAGTTATTTATAAAATTAATTATTAAATTATTTATATCTACTTTATATTAATAAGATTTTTAAAAAGTTATAATTTATTAATAAATATAAAAGAAAAATTAAATATAAAGCTTTAATTAATTAATTATATATAATTTAAAACTTTTATTCTATAATAACTATTATAATAAGATAAAAAGATTTTTTAAAATATTTTTAATAACTTTTCTTAATAAGCTTATTTAAAATTAAATCCTTAACTAATTTATATATAGTTTCTTAGTAAAACTGTTAAGGACTTTTTCTTTAACTATACTAGACTTCTATTAATAGATATACTCTATTCTATATTTTTATTTAAAAGCCTTATAAAAGGGCTATATAAAAATACTTTATTTTTATTTATAGTATTTTTCTATATTTAGATAGTATCACTCAAAAATTGCTGATTTTGGTGGGAAAAGGTGGCCCGGGGGGGGGGGGTGGTCCAACTTGTGGGGCTCTGTCTTACTCACCCACCTACATAGGTACCTAACATCACATCACTCCAGTCCCACCTAGCCTGTCATGTTTACTTAGGTGAATGAGGACCAATCCGTCAACCATTCAGACCTAACACAAAGAATCGAACAAAGCAGAGTGCAATCTTAATCATTTTCTGGTTATTATAAGATAAGAAGGGGATAAAGCCATCACTCAAAGAATACAGAAGCTGCATCACCACAAAATCTCAAGAAATTCAACAAAGAACCACTGCATACGGTAAACACTTGTACCGGACTTCAACACCAAAGCCTTGGTCATGGCCCGGGCTCAGAAACCTCGCAAGAGAAACGGTCGCAAAGGTAAAGTCGTCCATGGGCGTCGATCATTCTTTAGCCAAGAACAGAGGAGCACATTGGGGCACCCTTTTTATTTTATTTTTTATTTTTTAATTGTTGCTAACTCGGGTACCTAGGCGAGCCGAGCGTGGGATCGGGTCGCATCGCGACAACGGTCACAATGGTGGCATCTGCCTCTCGTGGTGTTAAGCGAAAGGCTGATAGTATTGGGGACGAGGAGAGAGAGGCTTCTCGAGCCTCCCGCGCGAGGACAGACGGGCACTCCGCTCCTCCAGCCACTCGCCGACCGAAGATATCAAACAAGGTCAGCTCTGCAGGGCCTGAGAATACTCCGCGACCTCCTAAGTCCAGCCAGAGGCCCGCCCCAATTCTCGCCGTCATGGGCTTTGGGTCTCATGAGATGGGGGAACTTGGCTTGGGACCCAAGGCGACCGAGGTCAGGCGTCCCCGACTTATCTCCTCCCTCGACCCTGACGCCAAGACGGCATTCCATGTTGTCCAGCTCGACTGCGGCGGGATGCACTCTCTCGCCTTGACCGTGGACAATAAGATTTTATCCTGGGGCGTCAATGATAACGGGGCTCTCGGTCGAGAGACAAGCTGGGACGGCGGAGTCCGCGACGTGGATGCGGACGAATCCGATGATCAGTCGGAAGAAGCCGACGATTTAAACCCCCGCGAATCCTCTCCTGCCGAGATCTTGTCCGGCCACTTCCCTCCAAAGACCCGCTTCGTCCAGGTCGCTGCCGGGGACAGCTGCAGTTTCGTCGTCACCGACACAGGACTTGTATACGGATGGGGTACTTTTGTGAACCCCAGAGGCGATAAGAGCTTTGGTTACACCGACGATGAGACAAGGAAGATAATCGAAATCCAGCCTGTCCCCGTTCTCGTTCCGGGCCTTAAGGACGTACGACAGATCAAATGCGGAGCCAACCATGCCATCGCTCTCGACAAACGCGGAGGTGTCTGGGCTTGGGGGGTCGACGAGCAGAAGCAGCTGGGACGAGCAGAACGGTCCGGCTTCGGGCGCCACAGGAAGGACCCCTTGGTACCTCGTCGCGTTGAGGCTTGCCCCAGAGGTGCTCGATATATCGCGTCAGGCCCTTATCATTCCTTTGCAGTTGACACCCGAGGCGTGGTCTGGTCGGTAAGTGAACCTGAGTCTTCTCTCTTCTTATATCATCTCTTCCTTTCCTGCCCATCCATTTCATCATGCGAGCACGGCTGACTCTCCTTGTTTTAATCAAAGTGGGGCTTGAACAGTTACGGCCAGAGCGGTTGCAAGGAGCTGCTGGCAGAAGATGGTGGTCCCAGTATCCTTCCTCACCCCATGAAGGCCAGCAGCCTTCACGGAAGGCGCATCGCAGCCATAGATGGCGGTGCGCACCATTCTGTAGCTATCACGGTCAAGGGCGAGTTTCTCGTTTGGGGACGCCTGGATGCTGGACAACTTGGGGTCAAGTTCAGCGATCAACAATTCGACGATCCAACCTTGATACGCCGAGACGAAAATGGTCGTCCTCGGATCTGCCTCCGTCCAACTTTGGTCCCTGATATCGGGTATGCTGCCTTTGTCAGCTGCGGCACAGAGAACACGATCTTTGTCAATGCAGAGGGCACGGCCTTTAGCGCTGGTTTTGGGCCTCAGGGCCAGCTTGGGCTTGGTGAAATCGAATCCTTAGACGAGGCCAAGGAGATCATCGGCAAAGCAGTCTCGGGAAGGAGGCTGACTTGGGCTGGCACCGGAGGCCAGTTCAGTATGATCGCCGCGCCGCTGACTAGACCGGCTTGATTTCTCAATGGATTGGTGCTATGATTATAGCTGAGCAGACCAATCCCAATCGCATGCTGGTAGCTTCTGGACAGGGCTGGTATTGGTTCCCTTGATGCTAGCTATGAGACGACGGCCAACCCCGAATTAGGAGATGCATTCGAGAAGCGCTTAAGAAGCAGCGCTTGGCAGCACTCTTGATTGGCGACATCGCCACGATCGTGGTATGGAGAAGACACGACGACCTGGATGCGAACGACTAGGATGAACCGTGACTGGCGGGCAAGAGGAACCGCGTGGTGCACACGACGGCCTGCTGGGACAGATCGAGCGGCGGTGGGAACTACGGCAGGCGTGTGTGCGGGATGAGAAGAGTGGCCTTCCTTCGGTCTGACAGGACGACAGGGTCTCCAAGTGTCTCGAGTGGGAGTCAAGGGAGTGTAGGCGCGCCGATGTGCTAGAGTTCGGGATGGCATGGTGGATGAAGGTTACAGCAGTCCGCCGTCTTGCAGGCATAACAGTGGGCCACTACAGTCTGTGCCATCAGGTCGATGTCGTTTGCCGGAGGAACAGCACGTTCATAGACTTTGCAAAAGAAATACTTGCAGATACGGGCACAGATGGCCGGGGGGGGGCGGGGGGCCATGCGTGTTGCATATCCCCTTAACTGCCAAAAGGCGGCTTTTTCGTACCTTTCAAAATACAGGTATCTACAAAAGGATCAACACCGATCACCTAACCCTGACCAAGCCCTGATAAATCCCTGGCTAACCCCAGCGACTGTAGGCCTCATTGGTGATAAACCTAGATCATTGAATAGACCATCAACAGGGCTGAGAAACTCCTGTACTTTGAAGTTATTATTTTGCCACTCTGAGCATTTCGCAGCATCTCATTTGATAGAATCCTGGTAGGTGCCACTTCGGTACGAAAAAGCCACCTTTTGGTGTCCTGAAGACTAGGAGGTATTGATTGATTTAGTGGACCACGACCTCTATGTCGATATTCAACAATCTTGCTCATTACCAGTCACTGCTTCCCCTCAACTTCATCTGACACGCTCTCATCTCATCTATAGTTATGAGCCTCTGGTGCTTGACGTCGGACGTCTTGATCCCGCCTCCTCACCGTGGGGTTCGGGGGTCCTGGCTTGGAGCCTGTGGCAGACAGCCCCCTTTATCCCAATGGCAACATCTTGCAGTTTCTCCAATAAGCTCTTCGCACCGGAGCACGTCAAAGGTCACTCGCATGGCGAGATCCTCAGGACTCCAAGTCACGCTCCTTGCTTGTTGGTGATGCAAGGCCGACTGCCTTTTTCAGGGCGACATCCTTCCAGAGAGAACATTATTGGATGCGCTCGGATAAGTACCCTCAAACGTTCGGCTCGTACCGTGACAATCACCCTTGCACACATCGCGTTCAGATCTGGGGTAACTATCCCAATGCTACTATCCTTTGATCGCCCCGGATAGGTTTGTGCGGTTGGGCATACCGCTCCTACCCCCTCGGCCTCATCTTGTCCCACAGAGGGCTGCAATGTTCTCAGAGATTGAACAACCCCTGGTTTTTGCGTCGACAACAAAAGTATCAGCACGACTGCACACCACTATACTGGTCCCGTTGCAGCCGCTGCAAGGTGATTTGTGCACTGAAGTCGTTGAGTAGACGTATGGTTAGTACGACCGTGGAATACACTGCGCTGATGCCAAAGGTTGCGGAGTTGAGGTTGATCATCTCGGTTCAACTCGTTCACGACAGGGTCCTGTCAGTCATATATATCTAGGCAATCTCTCAAACAATGCCCTGTTACATGACAATCTATCCGGGCAGGGACAGAAGAAACTACCGTTTTGTGAATCGCTACACATGCAGTGGTATGTCTCACGGCGTGCATTATGGGCGTTCGTCTTGGGAAACAGGAAGCGAATGTCGTGAGACCCTGGGAAATGATTCAGTCTCCAGAGGCTGGTCTATGTCCAGGCTACGCTGAGTAACGTTGGGTAAGACGTGGCCTGCAATGCAATGTAGAGTTTTCCAATGCAGCTTGCTCAACTCGTTTTCGGAATGAGGGTTTTAAGACAGACGCCACGACACGGGTTTCACGAAGCATCATGGCGAGGGAGCACAACAGCACTCGTAGATGACCTTGGTCTTTCACCTGCATATCTTAAAATCGCGGAATAATTCCAGCCAATCCTTCGTCGTAACCCATTCGGCAGTCGAGCTACTCGAACCCGCATGTGTCTATTATCGAACCTCCAGGACCAGGTTTGTATGCAGGATTCTCTCCGACCTACGTCTTCAGAATGCCTACATGGACAGGATGCGTTACCAAGACGAAGGGACTGGTCCTCAAGCAGCTCTGTCGTCCTGGAGGCAACCCACTGTTGATGCAAGTCATGAACGATGGGACTGCTCAGACAACTCAAAACACCGCCGAGCCGTGTTTCTCGTCCTTCTTCGGTCGCCGGCATGAGCTAGAGTCTCACCGACAGAAGCTCGGACATCGTCACCATCATCTGGTCTGATCTTGACGCCGCCCGCAAATCACTTCCTCTTTCCTTTTTTCCTATCCAACCAAACCTGGCGTGACTGCAGATGCTAGCCCTGCAGCCACCCTTCCCAGCTTTGCGAGACCATGCCTCACGATGATGCCAACGGCTGCATGAAGTCCGAGAACAGGAGAGGGCAAGGAGAAAAAGAAAAACCATTGGATCTGCGTTGTCGTCACACTCGCGGGGCTTGCTGCCCCTCCTTTCGACAGATCCCCTGCAGTCTCGCATGGTCTTGCCTGCGTCTCATTCGACACTCGGTCTGCACTACAGCCCCGTTTTCTAGCGGGGTGTCATCGTCATACCATTGGATATCCTTCGCGCAGGTTTTGTCTTGAACGCCTCTCCGGGCGTAAGCTTCGTGACTTGGCCGGCATTCAGCATTGGTCATGGGCCGCGGCGTTCGACGATGGGCCGCTGTGGTACTCGGTAGAGACACACTCTCTCGTACTTGATTGAGTGCCTGAGCAGAGCACAGTCGTTAGCCGAGACAAATCCAAGCCTCCTTTGTCACTGTTCAACCCAACCATCTCGTGTCCTTCGCTGGCCGGACCTGACGACCTTGGGCATGTACGGATGGGCCAAATTGTCGCCTTCCTCACCGAGATCTCTCCAACAAGATCCCACGACAGAGACAGGTCGAGCCGCCAAGCCAGCTACCTGGCCTGCTCGGGCGCGTCCAAAAGATGTGGCCAGTTGCAGCGATCAGCATAGCCAGCCCTTCGAACAGGGCGAGTGGCTTCCCAAGTGTGTGACAGGTTCAGAGAGATGATGGTGGCCTGCATGAGCACCTGGTAGGCCGGCTTGAGGTGCGCCCGCGTGCGCCCGCGTGCGCCCAGCACCTGCACGCCTCTGCAACGATGAGCGTTTCGCTCGGCCAATCCATTCAGCTTCCAAGGGCTTTTCCTCCCCACCCTGTAGAAAGAGCCTCCCCTGCTCCGGATCTCCCCCGGGACATGGTGTCTGTGCTAGGGTGCGTGCCTACTTGTACGTACGGAGGAGGGTGGGAGGGACTTGTTGATCCTTCTTGGTTGTTAGGTTTATTTGCTTCTTCCTGCTTGCTGCTGCCTCTGGGGGGTACAAGACAATTTATGACATGTGCCCCGGTAGCCTCACTTGCCTCGTCACTCGTTGTTGTTGCCCACCTGCAGCGGCACGAGGAGGCAGATGGTGAGTCTCGGCAAGGTCGCCTTTTGCCCTGCTAGGGCAAGTCTAGAGATGATCTCGCCTCAAACACATATAGTCCGGCAACGCCCCATGCTGCTCTACTAAGCTCCCTGATCCTGTCTTTCTCTTCATCCTTCTCACCCTTCTTGACAGACTCTCGCCACCTTCACCACTCTCACCCACATACTCTCCAGCCTCAACCTCACCGAGGTCCAGGCTCTTGAGTCTGATCCCGCAAGGCCATCCCCGTCAGTGTTGACATACTCGGTGTCGGCTTGCTGCGGATCGTCCAGTCCGCCCTGCTCTCACCGTCGACCACTCCATCTTCCCCCTATTGTCTTTCTCTATTGTAATTCCATACTCCACATCAACCGCCACCATGGGCAAGTCTGATACTGCATCGGTCTACTCGGGCAGGTCTTCGCTGCGGTCCAATGTGACCGCGTCGACCAACTGCCACATGCCCGGCAAGAGGAAGAGCCTCGCCAACAAGGCGCTCATCTACCTTGCTGGAGGCAACCCTATGCGTCACAGCCATCTCAGGAAGGACGAGATGGAAGACAGCACCGGGCACAAGAAGATTGCCTGGTACTTTGTGGACTACGCCGGCTACGCCTACTATGAGGCCTTTGAGTACGAGGACAACGAGTCCCAGTACAGCAGCAAGTCCAGGAAGAGCAAGAGCAAGCACCGCAGGCATCGCTCCTCATCCCGGGAGTCCTTCTCCAAGCCCAGGAGCAGGCGGGATCCGGACGAGGAGGCTTCCATGTACAGCAGCTCAGACTCGGACGGGGAGAGCGAGCCCGACTACGACAATGAGGTCCCGCAATTCATGCCGCCTCCACAGCATTTCCCCGGCCACCACCAATTCCCCCCACAGGGACCACCTCCGGGCTTCGGACCCCAGATGCATCCCGGCTTTGGCGGTATGCCTCCTCCGCCTCCTCCTCCCCCACCACAAGAGGCTGGTGGCACCCCGGACTTTTTTGTCATCAAATAAATAAGAAAAAGGGCTTACGTCCATGGCCTCGAATATCCAGGCCCTTTCAGCCTTTTCTTTCTCTGGGGGTTTGCGACAAAATTCCGTCTCATGTCTTGTATTTGGATATATGGTTGATAATGATCATCAAGGCGTTTTCCTTTTTGGATGGAGCAACACGGGGCGCGCGGCTTCTTTTGCTCTTGGTATGAGTTTTCGTGGTTTTTGGTCTGTTTTTCTTGCGTTTTCACCTTGTTCGTGTACAACAAGCATGCCTCTACCACCTGTGCAAAGCTGAGGCCAGCCATTGTTAATGTTCTCGTTTGCGGGCCGAAGCGAGATTCAAAAAAATTCGGTATGATGATGATTATAACGACGTAGCAATCATGAGAATTGAATGTTCTATCTGAGTGCTTTTAGACTTTGGACATGTTGTCTTGTGCAATGCTCTCCATCCCAGAAGACTAGGTTTTTGTTATCATGACTTGATCGAGCCAATTCTCAGGTTTGTTCACGCTTATGATGCACATTGTCGAAGCCAGACGACGAGATGCAGATCCGACACATACCCAATCCAACGGGCGATCGAAAGGACGAAGCATCGGTATGTGTTGGTGGTCTACAGAGAAGGTGATATCACTTGAAAGAGTCATCGGCCACACCCTTCCCGGCCGCAGTGGTGACATATCGTAAAAGTGGCTGAGCTGATGGTTCCCCCAGTTAAAGAATCCATGGTCCGCTCCGACCCGGCACTGACCATTCCCTATTCTGCTCGCCGTTGACATTAGGCCTGTAAGGCCTGCTGATACTAGTCAACTAATGACGCACCGCTATGGCCTCCAATGATTCGATGAGGAGCAAGTTTGGCATTGACAGTGCCTCCGGAAGCCTTGGGAGCAAATGAAGACTGTTTGTCACCATCCTGGGTGTTTGTCTTGGTCTCCTGCTCATCAACTATGCAGCTGTTCAAAGTGCCGGTGTGGGGTGAGGCCTCACCAGATTGTTTCGGGCCGTTGGCTCATCAGTGCATCAAGTTGGAGCCTCGACACACAGCGAATGATCTATGCGACCCGGACCCAGCCGCAGGCTGAGCCTCGAAGGCCCGATGCAATGTGGCTGCACATTTTATTCGACATTTGTACGGAGTAAAGCCGGCCACCCAGAAGGGCAAGGATGAAGGAATTGGTCTGGAGGGGTCTCGCTGGTGGTGGGGAGGTGGATGCTGATGCCTGCGGGCTTGTTAGGCCGGCGCTTCTGTGGCGGCCTCCTCCGCAGCACGGGTGGGTTTTGACTTTCACGGAGTGACTAATTCTCTGAGCGGCACTGCCGATACGAATATCATCGATTCCCCTTACGCTGTGCGACCTTACCGCGGGTGTGGTTATCGGGCCCTTGGGTGCCGTGGGTGCCTGGATGTTGATCGTAAAGCACTTTCGAGCCTGGCTCGGTTTGGCTTGGTTTGGTTTGTCCTTGCCGCTTGTGCATTGCTGCCTTGTGAGATGTCTATAAGGCATTGGTATATATAAGGTAAGGTTTGCTTCTCCTTCAGTCATTCTTCCATTCCATAACGACGATATTCCATTTTGTCGTCACCAAAACTTTAAGTTCATCAAACCCCTCCGTAGAGGAGAACGGTGAAGTGCCTCGTGCTGCACGCAAGCTTCCTTCCAACCGGTGTCCCACTGGTATCTCGGACTGCATATACCAAGACCCGTGCTCACGACGTGGCGACGATGGAGTCATCGTGTTTCCCTCCAGGAGGCACCGGCACGCCCGTGACAGGGCCCGTACGCCCTCCCCAGATACAGCTCCTGGACTTCCTTTTTCCCGGGCTTTCAGTCCTGTCGGAGCCTCTCCAGCGATATTTCCACATCGACCTCAACATCTACATCCCCCTTGTACTTCTCATGGGCGGTCTTACCTTTGCTTGGCGATACCTCAGCGAGACCTTCCGCAATGAGCTCGAGTCGCATTTCATGTCCACGGTCGACATTAGGTGCGACGATGAGATCTACAATATGCTCATGGGCTGGGTGGCTTCTCAGAAGTTTGCCCGAAGCGCGCGGCGCTTCGTAGTTAACACCAACATCAACTCCCGGTCCTGGTTTCTCTGTCGTTATGATGACGACGAGGAGGACGAGGAGGGCGATGGCGACGAAGTGACCCACGAGGAGAGGAAGGACAAGAAGAAGGCACTCTCCTACACCCCTACCTTCGGGAGCCACTACTTCTGGTACAAGGGTCGGCTTCTGATCTTCCGCCGCACCCAGAACCGCGAGCAAAACGGCAACCTGCTTGCCAGCGAGCGCGAGGAGATCTCGCTGTCTTGTTTTGGGCGCAACCCCAGTGTACTGAAGGAGCTTCTTCTCGAGGCTCGCACCATCTATATGAAGCGAGACGAAAAGAAGACTCTGATTTACCGGGGTGCGAGCAGGGTGGGCAGCTCGGAGCCGACCTGGCAGCGCTGCATGGCTCGGGCCAGTCGACCATTCTCGACAGTCATTCTGAACGAGCAGGTGAAGAAGGACCTCATCGATGATGTCACCGACTATCTCGACCCGGCCACCAGGCGGTGGTATTCAAACCGCGGTATCCCTTACCGCCGTGGGTATCTGCTCCATGGCCCGCCTGGTACTGGTAAATCTTCGTTGAGTCTGGCTCTGGCTGGCTTCTTCAAGATGAGGATCTACATCGTCAGCCTGAACTCCATCAACTCCAACGAAGAGAGCCTCGCCTCCCTGTTCGCCGAGCTCCCTCGCCGCTGCGTTGTCCTGCTCGAAGACATTGACACCGCTGGACTGACGCACACTCGAGAGCATTTCGAACCGGACGATGAAGACGATGACAAGCCCTCAGGTGGACAGGAGCCTTCCAAGCCGGACATCCTGGGGAGGCTCTCCCTGTCCGGTCTGCTCAACATCCTGGACGGTGTCGCCAGTCAGGAAGGCCGTGTCTTGATCATGACGACCAACCACCTGGAGAAGCTCGACAAGGCTCTCATCCGGCCGGGGCGTGTCGACATGATTGTCAAGTTTGACCGTGCCGACGAGGGCATGATTGCGTCCATCTTCAGGGCCATCTTTGCTCCTCACGAAGCTGACGAACCACCGTCGCCCGAGGCCAAGGACTTTGCCGACGCCGAGGCAATCAAAGAGCTGGCCGCGACGGAAACCAAGAAACGCGACGAGATCACAGAGCGGGTCAACAAGTTCGCCGAGGACTTCGCCGCCAAGATCCCGTCTCATGAGTTCAGCCCGGCCGAGATCCAGGGCTTCCTCCTCCGGCACAAACGCATCCCCGACGCTGCCATCGCTGGTGCCGAGCAGTGGGTTGTCGATACGCGTAAGGAGAAGAAAGAGAAGGAGCTCAGGGAGGCCGAGGACAAGCGCAAGGAGGAAGAAAAGAAGATGAAGGAGAAGGAAGAGGCAGACAAGAAGAGCAAAGATGAGGAAAAAAAGAAGAACAAAAAGCAAGCTCGCAAGGAAGCCAAAAAGAAGAACAAGGCGAAAAAGGAGGAAGCCTCGTCTGACCCCTCAGACACGTCCTCTTCCGATGGCGAGTCGGAAGCGGAGTCTGGAACATCGGATAAGGCGACGGTGGAGGAGGGTAAGCAAAAGAAGAGCCAAGGCAAGGCTGGGGAGGAGGAGCACGAAGAGAAACGGGCTGATTCCGGCTATGGGTCCCCATCGTGAGGCATCGGCATTCCCAACAAAGAGATTCTTCATTGCATCATGATATTGCATAGCTAGGCGTTAGGACTCTAACATTAAGGGGTTGCATCGGACCTCCGTCTTGTGGTTACATTGAGCAAAACAATCAAAAACTTCTGTCATATCCAGGCACGATCGAATATCGGATGATTCTGCGTCATAAAATCGACCTTTTGGAGTTGAGATGACGAGTCTCTCCGGAGTTACTCGTTGAGCATTTGCAAATGTGATCTCGCTGGAAGGCTGGTGACACAGTTCAGGCTGACCAAGAGTGAAACATGGCGGCAGGTTCCGTCTGTCAGAATGATTGACTGACGACAGCGAACGAGGCTGAGCAGACCTGCTAGACCAAATCCAGGAAGTGATCGGGATGCTCTCGGTCCTGCTTGGCGGTTGAAGAAGGTTTGGCCCAACCTACGAGTTGCTGACCTCCCATGAAGTTGCTGGGATGAAACTCCGCGGCTCAATCGCACCAACCACCTCCTTACCAATCACTCCAGTCTGGGGTAGTGAGTGACGACGTCAAAGGAGGCTGAGTACTTGTAGTTGGTCTGACCGGGCCACTTTGCCAAACCGGTCAGACGGTGTGCCAGATCCGTAAGTACTGGTGAGCGACGAGAGTTGGACAAGAAGCTTCAAAGTACATCATTGATCCATACTGGCACTCGGTAAGGCTAGTCACCGGGATCGCGCAGATTAGAGAATGTCTTTACTGCAACGGGAAAAGCGCCTCACCCTTTCACACCCACTTTTACCCCTGGCTACTCGAATTCTGCACAATCTGCACAACCCGCCCCCTGACCCAAATCCTGGCTCATCATACGTAGGCACAGCTGGGCAAGGTTCATCCCAACGAAAAATAAAAAAAATTAAGAAATTGAAGGCTAAGATCGGGTCAACGATAAGGTGTCGAGACAAGACGATGGGGTTGGTCCCGCCAAGACAAAAAGGCATCTGATGCTATTCCGAAATACCTCATCTCGTACCATCTCACATGGACAGCAGCCGCTCAACAACGGTAGCTCAGAGTGTATCTGCAGTTAACCAGGGGGACCCGTCTCGTCCCTCTCAGGTCATGAAGGCACTACTTGTAGTTAGACAGACCCTGCGGTTTGCCCATGCGTACGGAGTACCGCGGCAACGTCGTAATCCGTTCCACGGCCAGGCACATGCTGCAGTCTATCGCCTTTTCGTCAACAGTACAGTAGAGGTAACTAACTAACTAGTAGGCTTCCTGCCTCGCATCGGTCCAAAGGGCGCAACAGAAGGGCGGAGCAAGAAACGAAATCGGAGGTGACTTGTGCTATCCCGACATTCTGCCAAGACGTCACAACTCGGCAGCCTGACAACAATAACAAGGAACAATAGGTAATGAGGTCTCGAGTGACAGACATAGTACTGCCCCCTGTAGGGAAGTCGAGGGTGCTCTAGACGATGCCATTCCCGCTCACACAGGTAACTTACAAGTACCTCCCTCCCAGACCTATTATTCCCTGGACTGTTGTGATGTGATGCCGCCTGTGCCTTTGTTCTCAAGTGCTGCAGCCGGCAAGACATATAAAGTCGACGCCCTCGACGAGGCATCATCATCACGACTTGACAATCCGAACCCACTCGCCCAGTCATTGCATTGTCTATTGTCTAAAGTACTGAACGCACTGTGACAAACCAAGCAACAGCCCCTCACGCCCTCTCACAAGAACCTGACGACGAAGTGTCGATTCAGGACTAGAGATTCATGTAAGAGACCTCATTGGATCGATATTCCCCATTGATTATGCATGTCTGGAGGGGTAGCTGTCAGGGTTCAAGCCATACAGCATGGCCGCCACTGCAGAGACAGCGCCGCATAGGTACCTTGGGAAAACGGCGGTGAAAGGCGGTGCGGTTGGTTCATGTTGCATGGTTGCATGTCGCCCTCCCCCACCAAATTCTTCATTGCATGGCAAGAGAGAAAAAAAAAAAAAAAGCTGACAGAAAGTGGAAGTTGCCATTACCTCCCCTAGGCGGTGGGCGGCGGCATCAACTAACCTACCTAAACAAGAAGCTAACTGCTAATCTGCCAATCTGATCTGCTAACAGTTGCGCCGTTCTTTTATTACAGCCGCCCAGGCAACCCTCCCACTCCTCCTTCTCTCAAAAGACACATCCCCTATCCGCCACAGGAAGACGCGTTTTTTCCCACAAGACACTGCTCGACTTTCTGTCCAAAATGGCTTCCCGTCCCCAGAACATTGGCATCAAGGCCATTGAGATCTACTTCCCCAGCCAGGTACGTCCAGTGTCGCTTCTGCCCCGTCCAGAGAGAGCAGGGTGGCCCCTCGCTGCTGCTGCTCCGAGATCGCGCATTTTCCCCCACCAAAAACTAACACCGGCCGCCAATCCAGTATGTCGAGCAATCCGAGCTCGAGAAGTTTGACGGTGCCAGCACTGGCAAGTACACCATTGGTCTGGGCCAGACCCAGATGAGCTTCTGCGACGACCGTGAAGGTTGGTGTTTCCCTCGTTGCCTGCTGCGCAATTCCTCTGCTTCGACAGGCGCGTGAGCTAACCCGGCCCCAAATCCTCACAGACATCTACTCGTTCGCCCTGACCGCCACCAAGAACCTGCTCGACAAGTACAAGATCGACACCAACTCCATTGGACGTCTCGAGGTCGGAACCGAGACCATCCTCGACAAGTCCAAGTCGGTCAAGTCTGTGCTTATGCAGCTCTTCGGCGACAACACCAACATCGAGGGTGTTGACACCATCAATGCTTGCTACGGCGGCACCAACGCCTTCTTCAACGCTGTCAACTGGATCGAGTCGTCTGCCTGGGACGGCCGCGATGCCATTGTCATTGCTGGCGACATTGCCCTCTATGCCAAGGGCAACGCTCGTCCCACTGGTGGCGCCGGCGCTGTTGCTATGCTGGTTGGCCCGGATGCCCCCGTCGTTGCCGAGCCTGGTCTCCGTGGCACCCACATGCAGCACGCCTACGACTTCTACAAGCCCGACTTCACCAGCGAGTACCCCTACGTTGATGGCCACTTCTCGCTCACCTGCTACACCGAGGCTCTCGACTCGGCTTACCGCGCTTACTGTAAGCGCGAGGCCCTCCTCGCCAAGGGTCAGGCCAACGGCCACGCCAACGGCGCCGCCGCTGACGGCAAGACCCCTCTGGACCGCTTCGACTATCTGACCTTCCACTCTCCCAACTGCAAGCTGGTGGCCAAGTCGTACGGCCGTCTGCTCTACCACGACTTCCTGGCCAACCCCGACAGCCCCGCCTTCGCCGATGTCCCCCCTGAGTTCCGCGACATGGACTACAAGAAGTCCCTGACTGACAAGACCGTTGAGAAGACCTTCATGGCTCTGACCAAGAAGCGCTTCCAGGAGCGTGTCAACCCTGGCATCCAGGTTGCCACCCTGTGCGGTAACATGTACTGCGCCAGCGTCTGGGGTGGTCTCGCCAGCTTGATCGCCCACGTCGACAGCGCTGCGCTTCAGGGCAAGCGCATCGCGCTTTTCAGCTACGGCTCCGGTCTGGCTGCCAGCTTCTGCTCCTTCCGTGTCAACGGCAGCACCGAGCAGCTGAGCAAGGTCCTCGACCTCCCCAACAGGCTAGCTGCCCGCCGCGCTGTTCCTCCCCAGACCTTTGACGATGTGAGTTGCGCCCGAAAGGAAGATCCCAATGCGCCTATATGAATAACCACTGACAACATTCCATAGATGTGCGAGCTCCGCAAGAAGGCCCACCTTCAGAAGAACTTCACCCCTGTCGGCGATGTGTCTACCATCACTCCTGGCACCTACTACCTCGAGCAGGTCGACGACATGTTCAAGCGCTCTTACTCGGTCAAGGCCTAAACGCAGCATAGAGGTCTAGAAGGGGGTTTTACTGCTTTACAGTACACACGATAAAGGGTTCGGGTTCTGATGATAGAGCGAATCTCGGGTACATGACACGACGACCGGCATGAGAAAATAACGGCGTCTGGCCTGAATGGAATTATGATGTGACGAGCAAGAGCTCCTCCGTACCAGGAGCCTCTCGACTAATCTTTGATGATGGGCAAGCTGAGACCATCTGTATATAAGAGATGCTCCAAACCTCAGCTACCTAGAATAATAATAGATGCACAACGTTGATCAAATGACTTGCGTGGCGTCAATCGTATGATTTTGGAAAGCTTGCTGGTTCTCAGTGATTTCTTTCTCCTTCAATTACTAGGCATGTAGGATCACTTGAGAAGATTGACTTCGGACCTTACGCTGAGAGATGAAAAGATTCCTTGCCACCGAGAGTGATACAAGTGTTCAGTTACATATATGTACAAATCTATCCTAACTAAACTACCCATCTATCTCAACATATGCAAGGCTTTTCATGTCTATAACAAGGAATAGTAGTACACAAAATAACTATTACAAGCCACATCAAGCTTTTGGCTCCTGCTCCCCCTTCCACTTCCACGTGGCGTTTCTGTGCAGCATGTAGTCCTTGCTCTGGATGCCCTTGTAGATGCCGTACAGGCCGCCGATTGGCCGTCTCAGCTTCAGCCTGTCCCACAGGCCCAGGTCCTTCTCCTCCTTGACCTTGACCTTGTCGTACACGGTCGGCAGCGTGGTGGCCCTGTACTTGGCGCGCAGCTCGTCGTACCAGGCGCGGCCGCCGTACACGTCCCAGAACTCGGCCTCGTCGTAGTACGTCCGCGCGTACAGCCACTTCATGCCGCCCAGCTCGCGCAGCTCGGCCTCGAGCGCCCTGTTCTTGGCCACCGACTCGGCCTGCCGCCGGGGGCCCTCGCCCCACACGCCGATGTTGAGCATCTGCGTCTCGTCGCACGGGTCCGCCGTGTCCCGCCGGGTGACGGGGTGAAAGGTCGGGCCCGTGTCGCGGCGCCGCAGCGGGCACAGCCACAGCGGCCAGATGCCCAGCTCGCGGGCCGTGTAGTCGACGAAGCGCTCGGCCGTGGCGAAGGGCAGGGCCAGGTCCTGCACGATCATGCGGCCCTCGCCCGAGGCGTGCAGGGCGCGGTAGAGCATGCGCGTGTGCAGGAAGTCGTCGAGGAACCAGCGCGTGAGGCGGGTGAAGGGCACCCAGGGCTGGAAGTAGCGGAAGGCGGCGCGGCCGACCCAGAACCCGCCGCGGTCGTACCGGAACAGGTACTCGGCCAGCGGGATGTACTCGGTCACGGTGTCGTTGGTATCGCTGCCGCCGCCACCGCCGGCGGTGCGGGACTGCACGTGCATGTAGTACCAGGGGTCCCAGGCGCCCGAGAAGGTCTGCGGCGCGACGCCGTCGGGCTTGTCGTCGGTCAGCTGGCCCGTGATGACGGCGCCGTGGTCCCGGGAGAAGAGGATGCCGTCGACGTAGTCGTTGCCGGCGCGGCCGACCTCGGTCTTGACGGCCTCGATGGCCTCGGCGACGCTGCGCGTGCGTCGGTACGTCGTGCGCACGTACTTCTTGGCCTCGACGAGCTCGAGCTCGAGCAGCGTCGTCAGGCCCAGCGTGCCGACGGCCCCGCCCGCGCCGCGGAACAGCTCGGCGTGTGCGCTGTCGCTGCCGGCCCGCGCGGGGTTCTCGGCCTCGACGACCTCGCCGTCGGCGAGCACCATCTCGACGCGCCGCACCGTCTCGTCAAAGTAGCCGTGGCGGAAGCTGCTGCTCTCGCCGCCCGTGCCCGCGAACCCGCCGCCGGCCGTGATGCCGGGGAACTCCATGACGACGGGCGGGACGAGGCCGTGCGGCAGGGTGGCCTCGACGAGGCGGTCCATGGGCACGTTGGGCTCGACGAGGGCGGTGCGCCGCGCGGCGTCGACCGAGAGCACGTTGTCGAGCGCGCGGATGTCGACGCCCGTGCCGGGCCCCGCCGCGAGCCGCCGCGTCGTGTTGGAGCTGCCCTTGTAGACCCGGTAGGGCTCGCCGCGCTCGTAGAAGGCGCGCACAGATGCGGCGATCTTGGACACGGCGGCGCGGTGGCGGTTCATCTTTTCTTTTTTCTTCGGGTTCGTTGAAGTAGATGGGTTTTGGGCCCGCCCCTTTCTCTCTCTCTTTTCTCCCACGCACACGCCCCTTCGCAGCCAAAGGAATGGACGGGCAAAGCTATAAAACCCGGGTTTTGTGTATGTGTACCAGAAGGCTGGGCTTCAAAACGGCGCAGAGTGAGATGTAGTTGATACTGGTGGTTTTGTCGGCTCATCCGCACTAAATCTTTTAAGAGCCAAGGCCGGCAGGGTCCGGGGGTCCCACATGAGCTTAACCGGGGGACGGTACTTGTCGACATCTGCCGGAGGCCTAGATACCTAGGACAGCATCAATTAAAAAGGTTCTGGTTCGAAGCTGATCTTAGAAGACTGTTGGTTACTGCATATTGAGGATATTAGTCTGTAGTGTTGTGTTATTCAAGTCTCACTGTCCATTCCGATCAACCCTTTCCCAATCACATCTTTGCTTTCCACTTCACGTACCTTTAGGATGGTTTATATTCTTAATGCAATTGGAATTGGTTCATGGTACATATGTGCGCCTCAAATAAAGACATGGAAACTCCAACTCTCATGATGTAGCCCGTCATGCCAAGAGGGGTATCTAATAAATAGGAAGAGATGACAGCCGGCCTTACAGCTTCGCAACCGCTTCCGAGGATGTATTTTCCTCGCACCACTTGTAAAGTCTCTCCTTCATTTCCTCTTCCGTGTATGGGACCAGCCCGCCTGGGCCCATATCGACTTCCTCCAGTGTCACGGCTTTCACTGTCGTTGCCCTAGATTTGATGCCCGCAGGATCTTCGACTGCCTGCTTCACGAAGCCGGTCCAACTCTCAAAGCACCGGCGAGATTCCGCGAGGTGGGAGAACAAAAGAGCAAAGCAGTGGGGCATCGCCTCGTACTCCTCATACACCGCCGTCACCCCCTGATCACGCATCTTGCCAGCCACATATTTGCCCTCATCCGCCAGCAGCTCCCACCCGCCACACATCCACACCGGGGGTGATCCTTCCCAGCTCTGGGCCATGAGCAAGGTGACCAGAGGATGCAGGACCATGGAATCGTCCACATAGAGCGTCTTGCGCGGCGGTACCGCCGGCCACGCGTCACAGGCCGGCGGGGTGGCCCTGTTTTCGTGAGCCAAGGCCGGGAGGTAGTCGTAGTCTGCGTTGGCAGAGCAGGATGGCGAGGTGTGCGTCATGTCCATCCAGGGCGAGTTGACGGCGACCGCAGCAGGGAGAGGGACTTCTCGCTCCTCCCCAAACCAGGCAATTTTGAGGTTTTGACGCCTTAGCTCCAGAAGAGTCTGCAAGAGGGCGAGGCTCAGATTTCCACCAGCACTGTCAACCAACCCCATGTTAGCTTTATTCACGAGCGACACACAGGACGCATGATGGGCATGAGGCTTACCTGTCTCCTGCAAACACGATATGTTCAGGCTTGACAGCCTCGTGGAAAGCGCCAGTTGGAGGATACAGCAAGGTCAAATACGCGACCAGAGCATCCATGAGAGCCGCCGGGAAGGGATGCTGCGGTGCCAGCCGATAGCCCACTGAGTAGCAACGGCCTCCAGTGAGCTTGGCGATTTTCTTGGTCGTCGGCCTGTGTGTTGCCGGGCTCATGAGGTAGTATGCACCGCCGTGAAAGTATAGCACTGTGGTGGGCTTCTTGCATTCCTTCATCATCTCCATGTACTTCTCCTTCTCTGAGATTGCGGGCAGCACCGACTTGGGGGTAGCATACTCCCTGTAGCCAGTCCACTCCGCTTCAACGGCCACAAGATCAGGAAGCCGAACATCCACCTTTGTTGATGACGGGACTTGCAACCCCTCGATGGCCCGTAATAACGCCTCTCGCACGCCCGTTTCTGGCGGCGCTGGAGAGGCGTACTTGCTCACCCATATCCTGCCCTTGATGCCCGGGTCCTTGTTGAGCAGCTTCTGAGTGGCGGAGATACTCAGAGGTTTGGAAGGCGTCATAAAAGACCGCACAACGGAGACGGTCAGGGCAGTGCGGAGGTCCCAATATTTCGACTGTTTCGTAAGGCGCAAGGTATGCACCAGCGCCGTGTAAGACACCATGGGGACCTTGGGCAGGAATTCAAGAGCCATGCTGAGGTTGGAGGTCTTGAACCCGGACCTCTCGGCCTTGGCTGTCTCGTCAGAGACGGAAGACATGGTAGCTCGTGGGCCAGTATAATAACAAAGGTAGCGATCAAGGTATGTAGGAGGGGGGATATGTGTAACGGTTTGCAGTATTCGGCGTAGGAACCATCTAAAATGAACGCAAGTGTCAAAGGGAGATATCGAAATCTGGGGTACAGATTGTTGCAATTTACATACCACACCCTCATCTATTAACACCCCGAGACCATGCCAGAAATGTCTCTAGCATATCCTTCACTGGAACCAGGACCCACGTTGCCCACGTTGACCTGAGATCCATTCAAGAATTCTGTCAAAGGCCTGCGCATCGCTCAGGGACAACCATTTCTCAGTGTGCCTCGGCACAATTAGAATTGTGTGGGGGCTAAAGGCCGAGACACGACCCGGCATTTTTTAGAACGTTTACTTTGGCCACCCAGCGATGACCTCAACACTTCAATGGCTAATAAAGATGTTGACGGTAAAATGCGTGTACTAGTACGTCAGGGAATCCATCTTCTCACACGCAAATCGAGGTAAAGCAACATCTCTCACAATGACCTTGTGCCATACGTCACATGTTAAAATGAGAGAACGGATGCAAGTTGGGCTCCAATACAATACAGTTTCCATGACTTGGACCATGAGAGTCAACGACTTCGAGTGTAAATCTATAGGAAATCCGCCTGCCTTGAGTGCAGGTGCTGTATTAACACAAAAAAATCTCCCTATGTTTGCTGTTTGTCTTCCCATGCCGTCCATAATATACAATGCTCAATTCCCAACTCCTATGCGTAATAATATGAATAAACCTGACGTCCGATCAGTTGCTGCCGGAGGCTTGGGCAGCGCTGCTCTCAGCTTCAGGGGTTGAGACAGAGGCCTGAGGAGCCTTTGGCTTCTGCCAATCGGGAATCGAAGCTTTCGACATGGGCATGCCGCTGCTGAAAGGGGAGCTGCGGCCGAGACTGGCGACGTAGCCGGTGTAGTCACGCGGCTTGGATGGCTCTTCTTGTGTACTGGTGGCTGGCTCTGAGCTCTCAGTACCGTTGACGGGGGTGGTTGATGTGTCGGACGAGGCTGTCGGAGGGACGGCGCTTGAAGCACGAAGATATCCGCCAGTCGTTGGGGCAGGGGCCGGAGCCGAGGACGATGGGCCAGCAGGTGCCATGCGCTGACTGATCAAGGTCTTCAGACTCTTGAGCTCCGTGTTGAGCTCCTTCATCCTGTTGTCAGTCTGCTCCTTTTGAGCGTCCATGGCTCTGGGCAGGGAGTTCTTCAGGCTCTGCACATCGTCCCTGACTCGGTTGGCGTCATCCTCTCTACGCCTGTTGGCCGACTTGAGCTCGCTCAGGGTGCTCTCCAAATCTGCCAATGCGGCATCCAGGCGTTCTGTTCGGTCCTTCTCGGCCGCCTTGAGCGCCTCGGTGTCCTTTGCTAGCTGCTCAACCAGTCCAAAAGCCCGCTCGAATTGCTCATCAATCGACTTCTTGTCCTGCTCGAGGCGCTCGGGGGTTGGAGGAGCGACGAGAGGGTAGATATAGCGCTGTGCCATGTGAGTCGTGTGATCAAGGTAATTTTCAGTAATATGGAGCGCGTACCTTGGTAAGAGAGTATAGGCCGTAGCTTACACCACCGGCGACCGTGGCAACGATGAACCAGTCCCTCCAGTCCCTTCTGGGGGGCTCTTGAGGTGGTGGCTGCCACGCGTACGGCGGGTACTGGCCATAGTACGGCGGCTGCTGTCCGCGAGGATATGATGCCGGGGGTGCAGGCGGATAGGAAGGAGGGGCGCCCGAGTCCGAAGATGCCCGAGCCATGGCTGCGCTGACTTCTTCTTGGGTCAAGTTCTTGGCTTGGAGGAAGGCAATTCGATTCTCGACGGGTGACGATGCGACGCTGGGATCTTGGAGAACTGTGTTGCCTGTCAGACTATCGATCTCATTCTCAATCTGAATATAACGAAAAGAGCACTACTCACACTGAGCCTGGGAAAGGAGTTAGCGACTTGTGCAAAAGGTTGTTATCAATTTGACCCGGGATCAAGATCAACTTACCGCCGAGACGACGAGATCCTCGCGAATGACCATATTGACTGTGAAGAGCCGATGTGCTCTCACCTCATGGCCGGGTGTGACACAGTCTTGCTGGTGCTTCTTGGTGAGATACACAAATGCTGTTGCACTGAAAGGCAGAGAGAGGGATGGACAGAATTGCCGACTGATGGCATCAGAGCCTCTACGCCTTACCCCAGGAAAATGGAGGAGGCCGGTTGGAGCCGAGGCACCGCGACTGGACCTCGCGTGCACGGACCATTTGTCCGAGGGAGAAGCGAATCACGTGCGAACGACAATAAAGTCGCCTTGGCAGACAAGGGTTGCTTGGATTGTTTAGATTGGTTTTCCCTTGGCCAATCACGTCGAGCAGCGCCCTCTGTTTACCTTCTTTCTCAGCAACGGGTCTCTTCTGCGATGCCCAGTCCTTGCGCCGCCCAATGCGACTTGCGAAATCCGCGATCCAATAACCAAATCGACTGCCCGCACGATCAAATTCTCAAACGCAATAAAAGGCCCGAGTAGCCTGTTGCGCAAAAACCCGCCGCGACTATAAAAACATCACCTGCAATGTCGCAGGATACCGGACTTTGGAGCGTCCGGCGCCCTCGTGAGGTACGCGCTTTTGGTCCCTATGCCCTGCCTCAGTGCGGAGGACTGCTTGGACTCGTTTCTGATGAACTGACGAACCTTTCGCGCAGACTCTCGGAGGTATCAATATGAATTCTTCGATTCCGCAGCCCCCTTCTGCCATGAAGCGATCTAGTTCTGTCCACGCGGCACCCTACTCAACCGGCCATGCTCGCTCGATGTCAGGGTCCAGGCAGTCTCTAGCCATGTCGCGACCCAGCCAGCCCCTTTTTCAGCGATCGTCCTCGGGCACCAACTTGGCAGACATTGGCCTCTCGTCCGTTAAACGATCGTCTCACCAGAATAATGCGCTTCGATCCTATGCGCCAGGCAACCTGCCTGGTCGGGCATCGACTGACGGCGAGCGGCGGAGCAGCGTCTATAAGGCGAGACCGTCCATGGGAGGAGCCATGGTGGGACATCAGAGCTTCTTCCAGCAGGCGCCCCAGGCAGCAGGAGTTCCTCGCGACCCACGACCGCTCAAGGACAGATCGTACCAAGCTCGCATAGGACAGGAGCTGCTCGAGTACCTGGCGCAGCACAACTTCGAGATGGAGATGAAGCACGTCTTGTCGCAGAACTTCATCAAATCGCCCACACAAAAGGACTTCAACTACATGTTCCAGTGGCTGTATCACCGCATCGACCCGAGTTATCGTTTCCAAAAGAACATCGACCAAGAGGTCCCGCCACTGCTGAAGCAGCTGAGGTATCCGTATGAGAAGAGCATCACCAAGAGCCAGATTGCCGCTGTTGGTGGCCAGAATTGGAGCACCTTCTTGGGCCTGCTTCACTGGATGATGCAGCTTGCTCAGATGCTAGAGGGCTACTCCTGCCACCGATACGACGATGTCTGTGTCGAGGCTGGTCTCGATGTGGCGGCTGATCATATCATCTTCGACTTCCTTGGACAAGCATACAAGGACTGGCTAGCAATGGATGACGACATTGCAGACGAAGATGCAGGCAAGGTCCTGGCGCCTCATGTTGAGTCCATGGCCAAGGCTTTCGACCGATCCAACTCCCGCTATCAGGAAGAACTCGACATCCTCGAGGCAGAGAACCAGCGACTGCTCAAAGAGATTGAAGACCTGGAGAAGTCGACTCCGGATCCTGCTGTACTCGATCATCACTTCAAGATCATGGAGGAAGACAAGGTCAAATTCGAAGAGTACAACCAATTGGCGGTGCAACGGTCGGAGAAATACGAGACCCGGGCCCAGCTGCTCCAAGAGGAGCTTGACAAACTGTACCAAGAGTTACACGAAGCTGAAGAGGAGAGACGAGGACTCCAGCAAGCTGTTGACGATCAGGGTATCAGTATGGCGGATATCGACCGCATGACCTCTGAGCGAGAACGCTTGCAGAAAGGAATCGAGGCAGCAGCGCAACGCTTGGAAGAGGTCAAGAAGAAGGTTGCTGACAAGGAGGTCGAAGCCAGCCGAAAACTTGACGATCTCGAGCGACTGGTCGACAGATACAACACGGTGGCGTACCAGATTGGGCTGATTCCGTCCACGGCTGTCAACGCCAAAGGAAGGAATTTTGAGCTGCAAGTCACTGTCAATGATGGACCGAGCTTCACGTCCTCACAGCTGCAGGGCTCAGCCGGCGCTGGAAGCATGGAGAACGAGCGGCTGCTGGTTGATCCAATCACCGGCTATCAACCCGCACACATCCTGAATCTAGATCTTCGAGGACAGGTTAAGAACAACTTCCTCGCTCTTAGGAAGGAGATCTCGGAAAGACGGAGCGTTGCCATGGAGAACATGATGAAAGACCACGACCTCCTGGACAATATTAAGGAGGCGATGGAGGACAAGCGTAATGAGGTCGAGGCACTCGAGCACCGTGTACGCGCGGCAGAACAAGAGCATGAGAAGACCAAAGAGGTATGACGCTCTTCGTCTCCCTTTCACTCCGTCCCCGTCTTACTAACACGCACACTATCTAGGTCACAACCGCACAACGAATGGCCTCGGACGCCCAGATTGAGAAGATGGAGAAGGATCTAGCCAAGATGCGAACAAGCCTCTCCGAGTCCGTCCAGTTGATGGAGCAACGCGAGATGAACACCAGCATCGAGTAAGTTCAATGACCTGCCCAACATTCCTACAACCTGCTAATTCGATGCCTGCAGATACGAGCAGCTTGAGCTTCGGGCCAACGCTCTCCGTGAGGAGCTTCACACTGAGATCATGCGCATGCTGAATGACGTTGTCAAGTTCAAGATGCATGTGCAGAAAAACCTCGAGGACTACGAGTGGTTCGTGGCCGATGAACTGGAGAAGGAGCTGGGAAGCGACGACTTGAAAGATGATACCCGTGCTATGGATGTTTAGGAAGAGTTGCCCTCGCGACTTTTTCCCACTTTGTGTTTTAGATGCATTTGTTCAGAGCGAAGCTTGCTGGGCGTTGAGAGGAGCTTTGAAGCATACATGTCAGGGGGCGGTCGTACTTGCTTTTGACGATATTCTCATGCTTGAAGGACTTGGGTCTTTAATGATTGAACGAGGATTGATAGACATTGTATATGCGCAAATCATAACAACCGCTTTATGTGCTTTCATCGCTCTTGGAACGGGGATTGCTCTAGCCCTCGCAAAGACGTCCACGTTTTCATGCCTATGGGATGGGATAACCGGTTGAGCCTTCTGAATAGAGCATATATTTAACGGGGGTATTCTTAATCCAAGGTGCCACCTCTGCAAAGCACCGAGGTGATTTCCTATGATCCACGGATCTCCGACCATGGTCGAGATCGGAGTCGCAAAGTAAATACTGGTACGGGAGGTCACGACCCACTAAACCTTCACAACTCCAGCAACTCACACCCACGAATATCAAGATACGGATATATTCAACTTAAAAGGGCTGCCTGGACGTTGAATAATCCAACTATCTGTACAAATTTCTTCAAGGCTCGATACTGCCTCATTACTTCTCACCTCAAACAGTGCTGCTAGGAGACCAAAGCATTCTCAATCCGCAGCTTAAAAAGGCCAAGGCCTTTCATCCCCCCACATCCATACTTGCATCCATCATCACTTGCTTCATCTCAGCAAGAATACACAAAAACAACATCAGCGGCACACTTCCATTGTAATGGCCAGCGATAGCCGGACCGGCGCGGACACGGCGAGCAGCGCCGCCCCGAGCACCTTCCAGTGGCCGCGCGAGTACTCGTTCCCGCCCTTCTTCACCATCCAGCCCAACAAGACGACCCGCCACACCCAGTTCGTCAAGTGGTCCGCCCTCGTCCAGTCCTACTGCGCCCACCACCGCATCTTCAAGCTGCGCGTCTCGGCCGCCGCCCCGGCCTCCCTGCCCGGCCTCCCCAATCCCACGGGGGCCGGCGGCACGTCCGAAGCTGCCACCACCGTGGCCGCCGCCGCCGCCAACGCCGACGGTGGCGCCGGTGATAACATCGCCGAGCCGGCCGTCGAGCTGTTTGCCAACCGGCGCGTGAAGCGGCGGCTGTTCCCCGACGACGCGCGCGAGGTCGTCGACTACATGCACCGCCACGGCGCGGCCGAGTGGATCGACGAGACGGGCGGCGGGCAGAAGGACCTGGCGTGGATCTGGTGGCACACGCCGGAGCAGTGGGCTGCGATGATCGAGGACTGGGTGGACGACACGGCACAGAAGGGCGCCGTCTTGACGCTCTATGAGATTGCGGAGGGCGAGGGGACGAGAGGCACCGGTGAGTCCCTCCCATCCCGGCCCCCCTCTATATCCTTCTTTCTCTCGACCCTTCCCAGATCTTGGGACTTACTGACCCGTGAAACATTACAGAACTACATGACCTTGACCGAGACGTGTTGCACAGAGCGCTTAAGATACTGGTGAACCGTGGGAAGGCGCAGATCTTTGGCTCCGGGGACTCGCAGGGTGTTAAGTTCTTCTAAACCTCCAAGCCAAGGAGGGGCATGCTGATGGCGTTGCGATTCTGGACTGCGTAAGAGCGGCGTTATAGAAGGTTACTATGGAGTGGCAACACGGTCACGATGTTCGTTACGAGGTATGCTTTACATTGATTTTCTTGGAAGAGCGGCCTTGATCAGCAGCATTGTTGTATTTATGTTTTACATTGGGCATTATGGATATGATCAACTTGAGACAACGCGAACTCATGATCGTCCAAATAGTAAAACAGCAAACATCCTCCCGAGCACCTCACTGCCGGGTGCCTATCGTCCAAAGAACCTCCTGAACGCCTGTAAGCCTGTGCAAAAACCCTTTTGCCATGATGCATCCATGTCTCAAGACCAGAAGTTCTTGCACAGATACTTTTCGTCAAACGTGATCTCCTGTCTCATAGCAACATCAAGCAGCCAGTCTGGCGCAACAACTCGGGGCTCCATGTTGCCCTGCCTCGCCATCTGCTCAAACCTTGGCCACAGCTGGCGCTCGGCGGGTGATGGGCAGCTCAGCAGGTAGACTGGTTCCGGTGGTGCACCGCCGTCCTCCTCGGCGGTGGTAGGCTTGATCGTTGTACCACTTCTGGCACGATACAACTTGAAGATGGCACTGTTTGCCTCTGCGATCGCCTTGTAGCTCTCGTAACCGTTCTTGATCTCCGCCGTGCAATATATCGGTACATTCCACAACAGGCGTCCCTTGTTGGCCCTTGCTCTGGCGATGGACTTCTGGAGATCAAAGTCGAACTTTTCTTCATTCTCCTCGTCCTTGAGGAGATACTTCTTGATTGGGGGGACCTTGCCTGAGTCCAAAGCAGCTTCGATGAATTTAGAGCTGATGACGTCGGGCCCTCTTGCGAGGACCTTCAAGAACTTCATGGTACGAACAATGAAAGGCGCTGCCAGATAGTCGCAGGGCTGGTTGTCCTGGACTATCTGGATGCCCATATTGCGAAGCTTTTTCTATTGCTTGGAGTCAGCCCAGTTCCGTCAAGGCAACGAGTGTCTCGATCACTTACCCTCTCGTGTTCCTCCTTGGCGCTGTGTCCAACCCACCGCTGGAAACCAGTGAGAACCACGCGCATCTCGACTGCTGGTAGCCCAGTCTTCTGTTTCTTGCTCGGACGCTGAGCGTCGACATCCTCTTCCTCTTCCTCCTCTTCCTCCTCGTCTCCCTGCAGCGCTGGGCTTGAGCTTTTCGCCGCGGCTTGCGCCTTTTCGTACTGGTCCGCAGCACGTTTGCCACCCCAAGGCGCATGGCCATCCTTGGTTGATCGTTTCTTCTCCTTTTCGTACAGCGCAATGTCGGGAGCGAGATTGTGGAGCTTAGAGAGGGCCTTGTCCTTTGCACTTCGACTGCCACTAGACATAACCGTGGGGGTATCATTCTCTTTGCCGTTTCGGACATGACGGCCCTTGGCGGGAGTGACAAGGTTCTGCTTGTCGCGAGGAGGAGCGGGAACTCCAAAAATGCTCATCGTCTTGTCCGCATACTCGGCATCATCATCTCTCATGACGTCGACTTCCTGGTGCTCCTGTCTGCCAACGACCATGCCTGCCGCCGGGCCGGTCGAGTACGCGTTCTCCTGCGCTGCCTCCAAGATCTTTCTCTTACGTTTGCCCTTGTTGCCGAGCGTGTCGTCTCCACCAGGATAGTATAGATTTCTCAGTCTCGACTCGTCAAAGAAAATCTGACCGATGACCTCTCCAAGGTGCGTATGAGGGGGGAAGTGTGAGTATTTCGGGTTCGACAAGGTCTGAGCCTCGCATTTGGCATAGCTTTCCTCAATCCAGAGGTGATTGACCATGTGGATATTCCAGTCACGCGCCGCCTGGCACTTCTCGCTGTTGTCTCTTGCTGTGATCAGATGCGTATTATCTGACTTCATCGTCTTGGTGTAGGTCGCTCCGGCAGCAGTGACCAGGTTTTCGAGATAGATTCGGGCCTCTCCGCCATAGTTGGAGAGGGTGATTTTCATGTCTTTGAAGCCCGGAATGCCATCTCTGGGTACGGGGTAATGAAGCAGACGACGTAGTGGAGAGCACCACTCGTCATGCGTGATGAGATAGAACAGCCATGCAAGATTGCCCACGTCCTTGCCCTGTTGGGCTGCTCGGATGTACTGCTCGCCGTCGCGATACTGGCAAATGAACATGTCGCATTCATCAACATCGCGAACAATGTCTCCTTCACCGCTCTTGACAAGCTCCGTAACAATATCGCGGAACCTCGAGCTGATGGAGAGATCCCAGGAGAGCAACACTTTCTTCTTCCGAAACACAGTCAGTCTCTGCCTGGTACCAGGCAACATGGATGGCGGCCCGTCAGGCAGTGCTGTAGTGGCCCCTTCGAGATGTTCGCTAGGGGGGATTGCGACATCTACCTTTGACTCGCCGCGGAGAATCTCTGGGTCAGGGAGCAGGTACGGTTTTTCGTCAATCTTCTTGCCTAACTTAAAGCAGTCGTCAAACCAATGAGGCAGAACGATCTTGCACTTGAGTTTCTTTAGCTCGGCTTGCTGGCATTTCGGATGATCTATTGACAAGGCGCAAATATGCGTGGTTAGCCTGGATAGATCCTTAGACTCCATGCCACCCAAAGCAAGTGTGGCTCCAGTGATGACCTCTTTATCAACAGTGGGGATATCGGCACATGTGAGGTTGACATTATGGAAGATCATGCGCGGGTCGGGGGAAAAAGGTCGGATCTGAGCTTGCTTGTTCCGGCTCAGAGAGTTGGTGATCCAGTGTGATGTGACAACAGGCACCATCATGGCCATTGCCTCGGTGTATTCTTCGAAATCGATCGTATTTGAGATGATATGTGTGGCTTGGGACACAGTAATGCGGCCATGCTCATCTGGCTCAAGCACATCTGCGCCGTACTTCTTCACAGTCGTCGTGAGCTGGCACACAGAAACATCAGCTTTTGCGCCAGAGTTACGTCACGACACGAACATACCTCTGCAATCGACTTGGAAGGAAGAGACCTGCTCGGGACAAAGGCGATAAGGCACAGACTGAAGAGAAGATCGGCGCCATCGCCGCCAGCCGGAGCAGCCGCCATCCTTGAACTCCGACGAACAAAAGAGTCCTCCAAGTAGTCGGAACCCTAGTTGGGTTAAAAACGAAGTCGGGAGGGAACGCAGGTAGGGTGTTGGCGGGTGCGCAGGCAAGGTTGATCCAGAAATTGAAGTCGATTCTGTTCAAAGCTGATTCTATGCATTGGGTGCCTGGTTTCGCATGCCAGCAAAGTTGAAAGTTATGCGTTATGCAAGAACAAGAGGGAGGGCAACAGAAAATAAGGCAACCCTGCGAATTTGTTGACAGGGAAGTCAGCTCTTCAACAGGTCACCAAGTACGCGGACGCGTTTTTTGGCTTGTGCTTAAATGGCGGGACCACGCTAAATTGGCAGCGCGAAATGCCCACGCGAGTCACCTGACGGCGCGCCAAAACACTTTACAAACCCCCGCAGTGGCTACCTGAGAGCACCGTGCTCCTGTCGTCGTCACAAGTGTCAATTGATTGCATTTACATTTATCGAGTACCTAGGGTAGGGGAAAGAAATCAACATAAGGTGTGCTTTGATCGCCTCGATTATCTCAAATTCCGGCCCTCTTTCATTGTAGTTTCGGGGTGCTGTATGCCATTAAAGAAATAGTTCAATGTTCATCGTGCACTGCTGATTAGCCCTGCTTGAAATCCGGGGAAATAGATAGCCCCGGGTGAGCAGAATGGCTCCACGAATTGCCGCATCGGCTCAGCCAACACGCGAGGATACCTCGGCAGCCAAGCTTGACTGTCTCAGCGCTGGCAACTATCTCTCCCGTGTCAATACTTTTTGTTTCCAAGAAGTCAAAACCAAGACCATTGCCTCGAGGAAAACATACACGATCAATTGATTATTGTTCCCTGGTCCTTCCCTGTCCTTATCTCCTTGAAAGTTTGATTGGCTCTAGTTCACTGTGGAGCGGGTTGTGAGTGCTTACAACATGTCGTCCTCCTTCGAGATCAGGGAGCACGTTGTTGAGGCTCAACATATTCGCGAATATCCTCGAGCTACGGCGCATTCTCAAGAAGAGGTCCTGTATCTCGCAGTCAAACAGTACATTCCGAAGAATAACCCAAACCCTCAGCCTGGAGATGTCACCATCATTGGCGCACATGCAAATGGCTTTCCCAAGGTATGTTTGCGAGCGACTCGGCCCAATCCTGACCCTCTGGCTGATCACGGACGACCGAAAAGGAATTGTATGAGCCAATGTGGGAGGATCTTTTGAAGTTATCCGCCACGCATGGTTTCAGGATAAGGAGTATCTGGATAGCCGATGTGGCATGCCAGGGACAGAGCGGGATCATCAATGAATCCAAGCTCGGAAACGACCGTAAGACTCCTGTCCCTTTTGCGTTCCGGGCCTCAAGTGGTGTTTACTGAGATGTTATAGCCTCATGGATTGATCACTCCCGCGATCTGTTACACATGATCAATCACTTCCGGACAGAGATGCCACGTCCTCTGGTCGGTGTTGGTCATTCTTTCGGCGCGACCACACTCACACACCTTGGGCTTCTGCACCCTCGTTTACTCTCTGCGGTCGTTCTCATGGATCCTGTGATGAACTTCTCGTCTCGGGGCCCGTCATTCGGCATGGATCCAATGTCACTGTCTGCGAAGCGAAGGGACCTCTGGCCTTCCCACCAAGAGGCTGTGGATTCTTTCAAGAAGTCAAAGTTCTATCAGTCGTGGGACCCCCGAGTCCTTGATGCCTGGATCAAATATGGTATCCGGACCACACCCACCCTTCTCTATCCCGACGAAAAAGATGCAGGCAAAGCTACTCTGACGACAACCAAGCACATGGAAGTATTTACATATCTACGCCCTTTGTACCAGGCCGTGGATGAAAACGGAAAGAGAAAGATGGATTCGTCCAAGCTCCCAGATATCACTTACTCGAACATCTGGAAATTCGGCAGTGGCAAGTTCTACCGACCAGAAGCACCAAACACGGCCATGCAACTGCCACAGCTCAGACCCTCTTGTCTATACATCTTTGGCGGGACTAGTGCCATGTCGACCCCGAGTCTACGGAAAGAGAAGCTTGAACTCACTGGTACCGGCGTCGGGGGGAGTGGGGGTGAGAAAGAAGGCAGAGTCAAGGAGGCTGTCTTGGAGGATGTCGGACATCTTGTTGCAATGGACCGGCCCAAGGAATGTGCCGAGTTTGCCGCTTCGTGGATCGGGGCCGAGGTGAAACGGTGGCGTGCAGAGGAAGAGGAGCTCCAGTCGTGGTGGAAGAAGAGTTTAAGAGAGAAGCAACTCATCGATGACGAGTGGATGGGTTGGGTCAACGAGGCAAGGGACGAGGCAAGGAAGGCCAAATTATAGAGCCCAACGAGGCCATTTCAGCATGTAAATTACGCACGCGGCTCGGGCATGTGTTGAGCCCGTTGTGACAAATCGAAATAGAAGGTGTCACTATGCAAATTGGAGAGACTGGTTTAAGGTGGAATTTGTTCGCCAAGATAATCTCCTTTGGATGCATTGCCTGGTTAAGAGAGATAATTGCAACTGTTGAACTCTCAGGTTGAGAGACGTCTGAGAGACCTGGGGTATTGTCAATAGTCAACTGCTTCTTGAAGAAAACCACTGCTTAGGTTCGATAGGGGCTGAGTCACCAAAGGGTCCAGCGCCGAAACCTCCCGAATGGTGCTAAGCGCCACTGAGCCAGCGCACTAAGTGGAGGCGTTTACAGCCAATGACCACTGCAACTCGAAAACTCGGGCTGTGGTTTTGCCACTCAATTGTAGTTGCTTGGCATGCCTGGCTGTATAAAAGTCCTCTGTGCAGACTGTGCTTAAGCTTGTTGAAGGCTTCTCTTTACTGCAACTTTACTTCCTTCAAACTTACGTCTTCAACATGCCTATCCCAACATACAACGCCAACGACAACAGCGCAGGTCAGCCTGTGGCCGAGCCCGTGGCTCAGACTGCCCAAGCAACGGGTGCTGGGGTCAACACTGGCGCAGGCATCACTCGCCCCAAGACAGCTGCTGAACTCGAAGCTGATCGACTGTACGAGGAACAGATGGAGGAGGAATATGCTAAGCGAGAGGGCGGTTCATGAATCTTCGAGTTGTTGCAACTCCTTTCTGTGTTTCATCTCTCCCCTCCTGTATCTGTCAAGGGTCTCTTGGAGAGCATATAATGGGCGATGTTCAATATAAATGTTATTATGATGGAAATAGCCGATGCCAAACAGTAATAACCACTGATTCTCCAGAGGTGAACAAAAGGCTGCAAAGTCCTAAAGGACCCTTCCGCAGAACACAGTCTCCGGGTTGAGGCACATGTATCTTAAAGAGCTTCTACGTAATGCTTCCTGTGCAACTCATAGGCTTCTTGCTTTTGACGTCGATCACTGCAACACCGGCCCGTCTGGGGGAGCTGAATGGTGATCCGAAGTGTCCGACTTGCGCTGGGTGTCAATAAAGGCCCCACCACTCCATGTTCCCTAAATTCCCTTAACTACTTTTGGACAATGGCTGGACCCTGGGGTGACTCCATGACATCACTGGCCTCCCCCAGCTCAATTGACGATGGGGCGCCGCAATCTTAGACACACACGCCTTCAAGGGGAACGAAGCTCTGTCGCAGCCAAGACACAGGCACAGTCTACATGCCTGCCTTTGACAGAATGCTAGCTAGCCTTGTTGACATTTTGCACTACCTTCTCAACATTTTCAACCACAATTATCTTGCGTATCAAAGTCCAAGCTAGACTCTTAGATCTTTCTTTATGCGTGCCATAGCCGAGCGCAATCACGATGAACACAGCCGGTGTAGGACTGGCCGTCACGCCAGCCGTCGTCTCGACGTTGTTTTCTCACGTATGTAATGCCGACAGCTTCGGCTGGTTTGCAGTTCCCGTCCCCATTCTATCATGGATTTACTCCCACTGCAGAGATGATGCGTAACGGCTCCTGACATGAGATACAGTACCTTGATCGGAAGCCGCTCAAACAAAAGCCCACAGCTCATTTGTCGTATGACGAGGGCCTCCATCTCATTCGATCATTCCTAATACATGCGTCGCATCACACCGTCGAGGAGCTTCAGGCTTTCACTTCGCAATGGGTGCCACATCCTCAATGGGTCAAGGTTGAGGAGGTCAAGATTCCCGAGGACCAAGTCACACATGCCGCTGCAGTTATCGAGGAACAGCTGGGTCCGGATGGAGTACGACAGGTTGGCGGCCGAAAGTGGTGGCAGTGGAGGAAGCCCAACAGCCCTCTGAAAGCGGAATGGATCGAGATGCGCGCTGACTACAACGAGCGCAAGAAGAACAAGGACCCTGGAAAGCGTGTGATGCTGTATGTCCACGGCGGAGCATACTTCTTCGGCAGTGTTGATGAGCATCGATACCAGATGCAGCGCCACGCGCGAAAGCTCAAGGCGAGGGTTTTTGCTCCTCGCTACCGCCTTGCTCCCCAATTTCCCTTCCCCTGTGGCCTTCAAGACTGCCTTGCCGCATACCTCCACCTGCTCACGGTACAAGACCCGAGCACCATCATTCTCGCTGGCGATTCTGCCGGAGGCGGAATGGTCATGTCGATTTTGGTAACCCTTCGAGATCGCGGTATCCCACTTCCTGCAGGCGCCATCCTCGTCAGCCCTTGGGTCGATCTCACTCACTCCTTTCCGAGTGTCGCCGAGGAGTCTCCTTTCGACTATATCCCGGCATCGGGCTTTCATCATAAGCCTTCTCGGGCATGGCCACCACCGACCGAAGATGATCTGGAGGAACTCAAGAAGATTGCGGTCAAGGACAAGAAGATTTCGAACAAGGACGAGAAGATTGCTGCCGATAGCCCAGATGCGGGAGAAAAGAAAGACATCCCTGAGCTTCTCGATGAAGCTGCTGCGCCGACGCCATTAGTCCTTGCGATCAATGGCAAAGATGTGATTGTCAAGGAACAAATCCAGGTATGTATGCCAACTTCCCGCGTGAGTATCACGAGTTGCTGACATGCTTCTGATCAAAGATGTATACAACCAACGAGCTTCTGGCCCATCCGCTTGTCAGCCCTGTGATGCAGCCGACACTTGGGGGGCTGCCGCCGCTTCTGATCATGACCGGCGGAGGGGAAATGCTGCGCGATGAGCAAATCTACCTTGCGCACAAGTGTGCCAATCCTTCCAAATACCTCCCACCTGAACATCTGTTGGACGACAAAGCTCGGGCGTTGCTCAAGGAATACAAGCCCACCGATGTCCAGCTCCAAGTTTGGGACGATCTCTGCCATGTGGCTCCGACCCTAAGTTTCACTCGGCCCGCAAAGTACATGTACCGCTCAATCGCTCAGTTTGGGGCGTGGGCGCTCGCTCGGGCCCAGAAGACCGGGATCGATATTCTCGACGACGACCAGATCTCAGTTATATCCACCTCGGGCTCGGACACTGAACAACCCGAGGCCCCAAAGGTATGTAGAAGGGAGTCTGAGGATGCAAGTGGCTTTCAATGTGTCGCTAACTGGGAGCAGAAGGAAGATGAAAACGTCAAGGAAGAGCGTATGTTTGCCCAGATAGGGAAGGCCGGCGATCCTTTGCCGCCCTTTAAGGACCATATGATTCGTCAAAAGGTTACGCGCCATGGAGATGTCTTCCCTCTAGCCGCGCCCGCGGAACTTCCTGGTTGCTGTCTTGATCGGGAACTCATCGGCGTGCCCAAACAAGGCCCGGTTGGGAAATGGCTCCAGACAAAACAGCACTTCAACTCAAAGTTTTCGGGAACCAAGGATAAGATGCACAAGCGTCGTCTCAAAGATTTTGCAGTTGGCTATGAAACATTCGGTGAGGGAGAGTATCCGCCGCCTAGTGCCCTTGCCGGACGACGCAGGATCGGTGCCGATCTGTCGGAGAAGAAGAAGACTCGCAGCATGGGGTTGTCGCTCTGGTCGCTATGGGGATCAAAGCACGATGAGGAGACAGTTGCAAGAGAGCAGCAGGCCGATGCTCAGCCAGAGGTCAAGACAGCTACAGCCGCCGAAGGCAGTGGCTCCCGACCGTTCAATGAGATCGAGAAGCAGGCTCCACCGGAAGCATTGTCAGCAGCCAGCAGGAGCCGATCCAGGAGACGGATAGTCAAGGATGAGCTGCAGGCTGATCACGAGGACGAAGTCGATGAGAATACCTCCATAGCAGACCTGCTAGCACGGAGACAGGACGGCATTGTGGATGGGGAGGCCAAGCCTGGATTGCTGTCTCCCAACTCAGCCCTCGACACGGGCGTCTCTGGAAAGAGGCCGTTCCTCAACGGCATCGCCATGCCTTTTTCTCTCAATAAGGAACCGGAAACGGCTAGTATGCTTACACTGGACTCCACGATGGACCAGTCCAAGTTGCCCAACTCGAGGCCCATGAGCCCGGCGACAATGCGCTCGGCAGATGGCATCAGCACTCACTTGGCCTCGCCCCTGGCCAAGGAAGTCGACAGCACTGCTACTACGCCCCTCGAGCGACCTGGCATGGAAACATTTGTTACAGCGGTCGAGGATCTTCCAACAGTTAATGGTAGTACGAAGTCAGGCGAGTCTACCAAGGCAGACGGGGCCGAAAAGTAACGCGGTCTTGGCCTGTTGACGGCAGGTCAAGCCACAGGGGAGGAGATGGCAACTATCTTTCTGTGCCATTTCGCCATAGAATGTCTTCTTTTGTTTCATGGTTACATATACCTAGCTAGTTCATAGCGCTCTCGTTTATTTCTCTTTAGTACTTGTTAAAGGCAACTGGGATGGATACCCTGCAAGTTTGTTCATGATGCATTTTACAGATATATGTACATCTACCGATACTACCAATACATGCTTTTGGAGCTCAGTCTCATGGCAAGATCCTACTGCTGGTTCTCCCTGGCCTTGTCGGGCCGGTCTCTTGTCTCCTGATTATGCGGTCTGGTCATGGTCGTTCTGTTGATACAAAGTAGGTGGTGGAAGCAAGCTGTTTGCCTGAATCTCTTTAGTCAAATCCGTTCTCCGCCTTCCATCGTTCTAGGTATGCCGTCGGGCTTCTGGGACCCTTGTCGTCGCCCTGCTCCTTGTAAGAGCCATAGGTCGGCCTCATTTGTTGGGTGACAAAAGGCGTGAGCTGCGAGGATGGAGATACGAGTTAGTCTCTATCCCCGCGGGAGGAGCATGGATATGGCAAAGCCAGGGAATCCAGCAAACTGCGCCTCACCTTGAAGTCTGCAAGACCCTCCGGGACGACGTATGTCCTGACTTTGTGGTACTCAATCACGTATCCACCGTGCTTTGTGTGCCGACCCATTGACCCTGTGCCTGTGCCCTTGTAGAAGCCCTTGTTGACATCTTTGGTCGTGAGCCGCAGCTTGCGGTAGTGCCGGCAGAGAATTTGTGTCGGCCGCATCTTGCAAGGCTTGCAGTCGGTGCGCGTCCGATGGGCGCAAGGAGTAATTGATACTAGAGCTGAGCTGAGGCAACAAGCGGCCCTGATGGAATTATTTGGTGCCTGACTTGTCTGGGGTCCGCGAGAATTGACGCTGAAAGTCACAAAGGGAATGGCAATTGGAGGTGTCGCATGTGCAGCTGGTCGAAAGATGAAGTTCAAGCCCATTGACAGACCCCGGCTCGATAGTGGGGCCACCTTGGACCATTAGTCTGCCGCTGCAGCTCTCAAGAAATTTCGCACACCGCCTTATGTCCCACCACGACACCACGGCAGAAAAGAAAAAGTTCCTACTAAATACGACGCTACTTTTGTGCCCTTATACGACACTCTGGAGCGCAGCAAATGGGCAGAGAAGCACTCTTCTTTGCCAGCCTCACAACCCAACAGAAATGCCAGGACGTCAGTCACACGGCAGGTCAGTGACCGCTGGTCCTGCCAACAAGAAGAAACCGAAGAAGTCCTATACAAAGTCAAAAAAGCACGCCCTCAATGCCTTCGCCATCGCTGCCAAGCAGGTACCCGAGAGCACCAAGGGTCTCCGGCTGCGCGACCTCGATGTGGAGCCTGAGAACAAGAGGCGGAGACGGGACGATGATGATGAAGACGGGGAGGACGAGGATGACGGTGATCAAGGAAGATCCCGCACAAAGAGGCGGAAACAGGACGACAATGAGTCGGACGGGGAGATTGAGAGCGACAGCGACGGCAACGAATGGCACGTGGGAGTAGATGAGGACGAAGACTCAGACATCGACAGCGACGAAGCGTTCGATGAGGAGGACGAAGAGAGGTTCGAAGGCTTCACATTCCGGGGCAGTTCGTCAAAAGATGCTCAGCCTGCCTCTGACGACGAGGCAGATGGCGAGTCTTTGGGCGAAGATGCGATAGACCTTGCACAAGCCCTCGACCAATTCTCGGAGGATGACGAAGACGAGGAGTCTCGTGACGATTCGGGATCCGGCTCAGACGACGAAGACGATTCTTCAGAGTCCCCAGATACGGACGCAGATGATGAGGACGAGGACGATGACGATATATCCAAGTTCGATGCTCTCCGTGACATTGCCTCTGGTTATGCAGGTCAGGATGAGGATATGGACGAGGATTCGGCGCCTCAGCAAAAGGCAAAAGTTGGGCTGGAGGACCTAGGGCTCTTCGGTGTCAAGGATCCCAATATCAGGAAGTCTCTCAAGCTCATGAAAAAGGAAGAGAAAGCCACGAAGCCTGGCTCCACCAAGAAGCTAGATGTCCCTCTCGCCAGACGTCAGCAAGATCGCTTGCTCCGGATTGCCGCGTCAGAGAAGGCCAACTCGACCCTGGACAGGTGGCAAGATACGGTTAAGCATAACAGGCGAGCCGAGCACCTAATGTTCCCGCTTCCCGAAACACTGCCCAATGCCGGGCTTGACAATGGCGAGCTGCAACCAATCACTCACAAGACTGCGTCCAACGAGCTGGAGCAGACGATCATGTCAATCATGGAGGAAAGCGGTCTTGGACCGTCGTCAAAGCCTAAGCCGGAAGCAAAGGAGGATGAGGATGAGGAGCAAGCACAGATCTCGCGAGCAGAGATGCGAGAGGTCATGAACCAGCGCCGCCGGGAGCGGGAACTTCAGTCTCGTGAGCAGGCCAGAGCTAAGCGCATCAAGAAGATCAAGAGTAAGGCCTACCGCCGGGTTCACCGCAAGGAGGCAGCCAAAAATGAGCTTGCAATGCAAGAGCAGATGGAGCTGGAGGGCAATGGCCTCGATTCGGAAGAGGAGAGAGAAGCACAGCACAGAAGGCGAGCGATGGAGAGAATGGGCTCGAGGCATAAAGAGAGCAAGTGGGCCAAGATGGCCAAGAACAGCGGTCGAGCTGCCTGGGATGACGAGTTCCGTGCCGGCCTGACGGATATGGCTCGGCGAGACGAGGAACTTCGACGCCGTGTCGAAGGCCGTTCCGGAGGCGGGGGTGACGAGTCATCAGGCACCAGCTCCGAGTCCGAGTCTGACGACGAAGACAGCAGACAAAAACTGCTGCAGGAGCTGCAGAGGACTGATGCGGCGCAAGAAGACGGCCCTCACTCGAACATCATGAAACTCGCCTTCATGCAACGAGCGGAGAATGCCCAGAAGAAGCTCAACGACGAGGCGGTCGCGCGACTTGTGAAAGAGCTAGGCTCTGATGCAGGAGACAGTGATGGTGAAGACCCTGAAGAGGCTGAAGTTGGTCGGCGGACGTTTGGCATGGGCAACTCCAAAACACCTGGTGCCAAAGCAGCCGACGATCAAAATGAGGAGACCTCGGCAGCCCCTGCGGCAACCAGACGCACTTCTGGTCTTGCTCAACCTCCGGCACCTGCCAGTGCTGGCGCCTGGTCCCAGCCCGTGCAGTCCAAGAAGGATCGGAAGAAGGCCAAGAACCAGAGCGGTGGGCGCTCAGAGCTACTCGACATGAACACTGTAGACCTCATGACCGCCGTCAAGCCTGCATCGAAACCCGCTGCCAACGACAGGGACTCGGACACTTCTGATGACGACTCGGAGATCGGGGCCGCGGCGCATCCCTTCGCGATTCGGGACGCCGACCTCGTTGCGCGCGCTTTCGGCGGCGACGATGTCGAGGCCGAGTTTGAGCGCGAGAAGGCGCAGGTTGAGGAGGAGGACGACGACAAGGTTATCGACAACACGCTTCCTGGATGGTACGTTGGCCGCGGTTTACAGATGTGACTACTTTGTGTGTTCCGAGTAAATACTAACATGATTCCTCTCTATTATAGGGGCAGCTGGGCCGGCGATGGCGTGAGCAAGCGCGCCGTCAAGAAAGATCAGAAGCGCTTCCAGACCGTCGTCAAGGGCGTCAAGAAGGCGGACCGCAAGGATGCCAAGCTGGAAAAGGTCATCATCAACGAGAAGCGTATACGAAAGGTGGGTTTTCTCCTCTCCTTGGCAACAATGATGCATTATCATCCCCCCCCAGCAAGGTTCTTCTGTAGCTGATCATGAACATATCACGCCGAATAGGGCGAAAAGTATATGGCATCCCAACTCGGCCACGAGTTTGAGAACAGACACCAGTACGAGCGCTCGCTACGCCTACCGCTTGGACCGGAGTGGTCGACCAAGGAGACGTTCCAGAGCGCCATCAAGCCGCGGGTCATTGTCAAGCAGGGCATCATTGCGCCCATGGCGAAGCCACGCATCTAATAATGTGCGTGTCCGTCTAGAAATCCACCAGTTGTACATAGATTCCGAACCCCACCATATCTGCGTGGTAATGCGCAAAAGCCCTATAGTATTCACAGGGATTTAGCGGCTCAGGTGGATGAGATACTTTTACATAGAAGAATTCCTATCTCGCTACCGTCAATGGATGTGGTTGTTGATGATGATGATACATAATGAATCGCGGAAATGATTTCCAGCCGTTCTCCCTTGTCCCGATCTTTTTACCGCTCCCGATATCTGTCCTACTCCTTGGCCCAGTTCGTTTGTCCCTGAAATGTTCCCGCCACAAGAACGTGACGTGGTTACTTGTGGTAAAACGTATGTTTGTCCCTATAATACACGGGCATCGATGCCCTGACCACAAGGTCCCTCTCTGCTGTTGATATTACTCGAACCACTTAGCTAGAGCCTAGCCACTCGGAAGCCTTGTCGAGAGCGTCGTTTGGAGCGGCGTAGAAGGCGATGGCAATGATGAGGTAGAGGCCGAACAACTTCAAAGGTACATTCTGGGTCAGCTTATTTGGATTCTCAAAACGACAAAGCTCTTCTGTCTCCGGAGTCGAAGCGACCAAAGGGAAATAGAAACTCACCATAGCACCCTCGAGGTAGTTGGACTTGCCGTCCTGGACCGTGTAGGTGACGACGAGGACGCTCAGGGCAAAGGCGACCGTCTCGAAAGTCTCAAAGTGCAGCGTCATGGGCTGGTCGAGGACGAGCCAGCCGAGGATGACGAGGAAGGGGGTGACGAGCAGGGCGATCTGGATGCTGGAGCCGATGGCGACGCCCATGGCCAGGTCCATCTTGTTGCGGACGGCGACGACGCAGGCCGTGACGTGCTCGGCGGCGTTGCCGACGATGGGGATGAGGATGAGCCCGATGAAGTTCTTGGAGATGTGGCCCGTCTCGACGATGGCGTCGATGCTGTCGACGAGGTACTCGGCGCAGACGGCGATGATGACGGTCACGACGACGAGCACGGCGGCGGCCGACCAGGGGCTCATGTGCTCCTCGTCGTCCTCGGCGTCCTCGTCCCCGCCCGCCACGGCGTCGGCGCCGCCGCCGTTCTGGATGCCCGAGGCGGCGTTACGGTGCGCGACGGCCTCCTCGTCGGTGAAGAGGTTCTGGTGTGTGCGCAGCTGGAAGACCAGGTACATGACGTAGAGGATGAGCAGGATGATGGAGGTGCCGCGCGAGAGCAGGAGGATGGACTCCTCCCTGTCCTTCTTCTTGGACGAGCCGAGGACGCCGTACAGCTAGAGCCCCAGCTGAGTTAGTCTCTCGGGCATGCCAAACGGTTGCGGATGAAAAGGCTTACCGTAGTCGGGATGATCAGAGAAGCAGAGGACAGAGTCATGAGAGAGCAAGTGGTCTGCGCCGTAGCGGAGGCAAAGCTCTGCTCGGTCCCGTTGCCGGCACTGTCCCGCATGTTGAAGATGCCCCCGAGGAAGAAGCACATGCCCATGACGAGGAGCAAGTTGGACAAGATGGAGCCCAGCATGGAGGACTGCACGACCTCGATCTGGCCCTGGTTCAGAGCGACGATGGAGACGATCAGCTCGACAGCGTTGCCGAACGTGGCGTTCAGCAGGCCGCCTAGTGTCTCGCCGAGCCGAATAGATATCTCCTCTGTCGCGTACGACAGCACAGCCGCCAGCGGGATGATGGCGAAGAAGTTGAGGGTAAAGACCGCGGTAGGGCTCCATCCCACATTGCCGGCAACGATCCCTAGCGGGACGAAGAAGAGAAGGATGTTGACGGGGCCTGCGACTCTGGTGTTAGAGACCTGTGGCCCACCTAGACTTCTACCTCTCGGAGGGTCACTTATGTGGCAGGGAAACACTTACTGCTCAGCAGCGTAGCCTTGACTACATTAAAGGTATGGGCCAGCCACCGCACGGAGCGCCTGTCGCTGTCCATGCCGGGTGTCCGGCGCCGGTCGAGCAGGATGCGGTGCGCCAGGCTGCGGTTGTTCTCCGCCGGGCGGTTGTTGAGGCTGATCAGGGGTGACCGCTCGTCGACGGCGTCGACGGCCTCGGAGCCGGCTCCGGCGCGGCCGTGGTCATGGCCGTTGGGGCCGCTCTTCCACCCGGAAGTCATACGGCGCAGCTGCTTCTGGAAGTTGATATTGGCTGAGACGGTGCGGCGAATAGCAGTACAGGTTAGCGTATAAGCCCTGGAGAGCAGCAGCAGCAGCAGCAGCAGCACGAGTATGCTGGACGTCGAGGATGGAACGGCGTTGGGGGCCAGTGACGTGCAGGGGTCGGAGAGACGGTTTGGAGGGGAGCTTGATGCTCTCTCTCAAAGTCAAACAAGAGCATACGCCATCTGCACACGCAGGATGAACGATGGGGAAAAGGCGGTTCAGATTGCGGAGTAGTGATTTAGAGTTCAAGGATGGCTGGTGCTCATCGGGTCAAGAGAAGTTGACCACAGGGTATGAGAAAGGTGCAGACAAGTAATAACCATCAGGATCGCCAGATGAACTTTGGAGACGGATGGAAACAAACGAGTCCCAAGCAGTGTAAGAAATGAGGATGTCTCGAGGGTGGACGATGTGAGGCCGGAGGACGCGGGATTGAACCAGACGATAGCTTTTCTACTTACACACCATGGTGGTCCGTTGGAGCAATAAAAGGCAACGGGGCAGTGATAGCGATATATCACGACACTGCACGACACGGGGGCGACAAGATGTTGTGCCAAGAAGGCCCGGAACGAGAGAAAGGAGTTAAAGCGGCGGTAGGGGAGGTCTTGGAAGCGGGCAGGGCAAGCTCGAGTGCTTCTTGTCTGTATCGAGGCAGACAACCGGGCTGCGTTTGAGTCGTGTCTGTTCTCAAGAGGAGGAGAGAGAGAAAAGGCTAATTATCGATCATCCATCATCAATGGGTCCTCATTCCATGGCAGAGCTCACTAACAGCATCATCCGTTCGAAATGAGTGCCGCTAGCCAACACTTGGCTTGCTGGCCACAGTGGCCGGGGCCTTGGGCCCCCCCGTTTTGACAGTGTTTGGTCCTGTTTGAACCGACTTTCCAGTGGGGTTGTTGGGTGGGAAACGTGCCTGGGAGTCCTGGGACCCATGGTAGATCGGTGGGGTTACACTGCAGGCCACTCAAAAGCTGTAACTAACTAGCCTGCACCTTCAGCACGGAGCTCCAGGGCGCTCAAGCTCCCAAGCGCTCCCCACCACCACCACCTGGCGCCCAATCACACCTATCGCTACTTGTCTCGGCGAGAAACCAATCTCGAGCTCTCGCTCAACTTGCAGACTACCTTAGAACCTTAGATACAACCTTAGAAGCTTGGCTGTCTGGTCTGGACCCCTCCTCCCCTTGCCCGTCCCTGCAAGAAGCTTGAATTGAGGGCACAGCTGCCTCGAGAGATCTGCTTGGAGCATCAACACAAAGAGCTGCATCTTGTAGAAGCAGCTTCCCGCCCGGCCGGGCCATTGTCATCACCAACAAGCGCTCGCCACAGGAATGACGTAAACCATAGCCGAGGCCCCCGAGCACAAGGTTGGTAGTTACGTAGGCCCGCGTCGTACGTCCTTCGGGATTGGGAAGACTGAGCAATTCGACGGGTGTCTTGCCAACCCCCCCTTCGATCCGTCCCGCTGCGATACTGGCTCGCCTCGCGCAGGATCATCGTGAGGAGCAGCAGTGGCACTTGCAGATGAAAGAAACTTCTCACACCTGTCTTTCGGTAGTCGAATGGAGACAAGCCGGGGGGGATTGATACCGCCAGAGGTCCCATGGAGGGAGGGATGCAGATCTTGGCCCGTGTGCCAAGAGTGGCTGTGAGAGCTGGCTTGCTTCGCTTCTGAGCTCGAGCTCTGTTGGCTTGGCATTTTGGGCGGCCTCAATTCTCACAAGTACTTCTGGGAAACCGAGCACCCGAGCTACCTACCTACTTGTGACCAGTCATGGCGACTAGGCCTACTTAGCTAACCGTCGCTAAGAATTGCACTGTTCATCCCGAGCTAAGCTGTTTCTGTCCAGGAATACCTCCTTGTGAGTGTCACTTATTAGATACCTACTTGGGTAATTAATTACACATCCTTGCCCTTCACAAAAAAACTGGTGGTTCGATAGACCTGACTGGAGCAATGATACAAAGCTAGCTGTGTGCAGATGGAGTGAGGGTACTCCGTAGAAGAAAAGAGTGACAAGGAAGGCCATACCAAACACAAAATCGGAAGGGAAGAAAAAGGTCCTCGACTGGGATCTTTTCTGTGAGTTACGAAGGAGAATCTTTTCCAAATACAGTACCTGATATAGAGATCAGAGCTGACCTCTGTACAGATTAGGGCCTAAGAGCACCCAGATACTCAGGATGTAGCCCTCAAAAAAGGATCATTACACACACAACATTCAAGTTAGATCTAGCAGCCAGGCTCTGGCGTCCAGGTATATCCATCGAGTAGACAATGCTTTCCCATGCTGATGCTATCTACCTATACAAGAAAGTCTGCAGCTTTGCAAACAGAGTCTTGAGACTCATTGACTAGATACAAAGTCTTCCACCCACTTCTAGCTGTATAAACTTCCCGATCGAAACCAAAAAGACGTGCTTGCTCATGATAAACGTTCCTCCTTGCCCGCGAGGCCTCACCAAGGCCCGTCCGTCAATGCCATTGCTCATTAAACAATAGAGGGCGTCATCGTCCCGACATTTGCCTTCATAAACATTACTCTTGAAACCTCCCAATGATGATCTAATACTGCGGATAAACCAAAACACGAATGCAGGATGGAGAAACCAAGGAGTAGCAACTCCTGAAGAGAGAACAATCTTTGCTTTCACATATTCGCCATTGCTAGAGAGAGACACAGACCACGTTAGTAAGGGAGAACCCAATATCCGTCGCGGGCGAGGGAGCCTTTCACTTACCAGCAGTGTATCCCATATACCACGTCCGGCTCGCTCCACCGTCCAGCCACGACTGATCAAAGCTGGGGGAGCTGAAGAACGCGTACGCCTCCGCCGGGCTCGTGGTGCCGCGGTTGCCCATGAGGATGCCCTTCCAGCCGCCGGCGATGCTGTTGACGCGCCCGTTGCTAAAGAACGTGTCCCACTCCTGGTTGACAAAGACCGGCTTGCGGCACATGGGGGTGTGCGGCAGGAGAGGCAGCATGTGGATGCCCTGGATGTACTCAATGTTGGTACCAAAGTACGTCGTGTGGTCCACCTTGTTCTCAAACAGGATGCCGGCCACCTTGTTGCCGATGAAGTTGGACGGCTGGATGTTGTTGGTGTTTTGGTACAGGTAGTAGTCGTCGAGCGAGTGGCTCATGACGGCCAGTTGCAGGTTGGCCCTCGCCGCCATGTTGGCGTCGCCAGAGACCATACCCCACATCTTGAGCGCGTAGATGGACATGGTGTCCTCTGAGCTCGACTCTTGGTCCTGAATGCAGCTTTTGTCAGTGTCTGTTGCCTAGGTCTTTCGGAGTGAATCAGTAATTTGCAGAGTTGGGGCCATACCTTTCCGTCCAGGGCGTCGAAGAGACCGTGGGCCCAACTGTGGCCATGGTACCAGTCAAACATGCGAGACACCGGGAACCATTGATCTCTGGTGCTGGGGTTCGCGTAGTCTCGGACAAGAGAGTTCACCCAGTCCTTGTTGGCGGGAATCCAAGACGGATCTAGGTAGCCAATGACTGCAGCAGTGAAGACGTGGTAGCCGTAGTGGAAGTGATGATCGTTGTAGTAGGTGTTGCCAAAGTCCTCGCCAGAGTTTCCGGTCGTGTAGGACGCAGAAGAAACGACGCCCTTCCACGCACTCTCGTACACGAGAGGGAACTGCTGTCTGTTCTGCGTAAAGCGTGAGAAGGCGCCCTTGAGCTTGGTAAGGCAGGTCTGCGCCAGCGCTCTGTCGCCGACAAGATTATTGACCGTGAAACAGACCGAGGCAAATTTGGCCAGTGCCTTTCCAGCAAAGTACATCGAAGGCTGGTTTGCTTGGGCGTCCATGTCCTGCGAGATCTCCGACACAGCAACAGCACGGATCGCTGCCCGGACCGAGGCCGACCTGACCACCCGTGTGCCTTGAACCGGCGACCAAGGGTTGAATGCCATGCTGATGGGCATTTGATATTCGACCATTGTCCACCTGTCAGCATACATAAGGGTAGCCTGACCTTTGGTCGGTGTGTTGAGCTTCAACCCGGTAGAAGATCTCCTTGTGTCAGCATCCATTGTCTGAAAATGATGCGGCAAAGCCCACATAAGGGCCGGGGTGTTAGCCACCAGCCCAGATTTGAGGAAACTGAATGTGTAGGTCCCCTTAAGAGATTGGGCGGTTCCCGAGAGAGCAATGCCCATCGTGTAGCAGCCAGATGCCTTATCATAGGTGGACTCAAACCCACCAGGGTCTTTGGCAATTTGGATCGTGCCGTAAAACGCGCTCTTGGCTTTGGCAGCATTGTTGCCCGTGACCTGGAGATCAAGCGGGTTGCCCTTAGTGTGACGCGCATAGACAATCCAGGTCTTGCCGTCCTCGAGATACAGCTTGTACTTGACCACGCCAGCCTTGGGAGCCTGGACCACTTCAGTCACAGTCTTGAAAAAGACTCCCGTGTTGATGACGGGGTGGGCACCGGCGTAGATGGCCGTGACAAAGCCTGATCCTATCACGAGGGGAAACTGGACAGCGGGTGTTGCGCCGGCGCTGGGGCGAAGACTGACCCGGACCGAGAACTGCGTCAGGCTGTCGGTGGTGAGTACCGTTGAGGAGCCAAGTTCTGCAGCGGAGAGAACAACAGACTGGATGCCAACGGGGTTGATGTAATAGCCGACGGCATTGTTCGTCCTGACGGGTCCGTAAACACGCTGATTCGGGTCAATGTGCGAGATGGACATTCCCCAGCTTCCCGATGACCCTTGACCCTTCGCCCAGGAAACCGAGTACGGGACGAGGTAGATAGGGCTTGTCTGGCCGCCGAGGAAGGCTGCAGCGTAGAACTTGTTCGTCTCCAAGGGGCCGGTCCCTGTGATCCCGAGGCGTGGGACGGGATGGTCACTCCGTCGACCTATGACACCGGCAGGCGCCGAAGTCGCGACAGGTACGGCAAAGATGTCCGCCGAGATCAAGTTCATCTTGGGGAGATTCAGTCGTGGTGTGGCAATAGATGATGTGGCGACTGTGGTTGACGGGCTGGCGATGATCTTTGTCAACAGGGGGATCTGAGTATTCTGTCCCGTCTTGACAAGACTTGTCTGCACAGTTCCAGAAGTGTCCGGCTGGGAAGTTGGGCTTGGCAGGACTTGTGCTGTTCCCACATCCACAACCTTTGTCACAACGGGGACTAAGGGTGTGAAGTTGGCAACGGAGGTCAAGCTCGCCTGCACACTGGACACACTGGACTCCTCGCTGGAGTTAAGGGCGCCGCCAGCAGTCACAACAGGAAGATGGCCCGATGCTGCGCCTGCCCCCGTGATAACCAGCACACGCGGTGTTGCCGGAGACGTGGGGTCTGAAAAATGATTCTCGAGATATCCGGTGGTGTCTGCGCTTGGGATCACCTCAATATCACGCCGTTGGCGTCCTCCAAGATGCCGACCCGCAGGGGCGTGACCTGGAAGCCGATGGTATAGCTCGTGGTTTGCAGCTCCTGCTATACAGGATGCCGCCTGCAAGACGGTCAGCAGGATGCTCGACCTCATCTTGCAGCAGGATCAAGAAATGGTATCAAATGAAGATGGTGGTCCAAAAATGGTAAGGATGTGTGAGAGAGTATGTTTCTTGGAGGGTTATACGGCGCAGCCGGGGAACCCAAAAGAACAAAACTCGGTCATGGTATCAGGAGAGCAAGATTTCTCTCCTCATATATACCGTCTGCATGGCAACCCCTTGGCAGGGAAACGACAGCGGGTGGACCTCGACTGGAATGCATCGTGGACTTCCAGGCGACGGCTTTGGTCCAAGACCCAGTAGGGAACACTCGTGCTCAAGCCTCGTGGGCAAGACGTTACCGCGCAACAGATGAGGAAAGCAATGGAATGCGGCGTTGTCCAAGGGGACGGGTGAGGGGACAATGGATTGTTCTACCTGTTAGTGGCCGGCTTGGAATGCTGCTGGTTTCTAGCCTGACCTGGGCTGTGGTTGATCCAAATGAGGGATGACTAGAGCCGGTAAGGGGAGAGACCCATGGATACGACGGGACGAGACAGGCAAAAGAGAAGCCACATAGAAAGAAACGTATATTCACGTATAGGAGTCAATTGAAAAGGTGAGAAGGAATGCGAGTACAGGTAGCGATGAGCAAGTTCTATGCAGGAAGAGGTAAGTGAGTTTGTATGATTTGGGCGCAACCTTTGCGATCCGTCAGGACTCCATTTCAAAGTCCCCAGAACTACCTACCAATGTGGAAAACTGGGCACTAACAGCATGGAACCACACGTAATTAGCAGGCGCAGTGCCCATGGGCCCAACTCGCTTTCCTCTTGACCAAACATGTTATCCGGTAGATATTGGAGTGTATTCATCAAGTCTCCCACGCTGCAAATCTTGACAATCGAGGAATCCCTTTCAATCACGCCTCGTATGCCACAGTGGACACTTTCGGCAGTTCGGTAGTGCCTGGGACTAACCCAGCGCCTCCCAGCAGAAGGCGCTTTTAGTCTGGCGAAGAGCGTAGATATGTCCGGGTGGGCCGAAGTCCTCCCTGAAGGAGGGCTTGAGAATTTGATACCTATACACATACATATCTTGTACATCTGGCCACCCAAAGATACCTAGCCTATGAGTCGCCCGCCACGCTGCTTTCGTATATTAAGCAACAACCGTAGTATCTATCCGATTGAGTCTCAGACGCCAACCAAAAGAGACAGGCTTCTCTGATCCCAAGGAGGAGAAAGCCAAGCTAACACGCTGCCATCCTTTCATAAGCCAAGGGCGTCGTATTTACCTGCAGAGCGTACCAGATCCGTACTTCGCTTGGAAGTACTCCCTGAGCGAGAAACCCCCGCATTCCTGGATAGTTTCCTGTCTTCTCTTTGAGGCGGCCCGGTGGTCGACCCATGCGAAGATGGCCCTTTTCTCACCCTCTTCTTCTCGCGGGTCGGCTCCTTTCCTTCAGCTTCCTTGCGGCACTTGCGTATCTTGGTCTTGTCTAGGTGCCATGGTTTGCTCAGCACCTCCTTCCGAAAGTTGTGCAGTTTCGTCCAAAATTTGACCTCCTGCTCAGTGGTGTGGAGGATGACCATGTGTTCTATCTGGATCTGCATCCCATTCCGAAAGACTCTGAGGCTGCCCTTCAAATCAACGACATGGCCTATGTCGATGTCCACCAATGCGTCAGCCTTGGGTGTGCCAGCCATCTCAGCACTTGCGGCAGTCGCGGCGGCTAGCTCAGCCTCAACCGGAACGTTCCTAACGCATTCGATGTTCATGCCGCTGCTGTCATCGACTGTGTATATGCGTTTGCCGGGGACGGGCGACTCCACCGCCACCACAACACCTACAATCCGCACCCATTTTATTGGGTGGTTCAGATGAAAGTAGACATTCTGCCCTTTGACCTCACAAAAGTTAGCATTGACGGTCGCAGCGTTGGTGAACCTGTTTGGGGGGTGCAGACCTTCGAAGCCCGGGTGTTTGTGAAGCCCGTGAATATCCTTGACCTGCAGTCGACACCATGTGCTGACGGTAGGCGAGAGGTGGAAGCAGTACTGCGGATAGATTGCTGGGGGAGACGCATCTGTCATGGCATGGTCCCGACACCAAGTCGCTGCCGCCTTGGAGCAAGTGGTAGCGGTGACGGGCTCAGCAATCCTCTATATGCGTGTTGAAGCGAGGCGCATGGTGGTGAGGATGAGAGTTTGGAGGATTTCCTGTCGCGCCTCTTGCGCGTTAATGACCTCGGGAGCTTTCAGGCACTTAAAGTTAGGTTAGGTAGGCTGGATCCATCGATTGGTGCAGACAACGCAGCCCCACAGCTGGTTACCTGGGGAACTGCCAAACCCTCCAGGAAAATCACCAAGTGATTACGAGTCATCGCTTCAACAGGAATGAAGTCGATCATATGTCATAGCAATACAATTTTCCGGATATAAGTGCTTTATCATTATTGATACCGAGCTACAGAGCCATGATAGCCCAAAGACCCAACCTAGACCAAACGCCAATACCGTGTTGATGGCGACCATCAAGTCCTTTCACCGCTTCGATCTCTTGGATTTGGCCTCTGTGCCTTTCCTGCTATTGAGCCTCGCTGCTGCTGCCTGGAATGCCTCCTCTGATGGCTCGTCGTCATCGTCGCCAGCAGTTCTCTTCTTACTCTTCTTCGGCTTGGCTCCGTACTTCTCAGCCAAACTGTCAAGAAAGCTGGCTCCCCTGTCCTCCTGCCGCCGCTTGATGAGCGCTGCGAGAGCGTCCTCGGAATTGTCCTTCTTTCCCTTGCCTTTTGCCTTGCCGTCCTTCTTGCCGAAGAGCTTGTCGTGCACTCCGAGCTCCTTGGCGTACTCCTCAGCCTCCTGTCCCTCGTTCCTCGCCGCCTTTATCCTGGCTTGTTTCGACTTCTTGCTCTCTTTCACATAGGCGTCGAAGGCGGGCACGTCGCCACTCTCGATAGCCTCGTCGATGATCCGGCGGAAGCGATCATCATCCTCGAGCACGTTACTGAGCATGACTGTTTCGTAGATCTTGTCCATATCGCCCTCTGACTCTTCGTAGGCAACGAGAATATCATCCTTCTCCTCGTCGGACCCCTTGTATTTGTTGGCAAATTTCTCGATCGCATCGGCAGAGACTGCATCCTCAAACTGCTCTCTGTAGAAGTCCGACCAGCTGAAACCCTCTGAGTCGACGATGGACTCCGACGTGGATCCGGTCGTGTCGTAGCGCTTGCGACGTTTCGCATCGGAGAGGATGGCGTAGGCGAAGGCAATACCCTGGAATTTCTCGTTCGCCTCGGCCTTCTTGTCCTCGCCGACCTTGTCTTACCCGCGCATTTCCTGATTAGCTTTTGCGCCTGCAATGTTGCGAGACCTGGCTTACCTGGGTGGTTTTTCAGAGCCGCCTTCCGGTAGGCGGATTTGACCTCATCGGCGGTAGCCGAACGTTCAAGGCCAAGGACCTCGTACGGGTCTATGACAGGAGTCTCGCTGTCTGAAACGTCCTCAAAAGACGCCATTTTGAATCTTGATCTCCTCTGTGAGTTGTGAGAGGCAAGAGTTTGCCGAAACGCGTCCTGACGCGTCTGATATAAATTGGTGGTTTTAGGCCTGTGCTCCAAAAAGTACAGGCTGACGTAGGGCGGGGAAGCTGATAAGATAGCAGCAACAATAGGTCCCATCCGAGGTACATAGTAGGCCTGTCTCATTGAAAAGCACCCAGTTTCCACCACTTGGTGAGCTTCAGCTCCGCGCCATCGTCAACCCTATACAAGTCGCCCTGCTACATACATGATGGAATTGCAGCCAGACGACCACAAAGGATACATGAGCTATGCTCTCTCCCTAGCTGAGCAGTCTCCTCCCAAGCCCACCAACTTTCGGGTCGGGGCAGTTCTAGTGGACACGACGAAAAACGAAGTTCTGGCCACGGGTTACACACTGGAGCTCGAAGGCAACACACATGCCGAGCAATGCTGCTTCATCAAACTGACACGGAAGCACGGCGTCGACGAAGAACGTCTGTCGGAGGTTCTCCCTCAACATATGGCGCTGTACACCACAATGGAGCCCTGTTCCAACCGACTCAGTGGCAACCTCCCATGCGTTCAAAGGATTTTACGTCTTAGAGGGCTGATCCAGACCGTCTACGTTGGTGTCATGGAACCCGAGAAGTTCGTATCGGAGAATACCGGGAGGATAGCCTTGCAGGACGCAGGCATAACCTTTGTTCACGTCCCTGGCCTCGAGGACTCGATATTGAAAGTCGCTACCGCAGGTCATGCGTGATGAGGTCTCGGGTTGGCCTTCATATCAAATACCAAAGTGGCGGCAGTACCGTTGCAAGGCACCACTTAATCAACAGGACAGTACAAAATCATCCGCCTCTTTCTGCCTCAATGGGCGATGTCCAAATGTTGACGTGTCACGAACTCGATCCGTCATAGCAGCTATGTAGAAATGTATCGACATGGCGAGGTGGCGAGCAGGCTCAAATACGGAAGGAACCCTACCTTGACACTTGAATATATGATATTCTTTTCAAGGAAAACAAATGCTCAAAAAGTCTTGTATAATGGTTGATTCGGTATGCTCTGCAGCTACGGGATGACTCTTTTCTATTCGGTCATACAGGATGCCATCGTTGCCCTGCGGAACAGCTCTTTTGCGGCTGGACCCCCCTTCCGCAACGCATGGGGTAGAAAGATCGTACACTCGATCTCTACACAGGATGCCATCGTTTCCCTGCGGCCCCGGGTCTTGTGGCCGGACCCCCGATCCGGACCTTGTCCGGAGCCTGTCCCTATGCGGAGACAAGGATAGACAGCATCGTCTCGAGCTGTGCTATACAGGATGCCATCGTTGCCCTGCGGACAAGCAACCTGGTGCTTGACCCCCTTTCTTTTGCTCGCTTCTCTTAGATCTTCTCGCCTTCGAGGATCGGCTTGGCCTCGTCGCTCCTCCACCAACTGACGCCGGGCTCACCTGGGAAGGTGAACTTATCCATGCTGTCCGGCTTCATCTCCACACTATAGCCGGCCTCCATCGGCGTCTGGTAGTATCCATCCTTGATGACAGAGGGATGGAGGAAGTGCTCGTGCAGGTGGTCGACGTACTCGAGGACTGACAGCTTGCCACTCACGACGACATAGTCGATGGTGCTCAAGTGCTGGGTGTACTCCGGCAGGCCGACTCCGCCAGAGTGAGGGACAATAGGAATGTTGTACTTCTTGGCCATCAGCAAGACAGCCAGGACCTCGTTCACGCCACCCATGCGGCAGGCATCGATCTGGCACACGTCGATGGCGCCAGACATGAGGAGCTGCTTGAAAATGACGCGGTTCTGGCACATCTCTCCGGTAGCGACGCCGATGCCGTAGGGCTTGAGCGCGTCGCGGACGGCCTTGTGGCCGAGGATGTCGTCGGGCGAGGTCGGCTCCTCGATGAACCACGGCTTGAACTCCTTGAGCTTGGTCATGTACTCGATGGCCTCGGGAACGGACCAGACCTGGTTGGCATCGACCATCAGGACGTTGCCCTTGTCGTAGCCAATGACGTCGCGCGCGATGGTCAGGCGGCGGCGGTCCTGCTCGACGCTGCTGCCGACCTTGAGCTTGAAGTGCCTGTAGCCCTTGCTTAGGGTCTCCTGTAGTAGGGCCTTCATCTTGTCCTCGCCGTAGCCGAGCCAGCCGGCGCTGGTGGTGTAGGCGGGCACGGCGCGGCTGTTCTCGGCGTCCCTGACGCGCTGGGCCTTGCCGGCCTCGGACTCCTTGAGCATGGCGACGGCCTCCTCCGGCGTGACGGCGTCGGTGATGTAGCGGAAGTCAATGCAGCGGACGAACTCCTCCGGGGACATGTCGGCGACGATGCGCCAGACGGGCTTGCCCAGGACCTTGGCCCAGAGGTCCCAGATGGCGTTGACGACGGCGCCGAGGGCGAGGTGGATGACGCCCTTCTCCGGGCCGATCCAGCGCAGCTGGCTGTCGTTGACGAGGTGGCGCCACGTCTGGCCCCAGTTGTCGACGAGGGAGGAGAGGGTGCGGCCCTTGATGCGCTCCGCGACGTGGTTGATCGCCGCGCAGACGATGTCGTTGCCGCGGCCGATGGTGAAGGTCTGGGCGCAAAGACAAGGGTCAGCATGCCTGGGTCGGGACTTGGCAATCCGAGGACGACGGCACAGGAACTCACCATGCCATGACCGGTGTACTGGGAGTCGGTCTGGAGGATGCAGTAGGCAGAAGAGTAGTCTCCCGCCGCATTCATGGCATCGGACCCGGTCTTGTCGAGGGAGGTCGGGAACCGAACATCCCTCGTGGTCCAGCCGGTGATTGTTATCTCGGGCATTTTGTGGGATCTGGAGCTTCTTCACAATCGAAACTACAGGTCTACACGGGCAACAGCAACGCAAGAGGGGGAAGTCTGTAGATGGAGAGAAGCGGGGAGGGGCAAGAGACGTGGTATTTAATTCTTGTAAGACGCAGCAGCCATGGACTAGTCCCTTCCGATCTCCGGCACCCTTGTGGAATGCCGACTTACAAGACCCATCGCCAAACATGTCCCTGACTACAAGTAGTCAATGGAGGATGGAGGGGCGGCTCCAAAGATTGAGGGGCCGGTTTGAGGCCTGTGATTGATGGAGAAATTACCCGAGCTAGAGGAAGGCGGCTTCTAGAATCGAGGTGGTTTAGCGCCCTTCCGGTGCCTGCCAAATAATTGAGGGTTCCACGGGAGCACTGGCTGAAGCTTGAGGTTGCCCAGTCCAGCCAGCGAGGCACGCTCTGTTTTTCCGTCGGGTAAATTCTTACATGCTGCACATGCATGTGCTCTCCCACAGGGGACAATCAAGGATCAGTGATTCTGATTTGGCCCCGTCGTGAGGCTTCTCAATACTAGCTATGCGTACTTTTGTTTGTTGGTCTGTGATGTGAACGCCTTTATGAGGACGTGAATGTACATGCGAACTCGGAGCTCAGGGAGTTGTTAATCTTCTCCAAGTGTCAAACCCGTACCGAGATCTAGAAGACAAGAGTTGACCGAATGCTTGTAACAGTATCGCCGTTTTGGTTCTTATTGTAGAGAATTTCCTCTGCCGCTCTTATATCCCGTCCATCTAGATCGCCTTGACAGACTCGAGGGCCGCGGCCAGGAAGCAAAGCCAGCCTGGGAGGTCCACCACGAGCGAGCGGATCCTGTGCACCTTGAGCCAGCCCTGCTGGTGCTCGCAAGCCTGTCCCTTGGGCTCGTCATCAACCATGCCCTGGATCTTTGGCATGACGAGCGGCACGAAGAGGAAGTGGGCCGCGGTGAAGGCGGCGCCGATAGCGTAGAAGCGGGACACGGCGGGCCTGCCGCGGAGAGCATTGGCCACTCCCGCGCCGAGGGAGGCGCCGTACAACCCGAAGATGACGGCGAGTCCGGGCGACAAAAAGGTCTTCCAGTATCCCGGTAGGATCTCCTTGCCCTTCTCACGGTTGTGAGGTTTGACGAATTGGCCGAGGAAGAGGTCCTGGTCGACACAGTACCATAGCGAGCAGGTTGACGTCACGAGCGGCGCGACCCGGAGGAGGGTGAGCGGGTCGAAGAATTGCTTGGAAGCCATGATGCAGACCTGATCTCGGGAGTTGCAAAGGCGGCTAGGAGTCTATCGATGTCTTTGAGGAAGTTGCCCTCGATGGAATAACAAACTTGTTGTTTCTGCGAGAAAGCAGGTTCATGCTCGGCGTGCAATCTGTAGGAGCATGGTCTGATCTCATGTGGGGTGTTCCTCAATCAAGTCCCCCGTTGAATCCGCCTCCAACGGGCTGCAGGGATCACCATCCGTCTCCGTTCACCAGAGAACAAAAGTACTCCGACCAAAGTACATCCTCCTTTAGACTTCAAGTTGAGTTGGAATAGTCGCCTTTCTTTGATAACTCCTCTGTGAAAGGTGTATCCAAGCCCAATCCCATCGCATTCCTCCTCACTTCATACATACATGTAAGGTAGGCAGATAGCCACAGAGATGAAAGGTACAGAAAGGTGGGAGGGTTTCCAGGGGACCTTGAATCATAGCCTGGTCAGAATGCATGCTTCCATACTCTGGTGATTCTTTCAACTGTATCGCAAGACTTCTCTCTAACCATTTCCTCGGCGAGGTCGAGATCGTTAGCGCCGAGAGACTTACTTGCATATGGCCTGGGAAGCCTCATGATTTTCAGAGAGCTCACCTCTGGTCACTGATTGCTAATGTAGCGGGCGGTTAACGTGCCTGTACGTGCTATCCCGTTCGATCGTTGGAAGATTCTTCCATCCTCGCATCTGCAAGCATGCACGGACGTACAACTGTCCCTGCAGGAGGAAGGTTGGGATAAAGACAGTCCAGGAACCCTAGAACCGGGCTGGACCTCTCATGATGCTCGTATCCTTAACTGGATGGGTGTTCTGGACTGGAGGCTGGACTCCTGCCACCATTGTCCTGCCACCACTGTACATATGCACGTACAGGGGTTCCGGCCCTGGTCCATGCAACGGTCGGGTCGTCCCCTAGCAAGCTGAATACGATCGCCAACCCCCCTGAGTCCATCGAGCCCCAGCTTCCCAGCCGTTCGCTGCAAGCCACAAAGTAAATCGAAGACGTCTGTCAATAGTTACATGTTGTGTAATTGAGCACAATTGAGTCTCGACCCCGTTTGTTCAGTTCATTGTCACAAGACAGAGTATGTGGGTTAGTGGTGAGATCGACGAGGGATCTGACCCATCTCACCGACAGTTCCTGCAAGAGAGGCAAGCGAAAAGAAAAAAAAAAAAGAAATGGTCGGCCAGTAGAGCTGAAAAGCACCCAACCTCCGCCTCGTACTCGCCTCCTACAGGACGCTTCGTCTGGTTTTTTGGGGTGAGCTAATCGAACACGAGCTGCAGGCTGCACCGACGGTCCAACCAAGTGGCAGGGCTGCTTGGCCTGCAGGATAAGTGCCTGCATGACATCTGGTGCCGGCAGCCCACCCGAGCCCGGACGGGGACCCTCATCACATCGTGGCAATCCTGTTTTGGCATTGGTAGAATATCCTTGATGTGAGCTCACATCAGAGGATGCAAAGATAAGCCCACCACACCAGCTTTTCCAACGTCATTTTTCCCAAACCGCCCACTTAGTGTACCACTATATGAGGTGAGGGCGAGCCTTCACCAACTTTATTTCTCTATGCCCCCCCTGCACTTTGTATTATTCTATCCTAAACGTCACCTTCTGCCGCCTAAATTGGCAATCGGATCGACTCAGAGATGATGGATAGATCCTGGAGATCCTCATTGGCAATGCCATCTCCAGCAGGGAAACCCGATGGTCCAAGGCTGAGGAGAAAGCTTCAAAAGGTCTCCAGGCAGCGGAACCAGCTGCCCGAACGGCCCGTGTCTGCCGTGTCCGACGACCTTGTCTACAATAGATGCGATGTTTCGCCAAAGGTCTTCGTCCAGGAAGAGGCACCTCTCTCTGCACCGCCCAATCACAGCCGCCCTCAATGGCTTGACTATCGTCGGCCAGGCGGGAAACCCCACGCCATAAGCACATCTTTACTCTCGCGGCGCAAACTGGAGATCCCTGATATTATCCCGGAACTCTCGCACCTGCAGGTCGGGGATGAAAAACCGCGATGCACCCCGGGCAGGTTGGCGGTGCCCCATTCCGTATCCACAAGCACTACCTCGACGATGAGGAGACGAGCCAAGACGCCAGTCTACTCTATCGGACAACTCGAGGGCAAGCCTTTGACTGTCGAGATAAAGCCAGCCGAGGAGTCTATCAGCGTTGAGGAGCTCGCTGAGCAGTATAGAGCCTTGCTAGCATCACGCAACTCAATGTTCAAGGATTCTCAGGCGGGAACCCCGCCCCCAAGCCATGACGAGACTCTTCATGTCGGACTCAGACGACAGTACAGCTCAGACGAGCTTAGTCGGCGGTACAGCTCGGATGAGCTCAGCAACGAGAGTTCTTCCAGCCTGGCGACAAGCGGTCTCTCACCCACCTCTGACGATGGTACTCTTGTTGCCTTTGACGAAGAGGCGGTCTACTTCAAGCCAGTTTCTTTCTCAACGGAGCCACAGTCGCCCATGAGCATCGATTCTTTGCCGGCCAGGGATTCCGATGCAGCAACACAGCCAGACAGCCTGAGCCTCCAGATCTGCATTGATCTGTTGAGCAAGGAGCTAGCGTCGGTGATGAGTAGCCGGCTTAGCAAGCCGGGCTCTGACACTCCAGCACTCCAAATATGGGTGATGATCGAGGCTTACGAGCGGCTGAGAGATCAGCTGCACCAGAAATTCGACAATCCGGCAGAAAGAAGAACGATCGAGATGATGTTCGACATGTGGCTACGCACCCTTTACATGATTCACGGCTCAATGGCGCGAGACGACAGGTCCACCGATAGCGAGTACGAAACCCCTTCCGAGGATTAACGGGACTGCCTCTGGTTACAAAAATCTTATAATGATGCCTTTCCATTTGTATATCGGTTTTTCTCCCTTTTTTTTGAGGGGGGGGGGGAGAATGGTGTTCAACGATTCCAGATGTTGAAGGCCTTTGCTCTGCTCGGAGAACGCTTAGAGGACGAGGGGACAGGGTAGGCTGGGCTCTGTTCCAGACATGCATTATGAGAACGTGGATTATGATATTATAATATAATGTTGAATTAAGATCAACTCATTCCAAGCAAGAATGCCTACCTATTTGCCTGCTTCCACCACTTACACCGAAGTGGCAGACAAGAAAACCCTGGAATGGAAGCATGCCAGCCCCACTGCGATGACGTTTGCGGGGAGTTTTGTCACCGCCATGCGTCGGGAAAAACACGCGCTAAGGCAGCAACAGCTCTTTAAACCCTGCACTGGTGATGACCACGACACGGGTCCGATGCTGGCCCTGTCGCGTTTTCAACCCTCGTAGATGATAGCTGAGTTTGGTCTTCAGTAAAGACCACCTATGTCCCTCCGAGACTGTAATTTTCGCCGATATCATCATTGAAAATGGACGACGACTTTGGTGCCGATGCAGATCTGATTGCCGCCATGGCAGCATCAGCGGCAACCTCGTCCAGGCCTGCACAGCAGAGCGGCTCTCGAGTGCAGCAGCCAACCCCCCAGAAGATCCAGCAACCTACACCTCAGCGACTCGACAAAGCGCCCCCGGAGAACGCATCTGGTGCAAAGGTCGTCCAGCCTACTCCCCAGGCGCTACCAGGACGCTCTTCCGGATCGTCCATCTTGGTCTCGCCGCGCCAGAAGGGCAACCCGGTCCTGGCGTGCCTCAAGTCTCTGCCCTGGGAATACAGCGACATCCCTGCTGACTACGTCCTCGGATTGACTACATGCGCACTGTTCTTGAGGTATGGGAATGCCTCTCTCCGGACAAGATTCCATACATGAGCCAAACTGACGCTTGTGTCTTCGACTCGCAGTTTGAAGTATCATCGCCTTCATCCCGAGTACATCTACACACGCATCAGGAACTTGCAGGGACGATATAACCTGCGAGTCCTCTTGACCATGGTCGACATTTCCAACCACGAAGACGCGCTGCGGGAGCTGGCCAAGACTTCCCTCGTCAACAACGTCACCATCATTCTGTGCTGGTCGGCCGCGGAGGCCGCTCGCTATCTCGAGCTCTACAAGTCGTACGAGCATGCAAACTTCGCCGCTATACGAGGGCAGCAGGCGACGACATACGCCGAAAAGCTCGTCGAGTTTGTGACGGTGCCTCGCAGCGTGAACAAGGCCGACGCCATAGCGCTCGTGAGCAGCTTTGGCAGCTTGCGGAATGCGATCAACGCAGACCCCGAGCAGGTGGCTATCATTAGTGGCTGGGGAGAGAGGAAAGTCAAGAACTGGTGCAAGGTTGTTGAAGAGCCTTTCCGGGTGAAGAAGGCAGCCAAGCGCAAGATTGCAAGGTCGGGAGACGGAGACGACCGTGGGTCTTCGAGCCTCGACAGATCTGGCCCTTCGGTAATTGATCGAGCTGTACCCATCGGGAGGGTGCCCCTCCGCGAAATGGCCGGCAGGGCCAGCTCCGCCAGCACCGGTGAAGAGCCGCCATCCGGAGAGTCGAGTCAGCAGCCACGGAAGGCGCGGCAGTACCAGATTTGGGATCCAGACAATGAGGATGATGAAGAAGCCATGGTCGCCGCTGCTATGGAGGCATCCATAAACACTGCTGAGACGGAAAAAAGAGAACGAGAAGCAGCGAAAGAACCAGCCCAACGAACCGAGGAGCAGCTCAGCGACGGGATTGCGGCGGCTCTCTCGAAACTCAGAGAAAGCGGATGATTCAACTTCCCATCCGCTAAGAGCGATTCATCCGGACCCTGATGGCACAGCGCAAGCAGAATTTTCAACTCATTCCGAAGCCAAGGTGTGACGTTCACAAGCATGATGCCGGGGCCCAAAACCTCGTCAGCGGGGTTAGGGTGTCACGCGAACATTAACTAGTTGCACAGGAACCGTAACCATGTGAGAAAGATGAAATCGGTTGCAGAGCACAATTCGCACCCTGATAAAGTGCTCAATTTTGAAGCATACTACCGCGGTTGACTCAGGTCTGTATCTTCTTCCCGGTCGGTGCTGTCAGACGACACGGACAACCTCCTGATGCCAAGCATCGAGGCGCCGCGGGATTGTGTGACTTCTCCGGCCTGCCGTAAAGAGCCGATCCTGGCAGGGACAGCCCTGTGATCATGGGGGTTTCCCGCGCGGTACATGGAGCTGGGGGTGCGAGGGCTAAATCAGCCGGGCCAGGCCGTCGGAGCTCCGCATTGATGGCACACCAAGCGCAGTCTTCGGCGCTCGCTTGATCTTGTATGTGAACATCCACTTTATCCATGAGATTCGCCTATCGACTCTGCAATATGAGCTTCACTGCAAGGAATATGCGCAGGCGAACCGTTGATCCACATATCCACATCCCTGGGCTTGCTCTGTTCCCCCAACCGTTCTTCTATGCTGGTCGAAATTGGGGAGCGATGGGGATGCTCGTGCGAAGTGGCCTCTCATCATTGCTGCCCTACCTTGCCTACCTACCCCTCGCTGTGCCGCACATATAAGTGATCACGCAGACATGCAATAAACCTTCCTCATATACCTTACACTCCTTGGTGAAGAAACGTGCCACTCTTTCCCCGTTTTTCTGGATCCTTAATTCCGCCCGACCTTTGGGTCGACCTGAGCCCCAAGGTTCGCGTTCCTCTTCCTCACTTCCACGGTCGACTGCAAACAGAATAACATTCTCAAACCTCGCCCGCGGCAAAGAGGCATATCCACCTTCACCGTCGACATCGTCAGGCACCTTTTCAAGGTCTAGGGCCATAGAGGAGTGTAAAGCACGGGCTCACCGGCTTTCTCCGCACTTCCCATTCCTCCATCACACCCCCCTGGCCCCAAGGGTTACTCTGACTGCCGATCCCCCCCATCAAGTGGTTGAGGTCATATTACAGGGTCTGCCCCATGAGCAACATCATCATAGTTTTGACAGACCTGCTTCAATAGGCAGGTAGTGTCTGAGCTGGCCGAACCACGGCCGAGGAATCTTGAGCTACTCAAGAGAGGCTAGCATGGAAATGCCGTCGTGGCAGGTGGACACAACGCGGCCAAGCCTTGATGGGCGGGCACCAAGGTAGATCCTAAGCCATTTGGACTACCCATTGCTGCATTCGAAAAGGCATGTGCACTTTCATGTCGTGATCCCGGTTTGGCCTCATGCCTGCTAAGGCACCAAGCAATCACGCTTGTTACATTGCAGCCAGGATCCGGGGTTCCATGGTCCTTTTGATCTTGAGTTGATTCGCTCCTTTTACTTTTTCTTCTCCCCGTTCCACTTCCTTCTCAATATAGTTTTCCCAGGTTTTCCGCTTTGCTGTCACCAGCCCTATTATACCAGCTCCTCTATATAATCTCGGGCTGTCCGGCCACCTCTTATCTCCACCCTTGCTCGGTCCTATCTTCTTTCCGACTATCATCTTGCTGTATTCTTGTCAGCATACAGGGCCATTGCCTCTCAAAGAGATTCCATTTGCATTGGCTGAGATACAGGGCATTTCTCTGCCCAACAGGTCCGCTGAATAGCACAGCCATGACCTGGTCGTCTATGCTCAAGATCGTCGTGGCCGGCCTCGCCGGCCTGTCTCTGGCCAGCCCTATCGCACAGGTCAACCTGCGCCGAGGCGGCAAGGTGACTTATCATCCCAACGCCGAGAGGGCGGATGCTGTCAAGGAGGCCTTCCAGAGGGGGTGGGATGGCTATTATAAATATGCCTTCCCCCACGACTCCCTGAGGCCAGTCACAAACGGATACGAAGATGATAGGTACGAAGCAGCTCCTCAAGGGTGAAATGGTGAAATTTAGCGGCCGGACAGCTAATTGGAGGATATCAATAGAAATGGCTGGGGCGCGAGTGCGATCGACGCGTTCTCCACGGCTCTTGTCATGGGCAACAAGGAGGTCGTCAAGCAGATCTTGGACTACGTGCCCAAGATCAACTTTGACCAGACCTCGACCGAGGTGTCCCTCTTCGAGACTACCATCCGCTACCTGGGCGGTCTTCTCTCGGGTGAGCAGCCTCATAGGGAAAGCATTGTAAAAAGACTTTCGAAGACTAACAACCCCTCTCACAAGCCTACGATCTGATCAAAGGTCCCGCAAAGGGCCTCTCCAAGGATCAGAAGCTGATCGACTCCATTCTGGAGCAGGCGACACGACTGGCTGACAACCTCAAGGTGGGATTCGACACGCCCAGCGGCATCCCGGACAACACGCTCTTCTTCGGCCCACCCCGGACCAACAACTCTACAAGCAACGGAATCGCCACGATCGGGACCCTCGTCCTCGAGTGGACGAGGCTGAGCGACCTGACCGGTAACCCGGAGTATGCCAAGCTGTCTCAGAAGGCCGAGGAGTACCTCCTCAATCCCCAACCGGCCCTGGGCGAGCCGTGGCCCGGCCTGATCGGCACGAATGTCGACATCGCCACTGGAAAGTTCCTGGACGGCTACGGCGGCTGGGTCGGTGGTGACGACAGCTTCTACGAGTATCTGATCAAGATGTATCTGTACGACCCGGAGAGGTTCGCGCACTACAAGGACCGCTGGATTCTGGCTGTCGACTCGTCCATCGAGCACCTGGCGTCGCACCCGACCACGCGCCCAGAGCTGACCTTCCTGGCCATGTTCAACAACCAGACCCTGATGTTTGTATCGCAGCATCGTAAGTTTACAACCTCGTATCAACATCCCATCTTCATACAACAAAAAGACATGTAGAGAGAATCTCTGGCTGACAGCACGGCGCACCAAATAAAAAAGTCGCATGCTTTGACGGCGGCAACTTCATCCTGGGCGGGCTGACGCTGGACGAGCCGCGGTACGTCGAGTTCGGACTCGAGCTGACGGCGGCGTGCCGGGCGACGTACGCGGCGACCGAGACCAAGATCGGGCCGGAGTCGTTCCGGTGGCAGGACAACCGGCTGGACCCGTCGGCGCCCAACAACAAGCCGGCGCCGGCGGCGCAGGCGGCCTTCTACGACGAGGCCGGGTTCTGGATCGACTCGAGCGCGTACGTGCTGCGGCCCGAGGTCATCGAGAGCTACTACTACGCGTACCGGGCGACGGGGGACCCCAAGTACCAGGAGTGGTCGTGGGAGGCGTTTGTGGCCATCAACGCGACGACGTCGGTCGGCAGCGGCTTCTCGAGCATCAGCGACGTCAACGCGCCGCACGGCGGCAGCTTCACCGACTTCCAGGAGAGCTTCCTGTTCGCCGAGGTCATGAAGTACGCGTACCTGATCCAGGCCGAGGACGAGGACTGGCAGGTCAAGGCGGACCACACCAACAAGTTTGTCTACAACACCGAGTGCCACCCCATTGCGATCCCGGGCGGCGGCGAGAGGAGGGCGAAGAAGGCTTAGTTGTGTGGTGGTGCTAGTGGACTTGGGCAAAGAAACTGGACTAGGGGGGCGTCAATTTTTTTTTGGATTTGCTGCATAGAACAAATTGGAACTTGATTTGAATTCAAGACTCTGATGTGTGAAGTTCTTGTTTCTTAATGCTGTAGTAGTCACGACCACCGACCGTTCTTGGTGCATCTGTCATCTAAAGTAGGACAGAATGTGCCTCTCTCGGACAGCCGCCAGCCGATGGCCGAGATATACTCCGAGACGGTGCGTTCTAGCCCGTTGTAGGTCGGCCACCGGAGCCACTCTCGGGGCTAGAGCCGACAGGCGAGAGACGAAGACGAAAGATGCTGGCTGGAGGGTGCGATCGGAGATTGTACCCATGTCTGTCGAGGGTTAGGGGACTAGATAGAACGACGGCACCAGGGACGAGAAGAGCTTTGCTTCGAATCACGGAAGGTTTGACGATGGGACAATGTGTCTCCAACTGAATCGAGGACAAGAGAGATAGTTAGATGGTGTTTTTTATTGGCGAATTGGCGCCGTCACATGAAGAACGAGCTCCACGCAAAGCACAGCCCGAACTCGGCCAAATGAGCCGACCCCCATCTGCATCCCTCTCCAACTCCACCAGGGAGCTTCTAGGCCTTGAGCGGAGACCCCAGGATTTCCCGTCAGTATTGTCGCAGTGGATGGGCTTCGCTCACCATTTGTTCATGCTGCGCCTGTGGATCTTCCGTAATTCTTCCGCCAATCGTCAGTGTGGACCAGAATGTGTGGTTCTCTCCTCAGCACGACATCATCCATCGACGATTGCTTGTGATCAACTGCCCAGCAGCTCTTCTGGCACAGCCTTTCAGGTGACGTAGAGCTTGCATGCCTCCTCTGCGGCGCGTCCTGTAAAGCCCTCTGAAGCGACCACCTGCAACACCTCAGGCCTGTCTGCACCCCGTCTAGAAAGCTAGAGACCCTCCGGCTGCAGCTGTCACAAGCTTGCAAGCTTCTTCTGCCCGTGCTATTGACCTTAGCCAGGGGCGGCTTCCCGTTGCAACAATACACCGGACCTTCCCATCCCCCCCCTCTCCCACCAACGTGCGGCCGCGCCCATGGCACCTCCGTCGCCGATCTCCCGACCTGTCTGCTTGCTGTGTCGACTGCGTCCTCCTTCTCGTCCGCGTCCTGCTGCTATTTCCTCTTATTTCTCCTCCTCCCATTCCTCCTCCAACAACACCTCGTCCTTCTCTTCTCATTCTTCTCATTCTTCTTCTCGCCCGTCTTGCTCGCCCTTCCCCACAGTCTCCAAACGGCAGCTCTGCTCATCATCCCCACGCCCCAGGAACCACTCCGCAGTTCCGCCCTGCAGATCATCCCGCGTCTTCTCCTCGTCCTCGTTCTCATCCTTGCCATCCGCCGCAGCTGCAGCATTTGCTGCATCCCCGCGTCTGCACCCTCCTCCCCTCGCACCTCCTACCAGCCATCCGTGCTAGGGCCAGGGCCTGCCGTCTCACAGTGTACCCCGCGTCCACGGTACCTATCACTCGGCCGGCCCTTGTATTATATATTACCATTCCCGCCTCGCTTCCGTCTGGTCGCGCACTTTCTCCTCCTCCTCCTCCTCCTCCTCCTCCTCTCTCCGCCCTTCAGAACCAGCTTTGGCCATGAGAGCCGAGACTATGGCGGAGACAACGTCAGAAGGGCGCGAGGCTAAGAGGCCTCGCGTCGACGACGGCACCCTCCCCGCGACTAAGAACGGCGTGAATGGCGTGGGCGCACATGCTGCCGAAAGCAAACCTGACGGGCCTGTGTCAACCCCTCACCAGGGTGAGCACCTACCGAACGGCCTCGCTACTACCGAGGAACAGGAGCGCAGGCATTGGTTCGTTGGCAGCATAGATCAGGGAACCACCTCGTCTCGCTTCATCATTTTCAACGGCGAAGGCGAACCCGTTGCTGGCCATCAAATCGAGTTTGAGAACCTGTATCCAGAGTCAGGGTAAGTCCCCCTTGCTATCGGGCGCGCACACCCGATTCCAATCGGCTTTGCTAACAACAGCCGTAGATGGCACGAGCACGACCCTCTCGAGCTGCTTTCTTCTGTAGAGGAATGTATCGAGAAGGCTATGGATGAGTTCGCAGAGAAGGGCTACTCTGCCAAAGACATCCGCTCTGTCGGCATCACGAACCAACGAGAGACCACCGTCGTCTGGGACCGTGAGACCGGCGAGCCGCTCTACAATGCCGTAGTCTGGCCAGACACGCGGACAAAGGACCTCGTGCGCGAGCTCAAAGGCCGCGATGGCGCCAACGAGCTGCTCAACCTTTGTGGCCTGCCTCTGTCTACTTACCCCAGCAGTGTCAAGCTGCGATGGCTGCTAGACAACGTGGAGCCTGTCAAACAGGCGTACGATGAAGGAAGGCTGGCTTTTGGCACTGTGGACTCATGGCTCATCTTCAGGCTCAATGGTGGCATAAAGGCTGAGAAGCAGATCCACGTGACGGACAGCACCAACGCCAGCCGGACCATGTTTATGAACCTGCGCACGCTCAAGTACGACGATTCATTACTCAAGTTCTTCGACATCGATCGCAGCAAAATCACGCTTCCCAAGATCGTGCCTTCGTCAGACGCAGAAGTCTTTGGTCGGATTGCCAGTGGTTCTCTGAAAGGTACCCGGATTGCGGGATGCTTGGGCGACCAGTCGAGCGCACTGGTAGGACAGTGCGGCTTCAGCCCCGGCCAAGCCAAGAACACCTACGGCACGGGCTGTTTCCTGCTGTACAATGTCGGCACTGAGCCCGTCATTTCCAAGGCGGGCCTCCTGGCGACGGTGGCCTACGACTTTGGCAAGGGCCGCAAGCCCGTCTATGCCCTGGAGGGCAGTATAGCGGTGGCCGGCTCGGGCGTCAAGTTCCTCATGAACAACCTCGGCTTCGTCGACTCGTCGTCCAAGATCACCGAGCTGGCCGAGAGCGTCAAGGACAACGGCGGCGTGGTCTTTGTCACGGCATTTAGCGGCCTCTTTGCCCCGTACTGGATCGACGATGCCAAGGGAACACTCTGTACGTATACTCTCCCCTCGGAACTATCTTCCAGACATCTTCCAAGCAGGCAAACAAGGAGACTAACGCCGCAAAAAAAGTCGGCATCACCCAGCACACGCAAAAGGGCCACATCGCGCGCGCCACGCTCGAGGCGACGTGCTACCAGACAAAGGCCATCCTCGACGCCATGGAGTCGGACTCGCAGCACAAGCTCGAGTCGCTCGCCGTCGACGGGGGGCTCTCTAACTCGGACCTGACGATGCAGACGCAGGCCGACGTGACGGGCATCCCCGTCGACCGGCCCGCCATGCGCGAGACGACGGCCCTCGGCGCCGCCATCGCCGCGGGCCTCGCGACGGGCGTCTGGAACGAGCTCGACGAGCTCAAGGAGGTCAACCGCGTGGGCCGCACCGTCTTCCGGCCCAGCGCCGACCGCAAGAAGTTTGCGCGCATGGTGCGCAAGTGGGAGCAGGCGGTCGACATGAGCAGGGGATGGGTCAAGGACGACGGGGAGTGAAGAAAGAAAAGGGGTTTAGTAGTAATAATGTGGTGGTGATCAGAAGAGTTTCGAGTCGAACAGAGTAGAGTGTATTTGTACATCGATGGTTAGGATGGAGATACTGTGTGTGTGTGTGTGTGTTTGTGGTTGGATGAGAGAGACTGGGGCAAAAGCAGGAAGCAGAGCACACACAAGCCGTCATGCTGCTGTTTTTCATGCTCATGTTACATCAATACCCCCTATGCATACCATACCTTACAAACAAGAATTAATACCCGCCCGCCATGACACCTCGTGCGCAGAGTCTCCGGGATCAGTTTGTTTGGAGAACTTTTTTGGTTTTTATTGAATTCCTGCAAGACAATTTGCGCACGCAATGATTGCTGCCCTGGCTTTTGATGTTTCTTTGGACACAGCCGGCATCATACATGCATGCTACGCAGTAAAAGTAAACGGTAATGTACATCTTCATCCTGCAAGCAAAGGAGAATGTGTTTTCCTCCCCTTCATGCTCATGCTCATGCCTGCCTGCCTGCCTCTCGTCTCGACAGAGCACAATAAACTCTCGTTCCTCTCTGGCGGCAGAGCAGAACGTCCGAAGACACACCAAGACAGAGACGACCAATGCATGCATGCTCCACCAAAAACAGAAAATGCCGGATTTGTTTTTATCTTATCCCCCCCACACCCGAGGTCCTTTCCATAGGACTTCATGCAAATCGTGCCCTGCCATTTTTTCGTATGTTTGTTTCAACGTGTCCGGAGACCCCTTGCCCCTTTTATTTCCCTACACCAGACAGAAAGGCACGTTTCTCGATCGGGGGTCGGCAGGACTCGTGGCGAAACCAGTAGTACACAATGGATGTCGTAGATCAGTTTTCGAAAAAGCGTCAGGGCGAATCAGACAGAAAAGGAAAAAAAGGTGAAAAGAGTGCCCTTGAAGCCCATCTGCAGATGCGCTGCGTGAGCTTTGCCGAGATCGAATACGCCAAACGACGCGCAACGACACCAGACAAGAAGGGAGGAGTTGTGTGTATTGGCGAGGGGTATTAGAAGAGTGTAGAAAAGGTTGCATGTGATAGTTGCGGAAAGCGTGCAACAAGAGAAGGGATCTATACCACAGGTCGTTATTTCTTTGACCTTGGTTTACATGATAATGGCGGGAACATCAACGTTGGCCTTGATGCTCTTGTGGGGGAGAATGCTGCCACCGTTGACGTAGATCTCGTCGCCAATGGTGACGTCGTCACCGAGAACGGTCACGTTCTCGAGGCGTGCCCATTTGCCGACAGTGCTGTTCCAGCCGACGATAGTGCTCTTGACCCAGGCGTGGTCCTTGACCTTGGAGCCAGAGAGGATGACGCATCGCTGTAGGCGGACACCGTCACCGATAACGACGTCGGGGCCGATGGTGACATTGGGTCCTATTCTGCAGTTCTTGCCGATCTTGGCGGAGGGATCAATGAGCACATTGCCGCCATAGACGTAGGGCTCGGAGGGAGAGGCGAGGGACTTGTTGCCCTTCTTGGTCAGGGAAGAGAGGTACAGGCATGTGCCAGTCAGGAAGTCCTTGGGCTGACCAACGTCCATCCAGAAGCCCTCGAGGTCAAACGAGTGCAGCTGGCCGTCTCGGACCATGGCGGGGAAGGTTTCCTGCTCGATCGAGGTGGGGCGGAGGTCGATGCGCTTCAGCACGGAGGTATTGAGGATGTAGATGCCGGCATTGATACGGTTGCCGACGAACTCGACAGGCTTCTCGACGAAGCGGTCGATTCGGGAGGGATGGTTGGGCTTGTGGACGATGACACCGTACTTGGAGGGCTCCTCGACCTTGGTGACGACAATGGTACCCTCATCGCCATGGGCCTTGTGGAAATCGGCGAGCTCCTTGAAGGGGTACTCGCAGGTGACATCCGAGTTGAGGACGAAGAAGGGGGTGTCGTCCTTGAGCAGGGTCTGCTCGGCCAGCTTCAGGGGGCCGGCGGTGCCCAGGGGTTCCGACTCGATGGAGAAGGTAATGTTGATGCCGAATCGCTCCTCGTACTATACATTTTCCTACCAGTCAGTCTTGACAACTCGATGAAACCAGCCCAAGGGTTCCCCGCGCGGCCGTGGGTGGGTGTGTGCAATGATGCGAAGGTTGACTGACCTCTGCAAGGTACTTCTCCATAATCTCAGGCCGGTAGTTGACAGCAAGTACGACATCGGTCACACCAGCGGCGGCCAGGGCCTCAATCTGGTGCAGGATCATGCGCTTGTTGCCGAACTCGACCAGGGGCTTGGGCAGAGTCAAGGTCTGGAGGTGACATAATTCGTTAGCTGGATGATATGTCGTGCCTTTGGAAAAATGCCTGCCGATTGCGCTAGAAACGCGTCTGATCACGCAGCTCGTTCAGGGAGGGGAAATTGTTGCATACAAGAGGACGCAGGCGGGTGCCAAAGCCTCCGACGAGAATGAGGGCTGGAGGGAACGAGCATGTCAGCTAATGTTGTACTAGATGTATGCAGAGCAGCGAAACCTGTAAATGCACACAGGCTTGGCAGATAATCATACCCTTCATCTTGACAAGTCGGTTAAAGGTAGGGGTGTGTGTGTGTGTGTGTGTGTGTGTGTGTGCTCGCGCGCGTGGTGAATGGGCGCAGGGAGACCTGCAGCTAGAAAAAAGGCGTCTTGTCTATTTTGAACGAGTGTCGAGAAGGGAAGAGTAGACCGCCTCAAAGAGAGTGAGAAGCAGTGTACAATTAAAAGAGTAGAGGCAATGTGGTATATTATTATCGTCCCTTAGGCGACGCAAAAGTGATCAAAAGGCCGAGAATGGGATTTGGTAAGTGTGAATGTGGAGGAAGAGAGAGAAACTCTTCAAAGGGGGCGCGACTGAAGCTGAGGACAGGTTGCGAAGTTTAAAGGCCCTTTTTTCCCCTCCCCCCAAAAGCCTCGTAATTACCCATTACGGTCGAACCTGGTACATAGCTTGGCGCCTTTTTCCCAATGGTGGATGGTGGGGGATCTGAAGTCAACCTTAAGACAGGGGAAGCGCTACGGGGACAAGGGGCGGGCTTCGGGGGGTTCCACTGGTGCCACTCAAGGGAGGTGCCCCCTAACACGAGCTTCTGCTTCTACCTGTAAGTGCATATTTCCAACATAAAGTCCCGGTTTTGTCCAAGTTTGTGCGGTGGCCCCCCAGTATCACCCGTCAATCATCAGAACATATATCCATATGGTTGCTATGTCTGGCTTGTCTACAAGTAGGTACCTAGAGCACAGAAGCTAGACTCCTAGCTGGTGATCAGATCTGCCCTGTTTGCTTTCCCCGGTTCTTGACAAGGTCAGCGGGGAGCCCACATGTTATTCAAAGGAGATCACCTTTTTTTTACAATGCGCACCCCTGCAACCAATGCAAGAGGACGTCCGTTCCTTAGGGGGCGCAGGTTCCGGGTTTCTCTCTCACCTTTGTGCTGGCTGTGTGCTATTGTTCCACCCAGGAAGCCTCGGGGTGGCTGGAGATTTGATTGATGAACTGACATCTCGGTAGAGAACACGAGCTGCTCTTGCATGCGGGCGCATGTTGATTACTTGGGGTATTTCAATGCTCTCCAGGGGGCGGGTTGCATCGAGTCTGCAGTCTCTCTCTCGTTCACCCCGTCCCACCAGCCGATTCCACATCGTGCTCCCTGTCAGATGCCAATTGGTTCCAGAGCGGCCCAGGACACGCCATCTGTCATCTCGTCCCATCATTTCGCCTCTGGTGCACGCTCCGACTGGCCCAGCACCAACCACCAACCGATGCTGTGTGCTCTTGTTGCCCGGCCTCGACCCCTTGTGTCGTCAAATTGGATCGGGATCCACGCTCATCTCGACTGTGGTCCCCTCTGCACTGGTAAACCTCGCCGACCATCGAATCACCTGCCGGGACTCGACGTCGAATGTCTACACCGTGCTCCTTTCACCGGCGACAACGAGCGCCCCAAAACTTAGCTGCACAAGCCATGTCTCAGAAGCCTACCGCACTTTGCCGTTACAGACAGACACACATGTCTCACTCCCACATGAATAATATGATATCTAACAAGGTACTTGTGGGCAATGATGATGTACACATCCTCCCGGCAGTAGTGGAGCCATCAAAAACATGAAAGCCATCGGCTGGTCCCGGTTTCTGGGCCGCATCAGACCCCGGCGTCCGTGGTTTGCTTCTTTTTTTAGTCCTCGCCTCATGGTGCAATACGGGAAAGCCAAGGCAATTCGAACCGCCGTCCCCGACGGCAGTCCGCCATACGCTCCCGAAGCCTTACTTGCCACCACAGGGACGATAAGTACTCAGAATGACGCTGTCGGGCTTCACCACTTCTCCAGTCACACATGATACAAGAACTGTCACTGTCTAGTCTGATCAGCAGTAGCAGGTCATAATCATCATCGTTCATTCCTCGAGTTATCTCCAGATATAGGAAAGTCGTCAAAAAGCCAATCATCAAATCGTAATGTGTCGTAAATCTCCGCAAAGCAAAGTGTCCGAAACAGCCTCCGGTCGAGAAGTAGCATATGAAGGAGCGCAGGAAAGAGTAAAGAGAGAATAGAGAAAGCGGTTGAGAAGAAATGACGTGCGAAAAGGGTAAAAAAAAAAAAGCAAAAAACCTCCCACCCAGTATAAACCGTCTTGTCTGCGTTTTTAAAAGCTTTTTGAAAAACGACGATAGCCTCCCTCCCGTCTTCCTGGATATATAGTCACAGTCACATCCGAACGGAGTCTCCCCCACAGAGGAGAAACGTGGTGACGGAAATAAAAAGCCCCAGCCCATAGCTCCTTGGAATGCATGGGGAATCGGCTGCCCTTTGCAGCCCAGGCGAAAAAAAAGCAGACCTCCACCTGATCACGGCATCTTGGAAGAGAAGACTCCGGGTTGCAACTGCGCCCTCATGGTCTTAAGAGGTACCCAGTCCACGAAAATCCCGAGACGCTTCTCCGAAGAATCCTGACGGGCCAGAAAAGAAGGGGCCTTGGGTCCGACCGGTCATTGGTATCCAGCGCAAGGCCCCAAAGTCTGCATCCGCGAGGGCAAGAAAAGCTCGAGGGCCGGTTCTGTAGTACCCAGCCCGAGATCCAGATGTGGTTCTCCTCGATATTAGGTAGGCAGGCAGCTCGGAGAGACCAAAGAGCTATGAGCCGCGCATTGAAAAGGGTCCAAAACCAGGAATATAAAATGAAAAGGCTCCAGATATGGTAAAGGTAGTCGAGATGAAATATGGAAAGAGCTTGTTCGTAAGAAAAATCGTCCAAAAATCATTCATTGCTGTGGCAGAAAAATCGCCAAAGGTCTAGGTCGTAAGATCGTAAAGTCGTGTCGTGAGATGCAATCTTTTTCTGCTCCATCCTCTTCCAACCATTCCCGTTTTCCGATTCGCCCACTGTCGCCATCTTCTTTGGCAACGTCTTGCTCGCCAGCCTCGCTCCTCATTGGTCGGGTATTTCCCTACTCGTGTGCTGTGAAGCCGCAGTCAAATGTATATCAAAGAAGAAAAAAAAATGGAAAAAAAAAGAGTGCCAAAGTCCTCGAAAGTTCGGCCGGGGAATTGTCCAAAACGGGCGGAAAGCCATTGCCTCGCTTGGGCCGGTCACAAGGGATTGGCAGAATCTCCCTGGGCAAGAGCAAAATCCAGACAATATGAGGCCTTAGTCACAGGAAGCCGTGGAGCTGCTGCTCGAGTGATGACCAGATCGGCGGCTGTGACTGCTCTTGTGACTGGACGAATGCTGGCGGCCTCGGCGGTGCTTGCGATTGGTTTCGTCTGCAGGAAGGCCTTGGACGATCCCGTTCCTGGCCAGCATGCCTCCATTCACCGAGAAGTTCCGGCACACCATAAAAGCGCGCATAGCCGCGTTCTCCTGAGCCAAGAGATCCGACGCATAGGCCAGATCGGTCTGGTACTCGCGGCCGTTCACCAGCACGTGGCAAGTGTACCCGCTGGGCTCGCGGTAGCACTCATAGGCTGGATCATGCCATCCTCGACGCCTGCACAGACCTGTATGGGGTAGCACTGGTTAGCGACTGGCCCTCGAGAGTTGCAACGGCGAGTCTTGAGTAGGCAGACATGTTGTCCCTCGCAGAGATGCGAACCAGCTGGACTGAGCAGATCTGCATTAAAGCCTAACTTGAGGCTGACCCCTGTTCTGCCAGCCCTACCCCATGGCACATGGGCAGGGTCAGCTCCAGGTACGGTGTTTGCCCGTGAGCCACGTAAAGGCCATAAGAGGGAGTCAATGGCACCTGGGTGCTGTACCCCAAGGGGAGGTTCATGTCTGCCGTTGGGTACCACGAACTAGACCTGGGGCGGCAACAAGGTGACAGTGCATCATGTGGATTTGTGTGCCCAGGAGAACCCGTGTCAGGGAGGGAAACAAAAACCCAAAACTTACTTTCGAGATACTGCATATAGAAACCACCCATTGTGCCTAGATTGATTGAGCAATGGGCAAGATGGTGTGTGTAGCAGTCTCTACTGGTGGCCAGGAACGTCGTATGCCTCGCTGTGGTGTGGCAGGAAGCCCCCTGGTAAAGCACGAAACCGAAGAGAGACGAAACGCCTTGCTATGCCTTGGAAAAGGAAGAAGCTAAGAAAAACAAGTTGGGATCTGATCCGGAACCGTTAGACGCACTCGAGCCCAACCTAGGCTGGGATTCGGGGAGGCCAGGTGTGAACAACAGTTGCGGTCAGGCAGAGATGAGGGATCGAGTGTGTCCCACCGAGGGAGGAGTGAAGTCGGGGCGAAGGTGGGTGTTAAAGTTGAGGCTGATTATGCTACGTAGTCAAGGCTTTGGTGCAGAATTTCTGAACCATCAACGGCGAGACATGTGTGATTTATTGCAGAGACTGGGCCCCCCGGGTGTGGGGCAGGGGTATCTAGAAGAGCAGGCGGAAGACAACAAGGAACTTCGGCAAAACAAGCTGGTGGAAATCAAAGTGGAAAAGGTTCAACAGATGCATGTCGAGATGCGGCTCTCTCGGTGCGACCCAGTCTTTGATGCGTTGGCGTGCGTCGTTACCAGTTGATAAAAACCGCTGAGACTAGGAGACTCCACCAAGCGTAGATGGGGGTTTGCAATCTGCGCGTTAGCGAAGATCTCTTGACGACTTAGTCCCGACTAGCGTTGAGTCTGGGACGTGGAATCAAGGAGCAGACGCGGTACTGCGGGATGCGGTCGTGCGGTTAAACATGTTGCCCCGTTGCCATTGTTTCGACTGGTCGACGGGCAGGCCAGGACGTACGACGGCTGTACTTTGCCTCGGGGTCAATAGGGACGACCGTCACCATGCAAGTCCTAGGCAGGATGAGGTGGCAAATGGAACCGTCGACAAACCAAGCTGCTCCTATGCACGACGCAACTCGAGTGTATGTACGAGACGGCCGTCTCAATGGGCCCGGCAGGACAAGTGGGAAATCGGGGAGGGATGTGCCTGGTTCACGCCTAGCCATGAGGTGGAGGTGCGACTGACTGCATTGGTAGTTCCATTAGGAACGACAGTGACAGACAAGGAATCTCCGAAGGGCACAGGATGAGTGCTTCTGGGAAGAGGGGGGTGGATTAGAAAGGGGAGAGGAAAAAAAGGAAAAAGAAGGGAGATTAACTTGTGTGTCGTCGTCCGCTAATGCACAATGCAGAGACCATACAGAAAGTATCCTCCTGGTACATGAACGGCAGCACCCATCCCTGGAGTCTACCACGGAATAAGACGATTCCTGCTCGAAATCAAAGATGCAAGTCCCCGCGCCTACCCTGCCATGCATCCCAGCTAGACTCTGCTGGGAGCGAGCCTCGGAGCACAAGTACATGCACTCATGTACACGCCCTTGTCGGCAACAGGGTCCTGAGAGGGGCCAGAATGAGGGGCAAGCGGCAAGATGTAAGACGACAAGGAACTGGACGTGAAGAATCGACTTGATACAGATAACCAAGCTCTTTTGGACTTGCTATGTACCCATGTTGGCAGGATAGGTACAAGTAGAACGACACTTGTGGGTCCTCTTGAGATCGCAGGCGAATCGCCCGGGAAGATGAGACCCGTCCAGGAAGGGAAAAGTGAGCGTCAAGAGCCTTTGCACTGCAGAGACGAGAGGTCGGCTAGCCCATAGTCAACGGCCCAAGAGTGATCTTGGAAACGATCAGGCGGCACGACGACGTAGTGGCCAGCAAATCAGAATCGCGGGTGCTGATCTCTTGGGGAAATAGCTAAAATAGTGCAAAAGAGGACGCAACAGTAGTGAAGTCAGAGTCAGTCGACACAAACAAGTCCTGGGTCAGTGCAGTGAGTGAGAGCCCTCTCTCGCTTTGACACCAAGGGTGAGTGGAGAGGAGGGTAAGTCCAATGCCTACCTGCTCCGTACTGTATCCATTGACTTGAGGGACACGCTTGAGAAGACGAAGACGAAGAGGGGGGGTTGAAGTACCGATGCGAGGGGATTGTAGTCTGAATGATTGACTGGCCCCGGATCGGTACACGAAGTCGGTGAAGAGAAATGAGATGCATGAACAGCGACAGCGACCTGGGGCCGGCGGAACCCTCGCGTGTGCCTGGTTGCATCTGGACCCAAGGGATGGCCAGGCGTCTCCTGGGTGGAGGAATTGCCATTGGCGGGAGGGGGCGGCGACGCAGGCTAGGCAAAGGCTGGCTTTCAACAGTCATGCAATGATGAGTTGGCAATGCTTCTGCTTGATATTAAAAAGCAGAAGCGTCGCATGTAACAGCATGTAGGTGTCGCCCGAGGGCAGGGTCATACGCAGGTAGAGCTCGGTAGCAGGTAGGCACACGGATCTGGACGAGGGAGATCCTGGGAACCAGGAAACGACCAGAAGCCAAAGTAGAGCGACCAGACCAGGGCCCACGCTTGCGGTGGAGGATGGAAGAGGGGGTGGTGGATGAGGAGGATTGGGTCGACCGAGCAGATTGAGAGACTGACGGTGGTGCCCTTGGCCAAAAGTGGGTTGGCTGGGATGTGTCCTGCGACGAGGATTGTTGCTGCTGATGCTGATGCTGCTTCTGGTGATGATGGTGATGATGATGATGATGATGATGATGCTGCTGCTGGATGCTGCTGGATGATGACGATGACGATGATCCGCGTTCGCCCAGTCAGCGAGTCGAATGTTTCTTTGGCTGATACGTCCAGGAAGTAGTGTATGTAGGTATGTTCAGCAGAGGGAAGGAGCAACGGCTGGGCGGGCGGGGCGTGGGTTGGTAAGTGAATTCTGGACAAGGGTATAATTATCGACTTTTCAGCCTGCAAGCTTGGTCCGGTACAAGTTTGTACGAAGTACTTGGATGGCATGACTAACATGTGCCACCAGACATCGTATAGAGGTGTGTTAGTATCGCGACATCCAGGCCGACAACAGCTTCAATGGCCCCCGGAGCACTGTCCTCGCTGGCAATTGCTGGTCAATGGCTGGTCAGGATCCTACAAGTACTCCGCAGAACGGTGCTCAGCTCACATTCGGGCTAGGCTCGCTCAAGTGGAGAGACTGCGTTGATACTAGAGAACAGAAAGGGAATGAGTTTTCGAACGGACAATCCAGACCAATGCACCTTGATGCAGTAGGCCTGACCGAACCGTTCAGACAATGACTTGCAGAGCTAACGCCTCTTCAACTCGTGCTACAAGTACAACACAGACTTGGAACGGTATTCACACTAGCAATCCTCCTGAGACGCCGCGGGGTGGTCGTCGAGAACAGAGCCCACGCCACTTCCCTTTCCCTTCCTTCTTTCTGTGGTGCGGTACCGCCGTCTTGTCCAGAAGCACAAGGCCGTTAGCCCGCATTTATCCCGAATGTTGCCAGCCGGGCGTGCTGCATCATCACCCGACCACACTCCGGAATTCATCCGTCCAGGTTGCTGGGTTTTTGAGGTAAGAACATCGGGTCTCACAACCTTAATTTCCTTGAATGGCCAGCTTGTGGGCACGGCCTCTCTGCACTGGTCCGAAGTACTTGGTATGAAAAGCCGCGGAAAGAGGTGTTCGTGACTGACGATAGCTCTTCATGATGGCTACCTGCATGGCCGAGAGGGGAAGAGGCATACTTCCCGTCCGATAGATCATCCACAAGTGTGAAGATAGTTGAAAATATACCTCTCGTCTCACCCGGCTGCCCCTCACCCCTCAACTCCATTGCATGAGACTGCTGTTCAATACCAAAGACCAGACAACGTCATCCTGCGTGGCACGTCACCCGTTCCGGCAAGGCCACCGGGGCCGACACGACGGTATCACACCCTCCATCTGGAAGACCCTCTGTGACTTGGGGACGACACTGCCAAGGACCGTCATGGAGCGTCCATCCCAACCCCCCCCTCTCCCCCCTCGGCGCACACAGCTTACTCTTCCTTCCAATGCAGCTTGTCGCAATGGTGGTATATTGTATCTTTGTACATGTGTGTATGTGTGTGTGTGTGTGTGTGTCCTGCAAGCAGGTGTGGATTCTCCCCGATTCATCTTAGCCACACCAGCCCGGGAGCACACACCCTTTGTTACTTAAGTCCTTTTCCTCGTCGGCCATCTGGACCGCGAGGAGAGGCATGATTTTCCATGCGAGGCCCGTTATGGCGGCCAGCCTGCGACTTACCCGTGCCGCCACGAAAGGGCCCGAGTTTCTTCGCGCATCTGGCGTGTCCTCGGTCAGACCGTGGGGATAGAAGACGAACGAATTCTCCGAGACATACATACGAGGCCCCAAGCAGAGAAGGTAGAGGTGGGCCACATGGGAGGCCCCCGATACACGAGCGAGCGGGCTTGGATTCCACGCGACACGGGCCTGCACGCCTGCACACTGCACTCGAGACGAAAAGAAACGTTTCCATGATAGATAGCAGGTGCATACGACTTCGGCTACGTGCGAACGAACGAGAGCGAATTCTGAGCCCCGACCTCGAGCTTCCCGAGTTGATGGAAACCACACCGATCGATCCCAAATACTCCCTGCCCAAAGGAATTACAAAAATGATACACTGTAACCGGGCGAGCCCGTCTAGCCGTGTCTTCCCGTGTACATGCCTCGTGGTGTCGCATCCTGTATGCACTGATCTGTCTGATAGATCAGAAAGGTCTAGGCGGGATGCAGGTCTTGCCAATCCCGCGGTTCCAAGATGCGACGCTGAGCTGGCAAGCAGTTGTCTGTTGGCGCGATGAAGCAGCATGACTTCTTCTCTCTTGCCCCATTCAGGGTCCTTACTCATTTCTTCTCCTCGCCACCCGCCTGCGCCAAGAATACTGCACAAGAGGTGTGAGAGTGCGATCTGTCCAAGGCTCGTGTCGGGGTGTGGGTGCTCGTGCTAAGAGGCCGCCGGATTTCGAGCCATCGACGGACCTGTTGTCTCGACGAGAATAACCACCGGGCGTACCAGCTAGAACCCCTCCTTGGACATAAAATACTCCTGGATCTCGATGACTTTTCCTTCCGGTATGGTGTAGACGGGATGAATGGTACCCACGCGATCCGCTTCGTCGAATATCTGCACGTCATATGGGTAAGGTGAGACTCTCCACACGGGGCCGCCGGAGCCTTGCATCGGCTCCTGGGCGCTGGGCGATTGGAGCTCCCACTTGTGCTCCGCAGAGCTCAGGCCAGATAGAACGTAGCAAGAATGGTAGGCGTCCGACGGCCTGCAAGTCCGTTAGATAGAACGTGAAAGGCACGGGGTCAGAAGCAACCTACTTCCCAGGCTTGTCTCGCAAGCCACCACGCTTAGTCCTGTCCTGGCAGCAAGAGAGAATATACCGTATCAGGCCCTCGCGACTGAACAGACTCTGTGAAGCGTTCTCAAACAGAGCAGCGCCGGGTGACCCCTGAGCGCCCACACACGCTTCAAGAAGTGGCCAGCACCCACCGACCCAGTGGCTGTAGCATCCATCTACGAGCTTGTTGGTGCGACCAGAAAACCCACCTTCCGGGGCATACTGCCGTGATGACAGCCAAGCGATGAGTCGTGGAACGTCAAGATATCTAGGGGATCATATTAGCTCAACGTAACCAGCCAGTCCAGCCATGGATCAATAGGAGCTGCTTACTGAGGAAAGCTCCGGTTAGGCGTGTCCAATATAGACAAGCACCCGAGTGCACAGAATGCATATGCACCGTGAGCTTCCGCATCGGGCTGCCCCGATATGCCTCCCTCAAACGTTTGGCCTGGACACAGGTTTGTCAGCTGTAGCCCCCGCGGAGTACATGCATGCACACAGACAAGAAGAGTCGAGCAAAGCTCACTTACATCGACGAACCCATTTCCCAAGGCCAGTGAACAGAGTGGCAGTCCCATCCGACGTCCATGCAGGCGATTCTCGGGTGAGATCCAGGGGCAGGCCGAGAAGCGAGATGATGACTACCGCACAGTACGCGCCCCTGATGTCTTCCTCTCCGTCTGTCGACATGCGGAAACCGCCGTCGGCCTGTTTCAGTAGGCAGAGCCATCTCCAGAGAGCCTTCCTATCAATGACTTCGTAGCAGTCTTGGCCGCCGACAATTGCGAGGGACAGTATCACGGCATAGGTGGTCGCCAGGTGGGAGAGCTGGCCCGGCCCGCCACCGAAACCACCTGACTCGTTCTGCATGGACAGCGCAGTCTCAATCAGACGCTCGCGATAGCCAGAGACATCCTCGCCAAGCAACGTGAGCGCGTTGAGACACCAGAACAGGAACCACGGACGACTAGCATCGGCAGCGATGAAGGGCGCCGGGAGTGTCCCGAGGTTGCGGTGCAGGAACCTGGCGTGTCCTTCGCGGTCGAGACTGGGCACGCCGTAGTCATTGTATTTGACATCCGCATCTTGCCCAGAAATGTACGGGAGGCAGATCTCGACAGTCTCATCTTGCGTCGCTGAGGTATCGGTATCAAGCTCATCCCTCACAGGGGGGTATGTTGAGAACAAGTCTGGAATCATCGATGCTGGGTTCAGGTGTATCCGGAAATTTGACATGTCCTCGACGAATTCCTCGTCAACAGAATCCGCTGGGTTTACGGGCGCTTTGCTCGCCTGGGATGAAGCCATTTTCCGCTTGGTTCTTCTTATAAAGACAGCTCGGTGACGGTGACTTGATGGTTTGGTGTGTACCGTCATATCAGGGAACAAAGGAAAAAGAGAGGTTCCGGAAAAGGCGCCTGCGCAAGCTCGACAACAATCGGGTCGCCTGCCTCACTCCTATTGTTCCTCTCCTCGGCCAAGCAAACTTTGACTTGACTTAGCTCTCAAATGTGCAAACAGTGATTGTTGTTGGCTCATTCGATGTAAAATTGGTGCTGTTTGCTCCTCACCATCAACGCCCATTTCAGTTGGGCTCGGAGTTTTATCGGCTAAAAAACACCACACACGTAAAAATGCGCATACTGTCATCATATGTTCGCAACTCCTTGGAGGACATAACAGAGCCTCGCTTATATCAGAAAAAGACATATCATCTTATTTTTCACGTGTGTAAATACTGAGATGATACTTTATCGCAATGCAGAGCACAATTCTCGTGTTTGCGACTCACACAGACCTGTCACATCAAGCCTGGAAAATATGTCTGCTAACGCCTCAATATCAATCCGATGAGAACACTCAAGCGAGCGTAAACTCGCCTGTGTTTTCCAACATGGGATAACGGAGTGATCAATTGGGCTTTCGAAACCAGACCTTCTTCAAGATCGCTTCACACAGCCTGCTGTGCGCCGGTGCCTGACCAATTGTCCATACCCAGCCGGATATCTCTCTGCACAGCCTCTCAGAAGGCATCATACTCAAGGCTATCACGCAAACTGCCTGGACAGGAGCGTAATGTCACAGTCAAACGAGTCAAACGAGTCAAACAAGGTATGGGTCTTCAGGGACGATGAAGATCAATTGTGTTTGCAAATCAACACGAGTTGACAAAACCGCATCATCGTGAAGGCGACACACGTTCGCACGTCAATAGTCCTCAAGAGCTTCACTCCTGACAGGAGAGAGCACTGCTGATATGAATCTTCCGACATGACAGCCAGGACACAGTGAGTCTGACCGAGGCCCTTTCTTAGCTGTGAAAACATTTTGCGAGGCTTTCGTCTCCTTGTCAGCGTGTGCTGTGTGCTGGTGCGGTGCTCCAATCATTTCCCTTGGCGATTGCCAGACCTCTCTCGAACTGAGCTGCATCCACGCTGTAACGTGTTGCCTGATGGGTTCGACATTCGAGCGCTGAAATCCCGACGTCCCCGCCAGGTACCTACTTTGATGAATTGTCCTTGTAGCAGGTGGTGTATCGGGCAATTATTAGCCGGGTGTGTGAACGGGGTCTGGCCAAGTCGCCTTGTCCGACATCCTTGCTCGCCAGGACCTGGATCGCGGCCACCAAGATCTGGCGGAGAGATACGGCTAGCCAGACTCAGCTTAGCTGATCCGCTTGGGGCTTCACGTCTCGTTGCGGTGCTCACCGCCACATGCAGGCGCGCTATCGTGTTATGTTTGAGTTAGCGTGGTAAAACCCGGAATTGCTTCGTTGGAAAAAGCTGGCCAGGGTCCACGCTCCGGCCAGAAGAGCACCCTAGCTTGCCTCAGGGGGGCATCGGCATCCTGCAACGGTAGCCGATCCGCGACAAGATGCCCTGCATCGCCGTGCTAGCTCGCAGGCCAATCGGCAGGAGATGCCACCCAAGTGTGGAATGCGGTGGGTTTCATGGGGCAGACCGAATAGCAACAGGATGCAAGCGAGAAATAGGTACGGGTCGCTCGTGTCGTACGCCGTGCCAGGCGGTGATGGACCAGCGACTAGGAAGCAAGTAGCCCACATGGACAACGGACCTCGAAGGAGACCAATGCAGAACTGCAAACCCAAGCATGTTGCCACTGACAGAGGGCCGCCTGTCCTTTCCTTGTACAAACCGGTCAAGTCTAGCCTAGTACTGGGCTAGGACGCCTGTCGATATTGTCGATGGTGTGATAGGCCTTACTCCTTTCAGAGCCAATAGTCTGGAGATTAACCAAAGGAGGCACACAGGCAAAGGGAAAGGGAAAAGCCGTCTGATCTTGAATGCTACCTATCTGCACATCACATCTTGTCGTCGTGTAGGGGCGGTGGAATCCGACTCGTGGGGGACCGTCCAGTCACAGACTCGGGTGTGAACACTCCAGCAGCTCGTGAAAATCACTATCACCGGCCGGAAAGAGGCGGGCGGATTGGTCAGACAATTTGGGCAAGATGACGGGCTTGGGTTTGTGTGGTTGCACCAAGCGAGGATCTGATGGCACGGATGACAGTCCTGTCGCTCTCGATTCTGGGGTTTCAACCCATATGATCCATATCACACCAATCATATATCTAAGCAAACCCATGTCAGGACTCGATTGACTTCACACAATCGAATCTGCGCACGGGCGGAAACGGGAAGACGGACTCTGGAGCATTGCAATGCCCGGCCGAGAGATCATCAACAAGGACCACAACCTTGACAACGATACAAAATGTGTCAGGGTCTGCTGAAGGTCCAGGGTGGTTGGCACTTGTCTCAGAATGGCAGGCATCTCACGCGTGTCTTCTGCCATATTGAACACTTGCCACCATCTAGGACATATGGATATCGATTTTGTGTGAGACTGTGTTGGAAGCTCGCCTGCCAAATCGCGATTGGTGATGACAAGAAACATCTTACCGGCAATTAGGTTTGTTGACCTACAATCTCTCTCTCTCTCTCTCTCTCTCCGCACACTTGCACAAGCCATTGATGAATGATGACATGTGTGTGTGTGTGTGGGTGTGTAAATTAGTCCAGGGAACAGCAAGACAAAGGCCTGTTTCACAGCCACGGACTCGTGATCAAGTCTGCATATTGCATGCCGTGGTTGCAGCGCCGGGAGGGGGAAGGGGGGAGACAAGGAATGGGTCGTGTTCCTCTTTCAGCTAAGCAGCAGCTAGATGATGACGGGAAGCGTGAAGTGAGAGAGAGCCTCTGCTTGTAAGCTTCTTCATAACGCTGGCCTTTTTCTCGCAAGCCATTGACGGTTGCGGGACGAAGAGGCTGGCGGGCGGCGGCGCGGGCGGGGAAAGAGGGGCGGGCTAGGAAGGAATTCGAGGATTGAGACTGGACAGGCCCGCAGTGGCCCGGCCAGTGGGCGGACGCGCACAAGAGGGGAAAACGATGGGCGATCTAGGGAGGATCAGGGAAAAGGATCCAGCTAGCTTATCTAGAGTGAGTAGGTACATGCTGAGTAGGCCGACCTCTGCTGTAGCCAAGGTAGCTTGAGGAAACGTCCTCGCGCATCGTACCCTCGCCCCCGGCTGGGCTCCAGGTGGCTTAAGTGTCCTTCGAGCGGTGGTGAGAGCGTCCATTTCTGCTGTCAACCCTCCCCGAGACAAGAGACCAATCGTAGCACATGTGCACTAAGTGCTCCGTAAGAACGCCAGCGCAGCCGTCAAGCGTTAGCGCACATTGATTGGCCTCGTGGGCCCCGCCCGTCCACTGGCCGCTCCACGTTCTTGCAGGCCCGGGAGGGTCCTCCCGCCCCTTGATTGGCCCGACTTCATGCACGAGCCGGTCAGGGCTGGGAAGCCAACGCTGCATCTCTCACCGCCTCTTCAACGGACCTGTCGAGTCTTGCGAAAGTGGTGCGGGTGCCGGGACTCTCTCTCTCTCTCTGCTCCTCTTCCTCCCCCACCTGCCACTCATGCTGGTGGTGCTACCTACCGTTTTGTCGTTGCCGCCGCCGACGCCTCCTCCTCCTCCTCCTCCTCCTGCTGCTGCTCCTCCTTCTCCGTCCTCTCGCCTCTCTCTTCCCGCTCCCCAGTCCCGTCTGACAGTCGCTCGTGCCAGTGTGCCCTAGCGGTCTGCGTGCTCCCGCGCTCTCCTCTCACGTTGGACGCCGCATCAGCGTCTCTCTCGTCCTCTACCTACCTTCCTCTGCCCTCCTCCCCCAGACTTCCGCCACCTCTCCCACTTTCCTCCCCACGACATCGCCCATGTCCCAGTCCTGAACCTCACCGATCTCATCCTGGGATCCCGACGAAAGAGCGGTGTCGTTCACCAACCTGATACAATACTATCGACTCGCCTACCAATCCCCCTCGAACGCTTCCCTCTTTCCCTCTTTTCCCTTTCTCTGTCAAGATGACCTTTGACTTCAACACCGCTGGCGCCGAGGCCCTCTTGCTGGAACTCGGATACGACCCGCGGGAAACGTATCCCTTCTCGACGACGGCTGCTGCGACTACTGGTGCTATCCCAACCACAACATCGACCGCGATGCCGCAATCCAATCGTCAGAGCCCGCCCGTCACCTGGCCCATGGGTTTCGATATGTCGGGAATGGGAGCCGTCACCACGGCCCAGTCTCCCAATGCCGCCTCTGTGACGGCCTCCTCGGACGACTCCCAGGCACCGTCTCCTAGCCATCACAGTGCGGGACTTCACAGCTCGGCCGCCTCGAGCCCTCACCAACAGCAGTTGTCTCCCTTCCAAGCAGTGTCCCAACCACATGCCGCCTCATTACTTGCCGACTGGACCCTACAACAGCAGCAGCAGCAGCAACAACAACAGCAACAGCATAACCCGTCTGCTCAAGAGCTGCAGTTCCTTCACGACTCGGCGTTGGTGCCCTTCACATTTGCTGGTCTCCAGCCTTCACCGCTAGATTACCTCCCAACCACTACGGCGGCCCTCGAGACGGGTCTGCAAATGGAGCCGACGTTCAACACCATGGCCCCAGTGGACGACAGCGCTCAGGCTATGCATTGGAATATGGGCATGCCGAATTGGCTTGATGCCGCCGCAATGACTTTCCCAACTGATGGGCTACCCCGCCTCGGCAGTCTCGGCAGCAACTCGCCAACGGGGACCTACTTGGAAGTGCAGTCGCTCGGCTCTGGCAGTGAGAGCGGATGGAATCTTGTGGACGTAAACTACGACGCATACCAACATGCCCACAATGCCGCAATTTTCAACCCCTCGCAGACCCTGCACCTACGAAGCCACTCTGACGCATCTCACTCTGATGGGTGCAATTCGCTTGACATTGGAAGCTTCGAGGAAGTGACCTTCCCCTACTCGCCATTCTCTCCCGAGTCAGACACCTGCGCAGACTCTTCAAATCCCCACGGTCACCGCCACTGCTTTGGAGAAAACCACAGCCACCCGCATACCACCATGGATACTGTGAGCCCCACGGCTGCAGTTGCTCCTGTGCCAATCAAGGCGGCTGCCGCCACCGCCTCCTCAAGCCGAGTCACGCCGGCAAGCGGATCTGGTATCGGAACGAGCTCGTCAACCTCGCCGCCCGCCAGAAGGCTGTCTGGCCCGCGCAAGAGCCCTATTTCAAAACCTCCCAAGGCTGTCACGCGCAGGACCTCGACGGGCAAGGATTCCAAGGGTACTGGCGAGAAGAAGGTTGGCCGGCGTCGTGGCCCCCTCCTGCCGGAACAGCGAAAGCAGGCCAGTGAAATCAGGAAGCTTCGTGCTTGCCTCCGCTGCAAATTCCTCAAGAAGACGTGTGACAAGGGTGAGCCCTGTGCCGGATGCCAGCCTTCGCACGCTCGTCTGTGGCAAGTCCCGTGTACTCGCATCGATATCAAGGATATTGGCTATTTCATGAAGGACTGGAAGGCGGATTATGAGCGTCACATGAGCCGCGGCGTCTCTGTCTATAACGTCAAGGGCTTCGCTCAGAAGGAGACTCTCATGTGGATCACCCATGGATACGGCTTCTGCCTGCCTGTCATGGTCCGGGAGGTGTACGTTTCGGACTCGAGCTGCTTCCAAGTCGACTGGGTCGAGTCGTTTCTGACTGACCAGGAGCCAATCGACTTTGAGATCCGCACCGAGGGTCTCGATGTCGGCCACGAGGGCATCAGCATGAACGCTCTTTCCGAGTATCTGGACAAGCATATTGATGGCTTCTACGAGACATTCATCACTGATCATTTCGAGGGCACTCCTTTCATCACGGAGATTCTTACAACTGCCTACCGTTATTACATGAAGGAGAAGTCGCCTGTCATCCGCAAGGCTCTGAAGCTGGTTCTCGCCTACAACCTCACGATGCACATCACCATGGTTGAGCAGCAGGGCGACGAGTCTATTGCAGAGGGTCAGATCGACGATGAAGACTCCAAGTATTATGGCAAGGTCGTGGCCCCCGTCATGATCAACTTCCAGATCAAGTGTGCCCTGGCCGATATGTGGCGAGAGCTGCAGAAGGACATTCTGGAGGAGCTGTCCGCTCTTTACTCGAGCGTATACAGCGGTGACCGATTGAAGAACTGGCCGACCATTTTCATGCTCGCCTCTATTCTCTTGGTCGTGTGGGAGGAGATGCAATTCGATTGCCACTACAGAGTCCCGGATCCTGTTGCAGTCAACAAGTTCTGTTCTGACATGGAGACGACGCCTGTCGGCGTCATTGTCGGACTCTTCCACGCCATCTCTCAGAAGCTCCCTGCTTTCACCGAGTGGGACACCAGGAGACATGGCCAGCTCCTCAACAATAACCCTGCAGTATGTGAGGCTATGACAGAGGTCAAGCAGCATGTGCTCAAGCATGGTGAGTAGAAAAAGAACCAATTTGTTGAAGATGACGTTGCAGAACTAACAGCCTTTGCAGAAGCATACTTGAGGACCCGACCGGAGTCCAAGTTTGACCGTTACGACTTTGACTCTCTGTCAAATAAGTTTCTGTCAAAGCTTGTCATCCGTGCCAACTAAGTTGCCGGCCTCCATTGCTCCATTGCGTTAATGAGCATTATGATACCATTTCGCTCCTATGTTTTTATTCCCTTGTTTTTCTTCCTTGCTTTCTGTTTCTCGAATTATCAAAAACCCCAGCCTTGTCACAACAGGCATGCGCGGGCGGTTATTTCTTTTGTCGATCACGGAAACATTGAGCGACGGCGTTTCATCAACATGCCGCACGAAACACAAGCAAGCATATTACTTCATCTGTCCGATTACCTTGGCACCTTCGATCCGATTCTCGGCCCTCCACCCCGGGCCAGGTCACTGCTACGAAACGCATTGAATTCAACGACGTAATGTCTTTGCGCCAGGAGCGAGTCACGACCATATTACGATTTCTCTGCATGAATGTATGACTGGGCTTCCATTCTCATAAAGAGATGGGCACTGGGAGGAAATTTCATGAAGAAACGCGATCAATGCGTTTGGAAAAACATTGCATGTATTTTGGGGAAAGGGAAAGGCGAGAGAGCCTACATATATGACAGCGCGCAGGTTTTGGAATTGCTCTTTGGAGGAAAATACTCAGATACGGACGGTCCTTGAGAAGATGTGACGTTTCATGTCGGCCCGGTACCTAGACTAGAGGCATCCAAAAAGAAATAAAAGCAAGACAGACTTTCACCCGAGATCTACTGCCAGCCGAATCGCCTGCAGTCGCGCAGCAATACTACCTAGGTTTGCAAACTTGGATATTCAATGCACTGCTACGTATTGGGTCCCTAGCGATGCAAAAGATGCTCCTCCTCCAAGAGCGAGGTGTATCTAGCGACCCCCACCATACAGCATGCAAGACATGATCCAGTGCAAATCTGCTCATGCTCACCACACTGGGCTCTCACGCGGTTACTCAACCGTCTTGAAACATCGTAGTGCCATTCGCGATGCCGGTGCTGTCCACGGCAGACCCACCTCCCGCATGAGTGAGAAAAAAACGTGGTGGAATAAGAAATGTGTCGACGGCCTCTAAAGCGTGTTTCTCTCATTCAAGCGAGAATGACGGGCTGGGTTAAGCTACCAATGACGTCGTCAGACTGGTGGAGTTGGCTTGCGAAGTATGGGGGTTTACGGGCGATAAGAACCGGGCGGTATCGAAACCCCGCAAGTGAGAATTGCCAAGTTTGACTGCATAATCGAGAGGGGAACGGGCAGTGCCGTCACAGGTCATGGTGAATTGCACCAACCGAGATGACGAGATGCTGCATTGGTAGAAATAAATGACAGAGAAGCTTGCAGCCGGAAAATCATAAGATTTTCTCGTCCGTTTTCGCGACACGCGTAACTACAAGTAGAAATTGAATGCAGTGGATTGCGAGTCAGGAGGGGATGGGCGGGAGTGCCCGGGAGAGCCACGGAGTGCCCGGTCTGGCCGTTCACCTACTGTCGGCACCTCAGCCCAAGCCATCGGGTTGGCTTATTTGAATTCGATGAACTGATCATCAGGGGAAAAGTGACTGATGCGCGCCAGTCTTTGAGCCTCAGCGCTTTGTTTGAAGACCACCAAACGCCACCCAGACAGACAGACAACTGGAGGGGAAGGTTTGTTCCTGCCCACCTGCCTTGATTGTTGGTTCGTGGTCAATGATCATCATGCTGCTGTTTCCTTTTGCGCCCAGGTCATCGAGCCAGGCGATAAGAGTGGGTCCTGGTCTGGAAGGGCTAGCCTTTCTCCGCAGATTCCCAGCGTTGGCAGGTGAAGTTTGTAGAAGCTACCTGGGTCTCACAATATAAATAGGTGAGATTCAAAGTACCACTACTTGTTAGCCAGCAGGGCCATTCCTTGCTTTACGAGCACCTTCCTCCGGGTTCGTCGCCTTCGGGCCCACCTCTGCCTGTTCCCCCCTGTGAATCACTGCCCGGGGCCCTACCTGCTGCTGCCAGCCAGTGCCTGGGGACTGCCGCCTGCCTCCTGCTACATAATTTGTCAGGCTCATTGACCACCGCTGCGCCCCCTCACTTACTCATTCACTGACCGTTCGCTTGCAATCCGCCGCCTTCGCTGTCTCCGAACATCCCCTTGGTGGCCACTCTCATATTTAAACCACCCACCCATTTCCCTCGTCATCACCCATCTTTCTCCTCTTCCCTTCCATCCATCTCTGCAAAAATCCATTCCTGCGATACCCATCATCATCTCGCACGACCTCATCAAACATCAAGCGAGTAGCATCAATACATCCAATCGTCACTACTACTGCAATCGATCACAATGCAGATCTTCGTCAAGACTCGTAAGTTTCACCTCTGCCGCCCAACCTCCCCCAGTGGCGATAGTACGATTTACTAACTCGTTACTTTGCAGTCACCGGCAAGACCATCACTCTCGAGGTCGAGTCCTCGGATACCATTGACAACGTCAAGAGCAAGATCCAGGACAAGGAGGGCATCCCGCCAGACCAACAGCGCCTGATTTTTGCTGGCAAGCAGCTTGAGGACGGTCGCACCCTCTCCGACTACAATATCCAGAAGGAGTCTACTCTGCACCTCGTCCTCCGTCTTCGCGGCGGCATGCAAATCTTCGTCAAGACCCTGACCGGCAAGACCATCACCCTTGAGGTGGAGTCGTCGGATACCATCGACAATGTTAAGTCGAAGATTCAGGACAAGGAGGGTATTCCTCCAGACCAACAGCGCCTGATTTTCGCCGGCAAGCAGCTCGAGGATGGCCGTACCCTCTCCGACTACAACATCCAGAAGGAGTCCACGCTGCATCTCGTCCTTCGTCTTCGTGGAGGCATGCAGATCTTTGTCAAGACGTTGACTGGCAAGACGATCACCCTTGAGGTGGAGTCGTCGGATACCATCGACAATGTTAAGTCGAAGATTCAGGACAAGGAGGGTATTCCTCCAGACCAACAGCGCCTGATTTTCGCCGGCAAGCAGCTCGAGGATGGCCGTACCCTCTCCGACTACAACATCCAGAAGGAGTCCACGCTGCATCTCGTCCTTCGTCTTCGTGGAGGCATGCAGATCTTTGTCAAGACGTTGACTGGCAAGACGATCACGTTGGAGGTCGAGTCCTCTGACACGATCGACAATGTCAAGTCGAAGATTCAGGATAAGGAGGGTATTCCCCCAGACCAGCAGCGTCTCATCTTTGCTGGCAAGCAGCTTGAGGACGGCCGGACCCTGAGCGACTACAACATCCAGAAGGAGTCGACGCTCCACCTGGTCCTGCGCCTCCGTGGTGGCCAGTAGTGGGCTGGTTGGATTTGTTCTGGTTTGGCGTTTCTGGGAACTTCGGACAGACGCCGAAGTATGGGATTTCACGTACTTGGGTGCTAGCATGGACATCAACTTATTTGATGCCTGAATGACAATAGACACGTTTACGGTCTAAACCAATGGTCCATTTGATATGTGATTGTAAATTTGAGTGGCATACCCAACATGTAAGCCTGATGGCGCTGAGACATCCATGGATGATGTGATGGTGGCTCAACTGTAGATAAGATAAAGGTACTTGAATGACTACCTAGGTACGTAGTGGGGGTCTCGAAGTCTCCGACTCTTTCTTTCTCTGGAATTTTTCTTACCCTTCTTTCGCCTCGTAATGATAGAAAAGAAGAGGAAAGAAGCACCTTAGGCTTTCTCCAGTCTTCTTTTGCTACTCATTAATTATGCGTTATGAGGGCGGAGAAAGGTCTTCTCGAAGAATAGAGGTGCTTCTTCCACCTTGACACAGACATTGCCAAAAGTCGTCTTGTTTCTGCTCGCGGACAGCGTACTGGCGGGGTTGACAAACATCCGAGAGAATTTGAGGCGATGCCGTATCATTACCATCTCAAACTAGAGCTCTACGCGTCGCCAAACCCTTCGACGCCCAGCGCGGACCTCAATACTATCTGGGTGCCGGCAGACGGCGAGACAATCTTCGACAACCTTCCCTCCCATCCCCGAAAGACCGCGGCCTTAGCGTCCACCAAACGAAAGCAGAAAGCCGTCGAGACCGGTTCTGGATACACAAGGGGTACACGGCAGGCCAGCGTGATTGACTGCGGAGCTCCACGCGCGGCTGCTCCTGACGAAGACGAAGACGCGCCCAATATTGTTCGCCTCTCTGAGCGGCAGTGGCGAGAGCGCACGCTGAGCTTTCCTGCTCCCGGGTTTTCTGCAGGTCTCGGGCCGAAGAAGGCGGCTAGAGACTGGCGCTTCGGACCGCTGAGCGTCGAGAGCTTGGATCTGATCGACGAGGGCGGAGAACAGCCGGAGACAGTCATGGCTGATTATATGAACCCAGCTCCAGCAGTGTCACTCGGGCCAACACTAGGAGGAGCAGGCCAGGCTACCAAAGCAAAGTTTCTGCCACTCGAGTCGAAGAACACGGAACTAGGTTGGGGTATTGTGCACCTGTACCGGGAAGACACCGATGGAGATGCCTACGGCCTTGTCTCTGAAGGAGACGTGAGCGATGGCGATGGAGAAACTGTGGAAGGCGGGGAGGATGGGACGATACTCTGCATCCCCGCAGTGCCGAGCTATCTATCCCCCAGCGACTTCCTAGGTTTCGTCGGTGAAAAATGGCGAGGAGACATCAGCCATTACAGGATGATCATGACCAGCCGCATGAACCGTTACATGGTGCTTATGAAGTTTCGCGATGGGAAGAGAGCAAGAGAATGGCGCACGGAATTCGACGGCAAGGTCTTCAACAGCATGGAGGCCGAAATTTGCCACGTTACCAACATCAAATCCATCACCGTCGAGACGCCCGGACGAACCCGCCCTACTCTCTCGGGATCATCATCTGCTGGCGGCATGGTATCCAACACGCTCAAGCCATTCCCTCCGCCCACGCCGAACCTCACTGAGCTGCCCACCTGTCCTGTCTGCCTGGAGCGGATGGACGACACGGCGGGACTGATGACAATCATCTGCCAACACGTCTTCCATTGCACGTGCCTTCAAACCTGGAAGGGCTCTGGCTGCCCTGTCTGCCGAGCAACAAATCCTTCACTGGTAGAATCGCCGTCTGCATCGGATCCATACGACCCCTCGAACCCATACTCCCAACCGTTCGGCCATGGCATTACCAATCTCTGTACAGTTTGCGACTGTGCAGATGACCTGTGGATCTGTCTGATATGCGGGAACGTCGGATGTGGCCGTTACAAGGGCGGGCATGCCAAAGACCACTGGAAAGAGACAGCCCACTCCTTCAGCTTAGAACTGGAAACACAGCATGTCTGGGACTACGCGGGAGACACATGGGTACACAGGCTGCTTCGCGATAAGGGCGACGGGAAGGTTGTCGAGCTACCAGGCCGGACTCGGAGCGGTGCTGGTCCAAACGGCAACGAAGACGTCGTCCCCCGGGAGAAGCTGGAGAGCATGAGCAGGGAGTATACGCACCTTCTCACCAGTCAGCTGGAAAGCCAGAGGGTGTATTTTGAAGAGATGGTCAGCAAGGCTGCTGACAAGGCAGCCAAGGCGTCTGCAGCAGCTGAATCGGCGGCCAGTCAAGCGGCGCAGGCTCTGGCTGAGCTTCGATCCCTACGCACTGAACACGATGCTCTCATCAAGACCACACTGCCGGGTCTCGAGCGGGAGGCGGAGCGGGAACGCAAGCGAGCGGATAAATCTACGGAGCTGGCGCGCAACCTGGGGAAGTCGGTCCAGGAGGAGAAGAAGGTGTCGGAGGGTCTCATGCAGCGCGTGGGCCACGTCAACAAGGAGCTCGAGACGATGAAGGGCAAGGTGGAGGAGCTCGCGCGGGAGAACGAGGAGCTCAAGGAGATGAACAGAGACCTGACCATGTTTATATCCGGACAGGAGAAGCTCAAGGAGATGGAGGAGGAGGGCAAGGTTGCCCAGGGCGAGCTCGAGGAGGGCAGTGTGAGTCTGCCGGAGAGGAGGAAGCCCAGAGGCAAGGGCAAGGGGAGGGGTTAGGGGAAGTGTAGCAGTTCGATCACGATTTACATTGCACGAACGGGTACCCAGCGTCCGCTCCGTAGCGTCAGGCATGACATCAATGCATGCTTTGTTCTATAAGTAGGTCTTAATATCAGCGTTTGCTATGAAGATGCTCGAAAGACAACTTGATAAGTTGGCTGTAAGACATCCCAAATAGGCAGTCGGGAGCCGTTGCAGTTGTTGAGCTGCAACATCACCGCAGATGACAAACCGTTGGGACGAGTAGCCTGCAGTTGAGAACCGCTGAAACACCCACAGAAGTGCCTGACGAGAAGGAAGCCTGTCAGCACTCGAGCCAAGCTTTTATCGACCCCGTGAACAACCCCGCCCGGGCGCTATCTCTTATCGCTCCAGCTCTCTAGGCGGGCGATAGTGGCGTAGCGGGGCAGCTAGAGCTCGCCCGCTTACTGGGGAGAGATGGTTTTGACGAACCATTGTCATGGACGGATATCTCGAGCCGCTCGAGGACGCCTAACAGCTCACCCCCATAGCCAGGCAGGGGATTACTATCGGTACCTACCTATACTTCAACATCCAACAATGAAGCCTCGAGGAGAGTGGCTTTATGTTTCGAGCGGACCTACGCTGAAGCCTGGTGAGGCACCGCCCACACCCGCACTCCGGGCCAGCTCGGTCGGCCTAAAGGGATCCCACTAGACTCCGCTTCGGGGAAGCTTCTAGTGCGCTGTGCTTTGGCTCACGCTCGTTTACTCGCTTAAAATGAGAGCTTCAGTGGGTGAGGTTAAGCGGGCGTGCTTGTAAGTTGGTGCTGGAGCTGGGAAAATTAAGTCAGAGCTGTATGTACGGAGTAAGGTAAGTCTGGTCCAAGAGGGTGCTGTACCTGCTACCTCCACCCATCCAGGAGATCTGCACCCATCCTCGCCTAATTTTTTGATGCTCGCCATTTTCTGCGCTGCATTTGCCTCTCCAACAACGGCACAGCCGTCAGCAACCGCGGGCGCCAATCATTCCCGTCTATTTCAATTGCTGCCAAGTTTCTCCAGAGTCCCGTCGCTTCCAAGTCCTTCTGGGGTGTTGTGCATGAAGAGCCTGCATGCGACCAAGCTCTGACGACGTGGTATATACATCATCATGGTCTGCCCATGATTGCTGAACACCCGCAACAACTGTCCCGCCCGGCCCAAACCTTATCGCGCCCACGCACGCTCGGCCGGTACCTACATCCTGAATGAGAAGCGAGCTTCTGCCTCACATTCCGCGACCACGCATTCCTCCTCGCGCTCTTTGAGACACTCCCTCGATTGGGAACGGCGACCTGAGCGAATCTGCTGATTCCTGCAACCGCGATCCCCGGGCTCTCCGCGTCACATCTCTAGACTACGACGCCATACTCCCTCAACAGCTCGAACCGTTATCAGCAAAGAGCACCAGAGAGCCGAGCTCCAGAAGATCCCGCTGCCCACCATGGCTTCTACCACCACGCCGAACGGCAAAGCCGAACAGGCGCCGGCGAAGCAGGAGAAGGAGCTCTACCCGATGAGCGAGTGGAAGTATGACACCTTCCTGTGGACCATGTCAGTGCTCGTGGAGCTCTTCTTCCGGGAAGTGCATCCTCGAGGCTCGTGGAAGGTCCCGAGGCACGGCCCGGTCCTCTTTGTTGCAGCTCCCCACGCCAACCAGGTAGGTCATATTGGTCGCGGGCGACTTCTCTTTGCACAAACAAGTACTTGCGACTGACGCTGTGCATAGTTTGTCGATGCCCTCGTTCTGTCAAGAACTCTTCGAAACGAGGCAAAACGTCGAGTCTCTCTTCTCATCGCCCAAAAGTCTGTCCACGGTTTTATCGGATACGCATCTCGCCAGGTCGGTGCAGTGCCCGTCGGGAGAGCACAGGATGCTGCGAAGCCGGCCAAGGGCGTGATCTACATGCCCGATCCGGTCAACGACCCTACGCTGATCCGCGGCGTTGGAACGAACTTTACAAAGGAGGCCGAGCTTGGTGGCATGGTGTTCCTACCATCCGTCAAAGGGCAGAGCGGCTCGTCTGTCGACATCGCCGAGATCATTGGCCCCGAAGAGCTGCGGACGAAACGGCCATTCAAGGGCGCGACGCCGTTGAAGCAGCTTACAGGCCGAACCGATATCGACGAGAACGGGCATCTCACTGACAAGAGTGTCAAGGGGTGCAGAGAGGGCTACGAGGGCACCAAGTTCAAGCTCGCGCCGCACATTGATCAGACCAAGGTATACCATGCTGTCTTCAACAGGCTCAAGGGCGGAGGCTGTGTTGGTATCTTCCCCGAGGGAGGTAGCCACGATCGCACCGGCCTCCTCCCCTTGAAGGCTGGTGTTGCCATCATGGCCCTGGGCACTCTGGCCGAGGCGCCAGACTGTGGCCTCAAGATCGTGCCGGTTGGCATGAACTATTTCCATGCGCACAAGTTCAGATCCCGGGCGGTCGTCGAGTTTGGCGCGCCCTTTGAGATTCCCACGGAGCTGGTAGAGATGTACAAGAGCGGGAACAGGCGCGATGCCATTGCCCAGGTTTTGGACATGGTGCATCCCGCCCTCGCCGCCGTCACCGTTTCAACACCGGACTATGACACCTTGATGATGATACAGGCTGCTCGGCGGCTCTACAACCCTACGGGAAAGAAGCTACCGCTGCCGGTCGTGGTGGAGCTTAATCGGCGCCTCGCCATGGGCTACGAGAAGTACAAGGACGACGAGCGCCTCAAGAGCCTCCAGGTCGCGGTCAAGGAGTACAACAAACAGCTCAGATATCTCAACCTTCGCGACCATCAGGTCCAATACGCCAAGATGTCGCTGCCAAAGGTCATTTTCCTGTTCCTCTACCGCCTTACGAAACTCCTGATCCTGTCGGTCGCCGTCCTTCCTGGTCTCATACTGTTCGCGCCCGTTTTTGTGGTGTCCAAGCTCTATAGTATCAAGAAGGCGCGAGAGGCTCTTGCCGGGTCATCCGTCAAGATCCAGGGACGAGACGTCATGGCGACGTGGAAGCTCCTGGTATCTATGGCCTTTGCGCCCGTTCTTTACAACTTTTACTGCGTCCTCTTTGTCTACAAGGTCGGATCGGACAGGCTCTGGGGACACGTACCGGCCTGGGCGAGCGACGCGCCGTGGTGGCTCGTCTTTCTCACCGGCTGGATCCTGTTCCCGCTCATCACGTTTGCGGCGCTCAGGTTTGGCGAGGTCGGGATGGACATCTTCAAGTCCCTGCGACCGTTGGTCATGTGCATCAACCCTTCGTCCAGCTACAGCATCCACAAGCTCCGAGAGACGCGGGCCGAACTGAGCGAACAGGTGACCGATCTGATCAACACGCTCGGCCCGGAGATGTTCCCGGACTTTGAGTACACGCGGCTCGTCAAGCCCGACGGCAGGCCGTCGTCGCCGCCGCCGCGCAGGAGGCGCGATAGCGACGTGTCGAGCGGCAGCTTCGACGTGGAGAGCCCGCCGGTGCTGGCTAGGAGGAGCACGACGCAGTCGAGCCGGGCGATCCCGCGCAACGAGTCGTTCAGCAACATCGGGCGCATCGGCATGTTCGCGACGCGGCCGCCGTCGCGGTCGCGGTCGCGCAGCAGCAGCAGCGGGGGCGGGTTCGGCATGGGCGGGTTCCCCGTCAGCGCCTTCACGACGCTCGACTCCAAGGAAGGGTTCGACGAGGCGAGCCAGAAGATCCGGGCGGCGATGCGGGAGCGGGGCGAGATGCGGCGGCGCAAGAGCCGCACTGCCTCCAAGGGGATCCAGCTGGGGCAGGAGGACAGCGAGGAGGAGGAGGACGGAGGAGGGCACGAGTACGACGACGAGGCGAGGAGGAAGGACGAATGAAGAATGTAATTCTTTTCTATAATTTTTGTTTACTTCCTCTTTTGTTTTCTCTCTCTCGTTCCGTCTTTTGGGGACCAGGTCCGGACACTGATTGGGAGGGCGTCGAAAGTGGCGTTGCATGCCTAGGACGCACGCCCGTGTTGTCTATCCGTTTTGTATATAGCGAGGTTTAGTGTTCTCGTGGTGGGCGCGACTGCCATCGTGTAATGACAAGTCCTTTTCTCAAAGTCCACCATGGATCTTTCTGAGTACCTGTTTGATACCGAGATGTCTTGGGTGCAGGGGTGTAACCGGGATATGTTCTTTGTAAGCGGAATGGAGTTCCGGTATTATCAGATTGGCGGTGGATCAGGCCAAGGAGGAATTGGATCAGATAAGCCAGCCCTAGAAACAGTAGCCCTTCCACCCAACAGATCAGCACCACCCACTGCACACCAAGAACAGAAAACAGGAGAACATAATAGCAGGCATGATTGGTGTAGGATAAGCGTCACGCGCATGAAGCATATCCCCTCTTACGCCAGCCTTGACGTACACTCTCCAATCCCATATTCCTCCTGTCAGACACGTATCCTTTGGCACTAGGCATGGTCACTTTTTGCTGTAATTCGGGCTCGGTGATACGAGTTCGATATATCCACCCTGTTCTTGATTGTGGAGATCTCCACCGAGAGTTTTGGTAAGACCTCGCTTCCCATTAGTCGGTGTGTGTTGGTCTAGAGTCTAGAGATAGAGGCTGACGGGGGAGACGCAGTGATCGCGGGGAGGCAAGTGACAGAGTTCGGTGAATTGCAATTGTGCGGAACGGAGATGGCGGCTTATTGCGGGCGTAGAAGCGTATAAGACGGAGGTAGCATCCCGTGGCCCTCATATTACGTTCGAGGGGTTTGTCGCCTGTTGCTTCTGAACTTTTTCCCTCTCCCTGCTGAAGAGCGAACCCTGGAGATCTACTCTGTAATCAAACTGCGCCCACACCCGACGACTGGGCTTGTCACGACGGTTTGCGGCGCTTGCGACATTACCTTCTTGGCCTGACTCCATACCGCCGAGCGACGATCTCCGAGTCTCTTCCTAGCTCGAGGCGACAGAGGGAGGGGAATTCAGTCCAGTCCAGTCCAGTTCAGTAAGCCCTGCAGATAATCTCGGGACTCCGAGGTTCGGGTCCGTATTGCGTGAGATTACGGCAGATGTACGACAGAAAAGACGAACGACCTTCCTCGATACTGTAGCAGCGCTGCGGTGATCAAGGACCTACCAGAACGGGCTGGCGGCGCACTAATAAGAGACGGGTGTATCTTTTCTCCAAGTTTATGTCCGGGTAGCTTGTCTCGTCCTGTCGTCACCTCCACTTAACTACCTAGGTAGCTACCTAGCGCTGGGGGGCAGGACAAAGCCAAGAAGCCCCGTTTTATTTTTTAGAAGAATATCCTGCGCCGCCGGTCGCTGCTGGCTGGTAGGTATAAAGTGCCCGCCGCCATGGGCCCACCGTCCGCAACGGCGGCTGCTCCCCCTCTGCCGGAGCAGCACATGCCACTGAAGCAAAAGATGGCCGAGGGTTTCAAATCGTGGTTCGGCAAGGCCCTCGGGCAGGGCGCGACGCCGCAGGGCGACATGGCGCACGCCACCGTCGCCGACATCTTCCCGCGGACCGTCCCCGAGGTCGACGGCGACGACTGCAGCCACGACTGCGAGAGCTGCACCGTCAAGTACCCGCGCGGCTTCAAGGTCGAGGAGTCGGACGTGCTGTACGGTCACGTCAAGGGCTGGGAGACGCACGTCCTGGTCGCGACGGGCAAGTCGGACTGGGTGCGCGACGTGGAGGACGAGAAGGGCAGCGTGATGCAGGCCGTGGGCAAGGCGGAGAAGCCGAGCAACGGGGTGAGTCTATCTCTTGCTATATATAGTCTCGTTTCCTTTCTGAAGAAGAAGCAATCGCTGATCAAAGTCGGTCTCGACTCGCACACCAGAGGTTAATGCTCTCGGCATCCAACATCCCTACCCCCGACCACTCCAACGACTACTCCAAACCCACCACCGTCCTCCTCCTGCCCGCCTTCCAGATCATAGAAAACGTCACGCCGGAAAGCGTGCCGACGCTGATATCAGAGTTCGTCAACAAGGGGCCCACAAACACCTCGGCTCTGCACCCCGTCTCCCTGCCGCGCCAGCTATCCGCTGCCCCTCCTCCGGGCAGCGACGCGGCGGCGGTGATCGCGGCGGCGGGCCTCGCGAGCCGGCCGTGCCCGCACAGCGCGCTGGTGCTGCTGTGCTCGCAGAAGACGCGCGACGCGCGCTGCGGGCAGTCGGCGCCGCTGCTGCGCAGGGAGCTCGAGCGGCACCTGCGCCCGCTGGGCCTGTACCGCGACCTCGACGACGAGCGGCCGGGCGGGGTCGGCATCTACTTCATCTCGCACGTCGGCGGGCACAAGTACAGCGCCAACGTCATGGTGTACCGCCGGCCCGACGCCTTTGGGCTCGACGGCCTCGAGAGGGCGCGCCTGGCGCCGGGGAAGGCGGTGGCGCCCGCGACCGCGCACAAGCGGAAGGCGGCGACGGAGAATGGGATCGCTGCTGCTGCTGCTGCTGCTAATGGCACAGAGAAGGAGGAGGAGGACGGGGATGTCGGCGCTGGTCAGTGTATCTGGCTTGCCAGGGTCGCGCCCGAGGACTGCGAGAACTTGGTCAAGTACACCATTCTACAGGGCAAGGTGGTCAAGCCGGCCAGGCAGCTAAGGGGCGGCTTTGACAGAGCCAAGGGGTTAATTAGTTGGTAAGAGGGGAAAAGAGAAAAGGCATACACACGCGCAACGCGCAACCTGAAGAGACACCCCTTCTAGATATACCCCCCCTCACCTTCTTTGGTACGGAGAGCCACGAGCATGATCGGTCAACTGGTGTGTGTTTAGACTACCTAAGGCCCAGATGCATATAAAACGACCGTCCTAAATCAGTGGTTACACGGTACAAAGGGGGATGCATAAAAACACGAAGTAGATGCCAAGCCACTAAAAATAGAGCTAGTCCCCTAATAAATTAGCCTGTCAATTACTCCACCAGTCGTCTCCCAGCACCATCATTATATTGATAAACATCCCTATATATTCTATGAAAAATTTTATAATTATCACTACTTTTTCTATAATACTATAGATTCTTATAACTATTACTTTATAATATCTCTATTACTATGTCTTTAAATTAAGTAATAATTATACTTTAAGATTTCTTAGATTCTAATAAATATAAAAATATTGATTTAACTGAATTTAATGATGATTTTCCTTCTATTCTTCTATCTATTTAAAGTCTTATCTCTAAATCAGCAACTCTAAATAAAGCTATTTATAATATAATATCTATTATTACTCCTATCTTATCTTCCTAGGAATCTAATTATTAAAAATTAAGATCCTTAGCTACCTTTAGATTTAGGCTAGACAATTTTCTACTTAAGATAACAACTACTTTTATAGATTATTTCCTTTAAGCTAGATATAATAGACTCTTAAATTCAATAAAAAAAAAGAACCTAGAGCCTGTCTAGAACTAAATCTATAAGTAAATATAAGTAAAATTTCTAGAGAGATTACTTATAGCTTGAACTGTTTAGAATAAGTATAATAATAAGAAGAAGTGCTTTAGAATCTAGAAGGTATTAATAGCTAAATTAAAGGTATCCTATAATAAATCTACTAGCCTCTCTATAGCTAGTAATAAGATCTAGAAGGTATTTATTACTTAATATTTAATAATCACTTATTCTTATAAATAGCTATAGACTATACCTCTTAATAATATAAATATATATTAAGAGGTTTTCTATAGTAAAAGTACTATTAGAGCTTTAATTAGAGATGCTAGAGAGGTTAGCTTATATACTAATTTATTAGCTAGTCTATTAATCTTATCCTAATAAAGGCTCTTATATATATAGATTAGAGTAGTAACTAAAAGATATTATGATTTTAATCTAGATATCTTCCCTAAATTATTAGATAAGAGTAATATCAAGCTTTTATAGATAAATCCTAATAAATTAGAGATACCTCTCTCTAGATAAATCTCTAATAAAAGATACTATAAGAATCTAACCCCTTCTATCTTCTCTTATAATCTAGTTATTCTTAGTAATAGCTTTATAATTATTATAATAGCTACCTTATATCTATCTAGTGCTAATAATATCTCTATTACTATTAATAGCCTGATTAAGAGGTTCTCTAGCTACTATTCTGCTTATTAGATTAATCATTATATAGAGAAACTTAGAGATCTAACTTAGACTGTTATTTAGAATACTATAGTAGAGAAGAATTACTATCTATAAGTTATTAAATAGGGCTAGGATTAAGAAGCTTTATAGGCCTCTAGTCTACTTATTAATATCTAGCTAACTTCTTCTAATACTGTCTCTATAATTAGATTATAATAATATATCTAATCTCTTATAGCTCCTTATTAGTGATTATAGTTATCTAGGGCTTTATAGGATCTTAATCTTAAGCCTCTACTACCTCCTCTTTATCCTTAGCTTTATAGCTTATCTTAATAAAGTTATAGAGGGCTATTACTATATAAATAATATCTATCTATACTTAGATTAAATATTTAGATATATTACTATAGATAATTTTAAACTAATACTTTAATATACTAAAGGCCTACTTAATAACAATCCTAATATAGACATACTAGAGATTATATAGCTTCTTCTATATTAAGAGTAGGTTGGCTATATTCTACTAGTCCTTAAGATAGTACTAGACATTTAAGAAGGGTATTATAAAGCCCTAATAACTACTAAAGCCTATATTAGCTATATAATACCTATTAGCTAATACTTAAAGCTTTCTGCCTATAGCCTATAATAATAAAGTGATATTATTTATTAAGCCCTTTATACCAGCTAGTATATAGCTAAAATAGCTATCTATATAGACAGTAGCTAGTATATTTTAATTAATATTATTCTTTCAATCTCTCTAGTCATATTATACTTTAAGTAGAATATATATTAGAATATATATCCTATCTATAGCCCTAATATATCCTCTAAAAGCCCTAATCTTAAAGTTTCTTATAATATTTAGATTAATCTATTTATCTACCTTTAGCTTAATAAAAGCTAGATAAAGCTTAATAAAGTAGGATAAGATCTTAGCTATAGTTTATAATACTATAGACTAATAGATATAGAATTAATAGGCTATAGCCCTCTAAGAGCTATTATTTATATAGATCTAAAGAAAGTAAAGTATCTTACCTTCTACTATTAATTAACACCTACTAGCTAGAGGAGTATTATCTTACAGCTAGTAAATAAGCTAGTTAAATTATGGCTTTATTAATTAGAAGTAGTTCTTAAATTACTTATTAGAACTAATAAGAAACTTTTAAACTATAATTATAGCTTATTAATAATAGATATCTAGGCTTTCTATATCTTATTAAATAGCTCTAATTCTACTCTATTTAATAATAATATATATATCTATTATAAGAGTAGTTATAAAGCCATTCTAAATAATATTATAAAGCTAGTTGTCTTTAGAAGCTATTACTTAGTAGAGCTTATTACCAGCCTTATACTATAGTTATAATCATAAAAATTTATAAATAGCTTTATTTTTATCATTAGAATCATTCTTTAAATTTACAGCTTTACTATAACTCTATAGCTAACAGGATTTCTAAATAGGTCATATAGACCGTCAGTTACATAAGTTTCCTCTTAGCATTTATCCCCTTTTTAATAATCTAGAAGGCCTCTAGATAAAGGTACATAGAAAATTTGCATAAAATTGTCTTGGCAGGTTACGGGCGAAGTTACGAAATATACAAGGTCAGAGTACTGCCTGAAGGGGGTTGGGCTGGTTACAGGGGGTCGATAAATTGATTTTTTACGGCTTTTTGTGGGCGTAACCCATGGATTTAGGACGGTCGTTTTATATGCATCTGGGCCTAAAGCAGAGTAAAGCGCAGAGTTAGATAGACTGCATTTTAGAAAGCTTGCTCGATCAAAGAGACAGACTGTTGGATGGTAACATTCGGCTCTGCTCGCGGTCCCTACTCGTGCCTAGGCCGGTTGCAATCAAGGAAGCAACCCTGTATGTTGATCGGGGTGTAAAGATACAGCATGTACAGCTGAGAGGACAGACAGGGGTCTTTGTCTACGCGATGCCACTCCGCCCCGTACAAGTGTTCTCCCGGTGAAGCGCGGGGTGAAAGGTGCGCTTGGCAACGCCTCAAAATTGCGGTCTAAACGGCTGCCGAGACCCCGCGTCTCCCTGACAACGGCCTTATCGATAGGCGGGTGTAAACACCCACTTCTCGCATCCCATTGGCAAACCAAAGTACAGAAATCGCAGGGTCAACCAAGTTTGAGCAGTCCGCTTTGCTCTTCGCATCGTTGCAAATCGCGGCTGCATCCGATCTTCTCTTTTTCCAACCTCGTCCATCCCGGCAGCTCTTTTCACCCTTTTGGTTCACTTCTTTGCGAGGGCATTTTTTTCAAGACGTACGTTGACGAGCTGCAATGGTTTGATCATTCCATTCTTCATCTGCTAGGCACTGTATTCCTTACAGCCAGGATCCTCGTCTGCCACATTCCTCGGGTTCTTTTGGGGATCAGCGGACCAAGACAACAACCACCACCACGATTGCTGCAGAGTGCTTCCTGGGCAACCATGGCTGCCATCGATAGCATTGGCAATGCAGACCTGCCGGGTACAGCACCGCCTCCACGGCCTCACCACCAACGAACCAAGTCTTCTGTCCTCAGATCATTCATCCACCGCCGAAACAATTCCGAGGGCTCTGCACTGCCCTCCTCTGTCTCCGTGCCTGCCGCGGTAGTGAACGGCCAACAGGACCTCGGACTCGGCGTGACAGAGTCACCATCAGACATGGGCTTCCGAGGATTTTCGAGACCCGGCCGGGCTCTCGGCGAGCTACAGCAGAACCAGCAGGACCAAACACCCCGGTCGCCAAAGAAGTCAAGCAAGGATGAACAGCAGCACGACGAACGGCCCAGATCACCAAAGAAAGGCGGCTTCCCCACCTTGTCGCTGAAGACGCAGGCCGCAAAGGAAGCGGCCAAACTCGCCAAGGCCAAGGATGCTGCCTTGGGCAAGCCTAAGAAGACAAAGTCGGCGACGAACTTGGCAACCTTCCTGTCTCGGCCTAAATCTCTCAAGAACTTGCACAAGTTGGCCGCTGAGGAGGAGGCCACCAGGGAGTCGAGGGACAAGGAGAACAGGACGCCGCCGAGCTCGATTGGGAACGACAGCTCTGCCCCGACGCCCATCTACGTCCAGTTCTGCAGTGACGCTTCGCCGAGCGAAGGCGCCGCACCGTCGCCCCTTGCAACTAAGGGCTTCGGATTCTCATCTGCCAGTACGCCTTCCGACGGCACCCCGGCTTTGAAGCAGAGACCCAAGTCGTTTCAACCAGCATACCTCTCCAATCACGGTAACAGTGCGACGGGCCAGCTGAAGCAAGAGCAAGATAAAAAGCACAAGAAGACGGGCTTATCCTCGACTTGGGGCCGGAGGGATAAGAACGCCCGCCCTGGTGTCATGACCGCCTTTTCCGGCCCCGGCAAAAGGTCCCAGGATGGCGCTTCGGAGTTAACACCGCCCAAGATCGCACCGGACGAAATCGATACTCACTTGGAGGCCATGCTGGATCGGCGAAACATCCCAGAACACCAGAGATACAAGATGAGAAACCTCAACAACACGATCAAGATGGAATTCATCAGACAAGACTGGGCCGAGAACCAGGCTAAGCAGCTCGATCGGCCCCGCAGTCACGATAGCAACTCTTCTATGGAAGGTGTCACCACCGCCTCGGACCTGGAGAAACCAAAGAAACAATTCCGAGTGAAGGGTCTGACTCTGTCCAAGGGCGGTAGCAAAGGCCCCAGCTCTCCCACGAAAAAGCGGCCCGAAGGTACCCTAGGCCGGCACTTTCGCTCCAAGTCGGCCGAGAGCGTCGTCGCGCCGGAGCGAACGTCGATGGAGACAACTTCCTCCGGCAGTAGCAGTATCTTCTCCAAAGTGAAGCTGCACCAAAGCCCCACGGACTATGTCGCGTATCTTCGGAAGGTCCAGAAGCCGGAGCTGGTTGAGGTGGGGAAGCTGCATAAGCTTCGACTGCTGTTGCGAAATGAGACAGTGACTTGGACTGAGGAGTTCATACGCCAAGGGGGCATGAAGGAAGTAGTCGATCTACTGCATCGTATCATGAAAGTGGAGTGGAGGTATGTTAGGCCTGAACACTGAGCCAGGTACCGTGATGTGTTGCTAACCCCAAGGAATAGAGAGGAACACGAAGATGCTCTCCTTCACGAAAACTTGCTCTGCCTCAAGGCGCTATGCACAACTGCGCTTGCTCTGCAGTATCTCCACTCCATACAGGAAACGCTCTTCCCTGCTCTAATCCACATGATCTTCGACCCGGAGAAGAAAGGCCCCAGCGAGTTCACGACACGGAACATCATCACTTCTGTCCTGTTCACCTATATTCAGAGCGCACCCCCCGAGGCCCGCGTATCGCGAGCACAGACAGTCCTCTGCTACCTCCGGGATCCGGAACCGAAGGAGGAAGAACGCCCCGTGAGTTTCGTCATGGACATGCGGCGTGAGCGTCCCTACCGCGTCTGGAGCAAGGAGATTGTCAGTGTTACGAAGGAGGTCTTCTGGATCTTCCTGCACAATCTCAATGTCATTGCGCTGCCGGCAGACAAGGCGACCAAGGGTGGACAGCCCATCGAGCACTCGGCGGCGTCTCGGAACACCGAGGATCTAGCATACATGGCCCAGAACTTTCCGCAGGAGCGCCCTCCGGTGCCAGCGGCTCCCTATGTCGGCGGTGTCGAATGGGAAGCAACCAACTACCTGGCGTCGCATCTCGACCTCATGAACGCAATTCTGGCGTGCACGCCCACTCGCCATGCGAGGAACTTGCTCCGGGAGCAACTGCGCGTCTCGGGTATAGAGCGCTGCCTGGGCGGCAGTCTCCGTCTCTGCAAGGAGAAGTTCTACGGGGCCGTGCACGATGGCCTCCGGACCTGGGTGGCGGCTGCGCATGAGGACGGATGGGACGTACAGGACGTGCGGTATGGCCCGCCAGCTGAGTCGCGCAGCCCGCCCAAGAAGAACATCGCTCCTGCGCCCAAGTTGGAGATGCCCAAACTGGACTTTGGCCTGTGAGCCTAGAGTGCTCAAGTGTCGACCGGCCCTGTTCTGGGCCTGCGGGTGGATGCATGGACTGATGATCAGTTGCGTCGGCACATGCGGGACCCCCGGCTCTCAGCGGGGTTGGATGGATATCTCGACAAGATATCTTGCTTCTTTGTGACGACCCACGCGTCCTAGCATATACGCACGTACGGAAACGTGCTGGGCCAGTCGACAGAGCAGTGGGGGCGGTGGTGCGTTGATCATCGGGCCTGCTGGAGACGATCTGCCTGTCAGTTGATGTTCTTTGTGTCCCCCCAGACATGATGTTGGATGGGGTTCTTTTTTGTGGGCTGTTGTTCTCGTGGACATACAGTTTCCCACTTGTTGTTGTTGTTGATAATACGGGGAAACGGGCTTTCTTCCATCTTCGGTTTTCCTTCTTTTCTCTTTGGGTCTTTAGGGACGGGCATATCGGATCACCTGGTGTTTCTTTGGGGGACTCTCTCCTTGTTATGTTTGGTTATGACGGCATGCTTAATGAAATGATGAATTTGCATGGAAAAGGCCGAGGTTTGCTCCGGTGACTACGTGCGGTGGTTGTAAGCCGAGCGGGTACTGCCGACGTCAAGGCAGACTGGCTGGCAGCTGCATTTTCGAAGCAGCACTTGTCCGCGTTCCAGGCCTGGTCGAGGGCATCGTAAGGGGAATACATGGAAGATACTTCGCTTCCCTTTGCCCAGGTACACAAGGCTATACATGCTGCGGAGCGCTTGCATGGATCTTGTACTCTCTGGGTTGTCTGGGGCACGTCGGCAATCTTCACTTTTGCACTGGACAGAGGGAGGTCCTTGCATCAGATATGAAGGGGGGGGGCCCGTGGCTAGCTGCGGTGGGTGACTTGACGTGAGGGTGTGTTGTCAGACCAGGTAATATGCCCGCGAGGCCTCACATTCTCCTCGTCTTCTTGCAAATCAGCGTCACGACCGCCGGCCCGGCCCCACTGATGAACGCTGGCTACCTGCAGGACGCGCAGGATATTTGCTTATTATCATGTTGAGAGCAGCCAAAGCTGCCTAGCTGCTCGAGGAAGAAAAAAGTAAAAAAAAAGGACAGCATAGAGACTTCCGGCCGGGTTGATGCCGTCGAGAGTCTTGAGCCGGCGTAATAGACCCGCAACGCCTTTTCTGTGATATATAGCCCAGGGATCAAGGTTCCAAAGTCTCGCAGATGAAGCAGGCGTGTTGATGATGTGTCAATGCCCACAGATGCTGAGGATAGAACAGCATTGGTCCTTTGCCTTCCCACTGTAAGGATGGCGTTACTCTGCACCAACTCCTCTCGCCCAAGTCAAGAACCCGCGGCACTTGGACTCAAGAACCCCCCCCAGTGCCGTCGATTCCAGAAACGTCAAAAAAGGAAGCTCACCCGCTGGGAACCCTGGTGGCTGCGTGATTAGATTTGAGGCACACGTTACAGCACAGTTTATGGAAAGTGACACCATTGTTGACAAATCGATACACTTGGTTGGGACGGACACAATCATTTGCAGGAGGAAAAAGGGCCACTGACAGACACTCTTTCATGTTGAAGGGGTATTTGATGGCTCAACCTCCAAGATAGATCACTCAGAGGTGCTTCCGAATCGACCGATCGAGCACAGTTGAAACCTAGAACTGGGTGGCAATAAGCAGACAACAACGAAACGACGCTTCTGCAAGGGGCGCGTGTTGTGGCTTGTTTCTTCCTTTTCTATTCGGCCACAACTCGCCTCCGGCAGCTGCTCAATGGGCTTCTCTTTTGCTTGCCGATTCCCTTTCTGGTCACCATATCGGCGTTCTCGGGAGGGAGAGAGCCTAGAACCGGCGACGAGCAATTCTCCGCCCGACCCTGGTTCTGTCGGACCCCTTCCAGCGACCGGTGGAGGGAGCTACGGCACGCTGACCGCGGGCTCGACCTGAGAACAGAACCGACATGTTGGTGCGGAGTATTTGCCGCACACAAGTCATCTTTTTTTTTATTCTTCCTTCTTGGGGAGTGCCGGAAGCTCCCTGCTCGGTGGCGTTCCTCTTCTTCACGTTCTCTTGCTGTACGACCCTGCTGTGGTCTGTATGGGGGGACGGGGGTCCCCTGGTCCTGGGCAGAAGCAAAATAAACCATATCCATTGGGGGGGGAAAGACTGCTGACAGGCCGCGGAGGGCATGGCCGAGGCCAACAAATGGTCATGTTCCTGTAAGCTTTACGTGATGTGCCAGCGGTGACCAAAAGAAAGGACCGGGCATACATATGTGTGTGTGACAGAGAGACTGGCGTGGCAATGGCCAGTCCCTATTCCATCTCTCTTTTCCTTGCTTGTCCTCCAGTCTAGCACCCCGGCATGGAGGCAGAGTCAGGGCACTGTGCCTCATGCTCTGGCCGCCGCCGCCACCGTCGCCACCACCGCCGCCGCCCGCCTCCCCCTTGTCGGTTGACAGGTGCTATCGCAGACCGGTACGGGAGGGTTGTGGACGAGGAAGCTGGTGCTTGCTTGCTTGATGCTGGACGACAAGAAGCTTCAGAGTGGGGTGCGAGAGGGTCTTGAGGGTTCCAGATGAAAAGAAGCGAGAGAGCACGCATGTCCCACACGCACACATATTAAAACATCAACAGACAGAAGCCTCCACAAACATATGCCATACCTCTCGGTGTCTGCGCACACTCACCCACTCATATTTTCCAAAGCAGACATTGTGAACCTCTCCCAAAGGGTGTGCCTTGTACTTCAGAGACAGGGAAGAGCAGCCGCAAGAGGCAATGTGTGGTGTGAATACGCGCTGGTGGTGAAGGGTCCTTTTGGACATGATCAATATAGGTACCTACTTGGGACTTGCTACTTGAGGCGGCACGGCCCACGGACACTCAAATCGTCCGTGGACAACATGTCTCCAGACGGGGCTCTTTTCGAACGAGGACCCGTGCTAGTCATGCAGAGTTCCTGCTAGACTGGACGAGATGCTGCAGCCTGGCTGCAGCTAAGATGGCAACGAAGCATGAAAGGCAGCAAGCAGTCAACTCTGGCCCGGGGATGTGCACCAGATGGTACCCTATCCGCATGTGCCGTTGCGGTGATTCCGCCTTCGGTTGCAGCATCTAGAATGGTTCCAGCCAGGTTCCTTGGAACACTCACTCTTGATCAATCGAACCCCTATCTCGTCTCTCGTCCTGGCTGTGGCTCCTGACGGCCATTCCCGCCGTCGCCACCGCTGCCACTCTCGCTGGGGCGAGACCGGCGATCGGAGCTGAAAGAGACAGAACACCTCTAGCCACCGGGCTGGAAAGCCAATGCACTAGAGGCGACGATAGCGTTGCCGGATCTGCTCAGCTGCATTTGCGGACGGCGAGGGGTTCCTTGCCTTCTCTGCCCTCCGGACTGCACGATCGATGAAAGTTAAGGAAGCAAGGTCGCATCCAAAAGGCCTTGGAGTCGGGCACTTGTTTAGGGGACCTTCCTGGCTGTCGCCCGGGAGCCAAGAACGCCCAACGATTGGTCCCAGCGGGCACTCTTCCACCCCCTGTCGCCTGTCCGTTAGGGAGCTGTTCCCTGTCGACCCAACTGTTAGGGCCATTTTCTGGCTCCGCCTCCCGCCCCCCAAGTTCGCGAGTGGCCGCCCGTCCAGGGGGGTTTAGCCCGCAGCTAGCAGCCCAGGCAGTGGTGAAGCCCACTGAAAAGCTCGCGACACAAGGCCGAACCTTGGACGAATCCACCCTTTTAGACGACCGCCGCTTCTTCTCCTGGATGGACCCATCATCCATCGACGGCCTATCAGCCCCTCCAAAAACCCACCTCAATTCATCATCAAATATCCCCGCACATCGCCGGGCGGCCGTGGCCCACGGATGATCAGCGTGCCATTGTCAATGCCAATGTCACTCACTTGTTGCTCTCGCTTCGTTGTCTTTGGCCTGGCCTGGCAGCCCACCCTGCTCCGCATACAACCTCACATGCTCTCTCTCTCTGTCTGTGTGCCTTTTGCCCTCTCTCTCGATCCATTCCTTCACACACATCATATTCGAGGAACAGAGATACGTGACCCTTCGCCAGCTTCCGTTGGATTCGGACCACATCCTTGCCTAGCGGCATTACCGAACCCGGCCAACCGAACCCTCTCTCCTCCTCTCGTTTCTCTCTGACCTAAGAGGTACTCTCTCTACCTCAGCCAGATACTGAGCAGAGATTCGTAGGCTGGCTGGCTGGCTGGCTGGATTGCCCCTCCCAACTGCTTCTACCTACCGCCGACCCAGCTCGCTTACCTCGCACGCCTGGTCCACAGCATCCCGCCACTCACGCCTCGCAGCACAGCACCGGCAGCTTGCAAAGGAGCGATCTCAAAGCTTGGCCTTGCAGCTCTCTTGTCCGGACATACCAATCGCAGGCCACCCTCATCTCCTCTTCAACACCCTTCGACAAACCCACCCCCGTCCATCTCTCCACCTTCCCGGAGCCTAGTACAAGCAGGTAGGGAATCGAACCCTACCACCGCCTACCTACCTACCTGGCCCTCTTGGATACTTACGGACGGATAGACAGGGAGAGGAGTCGACGCATCCCCATCCCCATTCTGCCCAGACGATAATATCACCGGCCCACACTGGCTGCTTCTCACCATTTCCTGCCCGCTGCTCGAACCTTTCGGAACAGCCCTCCTTGAAGCACACTAGTCCAGGGCTTGCCGGGAGGATACCTCGTCGGGCCAACCCCCAAGCACCTAGCTCCTCTGTAGCTCGACGACCTGCTACCCTCTCCCCTACTCGGCACTCTCTGCTGGTGCCTCTTCTGCCGCCGCAAGTACTCACTGACCCGCAGCTGACCACCCTGCCCTCCTCCAAGGGTATTTAAGGATGTCGATAAAGTATGTCTCGTCTTGTTTTGGTTGTTCGCCTTGCTTGCCTCCTTGCCCGCCCTGCTGCTCCCCTGCTGCATCTGCTCGTGCCCGCTCTCCCTCCCCACGAGCTGCCCTCTCTGCTCCCTTTCCAAAGCGGATCAGGCTTCTTCTAGGTTGTGGACCTGCGTACATCAACGAGCCATGTCAACACACTGCGCGCCTCTGTGATGGATTTCTACCCCGACCAGCACGCATATCGCGTGGCCCGGATGGCCGTCATCGAGGATGATGCTAACGAAAACGATAGCTGGGTGATGTTATCCCGTGAGGGTGAGATCGTCAAACTCCCTCATGAGAAGATATTCTACAAGGTCCGGTCTCGCATCGGCTTGGAGTTGGCCACCCCAAAGGTCTTTAGGGATGCTCCTCCATTTTCCGCAAAGAGCGATAGTGGATTAGTCTACATCACCAACTCCAGAGTGAGTCTCACCGGGCTGTTTTACCTTCTTCTGGTGGGTATCTTTCATGGACTAAACTCGGGAACAGTTCATATACCTGCCAGCAAGACCCACAGATGCTTTCAAGTCATTCTCTGCTCCGATCCTGAACTTCGAGGACACGCATGTAACCTCGACGTTCTTCGGGCCCTGGACCTGGAATGGCATTGTAAAGCCTGTATCACGCGGCGGAATTCCGCCCGAGATTCCCAGGCTCGAGATCAAGTTGACATTCAGAGAGGGAGGCCATGACGCATTTCAGACCAAGTTTGAGACCATGAAGGAGCGCCTTCAACACGCACGAGATTTACAACAAGAGACGGGCCAGCAAATAACCACAGATGAGCCTCTGCCCCAATATGAACCTCGCGGAGGTGGCGGCGCTCCGCCACAGGGGGCAACATCGCCGCAGACGACACAAGCAGGCCCTGGCCCTGGCGCTGGCGCTGGTCCTTCGGGTTCTAGCCAGAGCCAAGGGCGATCGAACCAACCCCAACCCGATGAGCCACCACCAGACTACGAGGAGGCCCAGGCCCAGGCCATTGACATGCGGCTTGAAGATCATGTGCGGGAGGAGGCAGATCGGGAGTAACGCAGCTGCAAAGGCCCGGGTCGACCTTCTGATTTCTAGTTACGACACTCTTATGAATCATGATACCCAGAAACCACCTCATTTTTATGTGGTTTCAATCTTGTAAATACGTCCGTCTACGGCATAACTAGCTTTGGCGACACTTTCGCAAAGAGGGCGGTTATTTTGCGCTCATGATTTTCCTATGAATCTCACCTTGCCGTATGAAATGCTTGGGCATCTGCGGAAGATTGGCACTGAGCCGCGGGCCTTGTATTGAATGTTTTGGGACGTGTTTACAAAGAGTTTTGCGCTTCCCGGCACGCCTGCGATTTGAGGTTTCGTCTCGTCTCGTCTCGTCTCGTCTCGTAGGCCCGGTCGCCCTCGGGACATCGGATGCGTGCGCCATCACGTGACCGCAACCCGGTCGCTGCCCAGGATGGGACGGACCAATCAAAATGGCTCAATTCGAGTTACCGATCTGTTTTCGCTAAGGTACGTGATTTTCCCCGAGCTTCCCAAAACCTGCCCTGCGGTTTTATCACCAAATCCATCAGCCCACCCCGAGTTAAGAGCCTTGCCATTGGAGCCGCGCCGACACACACCGGTTGATCGCAATGGGTATCTGGGACACTTTTGCAGAGCTTGTCGAGGCGGCAACGCCTTGGAGCGTCGCCGAGGCCGAGGCACCGGCTCAGGAGGAGGAGCCTCAGGTGAGAGCTGCCCCTGCGTACACCTTCTACGAACAGCTGGGAGGGCGATATCCCACTGCCTCTGTCTGCAGTTGCTCAGCAGCCGGCATGACCGCATCGAGAGATCTCGACTCCTTTTCCCTGGTGGTCTACGATTGGAGACGTGGGCTGACATGGAAGCAAATAGGCCGAGACCGAGACCAAGGACGAGGAGGAGCCCGCCGAGGAGCCCGCCGAGGAGGAGGAGGAGGAGGAAGAGGAGGAGGATGATGAGGAGGAGATTGTCGACCCCAAGGAGACTCTTGAAGAAGGTACGGTCACCAATTCCTTCAAATCCATCGGCACAACCCGATACCGCCCGAAGGCCTACGATTGGCATTCGCTACACATATACGAAAGATGTTGTGAATTACTGTTTGCGTCGGACGGAACAATACTGACACCATCGGTTCTACAGAGTGCAGAAACTCCAAGACTTGCGCCCCGGCCAAGCACCACTTCGACGAGTGCGTCGAGCGTGTCCAGGGCGCCGGCGAGGGCGAGAGCAGCGAGGACTGTGTCGAGGAGTGTATGTTCTTCCCTTTACTTGACCCTTGGGTACTCTTTGCCTGGCGTCTTTCTCGGAAAGACCCTTGGCTCCAGAGCGAGCTATATTGCCAAAGATCCGGCAACTTTTGTTTGTGAACTGGGACTAATCCGTCATCTTGGTTTCAGTCTTCCACCTCGCCCACTGCGCCACTCAGTGTGCCGCCGGCAGGCTGTGGTCGCAGCTCAAGTAAGCTCACCCTCTGAGCTCGAGGTATCGTCAGTGCATGCGACGCCACAGCGCGTGATCCGATCAGCGGCTTGTGATTTTCATGGGACGCCTATCCGCCGCTGAGGTTGGCATGACCGACCAATGAGAGACGAGTACCGACGAAGTTTTGGAAAAGTTGGCGCCGCCTATGAGGAGTGTCACCTGTACAAATGGTTGCTTGTGTGCAACAGAACCGAGAGAGTGGGAGTGGGTGGGACTGCCTGACAATGGATGGCAGTCTCCTGTGTTCCCGTGTAGCATAATCTCAAATCATTAGATCTGATTTTGACATTTTCCGATTAGCACTGGACGCTCTCTTTCAGCTATATGGTGACCATGTCTTTGATGGATCGTGCCTCATTGGAGCGTCGAGGATGGCTTGGGCAGAAATGGCCCCAGCTTGGTGAGCCGATATTACGCAAGAAAGTAGCCCTTTTTGGGACAAGATATGGGGGTTTGGAGAACGCTTGAAATGCCTCGAACCCCGACTTGCTACCTTAGTTATCGGCGGGAGGGCCTGTGAGAGGGGAACGGACGCGAAACGGTTCAATTATCACATGGTTGCTCGGCAAAGAACATCTCTGTTGAAGTGCGGGGAAGCCAAAACGACCATGTAACCACACAGGCGCTGGTGAGCTGTGGCCCGGCTGCAGCTTTTGAGGCATGTCACTAGTAGAGTTGCTCTCCATGATAAGTACGATGTAGAGCGCCTGGGCCGAGGGATTTTATTGTTGGGGTTTGAGGTTGTTTGTCCCTCGCAGCATTGCAGGAAGTGTAGGAGGTGAGTTTGTGAAGCCTACGAGGTAAAGTTGCTGTCTCGGAGCGGAGAGGTGGGCCATGAATTGAGAAGCAGTGTTCAATGTCTACGAAGTCTATAGAGGCAAGCAACTGATCTCAGATAATCAAAATGCTGAATCAAGGCATCGGCATGGTCCAACGTCGTCGTGTAAGAGTGTCTTTGCGTAGGAACTTGAACCCGAGGGCGTTGGTTGTGCGGGAGCCAACAGCCGTGATAAAAGCCCGCTCTATGGTCCCAAAGGGGCAACAGACACCGAGACCAGGTGGCGCATGTGGACTCGGTTCTCCAGGAAAGCCATGGATTGAGTTCAAGGTTGCTCGTTTGACTCGCTGGCTCGCTTCTCCGCATCCCGCGCGCGCCCGTTCTCGCCCTCATTTATCTTGTGCCCGCCCTAACGGCCTTCCTACTTGTAGATAGATAGATTGACGATGGTCCCCCCGGTTTCGCGATGTTATCTTGGAGAACGGTTGTGCGACTCTCGTTCTCTGCATACCTACCTACCTACCTACCATATAAGACGTGGGCGAGGTTGATATAGACTTCTCAGCTCACTTGGCATGAATGCATTGACAGCACTGCTTATTCTTAGTTTCAACCCCCTTCCGCACAGCAAGGACTAGCGCTCCATTGTAAACGTGGGAAGTGACAGGACGCCCGCGGGAATACCCAGTTTTTAACGGGCAGGCGACAACCCCCTTTGGCCCGCCTCGCTCTTCTTTTCGCAAACCGGGAAAATCAAGCCGGAGAGAGAGAGAGAGGACCTGGTTTATCGACGACGTGAAACTCGAGCTCCTGCCCCGGCTCGGGTTTCTTTCTTATACCCTCACCTCGCCCGACAACGACTTCCCCGGGAGCCTGTGTTACTTGGCACAAAAGGGAGAACATGAGCGGTCCCGTAGCGCCGGCGCAACAACCACCACCACCACCACCACCACCACATACCGCGACAGAGACGATAGAACCGAATCACACCACCACCACCACCACCCGCAACGACAGAGCCAGCCGCGACTCGGGCATCGACAACAGCGAGCTCACCCCGGCGACGACGGCCGGCACCCCGTCGCGCGACATGGGGTCCTCCAACAGCCGGGACTGGAAGGAGCTCAAGGACGAGGCCGCGGAGCCCGCCGCCGCCGACCGCCCCTCCTCGCGCGACACCGCGCAGGGCCGGCGAGGCGGTGGTCAGGAAGGGGGCGCCGGCGCCGACGGGGACGCGATCGAGCTGGCCGACCGCTCGCACCGGCAGTGGCCCTTCTTCGGCCACAGCAAGGGCCGCGGGGGCGGCCGCGGCGCGACGTCCAACGTCAACGTCACGGCCGTGGCGGCGGACGGCAGCTCGGCCGTCTTCTACAAGGTGTACAAGAGGCGGTGGTTCGGGCTGATTCAGCTGACGCTGCTGAACGTCATTGTCAGCTGGGATGTGAGTTGATCTTTTTTTGAGACTTTGCTTGGGTTGGCTGTGTCGGTATATGTTTGATGAACCTCCGTCCTTGCTTTTTTTACCTTTGCGCTTTGCGTTTGGAGGCCGCGTCCTGTGAGGTGGACGGTCGTGGCATGGGTTTGGTGATGCTGTGATTCCCGCCACATACCTCGAGTGTCTGTGTGCGCGCGATAGGGTGGGTGGTGTTTGAAGATTCATGTTGTGATTTTGTGCAGTATCTGTCAGCCAAGTAGCTGAGCTCCGTGTCGTCTCCTATTCCTTCTCCCCGCCCTCGAGGCTCTGTCGAAACGCATAGCTGACATGGTCTTTTTCCCTGCACCCGTTAGTGGCTCACCTTCTCGCCCGTCTCCTCCCAGTCGGCCGAATTCTTCAACACGACCGAGACCAACATCAACTGGCTCAGCACGGCCTTCCTCTTCTCCTTCGTCTTCATCACGCCGGCGGTCATCTACGTGCTGCACGAGGGGCCCAAGATCTCCATCATCACCGCCTCGGTCCTCGTCCTCGCGGGCAACTGGATCCGCTACGGCGGCGTGCGCTCGTCGGGCAGCGGCAACTTTGGCGTCGTCATGTTTGGCCAGATCCTGACGGGCCTGGCGCAGCCCTTCGTACTAAGCGCGCCCACGCGCTACTCGGACCTGTGGTTCACCAACCGCGGCCGCGTGGCCGCCACGGCGCTGACCAGCCTGGCGAACCCCTTTGGCGCCGCCCTCGGCCAGCTGATCGTGCCCATGTGGGTTTCGACGCCCAAGGACATCCCCAACATGGTCCTCTATGTGTCCATCATAGTAAGTGGTCCCGTCCCGTCCCGTCCTTGATACACGTTGCACATAATGTTGCACGTTAATATCTACTCGCCTTGGGGTGATACATAAACGTGAGGGCATAACTTGCACGAGCGAGCCCTGCTAACATTCCGTCACCTCCCCCCCCCCCCGTGTCCAGTCCTCAGTCTGCTCCATCCCCTCCTTCTTCGTGCCCAAGGAGCCGCCGACCCCGGTGGCCCCGTCCTCGGAGACGCCCAAGACCAGCCTGCGCGAGTCGGTGCGCATCCTGTCGACGTCGCTCGAGTTCTGGCTCATCTTCGTCCCCTTCTCCGTCTACGTCGGCTTCTTCAACTCGGTCTCGAGCCTGCTCAACCAGATCATGGGGCCCTACGGCTACTCGGACGACGAGGCCGGCATCGGCGGCGCCATGCTCATCGTCGTCGGCCTCGTCTCGTCGGCCATCACCTCGCCCATCCTCGACCGCACCAAGGGCTTCCTCGTCGCCATCAAGGTCGCCGTGCCCGTCATCGCCCTCTCCCTGCTCGCCTTTGTGTGGATGCCCGAGACCAAGGCCTCGGGCGGGCTCGCGGGGCCCTACGTCGTGCTCGCCGCCCTCGGCGCCTCGGCCTTCTCCCTCGTGCCCGTCGCCGTCGAGATGCTCGTCGAGGTCACGCACCCCATCAGCCCCGAGGTCACGTCGACGCTCGGCTGGGGCGGCGGCCAGCTGCTGGGCGGCTGCTTCATCCTCATCTCGGACGCGCTCAAGGACGGCGGGCCCGCCGCGAGCCCGCCGGGCAACATGAAGCGGGCGCTCGTCTTCACGGCCGCCGTGGCGCTGGCCGTCGTGCCCCTGCCGCTGTGCCTCGGCCTGTTTGGCCGGCGCGAGCACGTCCGGCTCAGGCGGGTCCGGTCCGACGAGATGATGCGGCGGCACCGCGGGGCGGTGGCCGGCGACGAGGCGTCGTGAGAAACTATATGATTTGGGGGGGGGGAATGTGAACATTTGTCTATGATTTGATAGGGGGGGGGGGGGGGGGGGGCCCGTTCGTTTGGGATCGATCTGTAGAGATGAGAGATATCCTTGGTTTCCTGGAATGGGAGAGAGAGAAAAAAAACTCGCAAGGATGTGAATGAGCAGGATAGCATTTGTGACGAAAGCGATTGATTCGTGTTGATGTTTTGGGAAATATCTCGGCGTGTGTGTGCGTCTGTCTGCATGGCGCGACAGATGAAGTTATGGTACAGGTCATACATTATTACATAGCATTCTCGAGTCGTCTATATATATACCCCCCTTGAGATTAATTCTGTCGTACTTGAATCCCTTGTATAGGTAGGTCCAAAGGAGGTGTGAGAAATTCATATCTGAGCGTAAAGCGCATGCATATTACCACCACAACGGGCCCACACACATCTCTGGGCCCCTCAAGAGCCCTCGCGATGCGCGCCGAGCCGCTCCTCCCAGTCGCCGCGCAGGCGCTCCATCTCCCTCCAGCACTGCGCGCCGAGCGCCTCAAACTCCTCGAGCCTCTCCCGCGTCGTGTCGGCCGCGCCGCTCTTGCGCCCGACCCGCTTCCTCATCAGGCCCGTCTCCTCCTCCTCCTCCTCCTCCCCGTCGTCGCGCTCGAGCGCCCCCTCGGCGACGACGGCGCCTTCCCACCCCCACCCTTCGACCTCGGACTTCTTGACCAGGCTCGCCCCCGCCCAGCGCGACGCCCCGGACCCCCACTTGGCCCTCTCGGCGCGCACGGCGTCGAGGAAGGGCTGCGGCTGCAGGGCGAGCCAGACGGGGGCCGCGGCGCCCGTGTAGGCGCGCACCGTGTGCCAGGGGGAGCCGAGCCAGCGGGCGATGTACATGGCCAGCTTGTAGGCGTAGAAGAGGAAGACGTTGAGCGGGAACATGGTGGTGACGACGACGCCCGGGTGGGCGAGGTAGTGGCGCGGCGGCACGGCGATCTCGATCTTCTCGTTCTTGTCCTTGTTCTTGTTCTTGTTGCCAGAGTCGGAGTCGGAGCAGCGGAAGTAAGGGGCCGAGTAAGGGCGGACGCCGGGGAGGTCCGCGGTCAGGGCGAGCACGTCGGTGAGGCGCTTGGTGCTCTCGTAGGCGGCGATGGTGCGCAGGCCCTGGAAGTCGTCGAGGGAGTGGTTGTCCCAGGAGAAGGCCTCGACGCTGCTCTCCCAGATGATGCGACCGGGAGGCAGCTTGCTGTCTGCGGTGCGGCCCAGCAGAGGCAGGAGCTCGTGGCCGAAGATGTAGTGGCCAAAGACGTTGGCGCAAAAGACCTCGCCCATGAGGCGGTCGCTGGACTTGGCCTTGGCTAGGGTGGTCGGCTTGCCGTCGAGAGGGTCCACGAGCAGGCCGCCGGTGGAGTCCTTGAAGGTAGGGTACGTGAAGGACTGGATGAGGCCGGTGGTGAGGATGCACTTGAAGACCAGGAGCCAGTTGAGGCCGGTCCAGCCTCCCATGCCGGCGTTGAAGATGGCCGAGTCAAGCCGTGGTATCCGTACGCTGTCGAGGGGCTCGAACGCAGGGTCGTCGCTGGGGCTGCTCAGGGCTCCGTTGATGAGCTGGTCGGCAGCCTTGTACACAGAGGGTAGGGTGCAGAGGTCGAGCTGGATGCTGAGGATGTGGATGCGCCGCAGCGCATCGGCGGGCCGGTACGAGGGGCCTATCCTTGACCTGAGGACCGTGGATGACTCGACTGTCCTCTTTGCATGTTTCCTGAGTGAATAGACCGTCTCTTGTGATTTCCTGGAGCTTCGAGTCGTGATTATGAGGATCAGGTGGGAGGAGGCGGAGCGCTGGGCGAGGAAATCATCGATCAGGCGCTGGCCGATGCCGAGACCTACACCACTGCAAAGACAACGATTAGCCATTGAAGGGGCATGTGAAGGCGGAAACACAAACCTATTGGCCCCGGTGACCAAGACGAACCATTGGTCCTCGGGAGGAGCTTTGTCCCAAGGCGCCGCCATTGACTGCGCTTCTGGAAGGGCGCAATTTAGAATTTAGGGAGCCAGAGAGTGGCGAGGGGAGAGGCAATCTCGGAAGGACTCAAGAGAGCCACAGTCTGCTATGCCGAGCAAGACACAGAGCAACCCAAGAATGGATAGCCAGATCTTGCAGTTCAATACTGATTTCCAATGGCCACAAGAGAGTGCGTGGGCCGAGCGAAGCAGGGCGTGAAAGACGGTGAAGGTTGGGGATGGACGCATGTGGTGTTCCTGAAATTCTCTAGGCGCGGGAGATGCCGTGCGCCAGGTCCTACCGAGTCCATTTCACAGGGTGGGGCATGCCAATCAAATCATAGCGGCCATTGGGAGGGAGTGATGCGTCACATGAGACATCGAGGACGTCACAATGTTTGATTCCTCTTCTGGAGAGGCCGAGCCCTGTTGGAACGGCGCTGGGTTGGGTGAGGATGAGTCTGCTTTGGGCATGCTGAATCCATGGACAAGTTGAGAACTCAATGCCATGAACCTTCAAAAAGCTGTGTTGACAGTTGACCCTTTTTTTGGTGGGGAGCTTACAGAGTACTGGCTTAGGTACCTTCAACTAACTAAAGTAAGCTTTCTCTCTCTAGCGCACGTCATCCAGGAACAGGAACGCCCTTCGTTTCTTTCATGTGAAGACGGATGGATGGGTGGACTGCCTGAAGCACTCGACTTGGCATCTACACTTTCATCACTTTTGCCCCCCTCCCCTCGGGAAAGACAGAAACCCAAAACCATAAGAGATCCACCACTCTATATAGAACATGCATGGCAGGAAAAGTCGTCATCCTCACCGGCGCACCTGAGAGCGCCTCTCTCGACTGGGCCTCGCCGGACCTGCTCTCCACCTTCACCGGCCCCATCGCCGAGTTCGCCGGCCTACTAGCTCCGGCCCCTACCCCTACCCCGGACCCCAGCTTCCGCCACGCCGTCTGGCGCTCCATCCCGCTGGAGAGGACCCGCGTGCCCACCGGCTTCTCCCAGCAGCACGACTTTGCCTCCGTCGGCCGCTTCCCCACCTGCAACAACTTCTTCTTCACCCCGGCTGCTGCCTCCTCCGAGACCACGGCGTCTGCCGTCTCCGTCTCGGCTACCGGCGCCTCCCACGAGCCCGCCGACAAGGCCCCCGGCGGCAGCGCCGACGCCGTACTCTCCCAGTTCTACGAGCACTCCCTCGCCGCCCACGACGACATCCCCTCGTCCCAGCTCGGCCTGAGCTCCGAGGAGAGCACCACCTCCTTCATCAGCGCCTCCACCTCCACCTCCTTCCGCAGCACCGCCAGCATCGACGCCAGCAGCACCTCCGCCCCAGTCAGGGAGCCCCTGGCCCCCCACCGCGGCGGCGGCGGCCAGCAGCACCTCAGCGACCTCGAGGACATCCCCTCGGCAGGCTACCTCGACAGCATCAGCCCGCAGACCGTGACGGCCAACCTCATCGTGGGCGTCATCTCCATCGCCTCGCCGCGCGCCGTCCGCACCCGCTGGGGCTCCGCCCGGTCCCTGGTCGAGGTCCTCGTCGGCGACGAGACCCGCTCCGGCTTCGCCGTCACCTTCTGGCTGGCCGCCTCCTCCTCGTCGGCGGGCGTCGGCGGCGAGACGAGCGCCCTGGCCGGCCTGCGCGCGCAGGACGTCGTCCTGATGCACAACGTGGCCCTGCACGTCTTCCGGGGCAAGGTCTACGGCAGCAGCCTGCGCAAGGGTCTGACCAAGGTGCACCTGCTGTACCGGACGAGGCTCGACGACGACGACGACGTGGGAGGGCACTACAGCTCGGCCGATCTGGCCTCTGCAAGGAGGGGCCGCGCCAAGATCCACCCCCAGCTGCAAAAGACCGCGAAAGTGAGGGACTGGGTTCTCAAATTCGTTGGCCAGGGAGACCATCCTGCTACAAAGAAGCGCAAGCACGGCACGAGAGCGTGGGATATGCCGCCGCCTCATGATACACAGTAATAGTTGCTAGTCACACTCTCTTCTGATATTAAGGTCTGATTGGGAGTTTATTTGCTAGTCACCTCCTTGGCTATGGATGATAACGCCATACGCCATAGTATCTTGTCACTTAGGGAATATGCAACAATATTCGTCCCAAAAAAAAAAAGAAAGAAAGAAAGAAAACCCTCCTGTCTCGTGATGGCCCTTCTCTTCTCAGTATTGCTACCCTCTCTATTCCTCGGTAATGCTGCCTTCTCCACTACGGGCTCCCAAAAAATGGACGCCTTGTCGACTGGCGGCCTTGTTGATAAAGGAAGAATGATGCCATGCTCGCGTGTGCCACTGCTCAGATGTAGTACATAGAGTCTGCAAGTCTCTTGTTGACCATGATATCAACGCTCGCCGATCCAGCAGCGGCCGCCTCCAGCTGGTCCTGGTTATGGAGACGGGCCCTCGTGCAGACCAGGTCCGCAAAGTACGCCGGCGGGCAGATGCTCACAGCCTTGGTGGCGCGGTTGTACGCGTAGCACATGTCGTGCGTGAGCTTCTCCACATAGTTGGCCGCTCCGTTGCCGTGGTCCGCCTTGAAAATCTCATCGTAGATGACCGTGTACCGCGCAGGGCGCGCAGTGCCCTGGACGGCAGCGTGGGCCGTCAGGAAGAACTCCCAGTAGCGCGCCGTCGTGACGCCACGGTCAACAACGGTTGCGGGTTTGATGTTGGTGTTCTTCCCCGTCACCTCGCCTGTTGGATAGAAGCGTGTCTGGTGACGCTTGACAGAGACGATGATCGAGATGCGCGCCGTCTTCTCCGGTTTCAGTCCGCGCTGGGCGACCTCTTTGGCATACGCCTTGCGAATGCTAGGCAGTTCCTTGTCGATGACCTGCTCGAACTGGCTCTCAGAAACACCGTCTCGGAATATGACAATGTTCTCAGGGAGCTTGTTGCCATTGTGCCGACTCCACAGATCCAACCGGCTGGCAAACTTGTCCACCAGTGCGTCACCGAGCATCTCGACGCCACCAGCCTGGTTCCAGGCTATAGCCGGCCATTGAGCAAGGTCCGCGTCCAAGCTGATGACGAGGCCGACCTGGCTTTTCAGGTCTGCCGTGCCCGGGCCCTTTGCATTCATGGGAAGATTGGTTGGGTGGATGACATCGTATCCAACGAACATGGTAGACTTGTTTTTGACCATTGCAAAGTCATGCTTGAGCCTGTGGTTGATACCCCCAACCTTGAGGTTGACCTTGAGACCGATGTTGGTTGTGATTGATTGGTCGCTCTTGCCCTTGTCGAATTTTTGCTTCGTGACACACAGAGTGTGTATCCCTAGCTTAACATCGCCGAAAGTCTTGATAGCCCGGTATAGCTCAGTATCCCTGTCCGGAACGATCAAAATTGCAAGGGGTCCTGGCATGGAAAAAGTACCAAGGCCTTTCAGCTTCTGGTCCATTCCATTGTGAACATCCTGCATGATGCTTCCGTCGTAGACGCTGAGAGGATACCCGGCTACGGTGTTTTGGGCTTGTGTCGAGATGGCGATCCCCATTCTCTGCTGCCAGAACTTGAGCCACTCGTTTATCTGAGCTTTGAGGCCGTTGAGCTCAGACTCGCGCACATCCCCATTCCGCTTGACAAGAAACCAGACCACCTTGTTGATTGTTCTCCCCGCTTGTGCAACCTTGCGCCCTGTGAAATTCCAGGAGGCATTGCTGGGTGTCAACGGGCTTCCTCCCGCCATGTCAATCTGTGGGATAGGAAGAACCCGCGCTTGAACTGTGACCAGGTTCGGGCCAATCTCCACACCGAACGCATCTAGCAGAGGGTTGTCGTCGAGCTTCAGAAGGGCACGGCCCTCCTGTAGGATAGATTTCTCGTTCGGCTGAGGTGCTCTGCATGCGAACCTGATCATCTCAGCTGAGTCTGTGCCGCTGAGGGTTCCTCGGAGAGACTGTCCACCAAGAATAGTGCAGCGTTCGGCCGGAATATAGATAGGATTGCTCGTCGTTCCAACGTTCACAACAGGCAAGGACGCGTCTGTCTCCAGCTGGTATCGTTGCATGAAATAATCAGCAACACTGATGTATCCATCCCTGCTCAACTTCAGGCCCTGGCTTGAGTCCGCGCTCATGTAGAAAGAAACCCGATGCGGCCCTCCATATTGATGTACGAACCGAGGGGGTTTTGTCGGTTCTCTCTTGTTGCCGTCTCCCTTGACGGCTAATCCGATGATCGTCTTCTCAACCCGCTTTGGCCTGCCTTGGACGTCGAAGAGGTCGCAGAGCACGCGGGCCTTGGATATCGTCTTGGAGAATTGGGACAACTTTTGGCGAGTGTCGTATGTATTCGCTTCATAGCCTTTCATCTTGTTCAATGCAAGGCCCTTGAGTTGAGCAGATAGTGGACCCGAAGGGCGGAAGATGCCATGAGTGACATTCACGTTCAGCAAAAGCCTTCCGGTGGCGGGGCGAACACTTTGAAAGAAGCCGCGCATTATAAGTTTGGATCCATTGGACAGCAGCCTGCCTTCCTTCGGCCCTTGGTGCTGCACAAGGGGAAAGAATCGACTTCGTCCGACAGCGGCCACGTCCGTTGACTGCCGCAGTGCGTGCCCCATGATGATGTCCATGGCACTGATGATGTCATGATATTTGGGGAAGCCCTCAGAGTTCTCACGCATGTCCTGCAGCCACTCAGTGAGGTCGTGGGGATCCAGCTGCTGGAAGGGAGAAACCCTGACCATGAATTCAGGGCCCTGGCTCGCCGTTGAGTCAGGATCAAGAGGAGGCAAATGACATCGGACAATGCGGTCTGAGGGAACCTCAAACTCCTCGAGAGAGATAACCAGGTTCTTGAACTCTGTAGCGAAAGGACATTCGATCTGCAGAGTTGCCAAAGCAGCACTGATCACCTTCTGGAGGAGCTTGCCCTTCACTTCCTTGCCGGTTTGGTCAGCATACCCGGCTTCGAGATTGCATTGGTACAGCTTTTGCGGAATGTTGAGTCGCAAGTCAAAGTAGTTTGCTCGGATCACAACCGCTGCACCCCGGGTACCAAAGGATGGACGCTGTGGGAGTCTTCTGTGATCGACCGCAATAGATCCTCCAAGAGACATCTGACCCATCTGGGTAGCCATGGCCTTGGTATCCTTATTCAGAGAGGTAACAATGTCGTTCTCTAACTTCGTAATATCTGGACCTCGAGAGGAACTAAGACAATCCTTTTGTTAGTATTATGTTTGGTGATATCAAAGGGCAGTCTGGCAACGCACTTTTGGGCACGGGGTCCCCAGCCAGAGCTGTTTCGGGGCGGATTTCCGCGGCCGCGTCGGTTGCCACCACGGGGGGTACCACGTCCAGCTTGAGAATGTCGTGATGACTGGAGGCCAGATGACTCGCCTCCTTGGAAACCGCCTTGAGAAGGACCATCTGCAGCCTGAGGATACGACTGTCGGGCTTGGCCGCCTTGAGAGGGACCGGCTTGAGAAGCACCACCTCCAGCATGCCGTGATGCCTGGAGGCCACCTCCTTGAGCTTGAGAAGGACGACTCGCAATCTGAGACCATAACGGTCGGACTTGGTCGCCTCCACTGGGTCCGCCCTGAGGATCCTGACTGGGTGCCGCATTCCTGCCTTGGCCTTGACCTTGACCGCCACCAGGGCCTCCCTGAGATTGACTATCGGACATTATTTACGAATGTCCTCGCTCAATAGAACCTATCCAAAGGGCAAAAGTGCTCCAGAACAGTTGGTCTGTATGGGCGATGTTAGGAAATGTCACGATAGAGTATTGTGATGTGGGTGAGATGAGTGTATGAGAAGGGGCGAGGAACTAACTGGTGAGTGTGCCAACACGCCAGGAGATATCTATCAGGGTTGGGCTTGTTGGATGTTTGTTGGATGTTTGCTGGGTGTCTGCTGGAAGAGGTGACTAGCCAAAAAGTGACAGAAAAAGTCGCAATGAGTCAGCTCAGGCGTCGTTGATAGTGCAAGATGAGTGACTGTAGCTTGTCAAGCCGCCGACTGAGAAAGCAGAGAAGCACCTCTGTCAAGGCCGTGATATTGGTGTGTCGCCTCTCGAGAGATTTGACTGGGAGCGATGGGTGTGGGTAAGCAAGGAAAGGCACAACTATCCAAGACTATGGCTTCGAAGAGGGGAAGCAGGCACTTATGGCATAGCAAGGATGGAAGCAATGAAAGCACAGAGAAGCCTCAAGCCTGGTGGGATGGAGGCAAGGAAGTGATAGCCGGTGGAATCACGTCCGTGGAAAGCCGCAACAGGCCCAAGAGAAGGACCCAATGCGGTTGATATGCGCTGAGGTTGTTGCGTCCCGACAACAGCGCAAGACGAGGTTGCTGGAGAATGAATTTGAGAGTGTGTAGGGAAAATCAAGAAGGATCTGAGAGGGTCCAAGTCCAGAGCGATGTAGAGAGATGGAGAGAAATGGATAGAGAGAGACGGAGAGAGAGATGGAGAGAGATGGAGAGAGGGGTGGAGAGAAATAGAGAGAGATAGAGAGAGATAGAGAGGGCTGTTTGGGTTCGCTTGAGGTTGGAAGGCACCAGTGGCCTAATCCGGGGTGCAAACACCAGAGCTGCACCTGCATCTGCACGCTGAAGCCTTCCAAGGTTGGATCATATCCCTGCCCCTCCTCCCCTGGTTGTTGGGACAGCCCTGGAGGCATGAAGAACCTTGTACAAACATCAATCTACCGAACTGCGACATCCGATTGATAGCTTCAATTTACAGACTGCAGGTTGTTTGCTCTAACAACCTTGCCCTTCAAAGCAGCCATGAAGGGATGCATGAAAGAGTGTTTGACTAGGTAGGTTACTACATCCTGTCCAAAGCCAAGGGAACTGACCTTCCCATCGTGCCGGGAGGTCCAGCATCCTCTTGACTCCCCTCATCTTCTGCACACCTCGTCTTTCGGCTCATTGCTTTTTCCTCCCATCTGTGATCTACCTTCTCCTCCAATCAATGATGGCCTGCATCGCCAATCAAGGACGCTCACAGACCGGACTGTTTGGCCACCAAGATTTGATCTTGGAGCCCTTGATCTTCGTGTTTGTTGGCACTGCGCTATGGCTGGAACCATATACACAAGGCTATCTCACCCCTTTTGAAATGCAGACACACACCAGCAACCTTTATTTGCAACAAGGGCAGGCGTATTTTGTTATCTAATGCAATAGAGTCAAGACTGGAGACGGTGTCACTTTGCTTGCCATATTGAAATATGTAGGATCGAGTCTCATCTTGCCAAGATCCCAGCCATCCCAGCCGTCCAGTCAAGATTCTACAGTCGGTGGTGGTGTTGTGACACAGCTCTCGGCTACCTGCCTCGGTCACCCATCACAGCAGCCACTATTTGAACTCAGAGGTGGCCAACATAAGAAATAGCAGTTGGAACAGTGGACTTTTTGCTTTCAAGCGCTCACCATGAGTAAGTGAGCAGTTCACACGGGGCACGTACGGAGTAAGTCTTATTGACAAAGTCCACGGCGCTGAATTGCGCACGCTTCAGAGATCTGTAGACGAGGTGGCCAGGAGAATCAAAAAAAGAAAAAGAAAAACAAAGCCTTTCAATATCATGAGAAAACTCTTATACTTGGTTCCAAGCCACGGATGAGTGCAAGCGTACATGTTGCGACGGGGGTTGCTATGAAATGCTGTGCCAATCAAGTGTTTGTGCAACCTCAGCTACACCGGGTATCTCTATACAAATTGCTCCAACAAGATTCCTTGATCTGTTTTCTCCGTTCATGAATCCAAAGCCTCTAACACTTCGCCCTTCACCCAGACGTCCATGCCGATCTCATGATCTATTCGTCGACACGATCGTCCCTGCCGATCTCCACCCCCATCCTACTCCGTCTATTTCTCTTTCTCCCCCGTCCCAGTCCCTTCCTTCACCTCCCCTCCATCCTCCTCCGCAGATCCCTCTTCCACAGAGGACCCGGGATCCTCAATCTCTATCCCGAGCTTGCGGAAGTACTTTCGCCGCTTCGCCCGGCCCATGTTGGCAATCATGTTGTCCGTTGCCCTGCGAGCCCGCGGCGCGCCCGTGACCCAGTCCGTGATCAGGAACTGCGGCCCACCCAGCCCGTCCGGCAGGACGAACCCGGTGCCCTTGGAGCACCTCTTCATGCCCGCGTAAAAGGCCGACGTCGCCTTCGCGCGCGCCTTGTCCCGCTCTTGCTCTCTCTGCACGTCGCTCCGGGACTGAGGCTCCCAACAACTCGCACGTGAGCAGCCCTTGTCGGCCGGTTGCTCGGCAAGAGTGTTTGCCATCTTGAGAGTTCTCTTGAGCAAGGTTCTTGTGCTTGCTTGAGATTGGCTGTTTGAAGGATGGCGCTTGTGTCGACTGTTGATATAGTGGTGTCAGACACAGGAAGCCAGAGAGAGGCGTCGAAATGTGCCTACAGCGATGTCAGTTTAGAGGAACGATGAATGTGGAGGGCCCAGAGTAGGATTTTGCGTACTGTTGATGTGACAAACAGAGTCAATGACAACGGCAACAAATAGATTCCGTTGATGAAGAAAGGTTGTGCCGGTGTGGCTTGATTGATTGTTTGAGCAATCGCAGTCCGAAGCAGCCAGGTTGATAAAACGAAGGTAGGTCAGTTGCCAGAGCGTAGGTGAATGCTTGGAAACCAAAAAGGTGAAGAGTAGAGAGGACTGAATGGGTTCTGTTGGGAGAAGCGCAGTTTATATAGACAGCCTGGCAATGGTTTATATAGACAGCCTGGCAATGGCGCATGTTAGGTTTCCCTCAAAGTACGGTTCCCTTTCAAAAGGCCCTCACTATGTCCATGGTCGAGAGGTACTTCTGCCTTCATTGCACGTGAGAAGGTTGGTGGGTGGGAAAGGAGCAGGATGACGATGTCAATTAAGTAGGGCCAGTGCAGCCCAGAAGCTTCGGGCCACGGAGCCATTCAACTTGCGGTGTCGGTTACCTGCAGTCGAACTCTGGTTCGTGACTGGCATCATAGCAGTCACAAGCCCTGACAGTCACAACATCACATCACTGAGTTTGGGTTGGCGACAAGCAGTCTAGGAAACAAACAATTGTCCTTGCAAAGCTAAGAGAAAGCTATTCAGCGCCCATGGATGACAAAACTGCGAGGAGATACATTCTAGATCGTGAAGCATCAATCATAAACTTATTTTGTAAACTTACCCTTCTTCCTAACACGTTGTCCTGTAGGATTATTATGATGAATGGCCCTGGCCAAGGAGAACCAAGTTCGCAACATTCATGGCCGCCATGATCAACCACACCACAACAGCAATTCCCGCAACCAGCCACGAGTTGCCCATCTGGACCGGCCTCGCGTCACTGGGGGAAGTAACCTCCAAGTCGCTTCCGCTTGTGGCTGGCGAGCCTCGGAATCTTGCGTTTCCAGGGAGGACCGTCATGTACTTGTTGCGGCACGTGAAGTATATCAGAGGTGCTGTGACAAACGGCAGAACGATACTTAGCGCCACCTGAGTTCCGTTCAGAGCGGCATCCAGGCCTTTCCGTCCCACAGCTCCAGCAATGATGATGGACGGCGTAATGCTGATGGATCGGGTGATGAGTCGGCGCAGCCAAGGCTTCAGCGTCCAATTCAGTGCACCCTCGCTCACCATTTGGCCTGCTATTGTGCAGACAATCCCGGCCGAGATACCGGACAGCAGGAGGGCGAGGGCGAAGATTGTCCCTGCTGCAGGTGACAGACTGGTCGACAACAAGTCGTGGATGCCAAAGATATCTGCGTCCAGCGCTTCGGCATTCTGGTACAGGGAAGCCCCTGCCACGATGAGAATGGCCGAGTTGACAAACAGTGCAAAGGTAAACAGAGACACGGCAAGTTCGGTAATCGAGTACTTTAGCGAATGTTTAATCGCCGCCATGGAGGGGATGTACATCCCCTTCTCGTCGCTATCGTGAAGCGAAGAGGCCGCCGAGCTTGGGCGGACCGGGAGGAGACCGCGCTTGGTATCGTAGTCGCGGAGTCTAGACTGCACGATACCAGAGCCAAGGTACAGGCTGTGAGGCATGACCGTAGCGCCGAGAATTCCGCACGCTTGATAAAGGCCCTGTTGCTCCACAATAGCCCTTGAGGGCAAGTACCCTTGAAACACGTCGGCAACGGAAGTGTCCTTGATGATGGACAGCTCGATGCAGAAACAAACCACCACGGCCAGAACAAGAAACATGACAAAGACCTCGAAGGCACGGAGCCCCCTCATAGAACCGGAGGGCCGATAGAAGATCAGAATGATCATGACATCGACAATCGATATAGCGCACCCGGCGACAAGGGGTAATTGGGGAATTAAAAGATTAAGGGCAATCGCCGTACCGATGACCTAGAGTCGGGTTAGCCATCGAGAAGACAAGAAGAACCAGGAAGGGTTTTGTTTAAGCACCTCTGCGATATCAGTAGCTATGATAGCTCCCTCGGCCAAGAAATACAAGAAGTAATTGAGCCATCTTGGCAAAAAGGCACGACAAGCCTCGGCCAGGTTGAGGCCGCTGACAGTGCCCAGTTTGATGGACAGACTTTGAAGAAAAATAGCGAAAAGGTTGCTCAAAAGGACAATGAAAAGCAGGCGGAAGCGGTAAGTTGCTCCAGCGGCGATGTCGGTCGAGTAATTGCCAGGATCGACTATCAAAGGCGTTGTAAGTAATGTGACTGTGGTCAGGTTGCGGGAAGGTCTTGGCATCGCCCGACTTACTATACGCAACGGCGATCATGAACCCTGGCCCGACAAATTTGCCAAACGTCAGCACAGAGTGCTTAACTCTGCTGAAGACGCTGGCGGGCACCCGGCGACCACCGTCGCTGCCATCGCCATCGGGGCCAGATGGAGGATCTGGTGGTGCTGTATCACAGGCGCCAAAGGGTGTGCTGAATGCCTGACCATTGAGGGACTGGCGATTGGCTAGCACAGAGCCAAGACTCTCCGGGTCCGGGGTGGTGTCGAGGCCAGTGCCGGAGGCTGGATCGGAGCTCTGTCCCGCACTCTCTATCGGTGGGGGATCAGTCCGTCTCAATTCCCTCGAATTTGCGAGGCCATTGAGGTCTTGATTGGTGGTGAGATCATTCGAGAGTGCGTTCGGGCTCTGGTTGTACGCAGCGCTCTTGGGCGGTTCCTCGGTTCTCGAAGCGCAAATCATCTTGACCCCGCGGACGTGTGTCCGAATCCGCTTTCTGAGTCGAAAAATGAACCCCGGACTGTGCCCTCTCCGGGAAACCTGAACAGATCAATCAACTCGTATGAGAGAAAGAGCTGCCATCAAAGAGCCTAAAGAAATGCAAAAACCAAATTGCAAATGCTCGTAAATGGATCGCAAGACGAGTCAGACTCGACTCGTGGGCGCCTTCCGATATTATGTAAGTTTTTGAGGGTCACCTGTCTGTCGCGGTTTTACCCGGCAACGGAACGTCATTACCTCTCTCTTTGGACTCGTAAGGTTCGTTGCGATTCGAGCCGAACTAGCCCACACCTGCAGTTTTTAGCGCGATTGGTCTAGAACCCACGATCCTTTCTCTTCTGCCCGCGGAATCCACCCCCGGACCTGAGGGTGATCGTCGAAATGCTCGTGTTACTGGTTGCGCGCGTCTCGTGGATCAAGGTATCCAAGTCTTGTTCATCAGATCGCAAAGGACCTTCTGGAGATGCAAGTTCACAAGTTCAGAGGACCTGGAAGTATAGCGGTTGGAACGTAGAAGTCAAGAAGTTTCAGTTGTCAGCTTTTCGTATTCTTTTGCTTTTCCTTTATTCAAGAAAAAAAGAAAAACAGGCAGTTGAATGCCATCCGGGTTCTTGGCCGTGATTCACCACCTGCCTGGTGACCTCACTTCTACCACTCAATCGACTCCCCCTGTCAAACAAGCCCATGATGTGGATAAGAGTAGATGGCGCACGCCCACCCAATGCGACCCTTCCTCAACCGTGACCATGACTTGAAGTGTATGTACGCCATACATATGTGCAACCAGCGCCACCCGGCCTGGCAGCCCATGGTCGTGAGACCCGACCAATGAGCTTGCTAGAACTCTTGTTGAATCACCCTTGGTTCCCAAGCTCAGGATGCGGCCTCACAGTGCAGATGCTTTCGACACCTCGAGGGCTGCTTCGTGCCAGGATCTCTGCACAAACGCGCGCAGGGCTCGTGACAATGCTTTTACAGCATCGATAATTAATAATTTATCGCTGCTTCTTGCCCTCCTTCTTGCCAGCAGCCCTCTCGCGCTCCCTCTTGGCATAAATCTCAGCCGTAAAAGGGTTCTCGAACCGCAGAGCGACCAGGTACACGAGCAGCACCCAGCCAGTCAGCAAAATGCCGGCAGGCTTGCTGTAGACGAGGGCGGAGCCGAGGAAGCTCATGGTGGAGCCATAGTACATGGGCGCGTCAGTGACGTTGAAGGGGAAGCCCGTCACGATGTCGTCCATGAGGATGCCAAAGTAGTCACCGAGGAAAGTTCCAGTTATACCGAGAGCCCATGTGGACGAGATGACCAGAATATTCCCGCACGCGAGCAAGGCGTAGCCGATGTATGTGACGAGATCGCTATCGAGGAGCGGGTGCGAGGGCTGGTGTCGCAGCGCCCTCTCGTAGAGCAGATCACGGACGATACCGATGCTGAAAATGGTCGCAGCGAGGCCATAGCAGGCAGTCTGGGAGCGTCCGCCAAACAGCTTGGTCAGGACCTTGTTGTGGTATTCTAAGCATGTGATCGTTAGGATTTGTTCCACACCCGGAAATCAACATGTGCCACGGACCTTGTCTCGCAACAATGCTGTAAAAGATAAAGTGTTAGATACCATATTGAAGTCTGTTGGGTAAGATTGAAGAGCGGCCGCTCACTTACTTCCAGAAGAGGGGGTTGAAGGCGATGGAGCAGGCAGAGACTGTTCGATGTGTCCACGGTTAGGGAATGTCTTGCATGTGCGTGTAAACCACTCTACCTAGGTAAGGTAGTTATTGGTACGTACTGAACAAGCTCTTCTGGTCAAAGTCGACCAGCTTGGTCTGTGCATATGCAGGGGCCATGGTGAAATGTACAACAGCGGTGAATATTTGGCGATGGGCAGCTCGACAGGCGACACTGAAAACCAGAGAGAGATTGAGAGGAAATCAGAAACGAGCGAAATTGAGGATTTGCGGGCTGTACGGTTGTTGACTTCCAAGGTTCTATGAGCTTCGGACCAGTGACGAAAAAATTCCCGCTGGAGGGGACGCTTTGAGCTGTCAGTGTGGAGTCCTTGGGGGAGCTGCTGCGGGGCACCGTCTTGGCAAGCACGGCAGCCATGCTCCGCCGGCTTCAGGGCTGCGCTGCACTGGCCTGATAAGATGCTGGAGAGCTCGTGCTAAACATGTGCAAATCCCCTGACAGGGGCCACTGGCCCGTCGAAACAGAAGACGCCAGTGTCGCATGTCTGGTGCAGACCCAGCCAATCGCAGCTCGCCAGAGGGGGGAGATTGAGAACAGTTGTCCCTCATCACGACCGAGTCTCATAAAGTGACTGAAGAAATCTATTTCACAGCTTTCAGCAGCAGGCTGTTGATATGCTGTTGCTGTCTTTTTGTCATCGTTGAGCGTGTTTCTCCTTTCTCTGACCCCCTTTTGCATTCGTGCCTCTCCAAGCAACTGTCTGGAGATCAACTACATAGACACCGACTCAGACTCTTACACTCTCACGCCACGCCCGTCATGCCGCCCAAAAAGAAACTCCATCCGGCTATAGATCCCAACTCGTCCTTTACTCCCGAGAATTTCGAAAAGGAGCTCAAGGCTCTGGCAAGCAAAGCCAAGGATGAGACGTGGTTCAAAGCCTTCAAGGAACAAACCTCACCCTTTGTCAAGCCTCTCGTCCTGTTGACCCTCATCGCAGCCTATGCGAATGTTTCGCAGCTCGCCTTGTCTCCAGTCTATGGGTCAATACCGTCTTCAATATGGCATTCCAAAGTCGTTATGACGGCCTGTTTTGCCGGATGGTCTTCTAACCTTATTATGAACCGATACTTGCCCCTCAAGCCCCTTTACCTCCTTCCCGTGATAGCCCTCTACATCCCCATGGTTCAGTTTTATCTCTTCAAATTGAGTGATGTTCTGAGCGCCAGTTGGGGACCTCTGGTGACGGAGGTGTTGACACTCTTCCCTCTCATAGTCATCTCGGTCGCTTGCACGGCGACTTCTCTCGAGGGCGCCGACTTCAGCCGCCTCCCCAAGTGGCTTGGAGATGCCATGCCTGGGCTGGGCTCATGGGGCTTTTACTTGCTGGCAGAGAAGTATTCTGGCCAATATGTTGCGAGTTCCATGGGGAAGAATATATTCCAGACCCGGATGGGCCTCGAAGTGATCCTGGGAGCATGCTATGCGCTCTTGGCCCCTTCCAAGCTCCTCCTCTATGCCATCCCGGCCCTGCTGCACACTGCTGTCTTCAATACCCATGTGGCCTCTCCAATGGCGCTGCAGGCATTGAACAACGGCATAGCGTCCGAAGGGTGGACGGTCCTGGATCGACGGGAGTCGTTGACGGGGTACATATCTGTTCTCGAAAACCACGCCCAGGCGTTTCGCGTAATGCGATGCGATCATAGCCTCCTGGGCGGCGAGTGGATCAATTTCAAAGATGGCGATGTTGCGGAGCCGGTATATGGAGTGTTCGTCATGTTGGAGGCCGTGAGACTCGTCGAAGTCCCTCAACGTGTCAAAGACAGTGACGCGAAGGCGTTGGTCATGTAGGTTCAGTCTTCCTTTGACCCTGGTCACCCTTGATGCTAATGTCTTCCCATAGTGGACTTGGCATCGGAACCACACCCGCAGCTTTAGTTGCTCATGGTATCGATACTACTGTCGTGGAGATCGATCCTGTTGTCTACGACTTTGCATCCAGATATTTCCGCTTGCCGGCTAACCACACTCCTGTCATCGAGGATGCTATATCATACACCGACAGACTGGTCAATCAGACGGATGGCCGCAGATTTGACTACGTTGTGCACGACGTCTTCACTGGCGGCGCAGAGCCCGTACCGCTGTTCACCCTCGAGTTCTTTGAGAATCTTTCTGCGCTCTTGAAGCCCAATGGCGTTGTTGCAATTGTAGGGTCTATATACGCCCTCTCTCCTTGATATTCTTGGCTAATGGAAATAGAACTACGCTGGCGATTTTACACTCCCTCCTCCGGCAATGGTCATTCGAACTATCCGGCAGGTGTTCCCGTCGTGCAGAGTCTTCCGCGAGAATGCAAGGGATGAAGACGCCGTGGAGAAAGAGGGCAGGGACTTCACCAACATGGTCATTTTCTGCACCAAGCAGCAAAGCAAGCTGACCTTCCGGAACCCCGTTGAAGGCGACATGCTGAAGACCCATTCGAGGAAAGCTTACCTGATGCCCAAGCACGAAGTTCTGGATGAAGATTTCATCGGCGTCGAGAATGCTTCCATTATCAGGCGTAACGACACGCAAGAGCTGGTCAAGCACCACGAGAAGAGTGCTCTGGGGCACTGGTCAGTGATGCGCTTCGTCTTGCCTGCGAAGATTTGGGAGAGTTGGTAGGATAGAGAAAATTTTCTTTGTATGTGTTTGCATTACTCAAAATATGTCGTGTGTACCATTAATAGATATAACAATTGGGGCCAGTCAAATGCCTTGACGAAGCACATCTATCTACTTGGCCTCCTTGGGCTCAGGCTCCTTTGTCATCTCCTCGACCGCCATCTCGCGCCTGGACTCGTTGATATCCTTGATCCACTCCTGCAGGTACGCGGGCACCTCCTTGACCCTGTTGTACGGGCTCGGGATGGGCTCTCCCATGACGGTGTAGGCCGGCACGACGCCGTTCCAGACGCCGTCCATGACGGCCTCGTCCTCGAGGTCGCACCTCTCGTCGTGGGGCATGCCCTGGCGCACCTTGGCGCTGCCGTGCGAGACGCTCACCTTGAGGATGGTGGTGCTGCTCATCTCGGCCTTGTTGGGCGGCACGCGCGTGTTGCGCCAGCGGTCCGGCACCACGGCGTCGGTGATGAGCTCCATGGCGTACAGGCGCTCCGCGACGTCGGTCACGACGACGGCGTGCCCGAAGAGCACCGCCGAGCGGTAGTTGTAGCTGTGGGCATTGGGCGAGAGGGCCAGCACGAGCCCGTCAAAGTGCGTGGCCGCCACGGTGATGGGCATGCCGACGGCCTTTGGCTCGTCGCCCGTGGCGGCGGCGGCGGCGGAGTCGCGCGACAGGTTCATGATGCGCGAGGAGACGTAGCCGTGCAGGTAGAGGTCTAGCACGTCGCCCACGTCGGCGGAGGGCCGGGCGTAGGAGCCCATTTGGCCTAGCATGGGCAGGACGGCCGGGAAGGGGGAGCCCGGGGCTTGGAACGAGACATGGAGGATTGGCGAGGTGTTGACGATTCGGTGGATGGTCTCCAGGGCGTAGCTGGCTAACGGGGGAGGAAATCAAGGTCAACCATAGTACAGTACGGCGCAATGCGATAACTATACGTTGCATTTTGCCCTGTCCCATATCAACGTACCTTGTGCGTTCAGCCGCTTCACCGTGCTGAAGGGCTCTTTGGGATATTCCAATTCGTAACGAGGCATCTTTTGCGCCTTGTGCACTCGGGTCTTTCGTTCCTTCGGATAGGTATTTCGAGAGAGACAGAGCGAGAGAGAGAGGATACAGTCTTACAAGCAAGCTTTCACGATTCACACAAAGATCACCTGTAGCACTTTATACTGAATATCGATGCAGCGCTGTCGCCAACCACAAGCCTCTGTGACTCATTGAGAAGGAGAAGAATGATGGCAGCCACCTGTACGCCTACGCGCGAAGCAGATGTAGCTCTGGCGTAAACGGCGGGATAGGTAGGGACTCATTGGACTCATTGGACTCATTGGGAAAGCTAAGGCGAAATACGGCGCTCCTGACTGGTTGCTTCTACGCAGCTATCGCGATGCCATGGGGAAGGCCAAGGCCATGGAATTCGTAGAAGGAGGGGTTACTCAAGATACACCTCACGCGCACGCTAAACTGCTCGTAGTAAGTCCTCGCGATGCCGCGTGTGAGCCTACGGAGTACCTGACCAGCCGTAGAGGTCGTGATGCGCTAGCCTCCGTGGAAATCCCTTATCTCTCAACATGACCTGCAGTGTTATGCTGCTGAAGCGACCACTCCGCGTTGTGGTGGTGAAGGTCGGGGTCCAAGCATATATCGGCTTCGGCATCGAGCCGACGGCCCTCCACCGAGTCCGATGGCGGGCTTGTGTAGGAGGGGGGATTCCCGGGACTCTTTTAACACAATAGGCAAGTAGACACGATCCACCCAAAGCAGGTAGCTCGGCAGGATACATGCTGCTTGCCTGGGGCAAACGACATTCAGGTGATGACTCTTGAGCTGGATTTAGCCGATGACAGCTGCCATCTGGTTTGCTTGTCAAGCGCCAAGCCAGCCAGCCACAACTGTATGCCCAATGGTCTTTTCAATCACGCAGGTTGAAACGCAGAGATGCAGCAAACATGCCAGTGCAGAGGTGTGTGCTTTGAGGCTCGAGCTCAGGCCCCCAGCAAGCCCCTGACGGAGATTGCCAGAGTCCGAACCCAGCAAACGTGCGGCTTGGCAACAGCCACCTCGCCTGCTCACCCTCTCTTTTGTCATCCCTCCCTGCCCGCTTGACATCGATGAGCAGCGGCAGGAATCTTCTCTGCAGGCCATCCCGAGATAGCTTAATGCTCCTGGTCTTATTTGGTTCAGTGCCACCTTACCTAAAGTATGTTAATTGCTTGGTACTTTTCACCAGCCAGTGAGGACTGTACAAGTACTTGTACTTGGAGAACGTCGCTTCTATTCTTGATCCCTGCCTGGCATGTACTTTCCCCACCTCGCTTGTGCTCGAGCAACCACAGAGAACCTTGGAAAAGCACGGGCTTCCTGAATGGTCAGCAACCTCAACGTAGGACCGGATCTCTCATCGCAAGCACCGGCCTCTCTACGAAGCTGCGAAGTAGTTACCTCATCTGCTCCTCTTGGCTTTCATCGGCATCTTTCATCCCTTCAAACAGACTCGCAAGCCGGATGCTCGCTCCTTCTCACGACATCGGCACGGCTCTCTTTACCCACCAACCACCTCACACAGTCTCCGAAGGCAAGCCTTATGCGGCTTTTTGGAACAGCGTTACAAGCTCCCTCTTTCACCACCAGCCTGCCTTTTTGCCTAAGAGGGCAACACCCCATCTGGCGGGTGCAAGATCTTGTCGCCTTTGGGAAGTCAAACTCGTGTGCCCGCTAAAAGTCTTCGCCGCCTCATGTAACGTCTCGGGTTTCAAGTGAAACAGACGTTGACAGGGGCCCACGCTGCGCACCATAGGCTTGGGCCTTGTCAGCCTTGCATCTGGGCCAATCACCCCTGCCCCGTCCCGGTCGGCATGAACGACAAATCTAGAGATCTCCTACAAGGTCTGGCCCCGAGCTTGTTTGAGACCTCGTTCCACCAGCTCACTAGGTGAGGAATCTGCCCCAAGGGCAAGAGGCGCAAAGGCGGTACCCCCATCCACACCGTCGTGACAGGTGTGGGCTGTTCAGCTCCAGCACGCGCCGCCCAGCGGTGGACCGTGGACAACGAATGGCCTGCCCTCGGCCAAATGTGATGCTTGTCACAGACCCATGCATGTTACGCTCGTAGGTCCAGCTTGGCTGGTCTGTCCTATCCAGCATCTCCTCTCTGTGTGATGCCTTTCTCTCCTCTTTCACACATCATCAAGTGGCCAAACAGTGGCTTGGTCCGATCCGAGGCGTCACTGTCCACCAAACTGAGCATCATGAAGTGTTAGGTACACGCTCGGGATGACTTCATTCTTTCCTCTGATTATTTAATACTATTTTTGTCCCATTGACTGGGCTTTCCATTCTTTGCCGGCCTTCATTCTCAGCCACCCGGCGCCGCCGAAATGGCGATTCCAGGAGCTACCCAGGCCCTGATCGCGGCTTTTGCATTGTGAGTTTGACTTGGATCGCGTATAGTCCTATGCGGGGATGGTAAAGACTCATTTCTGTGTAGCGGCATTGTTGTCAACTCTGCGTCGGCTGCCCTTTTCCTCAACGTCAAGGGTCATGGCTCCTCGATACTACGTGATGGCCCGAGGCTGGTCCTCATTACATTCCTTCTCAGCGCTGCCCTGTGGGCTCAAACAGACTTTATATCGATATTCATAGAAACGGCTGCGACCACTTCTTGCCAGGTCGGCATCATCTTTTCCACCCTTTTCGACCAGCTTGGGCGGTTCTCGATCGAGCAGTATTTGTTATGGGTGGTAAACGGCGGGTCGAAATCGGGAATCGGCCAGCTGGGACCGCAGATTCTGGTTGGGATCCGATTCGTGTTGGGAGCAGTGTTTGTTGGATTCTCCCGGCCGCAGACCGTGCCGGTCTGCATCCCGATATCTTCAGTTCTCCCGTTGGCAATCCTGGTGGTCGTTCTTGATGCGGTCATCATTGCTACTTTGGCAGCAAGGGCATTCTTTGCTGGAGTGCTGAAGGACATCAGAGAATCCAGCACTGACGCGGCCAGGGGAAAGGCGATACTGCTTGTCCTCGTTGGATTGACCCTATGGACTGCGGTAGGTCTCCGTATGCAATTTGCCCTGAGATGGCCGACTAACATATCGTAGACGAGTGTGACCATGCTCCTTGGTATGGAGACAATGGAGCTCACCTTCAGAACCACTGTACCCGCTGCTGGACTCATCTGTTTGCTATGTAAGTGTACTGTTTTGTTTGACCTGGCAGACTGGGTGCTGACCAAGGGAAAAGTCGCCGTCACGGGTTGCGCTGGGGCTATCACCCTGGAGAGGACGAAGCATTCAAGACAACCAGAATCGCCTAGGCGACGGGATCTCACCACAGACCGCTCTTTGTCTACCTCTGACTCAGACGAGTACCCTCCAAATCGCTACGAAGATCTGAAGCGTGGCGAGATCTTGTCCATCACGGCGTTTGTGCAGCCTCAGACCAGTGACAGGCCCGGTGGCCTTCCCAAGATCTCACGGCCGATCACCGGATTCAACGGTATGGGCGGGGTGCCCGTTCAGGGCCAACTGTTCCCTCCTATCAGAGGTCCTTTGGATAGTCATACTGTTGAGCCTCGAAGAACCGAGACAAAGCCCGAGGCGAGACAGAAGCGATCCCTTTTCGACTTGAAGCGCGGACCTGCTACCGATGGAGGCCTTTCCATCTCCAGTCCTATCTTGCAGGCTAACGGAAACCAGAATCCCTTGAACAAGATTCCGACCATCGACCTGGAGACTGCTGCACGAAACGAACGCGAAAGACGGGCAAATGACCTACAGAGAGAATCCGCCTTGATTGCAAAGCGACCAGCGCCTCAGCCACCAAGCATGCCGCCAGCGGAGGCCGTGAAGCGAGCAGTGAGTTTCAAACGCAAGGAGGTTGCCTCAATAGGGTCACAGCCCAGTTTGCCTTCAAGTCTTGAGCCTATGCCCAGTGTTGCAGCAACCAGCTCTGCACAACTTTCACCAGGGGTTGAGGAAATTCGCCGCCGCTCTCCCCGACAGGTACCGACTGATCTGCGCAACAAGGGCACCCAGCCTACTCCCTCTCCTAAACCCCCGGCAGTCGTTCCGTACCAGCCACCTGAGAGCACAGGGGTAGAAGAATCCGAGCCAGTCGAGGAGAAAGAGGCTCAGGCTGCGCGGCGCGTCGACATCCGTCCTTCCCGTGGACTGGCACCTTCTCCAAAGACGCCCCCTCCGGAGCCTGTCAAGACCGCTCTACAAAGGCGACCAACGAATGGGCTTCCAGGCAACCCAAGAGCTATGGCTGTGAAGCCGCTAGCCAAGGAATCAACGCAACAGCGACAACAGACCGTGATGTTCATGAACAACATAGTCTACGACGATCCTTCAGTTGTGCAAAGCATCATCGACAATGCCAATCCCAAAATGGCTAACAAGGAAGTCGACAACGACAATTCAATGGATCGCTCTGCTTCAGTAGTACATCGACCCAGGCCGATCCCGCGGAAGCCAGAGAAAGACCGTGCTATATTCCCGGCCGAACCGTCACCTAATCAATCACATAGACGGTCACGATCGGGCGGTTCGATCATCTCCCGAAAGTCGATCCTGCGATCTGCTCCTGGTAGCCCGACACAGCTTCCTCCTCTACCTCCACCGCCCAAGGGCTTCGGCAACTCCGAGAGACCTCACCCGAACGATACGAAGAGCATGACTTTCGATGAAAAGATGAACTTGTTCTATTCAGGACCGTCCAGTGGTGGTGATCGCACAACAAAGCGGCGATCATCCATCCCTGAGATGCCTAAAATCCCTCTGAATTTCATGGACGTGTCACCGACAACGGAGGACTTCGAGAACGAGCGGAGAGACTCGAAAGCCACGCATAGAACAACGAGGACATCGATCAAGACGGAGAGTCTATTCGAGGAAGCCGAGATGTCTCTTGTCGAGCCTTCGATGAGCCGTGGTACAGGTACGGAGCGCGGTGAGAGCATGACAGACGACCTCGGCAACTCTTGGCTCCCCGAAGTTGCTCCTACTACGGAGAGACCACCTCGTCCCTTTGCCGATGAGACCGCGAAGCGTGCCTCATCTCCGATAATCCCGCCGGTCAGGGAGTCTGCCATGACTGAAAGCACAAACCGAACGAGCTCCAACCGGACTCAGGATGATGCTAGCTCCAACTGGGGCTCAGTGCATTCCCCTATCGCTATCAATATCCCGACCAGTCGCTTCAACGCTCGTTCAACTTACATCAAGAGTGCAGAGAAACAAGAACCTTTGTTTCAGCTCGCGAGCACAGTGTATCAGGACCCAGGGAGTGCCAAGCGGACACTCGAGCAACCCATGCCCAAGGGATGGCATCGCAGAATCGGCGATGAGCTGCCAACCTTCTCTGAGAGGAAGGAGACAATGCGAACAAGAAAGATGCCGCCCCCGATGCCCCTTCAACTTGGGCCACCCTCAACAAAGAACCCCGTCATTCCTAAGGCAGCTGAGCCCTCGCCTCTGGAATCGCCCGAGCATGCAATTAAGTATATCCAGGATCAACTGAAACAATTTGAACAGCCTGATCCGGCTTCGTTTGATAGTCCCGGGCAGCGATTTGCGCTGCTCCAGAACCTGGAGAACGAGATGGACATGCAAGAAGGCCAGTGGCAGCAGATGCATCACAACATGAGAGATTCCACCTCCACCATGAGAACCTCTCCTACTACAGAATCACGCCGTGAGTCTCTCGTCAGTGTAACCACGAGGGAGCCGTCAAGAGATTCTAGCGTCCGCATGACCCTCGCTGATAGAAGAGCTTCTCGCCGCTCGCGCATGCGCAGTGGCGGTAGCTATAAGTCGGAGGATGCTGGCGATCTTCTTGATACCATGGACAAGGGACGAGCCAGCGTCTGGCAGCAACGGATCGCTGAGGCGCAGATGGAGTACATGGAAAATGCGAACGAGCTCCAGGTTCATCGAACTCGGACCATGCTTTCCATGGCCCAGCTCGGCAGCCCTACCCCGCCTGAGTCTGACGAGTCCGATGTGGAGGAGATTTCAAGACCCAAGAGTATTAACGCAATCGTTGAGGCGACTGATGTTGCTCCCGCGCCAAAAGCCCTATGGACCCAATCAAGCCAGAAGGCTACCCAGCCTACCGCCATGCTATGGGAGCTATCCAAGGACCACACTGAGAGCGCTCCGTCTCCAGTGACAGTCTCCATGGCGGCCGAGCCCTCCAGGCCTGCTGTGCGAAAGCAAGAGGAATCCATGACCATCCAAAGCTCAGAGCTCTGGCGACTCTCTGTCAAGACTGTGAAGACCAAGTCTCACTCAGGCCTATGGCAGCCTCCATATGCTCGTGCACCTGTACCATCACAGACCACAGCACCTCCCCATACCACGGAACAGCAATCGAAGACCGTGCAAAAGACACCTCGCCCCCTTACCCAGCGGCCCCCTAGGCGGACCAGGCGAGTAACTCTACTTCCTGACATCGTAGAGAACCCCGAGCCTCTCCCAGACAAGCGAGGGACGCTTGGTATCTTCCAATTCCCGTGGGGCGAAAAGTCAGACACGGCCACTATTCAGCCTCGTAACACGGCGATGTTCATGGCCATGCCGGGAACGATGAGCTCCGGTGGATCAGCAGTCGTAAATGCAGCACTCGAGGCTAGGTCCAAACAACTCGAGGCGGCTGAGTACTCTTCATCGTTCTTTGATGACTACGATGATGAGAAGCGGGACTCTGACGAGTATGGTTCTGACGGCGATGATTTCGATGACTTCGACGAGACCACCTTGTGGGAGATCGCCAGTCTCCTGAAGACGGACAGTGTTCCCTCCAGGGACAGCTTGATCCCGTCTGAACCTTCGTCTGAACGTTTCTCGATCGGTGACTACATTAGCGAGGTCCCATCCGATGAGGAGAACGAAGACAACGAGGACGATGAGCATCGTGAGTCGATCATCGTTGGCATTGAGGACGGCATTGCTACTGCTGTGCGGCCCAAGCCAACCATGCTCTGGACATCAGGCAGCAAGAACGTCAAGCGCAGGAGTGGTCACGGATTAGGACTTCCGAACCCAGATGCGGCAACATGGATGAAGTATGACGACGTGCAGGAAACTGTGCGTGCTAAGCCGCGCCGCGCTTCCATCGCCATGATTGAGAGCACCACCCTCTGGAGCGCGACACAGTCGGTGCAACACTCGGCGCTGTGGACTGCCCGCAAAGAGATGAAGTTGAGGGGACAGCATAGTCGGGGCCTCGCCCAGCCGGATGAGAGGACCTGGCAAAAGTACGACCTCGTCCAGGAGACGGCTCGCGCCAAGCCGCGCAAGGCCGAGCCTGCCACGATCGAGAGTGCTGACCTCTGGTCGGTGCCGCCCACCACGGAAACGAAGCGCTACTCCGGCACATGGGTTGACCAGGGCCGCATCCAGAAGAGGCGGAGGTCAAGGAAATTTGTTGGGACTTCTCTATGGGCTCCTCCTGTAGCCCCTGCAGCTCCTGCAACAGAGAACAAGGGCTTGTTCCGTGTCGAGCCCACTCACCCAGACAACCGTACTACGGAGGCAGAACCCGCCGCACTCGAGATGGATCGCAAGCCCCGAACGATCGAGGAGAAGCCTCTGGAGAAGTTCGTGTCCAGCAGCCTTTGGACTGCCGCCCCTGCGTCGGCGACCACTGAGCGGGTCTGGATCCTGGAGAAAGAGCCTGTGCCCGAACCTGTGGTCCTTGACGATACCATTCCCAGCACCAACGTTGGCGTGAAACAGCCAACCTGGTGGGAGAAGATGAAGGCGCAAGCTGGTCTCTCTGCCGTGCCAGTGCCACCGATGGCCCAGCCTGTTGAAAACGTGCCGCTACGACAGCAGTTCAGGCGCAGCGTCGCTTTCCGAGCCGACTGGGATGGCGAGCTCCAAGCTGCAGTTGCCGCCAGCTACCCGCCGCAGAAGAAGCAGCCCAAAACCCGCCAGGCTGCATCTGAGGAGCAGTGGGATGACGCGCTGAAGCAGGCACTCGCTGACAGCTATCCCAAGACCGTCAAAAAGCCTCAGGCTACCAATGCCGACTGGGAGTCTGCCCTCCAAGAGGCCATCTCTCTGAGCGCCCCGGCTCCGCAGGTGTCCAATGACGACAGCAACCAGGCCATGATCATGGCGCAAATCGAGGCCTTGGAGCAGGAGAGGCTCTTTGTCGAGCGGGCGATGCGCGGAGATGCCGCCATCCCCGAACCCAAGCAGGAAACGACGCAGCTGTGGTCCCGACCCGAGCAGCTCAATATCAAGGCTGCCCAGGCCGTCGAGGGACCGATGTGGACGCCCGGCCCCAAGACTGAGTCGCGCCCGGCGTCTCTTCTGCCGCAGTCCAACGAAGACGCGGAGGAGGCCGGCCACAGGCGATCCAAGTCGCGCAAGGAGCAGCGCCGCGCGGAGATCCGGGCCCAGATCGCGGCGCTCGAGAACGGCGCGGACCCGGCCGAGCTCGGCTTGGCAGTCGGCGCTGGCATGCAGGGGCAGAGCATGTGGTCTTCGTCGTCGTCCAAGGGGGACGGCGAGAAGGACTGGCTGGATGAGTCGAGCAGGAAGCGGGAGAGCGGCGGTGTTGTGCTGAGGTATTGAAGGAGGTGGATGGGGCCGGAGGAGCAGTGACGTGCCAGAGATAAAGGGGGGTGTGGAGGTTGGAAGCTTTCGTTTTTTATCCCTTGTAACACTGCACTGCCCTCGTGCAGCAGAGTCTGTGTCTGTATTAAAACCGCCCTCGCGTCCTGAGGAGAAAAATTCCCTTGTAATGCGCCATCTTGGAGGCCCATTTCATCTACTGTCCTTTTCTTATACTTTGTTGTCTTGTAGCTTCATTTTAAAAAATAAGACCAATCAAACAATCTTAACTTCACGGGACATCAACCACGAGTAATAGAACACACATCACGACAAGGAAAAACGACTTGAAATATTCAACTCTGGTCTATAGGGTATCTAAGTTACGTTACTTTTTTAATCCATGCCCCCCAGCTGACTGAAACAGTTTTACGCTTAATTTTTGTGGTCATCAAATTTGGTCATTTTTTGTATGTCTAATGTTTTCCGAATGCAGTCAATCTGATGCTTGCGAGTGTTCTTACATCTCGTCAAGGGGGTAATACCATCCTTATCTTGAAACCTCTTTTCCAGAAAAAGAAGAGAAAAAAAAGACACCAATGAGTCGATCATGGTGTGTTAAATCAACAAGGCAAAGGTTACCAAAAAGTGAATGGGATATTCCAAACAAACGCCACTTCGAGAAAGATAGGACGTAGAAAATCCACTGAAACTGAGCATCGGGCCCGAAGAGAAAAAGACGGTGTAAAATAATGTTCGTCTTGAGTGAGCTTAGGCGCCGACGGCATTCGTCTGCAGGCGCAGGGCCTGCTGCTGCTGCTGCTGCTCCGGGTTGGGCGTCAGGCGGCGGGCGAAGCTGCGCTCGGCGCTGACGACGCGGTCGGCCATGCGGTCCGGGACGAGGTCCGGGGAGACGGAGCGCACGGGGTTCTCGGTGGCCGGGGAGGCGCGCAGCAGGCGCGAGGTCATGGGCTGCGGGGACAGGATGGTCGGCGACCTGAGGCTGTCGTCGTCGTCGTCGACGGGGGTGGCGGGCACGAGGGAGGGCGGGGCCGGGTTGGGCCCCGTGCGGACCTTGGAGGGCAGGATCTGCTCGAACCCCTGCTCGCGGGCGACCTTCTCGATCGACTTGAAGTACTTGACCGTCTTGACCTGCAGCTCGAGGGTGGCGTCCTCGTCGCAGACGATCATGGGGTGCGGGTGCAGCTGCAGGCTGGACAGGGTCCACATGTGGTTGACGCCTTGCTCGATGCAGCGCTGGAGGGCGAGGGCCTTGCGGCTGCCGAGGATGACGACGACGACCTCGCGGGCCTCGAGCACGGTCTGGACGCCGACGGTCAGGGCCATGCGCGGCACCTTGGTCAGGTCGCCGCCGAAGAAGCGCGAGTTGGCGACGATGGTGTCGTAGGCGAGCGTCTTGACGCGCGTGCGGCTGGCGAGGCTGCTGCCGGGCTCGTTGAAGGCGACGTGGCCGTCCTCGCCGATGCCGGCGAGGAAGAGGTCGATGCCGCCCGCGCGCTTGATGCGGGCCTCGTAGTCGACGCACTCGGCCTCGAGGTTGGGCGCGTTGCCGTCGAGGATGTTGACGTTGTTGGGGTGGATGTTGACGTGGCTGAAGAAGTTCTTCCACATGAAGGTGTGGTAGGACTCTGGGTGGTCGCGCGGGATGCCGATGTACTCGTCCTGGTTCCGGGGGTTTTTAGTCGACGGGATACTCGGTAATCAAATTGAAAAGACGAGCAGCTTTCCGGATAGCTTACCATGTTGAAAGTGACGACATTTTCAAACGAGATCTGTGGTTGGTTGGGGGGCCTCGTGTTAGTCGATTGCTGCTGTTGTATCTCTTGCCTCGAAGCAGTGGTAGAAAGCTCACCTGGCCGGCCTTGTACTTCTCGACTAATATCCTGTACACGGCAAGGGGACTGGAGCCGGTGGGAAGGCCGAGGACAAAGGGGTGTTGCGGCGAGGGGTTGAAGTGCCGGATTCTGTCGACGATGTAGTTGGCGACGTAGGTGCTCGCCTGCTCCGAGTCGTCGCGGATGATAAGCCTCATTTTGAAGCGTGAGTACTGTGGGTGGAAGCGGGAGGGAGGGAGGGAGAAGCTAAGAATTGGGTATGTTTGAGCTTCGAGTCACAGGTTCAGGTATGGAGGAGCGCCTGATGGCAGTTCTGTGGTGTTGTAGTTGGTTTGGGAGTAATGTTTTATTGCTATCCTACAAGAATAAGAGGAAGGAGGATAAGTTCGCAGCGTGGAAATAGTCACATCGAGAGCTTATGAGCGAACATGCTTCCTAGGTTCGCACAGAGAGGGGCAGATGTCCAGACCTCCGGCCCGCTGGGGCGAGAGAGTATCCCCGGTCTGGCCGTCATGATGCAAAGTCAAAGCATGCCAGTCTCATGACTGGACCACAGTCTGTACGGCGGAGACTGCGGCGGGCGCGCACCAAACCATGGGACCCAAGGGGAGAAACAGGTCGGAGTAAGACCAAAGGCCGTTGGATGGAACGTTCAAAGCTGACGGAGCGAGTTCCTTGGGGACGAGAGGGGATGGGATGGCCCGGATGGGGGAAGGGGGGCCGGAGGGTTCGGACACAGTGCGAACTTTGAGAGAGGGCCTAGCCAACAGGGCTCTGAGATCTTCATGATCGAAGTCACTTCAACGTTCCACTGAGACATGCAAGCTTCTTCGCAACGGGGCATGGGACCTGGGATTGGGGGGGGATGGCTAGGCCGAGTTGGGCCCAGTGTGTCCCGGGAGACAGGTGACGGATGGAAAGAGTGGAGTGGGTGGACGAGGGATCTGTGTGAGATGAAGCTGTGTGTGTTGTCGTGCTGGGGTGTCGTGTACAAGAGGCTGGTGCTTTTGTTGTTGTGAGTAAGTGAGTGTGCGTGAGTGTGAGTGTAGAGTAGCGTGGGCATGGAAGCTTGTCCGCCACTAGAGGCGCTCGGTGTGACGTATCCCTCGGAGCTAAGATAACGAGCCACCACAATCTGGTGAGCTGGAGGCGCGCGCACCGTTGATGGGTGGTGACAAGCCTCGGTTCGTGGGTCGCAGTGCGTGGGTTTCTCTTGATGCTAGGTATGCTATGGATATGGGTCAGCTCGCTCTGGAGGCTGGCTGGCTGGCTGTTCAGCCCACCGGACACCAAGCTGCTGCGGTGCGGTGCGATACAAACCTTGTTCGAACCGCACACATTGACTACCAACCACGAGATGGGCGATCGGGAGGGGTCGTGGGTTATTATACCTGAGATATATACCTTGCCTCCGGATGTCGATTTCCAAGTGTGTGTGTGTGACGGGAAGGCACATGCCGTGAGGCTCACTCGTTGACGATGGGAAATATAGATCTGCCGAGATGGACTTGACGCGCCTCCCTCCAGCTGGGCGATCAGTATATTAGCCGCGTCGACGGCCGTGCCATGCAACGAGTGCTTGCAGACGGCATGATATTGATGCCATGCGGGACATTTCAGCATCGCCCGTTGGCCATGCTTCTTCCCGCCTTCTAGAAGAATGAAGGGTCTCTCTATCCAGCGTGTTCAGCATCGTTCGTTATCCGTCGGAACCTGGTCGCTGGTCGTCCAAGCGTGCTGCTGTTACTTCCCTTTACCTTGTCCGAGACGGTGACCGAGACATTCAAGACAAATGATCATGGGTGTCGAATACGAACTTCTGCTCTCCCCCTCCTCTGGACGAGCATTCGATTCCATTCGTGATGCAGGGTGGCCAGGCTGCCAGTGTGCCAGTGTGCTGCCAATGTGTCTGCCCATGCAAGCAATCGAGCACGCAAGAGGCAAGCATTCTGCGGCGGCATCGGGATATGTCGTGAGCAGAGTTGGGATGTCGTCAAGACGGGTGGAGATGGGTGCAACCTTTCCGGTCCCCTGGAGTGGATGGGAGCTGGAGATTGATGGCGCCGGCTTGGCAGAGACAACAGCACTCAAGTTAGCGATGTTACAGACGGAGAGGGGCCACCCACCGTTATCGATAAGGCACCTGGGCAGCCCTGGAGCCCTGGAACCCACCCTGCAGCCCCCCCTGCAAGGCCCTGGGACTCCCATCCGTGATTCCCCACGCCACGCGATGCCCCGCAGAAATCCCTGAGACTAACAACGCGAGCGCCCTCCCGTGGCAACGTTACAGCCTCAACCAACCTCATACAATCAATTCCCCATTCTTGCTATCCCACCCCGACCCCCAATTCCTACCTACCTAGGTAGGTCTCCGATTCAAAGCTTGGGATCTTTATGCACGCATACACACACACACACTCACTCACGCACGAGGCAAAACTAGGGCTCCGTAGCAAAAAAAAGGGGGCCAAGGAAGAGTGAACACGCACCAACCACTTACACGGCCAACCGGGACTGGATTCGGGAACTAACACTTCCTCTGGGCCTCTTTGCGATCCGACTCTTGCCATTTTCCTTCTATGGCTTCTGTTACACTCGCACGCAATCTCTACCCTGTTTGTTGGTGTTGATGGCCCTGTGCGCATTGCCATTGGCTCCCTGTTCAATTACTCCGAGGTCTGCCCTTGGCTGAATACGTGCTACCTACCTCCTTGCCAGCTGTTGCTTCGCTCGCAGACAGTCAATCTTTGCTGCTTGCTCTCAAAGAGCTCAACCGTCTAGCGAAGCGACGAGCTACCAGCAGCAGCAACGGCGTCGGGGTGCCATCTTGTTTCGGCCCAATCCCCTCGTCCGCGCTGTCCTCCTCCTCCGCCGCCACCACCACCACCTCCTCTACGGCTCTCGTTTATCAGACGGGCCTGGCGGCGGCATAATTCGTGTCCATAGCCTCTTTTGGACGGGCACAACGTATCTCTCTGCGCTTGTCCCTTTCCGTCTCCGCCTCCCCTGCTACCTTGAACCCTTCGACTGTCTCTGCCTACCTGCGTGTCTGAGTTTGTGTCTCTCGCTCTGTCCCTTGTGCGTGTATGTGTCTATGCTCCAGCACACACGTCTGAAAACACACACACACACACACACACACACACACACATACACATCACGCACACAAGCACTCAAACGTACTCTATTTTCATAACCCACCCCACACGTCCCTGGCCTCGCTTCACGCCCGGGATGGTGAGACGGAGACGCTAGAGGCTCTTCGTTTCTGCTCTACGCATACACACTGCATCGCTCCATAGACGCCCAGTCCACAGGTTTCATTGCCCTTCCCGACTTGCCGGTGACAGCTCATCTTAGTGCTGTTGTCTCGTTGCCCTGCGCCTCGCGGGCTAGACACTACGTGTTGGGGGGAGGTGTGAGGTTCCCTTTCCCATACCCATACCCATACCCATACCGGGACCAGACCAGGCCATACCATACCACAACTCCCCCATAACCTGACCGTATTCTCCGCCATCTGCTATTGTGGTGCTGGGAAGACGAGTTATGGATACTGGCCTCCCATCTCGATCCACCGTCATCCCATCAAAATCCTCTTAGCAGCCCCGGGGCCCTTCTTAAAATAAACCCCCATCACCCTCCTCCATCTTTGTGTCACCTTCGACTGCCATGTCATGCCGTCAATCAGATCTACAATGACAACCCTACGGAACGCCATCCTGACGGCTCTCAAGAGCCTCCTCCGGGGCAGGTCCCTTCTCCAGGCCATCCTCGCCTTCTGGTTCAACCCCACAGCTGTCGAGGCCGCCACAGACCGCACAGCCAAGGTAGACGGGACCGCGCGGAGGAGCATAAAAGACTTTCTCAAGGAGGCAGATGAGCTGCTCCTGCAACCCATAGAACCCGACGAGCTCAAGACGCTCTCCAGGCGGTTCAAGGCCCAGTTCCGAGAGAGGCTCTGGAACAACCCTTCATGCATGCTGCCCTCCTACAACCACCAGTTGCCGGCCGGGCACGAGCAGGGCCAGTATCTGTCTCTCGATGTCGGGGGGTCAACCCTGAGGGTAGCGCTGGTCGAGTTGAGGGGGCGAGGGCTCAAGGGACAGGAGAGCGAGATCGTGCGGATGCGCAGCTTCAAGATCACCCCCGAGATCAAGAAGCTCGAGGGCATGGCCTTTTTCGACTGGATGGCCGTCAGGATACACGAGACCGTCTCCGAGTCCCTGCAGGCGGACCACAGCGAGAAGGCTATCCCCATGGGCCTGGCTTGGAGTTTCCCTATCGAGTAAGTTTTTTTTCCATCTCCTGATACCATATCCTTGTTTATTATCATCACCACTAACAACCGCCTCCAGGCAAACGTCACTAAAAGGCGGTCTGCTTCAGGGCATGGGCAAGGGCTTCCTGGCTGCCAACGGCCTTCTCGGCCAGGATCTGGGCGAGGTGATCCAGTTCGCCTGCCGGAAGCAGAAGCTGAACGTAGAACTCGCCGCCATCGTCAACGATTCTACAGCCGCCCTCCTCTCCCAGTCCTACGTCAGCCCGACGACACGGTTCGGGCTCATCCTGGGCACAGGCGTCAACATCGCCGTGCACCTCCCCACCTGCACCGTCCACCGCTCCAAGTTTGGCACGCGGCCCTCCAGCTGGTTCGACAAGGCCAGCCACGTCATCATCAACACCGAGCTGGGCATGTTCGGCCACGACATCCTGCCGCTCACCCGGTGGGACAAGCTCCTCAAGGCCGCCCACCCCAAGCCCGAGTTCCAGCCCCTGGAGCACCTCCTCAGCGGCTACTACCTCGGCGAGATCTGCAGGTTAGCCCTCGTCGAGGCCATCGAGACCACTGGCATCTTTGGCGGCGTGGTGCCCGAATCCTTGCTCTCGCCATACTCCCTAGACACCGAGACCCTGTCCATTATTGAAGAGTACGTCGACTACCTTTCTCCTCCTCCTTGCCAATGTCTCCCTTTCCTCTTCTCTCTCTCTCTCTCTCTCACTAACCCGCTCGACAGGGACACTTCCTCAACCCTAGACACCGCCCTGGACACCTTCCGCACCCGCCACCCGTCGACCGCCGCGCCGACCCGCCTGGACATGACGGCCCTGCGCACCCTGGCCTCCTTCATCTCCCGCCGCTCCGCCGCCATCGTCGCCGCCTGCGTCTCGGGCCTGTGGGAGCTCAAGGCCGAGGCCGAGGCCGAGTACCTCGAGTCCCTGGTCTCTGCCTCGGCCTCTGCGTCGGCCGAGGCGCCGCCTTCGTCGTTCGCCGCGGCGGCCGAGACCCGGGCCGAGCTGGACATCCTGCACACGGTCGTCGCCTTCAACGGCTCCGTCATCGAGCGGTACCCGGGCTACCTGGCCGCCTGCCAGCGGTACGTCGACGAGCTCGTCGTCGCCGCCGCGGGTCCCAACGCGGCGGGCGCCGCCTCCGTCGAGCTCATCCCCGCGCACGAGAGCTCCCTGCTCGGCGCGGCGGTGGCGCTGGCCTGCCTCGAGGAGGGCAAGGCCAATTAAAAGGAAGACTCTGGACAAAGACCGGGCTCATGAACCACACCACGAAAGGAAACCACTCATATATATATATACCTACCCAACCGACCTCCTACTACCCTCCCTCCCTCCCACAACCCTCAAGGACACTTAATGACAAACATTCTTCCCTCGTATCCTTGCCTTTTCTCCTCCCCTCTTCGGCCCTTTCTTGTACATAGCAAAGAGAAAAGTTTTAGTACTTTCTTCCATGACTTGTTGTTTTCTCTTTTCTCTTTCTGCCGTCGCGGCTTTTTGGGGGGGACGCTGCCTGCATAGCATTGCTAGGGTCAGAGGGAGATGATTTTTCTCCAATCTTCTCCTTGATGAGACCTGGCTTTTTCTTCGCCTCTTTCTTTTTCATCTCGAGCCAAATGGGAGCGTTTACGCATACATGGAGAGGGTCCAAAGGGGCGCGAGAATCCTGGGCTTTCTCGCACCCCTGACTGACCTCTCCTTCCTCTGTTCTTGCTTTTACTCTTCAACGTTGGGATCAGTGTCGTTGGCTACTAGGATCGCAGAGTACATAGAGAAACGGAGCATCAAATAAGCCCACGCACGCGCATACTACAAACAAACTCCCAATAGTCTTCGGCACAAAGATGTGATGGCATCTTTGTGATGGCACTCCTCCATAACAACAAACAAGTGCCTGTACTGGTTTCAATAATTGTGCTATTCTGTATGTAGCCGAGTGCTGGTAAAAAGAAAAACACTGTAGTTGTACATGGTGTCTGCAGAGCCCACTCCATACGCTGATGTACGTACTGCGATCCCTTTTCCAAGAAAGAAAAAGAAAAAAACAAGGAAATAGATGCTCTCGACGAAGCTCAACCGTCATAGAAGTCTCAATACATGTTTGGTATCTCTTTTTGCTCGCTACTGTTGCTGTTATGCAAACTGGCGCACGAATGAAAACCGACCGAGCTGCAAAACGGCTTACAACCTAAATCACAGGACCTGTTTCTAATCAGGCATGAAGTACCGCTTCGTCCGGTTCCGCGACTGTTGCGCCTGCACCTCGGGCGGCACGACAGTATGGTGTACAACATGGGGTCGGTAGATCGCGTCGACCGGTGGCATCCTGTTTCGTCCTACAGTGTCAGTCTCCTGTGCACCTCTCACAACGAATCGATTCGGTACTGGGAAAACCACTAACCAGTCGTCCAGACTGAGCGGGAAGTACTCGTACAGCAGCTCGCCGTCCTCAATGGGGCTGGCCCGAGTGCCCTCGCCGGCCAGTCCGCTGGCAGCAGCCATCTTGGTCGTGAGCTGCGGGCTAGACATGGTGTCAGAGTTGGACCGATTGGGGCTCCGCTCGTCTTCCGAGAGAGACAGATTGATCGGCAGCGTCGGTGTCGGGCCGGCTGTTACGTTGCCCGAGGACCCACCACGGACGAGCCCGGCCTTGGTAGGCGTCGAGTGCAACTGCTTGTGCGTCGGGGTCGGCGTCGTATTTGATATTATCGAGTCTTGTGAGGACCACGCAGGCACGGGCGGCCTTGCGAGACTCGGAGATGCCAAGGCCATCTTCTTGGGCGGGTGTTGCTGCTGTGGTAGAGTCGGAGTGCCAAAGGCCTGGGCTGTTGTCCAGTCGATTCCGGTTTGCTGCGATAATGGTCAGGGTAAAAGCCTAGAATGGGCATCGACACGGGACATGTTGGGATCGCACTACATACCTGTAAGTTCCCCAGAGAATGATACTTCTGGAGATTCTGCGCAAGCTCAGTCCTATCCGTCTTCTGCATCGTGCCCATCGCCGAGCCCTGCGTGTCGTTGGACATGCTCCGCCCGGGTTTCCTCTCGCCCATGCCGCCGGCGTTCGCCATGCTGTTGCCGGTCAGAGGCACGTCCTTCCTGCTGTCGAAGTTCCGCGGACTCCTGCCCCGCACGATCACGGGCCCGGATTGGATCTCGGCAATCTTGATAAACTCGGCCGCCGATGGTGACTCGGCTCCGGTGGCGGCACACCGGGCTAGCAGGTTGATCTGGACAACGTAATGCTGCTGCAGCCCCTTGCGCCGGCCGTTGTTGGCCGTGGCATGCTTGAACTGCAGTCTCTTCCAGCTCACGGGCACAGTCACCCGTTGCCCATCAGAGTCGTTACCCTCGGCCTCGGCAGCAGCGGCCAAATCGAGTGTCACTCTGGGTGGTGCACTCGCGACCTTGGCGGCCTCCTCGGTACTTTGCGTAGTACTGCTCGCGCCGTTCGCCGCCGCCGCCGCGGCTGCGGCCGCAGCACTCTTCCACGGTATGGAAATAATCTCTGTAGACTTTCCCTCGATGCTTTCCACTGCAGTGATGCTGGCAGCTAGCTCGGCGATGGGCATTTGCCGTCCATTCTCATCCACAAGTTGGGTGATGTGGCGGGGCAACGTCAGCTGGCCAGAGCATTGCCAGAGGTTACGTCGGTAGCATGTCAGCTCGAGTGGGCGACTCGAATTTGGTTCAGCATTATACACGTCTTCCGCGACGAAGAACATGCCGAAGAGTTCGGCAGCCATCTCCAGATCGGTGACGAGCTGGCCCGTATCGCCATCGATCAGATGAGCCTTGCCTGATGGAACTGGCGCGGAGAAGCCCAGGAGCTTGTTGTCGAGCTCCTGTGGTGAGTCGGCGGTATGGCCATACATCTCCGTAGACTCGTGCTGGTAGGTGTGGACACCGAGTCCGGTGGCATTGACATGGGTAGTGGCATCGTATGGGCGCGGGGCAGAGTAGGAGAAAGGATCCTCAAAGTTAGAGAAGTTGTCGAAGTCGTACGAAGGCGTGAAAGGTATTTGCAGCCCGTTGTTTACAGTGTCTCTGGCAGGTTGGGTCAGCACAACAGTCTTGCCTGCGAAATGAGTATTATCTTGTGTATAGGCGATGGGCGCAAAGCGCTCGAGAGGCAGCATATGGGCGAGCTTGCGCCAGCCTCTCTCACATCGGTGCGCTTTTACGCCGCCACCCAGAACGAGAACGAACGAGCCACGGAAATCGCAACAAGTGGTCAAGTAGGTCAGAAGCAGGAGTGGCCTTACAGTAAGCCATCATCGAATGGCATATCTGGATCGAAGGCATCCAGGCCCAGCGACTGGCCGCCGGGGTTGACATTCAGCACCAGCGGATCGCCAGTGTTGCCGCCGTTGGACAGCGCTGGCATGGAGCTGAAGCCGTCCATCTTCGCATCCTTGGGTGCGCCTCGCCTTGCGCCTGCGCCCTCGTTGAGCAGTTCGGGTCTTTGTTGCTTTCGGCTCCCGAAGGGTCAGATGAGAGCTCGCTGTGCAGTTTCCTATCGTGTGCTGTCCCGGTCGCAATTGAACAGCGGATGCGCTCAGTCGTCGTCGCGCATGCCTCACAGGCAGTGTTGAAAACTCTCTTTGCAGAATCAGTCGCTCCCTGGAGTGCAATAGACGCTCAGAGGCCAGGCACATGTATGAATGTAGTGGGTAGTAGTGTGATGTGCGGTGGTGGTGTGGTCTGGTCTCGTGCGGAGAGATTGCGAGGATAGTCGGCGGCGAAACGAACAGCACCGACCGTTTCTGGCCCTTGTACGCAAAAGGAATCTGGATCCCACCCAGAAAGCGATAATTGGCTGTCCAGTGAATCTACCCGTCTGCCCGTTTGGCCTTCTGTCCGTCGATTGGCCGGGGGCCAGGGTCTCTTCTGAGGGGGTGCTTATGGAGGGGGGGGTGGCCGAGAAGTGGTGAGCGTGGGTGACGGAAGACAAAGACAAGCTGTGGAAACGACCTCGAAGACACGGACGGCACGGCGGCGCAATGCCCTCTCGACACAAAAAGCTGGGGTAATATCGCCGACAAGAGCGCGCCCGGTCTAGCGGCTTAGTGGCTCGTTAGGGTGGCCTTAGGGGATCCCACCATGCCTAGTGATGCCGAGGCCACCGCCAAGCACACCCTGGGGCCCGCTAAAAAGAGCAGGCCATGCTGTGGGCTCGCGGGGTCCCTTGCTTCACATGGGTCGGATATTTTCTCATCAATCGATGCTTTCTTTTGCTTCTGCCACTTTCCTCGACGCATCCATGTCCACAAGGAGTTAGCAGGCGGCTTCTTCCATGTCGCTGCAGAAGCACTAACTGGCCCCGGGCCTAGTCGCACATCCATCCATGATTACTTGCGTACCTGGCCCATCTGAACAAACAGGACCTCTTCATGAATCAGGGACGGTTTTCAAGCGCTGTCATGTCAGCTGGCGAGGCCGTCGATGATTGGATTAATCGGCGGGCAGGCAAATCAGAGGACCCACAAAGTACCTGCAAGATAAAGCTAAAAAAGATAACAAGATTGCCCAATATCCGCGCTCCTGACAAAAATAGACTTGGGATTTGAGACTGAAAAAGGCAGGACGACGACTTAGGCTTACAACCATGCTTGGTCCATAAAGTACTTATCAGCATCACATCAGGGAAATCAAACAAAGCCGACACCGTATCGCCAAGCACGTATCCAAATGCCACAATCCAAAGGCCGAATCATGGATCAACCCACTGTGTTTGTGGAAAAAGGTTAGTTCAAGGAAATACATATGAGAACAGGGGGGTTCCGTTGGCTCCCAAGGGCAGACTTACATTGTCTGGGGAATTCGTTAGCTCCTCATATGCATGCAGCACCTCGAACTGCATGGCAAGGAGTGGCTCGTAGGATTCGTCTGTCACCCAACTCAAAACACTCCGCTGCGACTTGTGCGCCTTGTTCTGCCGCACGCCCATAAGCGCCAGGCCCTGCAATACTGTGGTCGCCTGGGCTGTTGTTGGCACCACGGGTGCAATGATACCCCCCACAAGCTCGTCCCGGTAGCTCGGCTGCAGTGCAGGGATGTAGGTGGACAGGTTGCTGCCAGGGCTGCAGATGATGACAGTGCCGAGAAGGCTGTCGACCTGGCTCTTGGCACGAACCACGCCGCAAGTCTTGGTCTCCTGGAGAGCGAACCGATACAGCTCGAATGCTTCCGGGCCGGCGTGAGTCGCTACATGGCTCAAGACGCTCTCTGCGTTATCGAGACCATGGATGAGGTCGAAACTAATGCTTGCACTCCCGATGTGGCGTGCGAGGCCTTCTGGCGGCGTCCACGAGGCCAGGTTACTAATGCCCAAATTTGTGATCCGTCTCGGGAAGGATATGTCCCAACCACTGTTCGCAAACCATTGCTTGACATTGGTGCCATCATCCACCGGTATTCCTGGGAACACACCAGGGAACGCGGTGCCTAGTTGAATCTTCTTCACGCCGCGTTTCTGCGTCAGATGGCGGATGGCGCGGCGGTGTAGAGATCTGCCGATGGAGACGTTGCGCTTCCCCGGATCCACAAAGATGGCACCGATGATGCCGACGCCTTTGGCGTAGTATGTCGCACAGAAGCCATACAGAGCCTGCGTGCTGCTGTTCCGTACCACAAAGTGTGCCTCTTCAATACTCGGGTTGAAGAGTTCAAAGGAGACGGCTCGCGTATAGCTTAGGAATTGCAGAGCAGATGCGTTTGGTCTCGACAAGGTATGAATGAGGTTGTCAAGAGGGTTGGCGTCTCGGTCTCGCTGGTAATTCTCCACGAGCCATTGCTGCCTCGACTTGAGCACTTTCTTGCTCTTTCTCAGTGTGCCGGGGAGCGTTCCGCGAGGCGGCGTGTCGCTGAACAGACCTCGTACGAGAGCATGCATCGCTTCCTCCGTAAAATCAAAGGTGCAGACATAAGTCCCAATGGATTTGTCCATGGCGAAATCGTAAGGAGAACTGACTGCCACGACAACCAGCGATTTCTTCTGGCCGCTAGCCCGCATCATCGAGCACATCATTGCCACGTGTTTGGTGAACCCGGCTTGGTAGAGATTCCGATTTGCGTCGGCCGTGACAATGATAATACAGGAAGCTCGATTTATCAGGTTCTCGTGCACTTCGCATTGCGGTCAGTGCCCACATCAGAGTCACGCATGGAAGAAGATGCAGATACTTACCGGGTCTGACTCCATTGGCCGTGTATGATGTATGCAAGAGTTTTCCGTGCCTTGCGCGTGCCAATGACCTTCCAAGTTCTCTGAATACTCCCTCGCCACTCATGATTGCATTTCTGTCCCGGTGTTGCCACTGGTCATGGAGAGTTGGGATGTTGCGTTCCTTTCCATTCTTCAGCTCATTCAGTGACTTGGTCGCAGTGGATGCGGGAAGTGGTTTCACCAGAGGAGTGAGCAGCAGGAGTTCTTCCTCTTGGTGCATAGACCGGGATAGAGGAAGCAGCTTATCCTTGTCCCTCATGACAGTGATTGAGTCATCGTATGCCTTTCTGGAAAGGGCGAGATGGCTGGGGTGGATCTTAGAAAGAAGAGAAATGTCTGGGGGGTTGAGCGCCTTAGCCCAGGAAGTGCATGTGTTCTTCAGGCGTTGGATTCGTTGGATCGATGTGTGCAGTCTGGACATTGGGATAATTCCGTTCTCGACACCCAGTTTCAAGCCAGCAATTGCTTCGAGTTGAATATCGTAGGCACGGCAGAGAAGCACAAGATCACAGCCAGCCTCTACGGCCATGACTGTGCCACCTTTCACGCCAATTTCGTGGCTCAAGGCCTCCATCTCGAGGCATTCCGAGATGGCGACACCTTTGAAACCGAGCTCGTTTCTGAGAAGGTCGTCCACTACTTGATCTGAGAGACAGGCATGATTGACGTTCATAGAGGGGTTGGTGATGCCGGCGCCACCAACGAAGACGCCGTCCAGTCGGCCGGTATTGATTGCGTTCCTAAAGGGAACAAGCGCACTCAGGCTGAGCTCCTCGAGAGTCTGCGTGACGATGGGCACATCAAGGCTCGAGCCCAGGAAGTCCAGGTTTCCGTAGGAGGGGAAATGCTTGCCACAGGTTGCTAGTCCCGCATCCTTGTACCCGTTGATGGCTGCGATACTATACTGTGAAACCTCCTGGGGATCATCGCCAGTAGCTCGGACACCGAGAGGTTGATAGCGAGCGTTGGTCAGGACATCAAGCACCGGACCCAAGATCATATTGACGCCGACTGCGCCAATCTCGGTAGCTGTGGATTTGGCGATGCTGTATGCGAGATCGGGACTCCCAGCCGCAGCCACCCCCATGGCACTGGGGAACTGGCAGATGTAGTCCTCGTCAAATAGGCTGTTGACGCCGCCATTCTCCTGATCAACTGCAATCAATAATGGCTGAGGATGTCCAGCTTGATGGGCAATAGTTTGCAGCTCCTGGACTAGCCTCGCAGTCTCGTGGGCGGCTGAAGGCAGGGATCAGCAGAGAGCGACGGGAGGATTGTCGATGAGCTCCGCCAGGCACCTAGTGTATCCGGCAAGGAGAGGGGAACTTACACTTTAAGTTCTTGGCCGTCAATAGTATTGACCCAAGATGGTGTTCCTCGATCAAATTACGGATCTGCGGTGTGACTTCATGACCATCCCATCCCATAATCAACATCTGACCAACAGCCCTGCATTGAAACAGTCATCAGCATCTGCACTCCGGGACGGTGCAGCACCCGGCACCCGGCACCCGGCCTTGGTCGGCTGCGCCCACAGTAGAACTACCTCCGGGCACGATGGGACCAACAAGCTCCATGATACGTACCAGTTGAGGTCATGCCATAGTGGGTCCAGCTCAGCTTCTGTTTTCGCCATAGCGAACAGGATACAGGACTGAACCTTAAGAGAAGTGCTATGCGAGGCAGTCGTCCAATGTAGGCGTCACAGGATACAGCCTATGAGAGAGACGCATGCCTTGCACGGAGTTCAAAGAGCCGAGGCGACGGGAGGAATGGTCGGCTAGGGACACAGTACTGGAGTATTGAATACGAGAGCAACAGGAGTGAGGCTCGCGGAAGGGGACAAGGGTGGCTGGTACCTCTCTCCCAGGGCAATGATGGACAAGCAGCCACTACAGCCAAAGACGTACTGCGAGTGGCTCAAAGCGTTAGGCTGGAGTAAGGCACGAGGCTGGCGATGATCCCGGGCCGGCGATGTGGGCCGAAGATCAATCAATTGACTGAGCCGGTCTCAGCAGACGTGAATCAATTCCATCGAATGTCAGAGCAGCGGCAGGCGATCTGCGGTGCCGCCTGTGGTGGTTGCTTGAAGCACCCCAGGCTGACTAAGAATGTGCTTGAGTCGCTAGATGAGGAAGGAGACGAGAACATGTGGGAGGAAAACAGCAGGGCCGTACTTGATTGGTCAAAACGACGATTAAGGTTGATTGGCCTCGTTCTGGTATGCAGTGCTGGCGGGGAACAGTCGAGCTAGGAGCGCTAGTCCTGTAGCGGTAAGCCCTGTAACGATTGCCTAATTGGGGTCCGGAGCAAGCTCAAACCCACTGTCGGGAGCTTTTCGCTCAGCGGGCTTGGCCACTCACGCACCCACCCGTCGGCGCCTTCAATGCGGCAACGTTACATCCTACAGCACCAGATCTCAAGTCCTCTTTATGTGTGACATGCCAACAAGGAAGAAAAAAAAGTGTGTCTCCAGATAGGGCAATGGTATGTTCCCTGTGGCGCTCTGTCAGAGGTCTGCGCGCGCTGAACAGGACCTACGGAGTAAGAGGAAATGGAATTTCCAGAATTGATCGGAAGATCGGGCAAGGTTACGGCGGACCATCAACCAGGATAGGCCTATCTAAGGTACCTACACCCTCTCTCTATCACGATCCATCCCAGACAGCTTCTAGAATTGACGAATGTGACAGCACCAGGTGGGCATGTGGACAGCCCACTGGCCCAGCTCCGGAGGACTTGTCGTTGACAAGCCACCGGCCAGCTCTCGGGCTTCGGCTACACTGTGCCATACTGTACACTGACCACCCGGAGATCGCGGCCGGCACCTGTGGCCAGTGATATCACCATTGTGGGCTCGTTACCTCACTCTACTAAGCTGCCACTCCGCTGCCATGCCGTGACTGACTTTGCAAGGCCCAGGCCAGATCCACTGTATGGGAGAAGCACCAGACTAGCACTGGCTGGCAGTAGTAAGGTTCTCTGGTATCGCCAAAAAGTTACGTATAAGCTACACCTGCTGGCCATTTCTCTACCTTGGCACTCTCTCCCATGGAGCCTCAAAAGTGGAAAGAAAGGACAACAGTCCTCGAAATCAAACCTGCAAACCTCAATATCCCAACAACACATCCGCCGTGACAGCAATCATGCCGTCTGCCATCCCACAGCCCAAAGCCAAGAATGGCATCACCAAGTTTACCAACTGCCGCCTGGTTCGCGGCGATCACGTCGTCGAAGAGGATCTCTGGATCAGCTCCGTCACTGGCAAGGTCATCCAAAGCCAGACAGCATTTTATGATGAGTTGATTCTACCGGACGAGACGATCGACCTCGGCGGCCGTCTTATCGCCCCTGGATTCATTGAATGCCAGCTCAATGGAGCGTTCGGCTTCAATTTCTCGACACAATTTGACGATATGTCACAATATGGCAAGAAGCTGAGAGACCTAAACAAAAGGTTGGTCCAGACCGGAGTAACATCCTACATACCGACTGTGACCAGCCAAACAAAGGAGCTGTACCACAGTGTAAGTCACTTGCAGAGGCCTCCTGGGGTGTCGTAGTCCGTGATGCAGCTTCACTGACACAGAACACCAGGTCCTACCTTTCCTCGGACCTTCCGGACACTTGCGGATTGCCGAAGACGGCGCCGAATCACTAGGTGCTCACGTTGAAGGACCATTTCTGAGTCGCACGAAGCATGGTGTTCACAATACCAATATCATGCGGGAGGCGCATAGCTGGGACGATCTGGAGACGATCTACGGTGCGGAGAACATCACTCCCGGTGCCGCCGAGGGGCCATTGCCGGTGAAGATGCTCACGGCCGCTCCCGAGGTTGGAGAGATGACGAAACTGATCCCGGAACTCACGTCAAGAGGCATCATTTACTCCATCGGGCATTCGGAAGCGACGTATGAGGAGGCCTCGGCGGCCGTTGGCCAGGGCGCTACGATGATTACGCACCTGTTTAACGCGATGCGACCTCTGCACCACCGCAATCCCGGCATTTTCGGTGTTCTGGGTATCGCGGAGAGCCTGCCCCGCCCGTACTTTGGCATCATCTCCGATGGCATCCATCTACATCCGACCACGATCAAGATCGCCTTCAACGCCCACCCAGACGGCTTCATCCTCGTGACTGATGCCATGCACCTGGTTGGTGTGCCTGATGGCACTTACACCTGGACCAACGGCGATGAGCAGAACAATCTCGTCAAGAAGGGAACGGTCCTCCTGCTTGAGAACTCGGAAACGATCGCTGGCAGGTAAGCCACAGACACCAAGCTCCACAGGGAATTCTCTCTCCTGTACTAACTAATGTTGTTTTGCAGTACTATCACTCTGATCCAGTGTGTCAACAACTTTATCAAGTGGACCGGAACGAGCACCTCAGCGGCCCTCAAAGCAGTAACCGTCACCCCGGCAGCAATGCTCGGCCTCCAAGGCATCAAGGGCTCGCTGGACCCCGGTGCCGATGCAGACCTAGTCATCCTCTCGGACAATGACGAGTCCGGTACCCCCCTCGTCATCGAAGAGGTCTGGAAATTTGGCACCAAGGTCTCGGTGCGAGGCGACTATGAATTCTAAAAGCAAAATTTCGGAAGAGGCAATTTAGACGATATACCCATCAAGAACAGCATGTTAGATTGATTACGAACTGGAAATACTAGGTCAAAGCGAACCGGTCTGGACTTCACCATATAGAACAATGAAAATTGCATGATCATAACAACATTCGGACTTGTCTCAATTCAATACCATGACTTCCCTGGTACCACAGGGTTTCGCCACTTGGGCCACGGACGCGAGGTTTAAACGACACTCAATTTCTTCCGTGCTCAGCAGGACCACGTTTGGTATAAGCTGGTTTCAGCCATTCTACGGCGTGAGTTGGAATTTTTGTTGATGGGCAGACGTGGCAAGATTACCCTTTCGACCAATATAATGGCTTGCAATGAAACTAATCTGCGCAAACCGGAGTGAAACTTCTCGTGGGAAGGAGTACAAATGCTTTTCGACGAGATCCCACGTGGTAGGCCAAGCTCATCCTCCTTATCGCATCATGGCCGGCTCTTGGAACGATCTCCCCTGGGATGTATGGGTGATTATCTTCGAGATATTGCGAAGAACTTCGTTCAAGGTGTCGAAAGAACGATTCGATCCCTCGGAGCGCGCCCTGCAAAACCACACTGCATCGGCCTACGCCACTGTCTGCCGGGCTTGGCAGTCCTTCTTCGAGAAACGGAACTTCAGAACCCTTGTTCTACACCAATCCGACATACCTTTGTTCGAGCACTATGTGCATGGTGAACGCAGGTACTGGGTGGAATGGGTATGGTTGCGGGTGGAGCTCCCAAAGTACAACTGCCGCAAGTGCCATAAACAAGAGTCGCCCAAGGAGATCAGGAGAAACAATACTTGCTTCACCAATGCGATTGCTCGTCTCTTCGCCGTCCTTTCGACATGGCCCATATACACGGGCTACCGGCATCGCGGGGTAGCCCTGGACCTCAGTGTGCACTCCCCTAGCGATGTGGAACATTTCTGCCAGGAGTTGAAGTCTCAAAGCTATGATTCAGCCTGGATCGATTCTCCAGAGTGGCCAGATCTCATAAGCTGGCGAGAGGTGTCTATCTACGACGAGAAGCATTGTTGGATAGGCACGGAGCCGCGTCCCTGGCTGGGGCGGGGCGAGTTGAGAAGAGTATTCGGACGCCCCGGAGGGTTGTCACTTGACTTCCGCGCCTCTTATGCCAAACATCTGAACGGCACCCTCCCAAAGGTGGTCTGCGTCAGCTTGCTCATCATACGCCGGCAATTCTATCGCCACTATTCAGTTTCCAACGCTCTGAAGCCGATCCTTCACAGCCTGCAGGGACTTCACGGCTTCAGATATGAGCCCTGGCGTGGAGTTGATACTGAAGGACGTTCTGGACTTGCGATACGAGATGAAGAGCATCGACTCCTACTGTCTGAACTCGGAAATATGCCCAATCTGGGGGCAGTATCCCTCTTTGAAAATTCCGCCCACGACTACCACGGCCGAATAATCAAGGAGCACGATCCCGCATTAGCAGAGGCGCTTGCAAAGTCGAGCCAGAACCTTGCCAACCTCCATATCTCCCACATGATTGATGGAAAGGATTTCCTTAATGCCGCCTACCGAGACGTTCGGTTATCGAACGAACTGATGTGGCATAGACTGAAGTTCATATCTCTGACTTCTCCCGCCCTCAGTATCAACGGCCATGACACCCTCATCCAGACAGCAGCAGTAGCAGCACGATCAATGCCCTTGCTTGACCTCATGGAGATCTGGCATGCCGAGCAGCACCAAGCATGCATATTTCGATTCTCGCGAGTACAAGACCGGCCGTGCATCCAGCTTTTCAGCACCTGGAGCGGACCATTCAGCGCACGAGCGATTTCACGCTGGAAAGCGGCGACGAGAGACTGCCATTACGAGCTCGAACAAGAAATATACTCGCTCACTCCAGCCTCCGCATCCTCCGGTATCTCTATACTTCCGCATCTGAACCTGGTCGTGTGCGTGTTGCACTTGAGATCTCTCTGTCAGCTCCTCTCACTGCTTGAGCCGAGCGAAATTCTTGAGCAGTTTGTTGAGCAGCAGCGGGTCCAGTAGAAAAGTCGAAGATACTTGCCTTCTTCTAACATGCGATACTCCTCAGGTTCCCGCAGGCCCTTGAGAAGCATGAAGGACCCGCTGGGGAAGTGCCTATCACGTACCGTTACGATACCCGAAACACCCAGCACGATGTGTCGAGCACCCGTGGAGAAGCACGCTGGAGCCCGACTTTACATTCAAGTGTCACTACGATGGAAGACTTTTCTGTGAACGAGGATCTAGAGATCCGTAGAAGAAATCTAGCCTGTTCACACTTTTTCAAGGTCTTGCAGGAGATCTGATCTTGGGAATGTCAGGAGGAAGCAGCTTGGAGAGCGAGTCGGGGTCGACTTGTGTTTTGGTCCCCGGGAGGGTGTAAAGGGGGCCGGAGCAACTCTATCACTTGGAGGATAAAAGCACACTTCATACCTATAGGTGATTCTCGGGCTAAACTTACACCAAATACTGCACCGATTTTGCCCTTACATTTTCAGTTATGTACAGTCACCGGCGTTGGAAGCATGGAATACTTCACAACGCAGATTGGGAAGAGCACGTTTCTAGCATAGAGGGCGTTTTTTGCAGTTGCTGCCTTTTTGATCTGTTTTGAGGGGGGGGGGGAAATATCTAGAAACCCGCCTACGCAGTGTCACCTAGAGGCCGCAGTCCGACCCTTTTGAAGCCACCTCTACTCCAGCAACTCGATCCCCTTGCCGGCAGCAGCAGCGTCGACCTTCCTCCCCTTCTCACTGACGCTCCACTGACCCTTGAGGATCTCCGTGCCCCTGAGCCTACCGTCCCCGCCGACCTCGATCCGCCCCAGCGCCCTGCCGTTCCCGTCCACCAGCGCCGCCGAGGCGCCCTCGCGGACCTGGTACAGCGCCACCTCGACGTCGGCCGCGTAGTCGTACACGGCGCCGCTGTTCGCGCCCTCCCTGCCCAGCACCAGCACCGTGTTCTCCCGCACGTACAGCGGCAGCGTGCCGAAGCCGTGCCGCTCGCGGAACCAGCCCGGGCCCGCGCGCACCTCGCCCGTGAAGAACGACGTCCACCTGCCGCGCGGCAGGTAGAACTCGACCTCGCCGCCCTCGTCGAACACGGGCGCCGCGAGCAGGCTGTCGCCGACCATGAACTGCCGGTCGAGGTACCACGACGTCGGGTCCTCGGGGAACTCGAGGCACACGGCGCGCAGCGACAGCGGCAGGCCCCGGTCGGCGGCCTCGGCGCTCTGCGCGAAGAGGTACGGCATGAGCCGGTTCTTGAGCGCGGTCCACCGCGCCAGCGTGCGGCTGCAGCCCTCCTCGGAGCGGTCGTCGCCGTCGATGGTCCACGGCACGCGGTACGAGCGGCTGCCGTGCAGGCGCGAGTGCGAGCACAGCAGGCCGAAGGCGACCCAGCGCTTGTAGATCCAGGGCGGCGGCGAGCCCTCGAAGCCGCCGATGTCGACGGACCAGTAGGCGAAGCCCGAGAGGCCGAGGGACAGCCCGCCGCGCACCGACTCGGCCATGGCCTCGGGCGTCGACTCGCAGTCGCCGCCCCAGGTGACGGGGAAGCGCTGGGTGCCCGCGCAGCCCGCGCGGGCATACAGGACGGCCTGGTCGTCGCCGAAGCGCCGCTGCAGCGCCTCGTAGACGGTCTTGTTGTAGAGGAAGGCGTAGTAGTTGTGCATCTTCTCCGGGTCGGCCTCGGCGTCGTGCCAGACGACGTCGCGGCTGGGGATGCGCTCGCCAAAGTCGGTCTTGATGGCGTCGACCCCCTGGTCGAAGAGGCCCTCGAGGCACTCGGCGTACCAGGCGCAGGCCTCCGGGTTGGTGAAGTCGACGAGGCCCATGCCCGCCTGCCACATGTCCCACTGGAAGACGTCGCCGTTCTTTCGCTTGACGAGGTACCCCTTGTCGGCAGCGACGCGGAATGCCTCGCCGTGCTGCGCGATGTAGGGGTTGATCCAGACGCAGACCTTCTTGCAGAGCCCCGCGGCCTTGAGGCGCGAGATGGAGCCCTTGGGGTCCGGGAACTTCTCAGAGTCAAAGACAAAGTCGGTCCAGGTAAAGGCCTTCATCCAGAAGCAGTCGTAGTGGAAAACGTCGACGGGCGTGTTGCGGTCGCGCATGCCCTCGAGGAACGAGCTGACGGTGGCCTCGTCGTAGTCGGTAGTGAAGCTGGTGCTGAGCCACAGGCCGAAGCTCCAGCTTGGGACCTTGCCGGGCTTGCCGGTGAGGATGGAGTACTTGTACAGGATCTCCTTGGGGTTCTTGCCGTAGATCAGGTACCACTTGAGGCGCTGGCCCTGGACGCTGGCCTGGACGCGGTTGCAACGTTCACTGCCGACCTCGAGCTCGACCTTGCCGGGGTTGTCGATGAAGACACCATAGCCGCGGGAGCTGAGCCAGAAGGAGACGTTCTTGTAGGCCTGGTCGCTCGAGGTGCCGCCGTCGGCATTCCACAGCTTGACAGACTGGCCGAGCTTGTTGAAGGGCCCAAACCTCTCGCCGAGGCCATGGACGGTCTCGCCGACAGCCAGGCTGGTCTGCGTAAAGATGAAGTGCTTGAAGTCCCTCATGTCGCCGACTGCCAGCTCGGAGGTCGGAGCCGGGTTCACGGCAAAGCCAACACTCCGGCTGGCCATGGAAGTCAGGCGCTTGGAGCCATCTGTAGCGTGAAAGCCGATGTTGAAGGTGTGCTCGCCGGGGTGGACAGTGGCGGAGAGCGAGCCGGAGCTCAGAGTGGTGCCTTGCTCGTCCCTGGAGACCTGCGGCTTGACGGCGGGCTTGCCTGCGGGATACAGGTCAAAGTGCGGCCCCCTGTTGACAGCACCGTCCCAATGGGTGGCCTGGACGGAGATGACACCATCAATCTCAGCTTCGAGTTCCTGCAGGGTGGTCAATACACTGTTCGAGAATAGATGAGCTGTTGGGGATGCTTTACAATAGTCAAGGTAGCCGTGTTCAGCGTGTCACCTCGTCTCAGAATGCGCTTAGTCGGACACAGCAAACTGAGGCCTCGCTCGGTCTCTCTGATGTCGTAGACTTCTTCGGCATGCTGCACGCTCATGCCCTCGGCCGTCATCCACATGCCATCACGGAACTTCATGGTGAACGGCGAAAGATCCGCACAGGACCTGGAGTCTCTTCTTTTGAGAGGTGAGTTTTATTATTGAATAATTCCTCTCACAGACAAACAAAGAGGCACTGGCTGGTAGTACACTGCTCGTTTTGCTGCAGGTGTCTTCTCACTGCAGCTTACAGTGGTATCGTCGAGTTCTCTCGTGGAAAGGGTATATTGTGAAGAAGGTGGAAACGAGACTCTAGAGAGAAAGCAGCAGGTATCCCAACACAGAGCTCTTATCCAACACCTCACCGGTCCAGGAGCAATGATCGTGGTCCGTACGGGATTACGGCCCGAGCATCAGATGCCTTGTGGGTGCGGCTAGTCTTGTGCCGGCGTGCAGGCTTGTAGGGGCATTTATGGACCGGCGTTGGGATGGCCTGAGTCGTGAATGGCTCGCCAAAAGTGGAGGCTGGTCCGCCGTGGACACCGGCTCGCCGATGGGCCTCCGAACGGGTGAGCCGACGGGACAATTGGGTGATGGATGTTGTAAAACGTGATGCAAGTCCACCGCTCCTGGGACCTAGAGCCCCGGCAGCTGACTTCTTGGCCCTTTCGGGCTTCCAGTTTATTTTGCTTGGCATAACGATGAATAACTCTCCTGATCGTTATTTTTCTCCTTACAAAACCTAAGCATCCCATGAATCCTTTTCTTGAATGCCGATTCTTCCAGAGAGGCCCTGTCTCCGTTCCGTTGTCGGATGTGTCAGAGTTTGGGGTGGAGTGCTTGGCTCTCCGTCTCACAAGAACAACCTTTCTGAACAACGTCGACTCGGGTTTCCGCTTTAGGCGCACCTATGACCTGAGAGGGTTTGATGACGCCCTGCAACTCGAGTGCATGTACGCTGTATCTAATTCCACGAGTCAAACCGACGAGCGCTGCAGGGCCTCAACCGCCTTCCCCGCCAGGATCGCACTGCATACTGCAGGAGTCATCAACCCCTTGAGACCGAAGAACTGCTTTTGAGTCTCAAAAAGTGCTTGCTGAGTAAAACCATATCTTTCAAAACAAGCCATGTTTTCAATATCTGCATGTTGGGCAATGTTCGCGTATGAATATGTAATTCTGCTTCCACCAATCCAACAAACTGCACGCAGGCCATCCCGAATCGCACCAAAGCCAAACCAGCAAAAGCCCAATCATCCATACAAACATCACGCACACGCCTCACTTCAGCGTAAACTCATTGCTCGTGCCCGTGAAGCTCGAGATCTTGCCCAGCAGGTTCTTCGCGTCGCCGTTGTACCGGATGCGGTACGTGCCCGCCGCCAATCCCGCGCCCTCGCCCGCAGTCTCCCAGCTGATGACGACGTCGCTCCAGCCCAGCAGCCAGTTGGTCCGCGTCCAGGTGTAGACCAGGAACCAGTCCTCGTCGCTGCGGACCTGCCTCCAGCTGCCGTCCCCTTGCTTCTGCTCGACGGCCGCGAACGTGCCCTCGAGCCGCAGGTTGTTGCGCGGGTTGGCGCCCGCAAAGGTCGCGTTGACGACGTCGCCCTTAGAATAGGACGCCTTGGGCTGGCCGGTGCACTGCCCGAAGCTCTTGCCGATGGGCACGCCGTCCTGCACCACGCCCGCGATGAGGCTCAGCGAGTTCCCCCTGTTGTCGGGCGGCGCCGGTCCCGCGTCCGGGCCGCCCGTCGCCGTGGGCGCCAGGTAGTGCAGGTTGCTGACGGTCAGATTGATGTAGGCGTTGAGCTCCCACTGGCCGTACAGGGTACTCGCGCCCTCGTAGCGCTGGATGCCGTACTCCTCCGGGGTTGCACAGTAGTGCGCATACGAGTTGGCTGGCCCGCCCAGCACGACCACCGGCTCCGGCCCGGTCAGGAAAGTCTTGGCTTCCTTCTGGACGGCATTCCTCCACCGCCGCCCGCTCATGGTGGTCGCCTCGGAGGGCGAGATGATGATGACAAACTGGCCAACGCGCAGCGTCTGGACGTCAATGATGTTTGGAGTCCAGGCATAGGGAACATCCATCTCTCCCACATCCAGGAGGACAGGCTTGGGATACTGGCAGGCCTTCTGCTCGGGCGTTGGAGTACGTAGGAGGCCCGAGACAACAGCCCAGAGGGGATTCGCGTCGGGCTTGCCCGAGTCGTTTTGCGTGAAGTCAAAGGCACCCGGGCCGTCCGTGGTGCCCGCCGCAAATGAGTACCCGAGGGCGGCCGGGCAAGTCTGCACCATCGTGCCATTCTCCAGGGGGAACTTGAAGTACCTCATGTCGTGGAAGAAATGGAAGGATTTGACGCTTGAACCCACGACTGGTGTTGAAGAGCTGGACATTTCGTCCTACAAAAGATCTAATGTCAGCGGCGGGCGATTGAATGTCGAAGAAGACGAGGCATAGACACTTACATAAATATTCTTCGCGCCAGCAAACTGCCGACGGCCAATCTCGTAGCAGCTAGAAACACCCAAGTCGAGCTTCTGGAACTCGGGACCGCGGCCATGACATTGCTGCGACTTACCATCGGCGCAGGTACTGTTCTCGAAGCTACACATCTGTCCAGACCCGTCGTCGCAATAAGCGCCCAGAACGTTGGGAGTGGTATCGCCAACATTGGCTTGGGAGAAGCCCGCGACAAACCCATCGGCAGCGTTGGCGTCACCCTTCATAGCTTGCTCAAACAGATAAGCAGCCACGCCCTTGTTGTCACCGGTGACGTGCGTGTTGTTCTCCAGCATAGAGGTTCCATGGACAGGATACCAGGTGAGCACGCCAATGTTCTTCATGTCAGACTCGCGCTGGAAGCGGAGCAATGTTAGGGTCTTGTCAGTGCTGTCATCGTATGCTGCACGCTCCTCTGCCGGGTTGGCCAGGTAAGCGTATAAGCTGCGGCTCAGGTTGGCATCTGTAATGTTGGTGGTTCCAAAGTCCAGGTAGCCCTTGTACGATTAGTATTTTCATCGCAGGTCTTATAGATCTGAAGTCTTACAGTGGTTAGCGACTCGTGTGCTCGCTTGATGGACAGCACAGCTCCGTCAACGATGGCCTGATAGCTCTGCTTGTCAAAGCCCAGGCTGGTCACTTGTGGAAGGAGATAGTTGAACCAGGCGCCAGGTCCACTGTGGGAGTGCGTCCCGGTGACAGCGATGTTGGACTGCCCGTAGACGGAATAGTCGGACCCGAGTGCTGCCACGCCCTCGAGGATGCCACGGCGGACGCCAGTGTCTCCAGACTGGGTGTCGAGTATCATGTATACGAAGCGGTCCTTGGGGCTGTTCACATCGCCGACGATGAAAGCCCGGGAATACAGCCGCTGGCGCAGGCCGCTGCCGGTCTGCGGAAGACTAGCATAGCCGGCAAAGTTGATCTCCACAACGGGTCCGGTAATGTCGGCCTTGCCAACGCCGAGCAGGTACTTGTCTCCCGGCGGTGTTGCGCGGGCCTTTGCGAGCAGAGGCGTCTTGAAAGCTTCTGCCTGGCCGGCTTGGTAAGACGCCCTCTTTGGCGAGGCACCCAGCTGGGTCAGAGCCAGGATCGCCAGGGCGAAGACCGAGACGGCCGTAAAGATAGCGAGCAGAGGCCGGCGCCGCGGAGGCGGGTCCCTCTCAAGAGGAAGATAATCACCCGAGTTGGTCATGGCGGTCTGGCGAGATCGACCGGGCAAGAGACGTGCGACGACTGAGCCGGTGAAGTCGGTCTGTGATGTAAAAGTGTCGGCCACCCAGGTTTGGTGCCAAGCAGGACTGTCCTTAAGTCTCCTCTTCTCGACAGCAGATGAAGACGAGGGCGGCGGCGGAGGGTTTCGCAACCCGAGGTTGCGGAAGGCGGACAGCATGGCTTTTCAGCTGATCAACAGCATGCGTCTGTCCCCTCACTCTTTTTGATGAAATGCAACCCGAAGCGGTCGCGTTAACCCTCTGGGAACATGGTCACTGGCGAGGGCGACATCTACAGGGGTCTTGGAGAGACGTAGCTAGATCGGCGGAAATCTTGGTTTACCATGCCTGTCGTTGCTCAGATTCTCACCAATGAAAGCGGAGAAGACGGCATAGCTGGCTACGTAAGTAGTCGGGGTGGGCGCGTGTGTGTGCCTGGTTCTGCTGCAGGGTTACATGCGATTCAGAGGAGAAAGGTGTGGGAGATCAAGTACAAGTCGCAGGCAGGATACATGATACATGATACATGTCGAACCCATCACGCGGCCACATGGGCCTTGCGTGGCAGCAGACCGGACCGAGCATGTCATCGCTTGTCTTGTCTCTACTTTAGCGGCGGCGACGAGTGGCAGCAGACGAAGTGCGGCAGATTTGACTTTGAGACGAAAGGAAGAGCCAGCCGTCAAATAAGAAAGTTCGAACAGGCTTTTCCAGGAACAGGGAACCCCGTGCTGGAGTGTCTTGCCTTTCCACTTCAGTCAAATGGCCATCTTCTCCATCGTGATTGGGTCCACGAGAGATGAAGTAATGTAGGTACGTACGCCCAGGGCAGCTTTCCGCGTTCTGGTCTCGTGTGTATTATTTGTCTTGAGGATACACAACCTGCCTGTCCCCCAACCTGCCATCACATGCGAAATTGTAAAATCATATACAATAGCCTAGGTAATTCACTGACCGCAATGCGAATGCAACTCTGCCGCTTTGCGCTTTCTCTGCGGGGGAAAGCATTCGGATCGGAGTGCTCCCTGTGCCATCACTGGAGCCTTCCCCGCGCGGGGTTTCCCTTTAGGGCATGTGGCTACTGTAGCCCCCTGTAGAAATCCGAAAGAGGAACCCCAGAAACCGCCTTGGCTTGGGCTTTAGCGCCGATATGCTTTGACGTCATCCCTGTCTAGGCTGTTAGTGTCCCTGCATCGTGGAAGCGAGGTCACGGCAATCGTCCACGACCCGTCTGACATGCATGTACCTGTCAGTTTTCATATCAACTCTGAGGGGAAGTTTGACGGCCGGGGGCCCCAAAAGACTAATTGAGAAAATGAAAAAGGAAAAAGGAAAAAGACCGAGCGTTGAATGTTGTGTATTGTATTGAGAAGAACGCAAAGTTATCGCGACGACTAGATGAAGAGAGTGAATTCTATCCCATTCGACTTGGACCGCATCTCGCAACGATGAACTAGCTACAAGCTTGTCTGTCTCTCACTGAAACCCTTTCCTTCCAAAAATATGGACGGTTGGCGCTCAAGCCTGTTTCTTCCCGCTAGCCCCGTTGCCCGTGTACTTCATGTAGAGAGCTCCATCCACGAATCCACCCGTGAACAGACCCGTCGCGACCAAGATGCGAGTGCGCTTGTTTGCCAGGCTGAATGTACCGGGCGCGGCCGTGCCCGACGTGGTTGACATGGCGCTGCGCTGACCGGCGCTGGCTAGGGAGGTAGACGGCCGTGTAGCAGCAGTACGAACCGCCGCCGAGGTCGCAGCTCGGAGAGGGGCGGTGGTGAAGTTGACGATGTAGGACGACATGATGACTTGTCTCTTTCGGTGATGTATCGTTGGAAAGTCCTCAGTTAGGAGTTTTATGCAATATTATGATTGGTTTAGTCTCTTTGCTTGAATTGAGGTTGATCTCTCCCTTTTCCAGCCCACACAATTGGTGTCTTTATATACCTGGGCTGAGCGTTATGCCTATGAGTTATGCTTGTTATTCAACAAGCACTAACATCTCATCATGGTGAGGTTGGTGCGTCATCCCCGTGAACATGTCAACACGAGAAGGCCACTTGTGTCAACTTGAAAAACATCAAGTAATTCGAGCCGCTGACAATGACAGGCTCCCAGAGCATGACACACTCAACACCCACTTCTAAACAGCCATTATTCTCTAGCCATGAAGACCCGTGATGTTAGGCGCCGGACCCAAACGCCCAAAACAAGCACAAATATGTGATCCCCTCGTTATCTTGAAAAAAATGGCGAGTTTGTCCTCTTACAGGTCACGATGCCTATTGTGCGTCATCAAGAGGGTCTATTCATCGTCAGAGGCTTGAAAGGCTTGCGCAGCCTCTCCATCGGGGCTATGCCTTCTCTGGAGAGCCCGCCAGGCCTCTTGTAACCTGCGAGCCCCGGCGGCATCGAGTACGTCGTCGGTTGGTGCAGGCAGGCGGCGGGCCGCATGACTCCCTGCACGTTCTGCGCGTTCTCTACGCCCGTATAATCACCCTGCGCTACAACCGCACCAGTCTTGCTCGGCGATGTTGGCGGCGAGCTCGTGAATTGCACATACGCATTCCTCTGCACCGGTTCTGATCGTGGGTATTGCGGGCGGCTCATCATTCTGCCGCCGCCGAGCCTGTGGCCGGTGAATTCGGGCTGAATGGTCGGTGGTGGTGGCCGATTGTAGCTCATGGGCGGCATGGTATTCTGGCCACCGATGTATGCTCGCCCAGCTGACGGGACTGTGTGGTATACACCAGGTCGTGGGAGAGCAGGTGCCTGGACTGGAGTCGGAGCAGGTGCCTGGACTGGATGTGGAACAGGTTGTGATCCGCCTTTTACGAATGAGAGCATGCTCTGCTGATTTGCAGGTCGCTTCGTCGTGGCCTTGCCGGGAGCCTTCTGGCCCGTCTGGCGAGGTGCTTCTGGAGGAACGGGCTCGGCAGCAGCAAGAGCAGTGTGATGTGCACCAGCGCTGACAAAGCCTGGCAGCGACGGCACGGTAAAGCTGGACGCCGCCTCCATGGTGGTAGCATAGTCCCGCTTCCACTGTGGTTGATCGTCGGCGTCGACGCTTCCTGCCGGTCCGTACAGCTTTTGCCTTTTTGATGGCCTGGATACACCGGCAGAGGAGCCACCCGACCCGTTCCAGTCTCTGGAGGAAACTTTATAAGTGTCTTCCGGGTCTATCGGGAACGCATCGTCTTCCGTGCTGACGAGCATGGGCATTGAAGTGTAAATATCAGCCTCCAATGGCACCTGCCTGTTCAGAATACGACCAAGCTCTTCGAGCACCGGCCTGTCGAACGAAGGACCTCTCTCGGCAAAGTAATGCAAAGGGACGGGCTCAAGGAAAGGCGACAGTTCGAGTTCCTCGCCGTGCCCGTGCGAGCTATACTGAGGGCAGCTGAGATAGAGCAAGGCTTTTGCCCGTGTCATGGCGACATAGAGCAGCCGCCGTTCTTCGTCGCTGTCCTCGGACCGCATATGTGGGATGGAGCCGTTGTATGCGGACGGGACGAAGACAACGGGCCATTCTAGGCCTTTCGCAGCGTGAATGGTCGAGATAGTGATCATGGGCTTTTGCTCCTGGTCCTCGTCGGTCTTTTGGGCATCAGACGAAAGCGAGACATTGGCGAGAAAGCGAGGGAGAATCTCGACTTCCTTGACTTGATCAACGCCCTCGACCTCGGGAAGCGCTTCTGCTTCGGTGTCTTGGGCTTCCTTCATGAAATCCTTGGCCAGGCCAAGGAACTCTTTGACATTGGCCCATCTGCCCTCATGGTCCTCGCCGTAGGTGTCCTCTAGGTACTTCTCGAACTTCAGTGAAGCAAGGAGCTGCTCAATCATCTCAACGAGAGTAAAAGGCTTTTCGGGAGTCGCTTCCTGGACACGCTTCTGTATACCCAGGATGAGCCTGATGAAATCGCCGCTCAGTTTGTTCTCCACATTCTTTTTAATGTTGGTGTTTGCCCTCCGATCACCCCTACAGTGCTTGACGAGTAAGTCCCAAAGACTCATAGAGGCCTTCTCAGCCTCTTCTAAGAGCGCCTTGATGGTGGCTTCGCCCACGCCACGCTTGGGTGTGTTAATCACTCGAGCGAGAGAGTCGTTGTTATTTGGCTGATGGATGACTCGCAAGTAGTCCAGAATTACTTTGATCTCAGCTCGCTCGTAGAATTTGAAGCCGCCTGGGCCTATGTCAATGCATGCTCATCAAGACGACAAGAGCAAGCTTCTCTACTTACCAACCATCCGATAGGGAATACCAGCTTTGCCGAGTGCTGTTTCGATATGCCTCGACAGAAAAGCGGAGCGAAGGAGGATTGCAATGTCGTCGTGAGTGATCATCTTGCCTGACATCAAAATGCTTCGCCGGATTTCAGACACGATCCACTCCGCTTCGATCGAAGATGTCCTCAATTTACGCAACACCGGCTTCGTACCCTTCTGGTGTACTGGAAGCAGCACCTTTTTGTATCGTTTTTCATCTTGTTGGATGACCTGCAAAGACACATCCAGAATGCGAGACGACGACCGGTAATTCTCCTCCAAGGATATCTCGTCCGTTCCAGGGTAATCTTGCAGTAGCTTGAAAAGATTTCTAATCTCTGCTGAGCGCCAGCCATAGATACTCTGGTCAGGGTCGCCAACAATGGTGATTCTCCGGTGTTTCTGGGCGAAAAGTCTCATCAACTCGTACTGGACGCCGTTGGTGTCTTGATACTCGTCGATGAGTACAGACTGGATATTAGAGACGCAGGAGGGGAATTTGGTCAGAAGCTCAACACACTTGACGAGCAAGTCATCATAGTCGAGCAGGTTGGATCGTTCCAGGTGGCTTTGATACTCGGCATAACAAGTCTCCAGCTCGCGGGTGCGTTGTGATTGGTTGCCTCCGAACTGCGGCTTCGCTTGGGCGTTATCACCTGTGCCCTTCGCTTTCCTTTTGCTGATCCAACCTCGTGCCATGGGCGGATCGAGAGTCAATTGCAGGCGCTTGATGATACGCTGGATGATGGCTCTCGAGTCGGCATCGTCTGCGATGCCAAACTTTTGGTCCAGGCCTATCCGCTGTCCATACGCAGCGAGGTAACGGCGTGCAATGCTGTGAAAGGTTCCCAGAATGATTCTCTTCTCTCGACCATTACCGAGAGCCTTGCCGATTCGCTCTTTCATCTCCCTCGCCGCCTTGACGGTGAAAGTCGCGACAATGACATGTTCCGGTTTATAGCCGACATGGTCAATAAGCCAGGCGACTCGGGAAGTCAGCGTGTGCGTCTTGCCACTCCCCGGGCCGGCGAGGATGGCGACAGTATCTCTGTCAGAGCGGACTGCGAGGCGTTGAGCAGCATTGAGATTGTCCAGCAACGTGGGCGGGCCCGACGCGCCAGCCATGGTCGAGGATGAATGCCGCCGGGATCAGAGCACGAGACGACAACTGCCGAGTTTGTTCGAGCGTCAACACTTCATGAGCCCGTAGCGGCTGAGAAGAAGGGCCAACGCAGGCGGAATATTCTGGAAAATGCGACCTCTCTGCTATTGCGATCGACGTCTCCTTACACCACCAGCGCGTTTGATCCAGGGCAGCGCGTAGGGAGCGCGACCCCCTTGTTGCGTGGTCACGTGCTGCACCAATCACGGCCAAGCGGAAATCCCGTCTTCCAAGTCGGCTGCCCTTCACCTTTGCTCTTCAATTGCACCTGGTCTCTGTCATCGCTGTCAATAGCTGGATGTTTTAAACTACTACCAATTTGTCTTGCAGAGCATTCACCAATTCTGGCACACCTCCTTAGAAGCTGGCATATTCGTTGGACCACGATGTTGACCTGCCTTATCACACTAGGTGCACTCTATGTAGGTGCCCAAGGATGTTGGCCTGTGAGAAGCAACCTGACTTGGCCAACGAGAGCAGCTTGGACCCTCGCGTCTTTGCACTCTGCCTGGCCTGCCGGACAGTTGGCAGAGGTGTGAAGTCGCATGAGTTCTTACTTGTATGTGCTCGAAGCTTAGTTTACTCATGTGCCGACATAAGCATCTGCGTGCTGTCACGGCACTTTGTCACATTTGGAACCGCCGGCCCCCCGGCCCCCGCTTACAGGCTGGTGTGATGCAGGCTCGACTTGTCTACGCCAACCAGGTTTGTCGTGTAGGAATCATTCTTATGCTGTATCCCTGGCCCTTAAGAGCTGGCTGGAGCATCTTATCAGTTCTTGTCACATTAGACTAGTGCACCTTGTGCAGCTGCGTATCACCTATCGAGGCGAAGACCAACTGCGAAGGACTCGCCTCGGCTGTCCTTGAGACAACCTAGAGATCCAAGGACGAACCCGTCCAACAGCTCTGCGGATACTCTTGTGGCTTTGCTTTGACAGAAATAGACACGAGTTGGCCATTCTTCCTTTCTTCCTCCACCGCTTGCCTCGACGAGCGCAAGCCGTGGGGCTCATTGTGCGCTTTGAGGCCTTTGTCGAACCTAATCAAATGCGACCACTGTGCCAGTGCCTCGCGAGGGGAGCGACGACGGGATCTGGTTGGGAGGGACAACAGACAACAGCACAGATGGCGGGGAATGGGCCAGGGTCTTCACATCTGGCGATCCAATAGCATCCCGGATCTCCAGCCGGGCGCTTAGACGACCCCGGTCGGCCATGCAGATCCGTCCAACCACATCCCGCCGCGCCCGTTCAACCTCCCGTGCTCGCTGCAAGACTAAGGCGAGAGGGCAACAGGATCGCACATCGTCTTGGGCGCTATTTCTTGTGGCCGTCATGCGGGTGCCGCCTGTGCCTGAAATGGCATCAGCAAGTGGCAGTTCATTTCACACCTCCACCAGTCGTCGCCGCTCGGTATTGGTCTCGAGCGCCCACTCGACACAGTCGAGCACGGCCCGAAGAAACATCACAGTATCACCAGCCGCTATATACCCGGTCACACCTCCTGCTCTGCGGATCTTTCCTCCATCCCCCTCATGCCACCGCTTCCTCAGAATGCGTTTCGACCGTCCCAAGGGGTCGATGCCTTAATAAAGCGAGGCCTTCTTACACGACATCCCCGCCGGCCTCGTTCCATCATGCGCACTGGTATTTATAACCGAATCTCATTGCTTTCTGTACTCTGCCTTTTTATCCTCCTGGGTATCGTCGTCGAGGCTGCGCCTTCCCCCGAGTTTGCAACAAGAAGCGACAGCAACCCGCTCAACATCGATTGGGGCCCTGATCCGCCACCTGAAGAAGGCCCTCCACTCTCTGCCGGAGCCCTTCGGGATACCACTTACCTCCCAGCCCAGATCGGCGGCATCGTTGGAGCATACGCCGTTTCGCTGGTGCTGGTCGCCATCACTCTCCTTTCCCTAGCAAAGCGCCGTCGTGAACACCTCGAGGCAGCCGACGAGCCCGAGAAATACGAGCCCAGCGCATACGCTTACCCTGCGACCTTCTCAGCCTTTGAGAACCAAGATAATTTCCCCTACCCAGTTCAATCCCCAACGAGTCCGGTACGAAACTTTTCGTATCCGTCTCCCACCAGCCCAACCCAAGAAGACCCTGGCAGGCCTTACATATATCCCTCCCCAATCTCCACTGTTCAGGCTCCCGGCATCGATCTTGCCGTCGACCAAGCTGTGGTCTCAGCCGATAGAGAAATGGCGCAAGCACAGCTCGAGGACATGTACAAGTATGTGATGGAGCAGGAGGCCGCCAAGGAGGCGGGCATCGTCCTCGACCCGCCGGTGATCCCCGGCGCGCAGCCGAGGCAGGCGCCGACCAACAGCTCGACAACGACGCTCACAAAGAAAGAGAGAATGAAGCCGTCGAGCTTGAATCTGAACAAAGAGGAAAAGACGCAGTCGCGCACGTCTTCCATCTTGTCCGCGCTGAAATCTCCGCGCAAGAAGAAGATGCAGGGCATGTCCATCTCATCCCCCATCATGACGCCCATGTCGGGAACTTTCCCGCGGTATGAGGGCGAGGAGATGAGCGCCATCCCGCCTCGCCAGTATGCTCCCGCAGCACCGCCACCGATCCCCACGGATCAGGCCCCCTATAGGCAACAGCAGCGGGCGATGGGGGCTCCCCTGACGCCGGACATCTCGCCCCAGAGCACTCAGAGCATTGATGAGAGGATCGGCGTCCAACTCGGCCAGCCGCCTCAGCGACATGCTCGAGACATCTCATCAGCGACGACCGAGGCTGACCCTGTGTCGGCCGCCTCGGAAAAGTCCACGACACCGCTTGTCGGACTGCCTTCATCCCCCAAGCCAGGGGTGACCCGATTCCCATCTCTCGCCTCGCTGCCGAGCTCGCCCAAGCCGGGAGCGACCTTCTCTAGGCCCAATGCGCCATCGGCTGTCCGCACTGGCGGTACACTACCCCTGCGAGCCTACGAGCCATCGCTAGCCTCGCCGTCGGCGTCGAGCCACCAGACAAAGCAGACCGTCTTTGAACGGGCAGGACCGCTGTCGCCTGGGGGGCAGAGGACGCCCTGGACTGGTGCGCCGGTCCCATACTCGCCGTATCAGCCTTTCTCTCCGGTCGTCCCCATGACGCCAAGTCTGGTCACCAAGGCTGATCGGAAGAGGATGAAGAGAATGGAACCCAAGACACCTACCGTCGAGATGGTGCGGAGTACCGAGGATCTCTGGTAAACGACTGTTATTTCCGGAGGGCATTTTCGATGTGCGATTTCGACATCCTTAGTAATGAACTTTTGCTCACTTGAGCCTTTCATGTTAGAGGGGCAGTCATGGGGATGCTCCCTCATGAGTTGATCGTTGGTGCCTTATCGTCATTGGGAGGGAGTTTATGCGTAGAGTCCAGTGGCAGAATTGGATCTTATCAATAGTCTTTTGCCAAATAAAATACCCGATTTACATTTGTTTCACTTACGCCTTGGGCATATCATGAAGTTCCTGTGGGCCTGCAACGGTGGTGTCTCGGATTGTCCAGGATGAAACACCTGCCATCCCCTTGCTAGAGCTGGGCAGGAGGCAATCCCCTCACGGAAAGGCACGCTGCTTTTAGCGGCGATAGGCATCTAATTAGAGCCTAGTTAGTCGAAGAAGGAGCCGCGAACTGGACCTGGCCAACTCCATTCTGTTGAGGAGACAAACGGATGAGTATGATGCAATTAACTCGATCGTAGTGGGCGATCGTGGACACAGCTAATGGACCCGCATACGCATACAATGGTCCAGCTGCGACACATGCTTTTTGGATGCATGCCTGTGCCGCTTTGGGCTGAAATTCAAAATTGTCTTTCAAAAGCCGTGACGGACGGACCTCGCAGTGCCCGTGCCGCTGGAAATCCTGCCTCAGCGCCTGGGCTGGCTGTGACACCCCAACCGAGACAAGAACAAAGGGAGGCCCGGCCTCGACCACATTCCCGGGCGTCCTAGACAAACGCCTCGACGGCGTGGTGCTGCCGCTGCCCGTACCGTCTCGAGCGAGCCAGTCGTTGGGGAGCTGCCAAGCTGGTGAACGGACCTGGAGGTGCTGACTCGGGCCCGATTCGTAGGAAATGTCATGGCCCAGGTAAGATCGCAAGATCGGTCCCAAGCAAGAGCCGGGAGCTAGCGTGCCCTTTGCCTCTCTTGTGCTCCCCGATCTCCCAATCGAGACGTGTTCCCACCATCCACTCACCACGCCTAACTCCCGGTTGGGACATGGCGCTGTCTCAGTCGCTGACGTAAAGGGGGGGAGGAAGAAGAGATCTAAAACGCTGGCCGCTGGCGTTGTGTCCGCGGGTTGCGTAACGGACGGGTCGGAGAGCGAGTTTTTTTTGCAGGGCCAAGGCAGGACGCAAACCTTGGATTGGTGTTCCCCTCCATCTTTTCCGATAGTCTTGTGTGTCTGCTGGACCGGACCCTAGTCCAACAGAAGCTGAACAGATGCTGGACTCGCACCTACGAATACGGAGTAGATTACACAGACTGCTTCCTCCTGGTGCAGCACCTGAAATCTCTCGAATCTGAAGCGTGGGCGATCGAGCGAGGAAAGACGGCGACACTAACAACCCCTCGCTTAGCTTTCCCAACTGGGCAAGGCCTACCCGATCCCAAAGCCGGTTTGGCCTCAGCCGATTCCCCCCAATAATGGCCTGATCGCCCCCAATTCTAGGACACTTTCTCTCTCCCCTCACCCTCAATCAAATCTGGGAACTGGCTCATCCAAAGGCGCCCTCGTATGATCCTGTCTCGAAGCGAAAAACCACTCCAGCGCGCGCAACGAGAATCATTCGACTGTCTGCCATTGCTAACGTCCTCCGACCCTCTTTCGGCCAGCCCATCCCCGGCCCCGGTTGGTCAGACTTGGGGCTCTGCAACGCTTGCCTGCGCGCGCGACAGGGTCAATTGCCTGTCGGAGAGCGCCTCTGCAGCCCTCGCTGCCGCCATTCTCAGGCCACCTGACGCTCCGCCGGGTCAGGCCATTTCTGTCTTGCATGCCGTCGCTGCCCTTGTCCGTGCTGGTTCATTAGGTGAACGATGGCCGAGCAACAGCAGCAGCAGGAGAACGGTGCCATCTTTGGCGACCTCGACTCCTACGACTCTGGCTTTGCAGGCTCCTATCTCGACGACAACGCCTCTCTCGGCACCTCACAGCCTGTCTCCGCTACCGATCCTGGCACCGTTCCTCCCACCACCACCACCACCAGCACCGCCGCCGCAACCACCAACGGCAACACTCCCCAGTCTTTCTTCCCTACCAACGCCAGCTGGGCCTCATTTCAGGACACTCCTCCCTACGAATTCGACTTTGGCGGCTCGGTCGAGGCCTTCAACCCACAGCTGTTGCAGCAGGCCTGGAACCTCCAGCAGGCCCCCCAGTTCATCGGCCATCTGCCGCAGAGACCGCACCCCCAGTCCCTCAACGGCATCAGCCCAGCGTCCATCAATGCCGACTCTCTAAATAGCCCCCTGGGACCCAATTCTTCCTTCTCCGGCAGCGAAGCCCAAGTTCGACCGCACTTCTCGGCCGACATCCTCAGCACCCTGACCCCGGCCCAGCAGGAGAAACTCAAGAGCATCGCAATGCCCGCCCATCTGCAGTACCACTCGCCCAAGAGCGAGCCGAGTCCGCAGTCCAGCATCAATGACAAGGACAAGGGCGACCTCGCCTCGTCGCCCGACGATCCAACCAAGAACAGGAAGAGGAAGTCCTCGGCTGACGACGAGGATGATGACGATGACGACGACGAGAACCAGCCGATCAAGAAGACGGCGCATAATATGATTGAGAAGAGATATCGGACAAATCTGAACGACAAGATTGCTGCCTTGAGAGACAGCGTACCCAGTCTCCGGATCATGTCCAAGAGCGCAAGAGGAGAGGACACTACTGAGGATCGCGAAGAGCTACACGGACTCACCCCCGCCCACAAGCTGAACAAGGCGACGGTAAGCTATTTTTGCGCATCATGTCGAGGAGAAGGTTTCCACTGACATTCAAAACCAGGTCCTGAGCAAAGCCACCGAATACATTCGGCATCTCGAGAAGCGAAACACTCGCCTCCTAGATGAAAACAACACCATGCAGCAGAGGATATCTGCATTTGAGAAGCTTTTCATGCATGGCGCTATGAATGGCGGCATGAGCCCCATGCCGCAACCCCCTACTCCCATGCAGTTCGCCCAGGATGCCTTCATGAACAGCCCGATGTCGACACCGGGAGCATCAGACCCGCCGGGCATGATTCAAGTCCCCGAGGAGATGAAGCGGATCATTCAGGCGCAGGCTGCCGCTGGCCGGCCTTACCCTGTGCCTCCTCAACCTTTCCAGCCGAACCCCGCCCTCATGCGCCAACAACAAATCCAGCAGCAACAGCAGATGCAGCAAAACAGGTGGCAGAATGCCGGCCCTTATTTCGGCAAACTGATGGTGGGCACTCTCGCTGGCTTGATGATCGTGGAGGCGGCGCGAGAGAACGAGCAGAGCAACGACGAGACCGAAGGGCGCGGGCTGTTTGCGGTTCCCATTCACCTGCTCGCCAGCATCGCCTCAACTCCTCACTTCAGCGTTGCGGGATATCACTTGTCGACAGCGCAGGTCTTATCTACGCTCAAGCTTTTGGTGCTCTTTGGCGCTTTGCTGTGGGCATTCGTGCCATCTCTATTCAGCTCTAAGCCTCCCAAGCCACAAAAGGGCGGTCACATTAGCGCGTCTCTGGAGAAGGTTCCGTCCCTGGCATCGCCTATCCACGTCCGGAGGCAAGCGTGGCTCACGGCCATCCAAACTGTTTGGGTTCCTCGGCACAACTTCATCCTCGAAGCTTTGGCCCTGATTCTGAAGACAGTGAAGCTCAGCCTCCGCAATGCGATGGGGTTGCATGGCTATCAGACGCTTACAGGACTCACCGAGGAACAAGAAACGGCTCGGGTCCAGGCGTGGACGATTGCGCTCGATGCCCAGCTCGCTGGTGGTGATATCGAGATCAACAAGAGCCGCCTGACACTGACGCTGCTCGCTTCTGGTACCCTGCCAGACACTCCCCTGCGGCTAATGCTCAAGGCCCTGCACATTCGAGTCATCTTGTGGCAGTCTGGCATCCGTGGTATTCAGAATGTCATCGCCAACAAGCTGGCCAGAAGCAAGTGGAACCAGGCCAAGCAGCTCTACCAGATTACAACACAACTCCGCCGAAGCGGCGCCCAAGTCGCCGACGAGGAACTTCCCGAACACCTCGCGGCTCTTCTCGACCAGGAGTGTGAAGAGGTGCTCAATGACGATGTGGTGCAGCGTGCCCACAACTTGGCCTGGAATAACCCCACGACCTTCAATGTTGACCTCGATATCGGTGGCATGAGCGCCGTCGTGGAAGACCCCGCTGTCAGATCACCTATGGATGCCGTTGCCGCCTGGTGGTCAAGCCTAGTGCTGCACCGCGCCGTGAGCACTGCTTTGTCCGAGGAAGTCGACGAGGCCACAGTTGAGCTCATCAAAGAGGATCTTGACCTTGCCGCTGCTACCTCACCCATTGGCTCAAATGCCCAGCTTCGATCGCTGGTCGCACGGGCTGTTCTCCTCGATGAGAAGCGGGGCTCCAATATCGCCTCCGCCCTGCAGGCTCTGGGTCCCCTCCTCAACCCCGACAAGCACCCCCACTACAGCAAAGGTGTGCCGCCCCTCATTGACTCGCCCATGTCGACGATCGACCTGGACCCCGATGTTGAGATGGCGCTCCGGTGCGCGATGAGCATTGCTCATTTGCAACGGTTTGCTGAGCCTTCCAAAGACACACTGGCCTGCATCGACTCGATCCTTCCTGGTTCCACAGAAGGCATGACGCTGCTGGGCTGCACTGCTGCCTTCAAGCTGATGGAGCGTCTGCACAAGCACAATGTTGCTGCTGAGGCCTGTGCGCCGTCGCTCGAGAGGCTGGCAGGCACCCTGCGTCTTTGGATCGGAGGCCATGCAGGTGACAAGTGTGGTCTGGATCAGGATACGCGACACAACGTCGTCGACCGATGCCTGTCCGTGACCAAGAGCCTCATCGGCATGGACTCGGACCAAGGGTACGGCAGCATGAGCGACGAATGCGACCTGGAAGAGCTTACATCATAGACATGGGCTTTGCTTGCAATCTCTACTCGAACCTTTTCACTTCCTTTATGTTGGCGGTTGCATTTTGACATCTGTACTATGATTTTGATGTTCTCGAGGCGTCCTTCACACCAGCTGGGATTTTCGCTTTTTATCGCACAGGTACACCGGCGTTTGATGATGGGCAAAAAACTGGGAACTATATACATATAGGGAATTTGCGATACCAGGCCCGCAGAGGCAGGAGACGGAGTTTGTTCTCTCGTTTTATTCAGAGATGACGGAATATCATATCAGCCAGCTATCAAGCGAGGGATATACGGATTGCATCATTAAACTTGCCGGGTATTCATGCAACTGGGAGTTATATGCACTGCAATTACACTTTTTGTGCCCCGACGTGCAAGGCCAAGTGATACTGATGGACTATGAAGCATATTGAAGAGTCGAAATCAAAATTCACCATAGGAACAGGCGAGGCTTGGTTGAAAGCTTATATGAATAGACGTCGTCTGTGGCCACTGGGTCCATGCCATTCATCTCGTCTTCGGTAATCTCCTCGTCTATTCATTCTCATATCCCATCCAAGGAATTATGACAATGACAGCACTGGCGGCGGGTGAGCTAAAAATACACTGCGTCTCGAACAAACATCGGCATCCTGTTTAGCTTAACGGGCGGGGTCTGTGCTTTCTCTTCTTGACCGTCCGTGCGATGGCGACAGAACCCCCACTCATGGCGACTGAGGGCTTGCATTTGTCACGATGAAGCACGGAATATCTAGGTAGTATTCTTCGATGGACAAGAGAAGCAAGGATGATGAAAATGGGGAGCATAAAACCCCCTCCCAGTTCTCGCTGCGCCGCATCAAAGCACCCGGCTGGCCTGTCACTTTCGAATATTAACTCCCAACCGCATCTCCCCCCGCCATGCCGTCGCCGACCTCGATCACCCCGGAGTACGAAGCGGCCAATGGCAAGTATGCCGCCGCCTTTGACAAGGGCCATTTAGCTCTCCCGCCCTCTCGGTACTGCCGTCCCCTCCCTCCTCTGATAAAGTTTTATGTCCGACTATGGAAAGCAACTTGAATAAGCTTACCAAGTTTTCTCGTTGTGTTGTTGTTGCGCATGCAGCCAGGTCGCCGTGATAGCGTGCATGGACGCCCGTCTGGACCCGGCCCAGGCGCTGGGGATCGAGCTGGGGTCCGCCCATGTGATCCGCAACGCCGGGGGTCGAGCCGCTGACGCTCTGCGGTCCGTCATCATCTCGCAGCAGCTCCTCGGCACGCGAGAAATCGTCATTGTGCACCATGTACGTACGTTCGAGGGGGTTTCCTTTTTTGCTGCTCAGCAAACAACCCTGAGCTACCTCTATCCTCGTAGAGAAGCCCATCCGACATCATCTGACCACCAGTATCTTACACATATATATATGGCAGACCGATTGCGGAATGCTCACCTTCTCCGACGTCGATCTCAAAGCAAAAGTTCGGAAGGATTTAGACCAGAACGTCGACCACATTGCGTTTTTACCCTTCAGCGACCTCGAGCAGAGCGTCCGCGACGACATTGCCGTCTTGAAGAAGAGCCCGCTGGTTCTGGACGTGCCTATTACTGGCTACATCTACGATGTCAAATCCGGCACGATCGAGGAGGTTAAATAAGGTTTAGTCTAGGTACCTACAGTAGCGTAGTTCACTTTCTAATCGAGGCGATTATCCACCAGTATTTCTCCTCTCGCTGGTGTCTCTCTACCCTGAGATGGTGTTGCATGCTTCACATGTTTAATCCTGTGCGCGAAGGGAACGACTGGCCAGCGTCGACAAAGCCCGTCCGCCCTCGAGTCCTCAATAAGAAGCGGAGGACAACGGAGACGGAAGGTGGTCAGATGGGGCGGCGCCAAGTGCTCGGGACGTAGATGGTGTGGCAGCTGAGTACCGGACAGCCTGGTCAGCAGCCTTGATCCGGCCAGCACCTAGCAACGAGCACGCACAGGGAGCAGGAATGGCGCACCCTCCTTGCATCCTTCAGGAGGGACATTAGTTAAGGGTCGTAAAGGGCCAGATCGGGCCGGAGGCTGTTGTCTGTCTTGGTCCTTTGCTCCCCTTTGTCCAGAAGCATAATCATGGCGGCGGTGCGTGGACTTGACTCGTGAGAGGCCAAAGATAGCAAGCTCGGTGTACGCCCTGGCCTTGAGCGTGTTGGCTCTTTTAAGCGGCTGTCGTAGCGGTCAGCATGCAACAGACTGCATGTGATTACCACAGTCCGTACTTGAACAACCCCGTCTGCCAAGACCCCGGATAGCTGTGTAAGGGTGATGATCTGAGGTATTTCGCCCATGTGTTTGCACCCCAGACGCTAGAGAGCGATACCTGAACGGCAGTGATCGACTAGAGACCCATTAGTTAGTCGATGTGCCGCTTTCAAGGTTTGGCTTCCTCTATTTGTATCTACGCTTCACCGCGTCAGTCTCGAGTTCTCTCGTGGAGAACCGCACTTGCGAGCAAGCAGCGCCTCAATCCTGCTCGTCAAGGGATCGCAGCTCCTTTCCTTCCTTTCTCCCTCTTCTCTTGTCTCGCCAATTCATCCGCGACGACGGACCGTTCGTCGTCCAGACCACACCACCCCCGTGCTTTTCCCCCGCAGTGGGGATCAGCATCTACCCCAACATGGCGACCGTTACTGTCATCTCGACGCTGATTGCGTCCGCGACGTCCAACGCGCCCGCGGCGACGTCGACCGGCGATCGCGCGACGCCGCAGGCTGGGGTTCTCGAGGGTGCCAGTCCTGTTGCTTGTAAGTGACGCGCCGCCCAACGCTGCTGCCGGGATCCCTCTCGGAGCGCCTTGTGGCTCTCACCCTGACTCGGGAAAGGAGGTATTGGATGTGGATGTTAACATATCGCGCGTTGCAGTCGACCCGAAGAATCCGATCCAGCTGTTCATGGTCCAGGTGCGTTCATCATGCCTTGGGTCCTTGTTCTCCCAAGCTACACCGGGATAGGCAGTGCGACTGCAACAAAGGCACACCTGCTGCGTGGCATCGGATTCTTATGCCGTGGTCTTGCGAGAGCCACGCTCCGTACGCCCCGACAAAGTGCTATTCCGCTGACCGCCATCCTATAGGCTGCTCTCATCATTGTGTTCTGTCGACTGTTATACTTCCCTCTTAGATACCTGGGACAGCCTCGTGTCATCGCTGAGGTGATTGGGGGCATTATTCTGGGCCCTTCGGTTATGGGCCATATTCCGCATTTCAAAGATGCCATCTTCCCGGCTCCCTCGATGCCCGTCCTCAACAATGCCGCCAACCTCGGTCTTATCATTTTCTTGTTCCTGACAGCTCTAGAGGTAGATATTCACCTGGTGACTGTCCTTGGTTTCTGAAGCTGACATCGCACACAGGTTGATCTCCACATGTTCAAGCGCAACTGGAAAGTTGCAGTCAGTGTTGGTTTCCTCGGCATGGTTCTATCTTTTGCCCTGGGTGTTGCTATCGCTGTCGGTCTCTACAACCATTTCAACAACGAGGATGGAGTTTCGCCAATTGGCTTCGGCACCTTTTCCCTGTTCGTCGGAACTGCTCTCGCCATCACCGCCTTCCCGGTGCTGTGCAGGATCTTGACCGAGCTCGAGTTGCTGAGCACATCGGTCGGCGTCACTGTGCTGGCTGCTGGCGTGGGCAACGACGTCGTCGGATGGATCTTGCTCGCCCTCTGCGTCGCTCTGGTCAACAACGCCAACGGTCTGGCTGCTCTGTGGGCCTTGTTGTGCTGCGTTGGCTGGATTCTCGTTCTCGTCTTTGCCGTCAAGCCTGCCTTCCACTGGTTCTTGCGAAGGAACGGCAGTCTGCAGAACGGACCGACCCAGGGCACTATCGGCCTCACGATCCTCCTCGTGTTCGTCTCCGCTTGGTTCACCGGTATGTCCTTTTCTCCCGACTTGCCCCTTCACTTTGCATCAGATATCCTATGTTTTCCCCCGCAATACTGATACATTGTTTCAGGTATTATTGGCGTCCATCCCATTTTCGGTGGATTCCTGGTCGGACTTATCTGCCCCCGCGAGAGTGGCTTCGCCATCAAGCTGACGGAAAAGATTGAGGATTTTGTCAGCGTTGTCTTCCTCCCTCTTTATTTTGCGCTGTCTGGGCTGAACACAAACCTCGGTCTGTTGAACGATGGGTTGGTTTGGGCTTACGTGGTCGGTGTGACTGCTGTCGCGTTCTTTGGAAAGATTGTCGGCGGTACCCTCGCTGCCAAGTTCAACGGTCTGGTCTGGAGGGAAAGCTTCACGATCGGTGTGTTGATGAGTTGCAAAGGTCTTGTCGAGCTGATCGTCCTGGTAAGTTTACCTCTCCTCCCCGTGAATGACGGCCACTGACCGAGAGCAGAACATCGGTCTTCAAGCCAACATTCTCTCGCAGCGGACCTTTACGTTGTTCGTTGTTATGGCCGTCGTAACGACCGTGACAACCACGCCCTTGACCAAGCTCCTGTACCCGAAATCGTACCAGTACAAACTGGAGAAGTGGAAGCGCGGCGAGATTGACTGGGATGGCAACCCACTGACGCCTTCCACAAGCCAACAAGATTCGGTGGAGAAGCTCAACGAGAGCCAAATTCGCCGTCTATTGGTCTACCTGCGACTGGACAGTCTTCCTAGCCTGTTCACATTCATCTCCCTCGTCGGTCAGGCGAGCGAGATACAACCTGTTTCGCCTCCAGAAGAGCAAGCTCAGCAGGGCCAGGTGTCTCAGCCTCCACAGCGCCCCCTCGAGGTCCACGGCCTGCGGATTTTGGAACTTACCGAACGTACATCTAGTGTCATGCAGGTCTCCCAAGTTGAAGAGTACTCGCGTCGCGACCCGATTGTCAACACCTTCAAGACCTTCTCCCAGCTCAACAATCTTGCTGCCGCTGGTCAGGTCGTTGTCGCTCCCAGCGATTCGTACGCCGAGACTCTGACGCGCCAGGCGTCCGAGGTTGCTTCAGACTTTGCTTTGATCCCCTGGAGCGAAATCGGCTCTGTCACGGAAGATTCCACGGTTCCCGCAGCGGTCTCGGAACAGGATCGCTTCAACTCGCGGACTCATCTGGACTTCATGCAAAAGTGCCTGGCTCACGCCGTATGCAACACTGGCATCTTCATCAACAATGGGTTTGGCGGTCAAGTCAAGTCCGATCGGCCATCGCTTCACAGGAGCGTTTCGGCCATGTCTATCCACAGCATTCGCGCCCAGCCGGCGTCCCTGCCCGTCGCGGACAAGACTCACCACATCTTCTTCCCCTTCTTTGGCGGTGTCGATGACCGAGTGGCTCTACGCTTCGTGCTACGGCTTGCCAAGAACACCAATGTGAACGCTACGATCTGCCGGTTCGATCTGTCTGGAGAGGAGGTCGACATCACCCACCCGCCAGAGGTCGCCGTTGCGGGCAGCGGCGCGGCAAGCCCTCGCGATGCTGGCTCAAAGCTTGCTACTGGTACCGACATCGACAACGTCAAGACTGTGGAGGAGGCCACTGCCCACGACCTGGGTCTCTTCTCGTCCTTGAAGAACTCGCTTCCCGAGGAGCTCTCCCCTCGCGTCACGTTCATGGAGGTGACTACGCACGGCAAGTCCGCCCTGACCGACGTCATCGCCGAGGCCAAGCAGGTCGTCGGCAAGTCCAGCCGCAACGCGGGCGATCTCGTCATCGTCGGCCGGCGCCACGCCTCGTTTGGCGACTCTGCCGCCGCCACGGACTTCAGGGGCACCGTCGGCACGGTCGGAGAGTGGGTTGCCACGAGCGGAGTCAAGGCCAGTGTCCTGGTCATCCAGGCTGGCGGTCGGGGGCTGGAGTCGTGATTTTCAAGAGGCAAAATTCGGTACGGCGTATCTACTTTTTTTGAAATTTTCGTGGCCGGGGCTGCATTGCACTACCTGATTGATCTCTTGTGCCTAGAAGCATTGGGAATGATTTTGGCTTTGCATTTTGAGTGGGTTTGGATAGGAAAGGGGTGCGCATGCATATATGTTCTTTTGGGGTGCCAGGTATTTCATCTGCGCTGGGCAATATACCAATTTGTTTGAAGTGAGCCTGTCTGCCACCGAGATTTGGCTGTGTGCTTTCTTGCTCGCAGATGTCCAGCAGTAGAGTGTAGTTCACGACACTGTATTTTCGCTCAATATGGCTGGAGTTGTTGACTTTCGGCAATAAGCTTCCATTTGAAATCAACTCGTCACCCGATGGATGAGTGTTGGAAAATTTGGTTTGTACTATCCTCTAAGCAACACTCGTTCGTGCAATGCTGGCACAGATTTAATGACCATCTCGGGGTTGACAATGAGTGTCAGAATGAGACCCAAGGGGTAAGCAACAGGAGTCACTTGTCGGGAGTGCTCGACTTGCGAGTAAGGCCTGAAGATGGTTCTGCGATACGATCCAAGCATCTGTCATCGAAACCAAACAATGGAAGAAACGAAAATAGGTCAAGTCTGTATCGGATTGTGCGAAACCGTTTCTCCGCGGAGCGTCAACAGAGGCTCAAGATTGCGGGTAGAGCTACGATTGGCCGGTTTGCTCTTATCAAGTCCCGTTCTTGGAACGACATATCTCAGTCCTTATCTTGATCAACCACATTTGACGGCACAATGCGCAAATCAGCGCCGCGCCTCGAACGAGAAGCGCATCTCCCGAGGAGATCCTCGCGACGCCCTTATGACGCCGGGAGCATTGCCAATGCAGGCTTGTGATTGGGGAGGCGCCGTCCGATGGCTCTGATGGCTGGGCTGGACCTGCGTACAGCTGGGGCGGCGACAGCTCGGCAAGATGGGGGATAAACGGGGCCTGGGATACAGAGGCTTCAACCTGGTGTGATCTTGTATTGGGCGGGCCCGCACATTTCACCATTGATCGACTTATAGATCCATATCAGGAGACTCTTGTTCAGATGTATCCCTAGAGAGGGACGAAAAATGCGAAGCAATTTGAGCATTGTCTTCATTTTTCATTTTCATTTCCCAAACTCTCTTGCCTTGTCTTCCCTCCTCTCTTACTTTTACAGCAGTGACCGTATAAACGACTTACAGTTATCCACGCTATCTATCCTTTGACGGTTTCTCGTTGTTGCAGGCCTCGCAGGCCATGGTGCTGTCTACGAACTTCTTCCCCATCAGCATCTTCTACTGTCTCCTCTTCAACGGGGTCATCTTCTTGGCTCTTTTCATCTTTCGCCAGCAGCGAGCGGGTACCGCTTGTCAGTCAAGATGACTGTCGGGCAGCGCAAGAAGATCGTTGTGGTTGGGCTGGGGATGGTGGGGATCAGCTTCATGTAAGTCGGAGAGGGCAAACCGCCGAGGCGGGTTCAGTCGAGGCCCAACTAATGTTTGCCTTGCCCTTAGAGAGAAAGTGCTGAAACTCGACGCCAAAACCCGAGAATACGACATTGTTGTCATTGGCGAGGAGCCGCATCTGGCTTACAATCGAGTCGGGTTGACAACTTTCTTCGAGCATAGGAAGATTGAGAACCTGTATCTCAACTCTGAAGATTGGGTAGGTGTCCTTTCCGTGCAATAATTGCCATGCTTGAGTTACTTACACGCTTATGTAGTACAATGGTTTCGCAGACGGTGCTCTCGGCTGCCACATCAACACAAAGGTCACCGAGATTCTTCCCGCAACAAAAATAGTCACATGTGCAGATGGCAGTGAAGTGTCCTATGACATTCTGGTCATTGCCACCGGTTCCGATGCCATTCTCCCAAGCCACACACCAGGCCATGACGCAAACGGTGTCTTTCTCTACCGGACGATCGATGACCTGGAGAGGCTGATTGCCTTTGCCGCGACGAGGAAAGGCACAGTCGGCGCCGTCGTTGGCGGCGGACTCTTGGGTCTCGAGGCCGCGAAAGCAATGCTTGATCTTGACTGCTACGAGAGGGTCAAGGTCATCGAGCGCAACAAATGGGTACTCAGTCGACAACTTGACGGCGATGCAGGCGGCATGGTGGTCGAGCAGGTGCGGAGCTTAGGGGTGGATGTTCTTCTCACGAGACAGGTAGGGAAGATCGAGGCCGACGCTGATAACAATGTTGTCGGCGTGCACTTTGAGGATGGAGAGTACCTGCCGTGCTCGACCATATGTTTCGCGATCGGAGTACGGCCGCGAGATGAGCTTGCCAGGAAAGCAGGGATCGAGTGTGCAGAGCGCGGTGGCGGGATTGTTGTCAGTGACGACCTTACCACCAGCGAGCCCGACATCTACGCCATTGGCGAGTGTGCAAGCTGGCAGGATCAGACATTCGGTCTGATCGCGCCCGGTATCGAGATGGCAGACGTCCTGTCGTTTAACCTGACACAGGCCAAGCTACATCAGCCACGCCTGTATAAGCGACCGGACTTGAGTACGAAACTCAAGCTGATGGGCGTCGACGTTGCGAGCTTCGGCGACTTCTTTGCAGACAGGGACGGACCCAAGCACCTCCCAGCTAAGGCAGCACGGAAGGGGTCGCGACAGACAAACGGGACAAACGGGACAAACGGCCACAAGCAGACCAACGGCAACGGCACAGTAAACGGAGGGGCAGCAGCAGGCCAAGTCAAGGCTCTAACGTACAAGGACCCCTTTCAAAATATCTACAAGAAGTACATATTCACCAAGGATGGGAAGTATCTACTCGGTGGCATGATGATAGGAGACACGAGCGACTATGTGAAACTAGTTCCCATGGTCAAGAACCAGAAGGAGCTCGACATACCACCAGCACAACTCATCCTAGGGGCGAAGAAAGAAGGGGCAGACGACGGCGACGACCTAGAAGACGACACGCAGATCTGCTCGTGTCACAACGTCAACAAGGGCGACATTGTGAATATCGTCAAGGACGGCTCGTGCAAGAGCTTGGGCGAGGTGAAATCGTGCACGAAAGCAGGCACGGGCTGCGGAGGATGCATGCCCCTGGTCACATCCATCTTCAACAAGGCCATGAAGGACATGGGCAACGAGGTCAAGAACAACCTGTGCCCGCACTTCGACTTCACCCGCGCGGACCTGTACAACATCGTCATGGCGAAGCGCCTCCGGACCTTCCAGGACGTGATGCGCGAGGCGGGCACCTCGCCCGACGGCCTGGGCTGCGAGGTGTGCAAGCCGACGGTCGGCAGCATCTTCTCGAGCCTGTGGAACCGGCACGTCATGGACCGGGCGCACCACGGCCTGCAGGACACCAACGACCGCTTCCTGGGCAACATCCAGCGCAACGGCACCTTCAGCGTCGTGCCGCGCGTGGCCGGCGGCGAGATCACGCCCGACCGGCTCATCGTCATGGGCGAGGTGGCGCGCGAGTACGGGCTCTACACCAAGATCACGGGCGGGCAGCGCATCGACATGTTTGGCGCGCGCAAGCAGGACCTGCTGGCCATCTGGCGGCGGCTCGTCGACGCCGGCATGGAGAGCGGGCACGCGTACGCCAAGTCGCTGCGGACGGTCAAGAGCTGCGTCGGCACGACGTGGTGCCGCTTCGGCATCGGCGACAGCGTCGGCATGGCCGTCCGGCTCGAGGAGCGGTACAAGAGCATCCGGAGCCCGCACAAGATCAAGGGCGGCGTGAGCGGGTGCGTGCGCGAGTGCGCCGAGGCGCAGAACAAGGAGTAAGTGGTTCTTCCATTCTTGGCAGTTTGTTTCGATCACTGACATTGTCTCCTTCCTCGTAACTAGCTTTGGCCTCATCGCCACGGAAAAGGGGTTCAACATCTTCGTCGGCGGCAACGGCGGCGCAAAGCCGAGGCACTCGGAGCTCCTGGCCAAGGACGTGCCGCCCGCCGAGGTCGTGCCCATCCTCGACCGCTACCTCATGTTCTACATCCGCACCGCCGACAAGCTCCAGCGCACGGCCCGCTGGCTCGAGGCCCTGCCGGGCGGCATCGCCTACCTGCGCGACGTGGTCCTGCACGACCGCCTGGGCATCTGCGCCTCGCTCGAGGCGCAGATGCAGGAGCTCGTCGACTCCTTCTTCGACGAGTGGGCCGAGGCGCTCGCCGACCCGGCCATCGCCGCCAAGTTCCGCCAGTTCGACAACACGGACGAGTCGGTCGACGCCACGGAGCTCGCGCCCGAGCGCGGGCAGCGCCGCCCCGTGCACTGGCCGCGCGACGCCGCGGCCGACGACTTTGCCGGCCTGCGCGACCGCTGGTCGTCGACGGCGTGGCAGCCCGTCATCGAGGCGGCGCACTTCGAGGGCGCCGACGACGCGCCCAACGGCATCTCGGCGACCATCAAGCGCGGCGACACGCAGCTCGCCGTGTGGCGCGTCCGGGGCCGCTACTTCGCCACGCAGCAGATGTGCCCGCACAAGCGGGCCTTTGTGCTGTCCGACGGGCTTATCGGGCAGCAGCAAGAGGAGAAGGAGGGGGCCAGCGGGTGCGACAAGAAGGCGGCGCCGTGGGTGTCGTGCCCGTACCACAAGCGCAACTACGACCTCGGGGACGGCAGCTGCAAGACCGACTCGGCGCTGTCGATCGCGACGTTTGACGTCGAGGAGCGCGCGGACGGCATGGTCTACCTGAGGCTGCCGCCGGTGGAAGAGCTGGACGCCGCGCTGGGGACGAGCAGGTGGATGGTGCGCAAGGGCGACGGGGAGGTGGGCGCGGACGGCACGAGCAACGGCGCGGGAGGACCGCCCTTCACGGAGCTCGACCGCAAGATTGGGTTCAAGGGGCGGCGGGCCAAGAAGCCCGGCGTCAGGCCGCATGCCGAACTCCCCATGCGCAAGCCTGTACAGTTGGCTGTGGGTGGGGGATGTGGCATGGCTCCAGACTGGTGATGATATGAAGATTGATGATCATTGCATCGTATATGATAGTTCAGCGAACCTTAGAACAAGGGTTGATTATGTATGGGTCTGAAGAGCCTCTCGTCATTTATGTTGGCAGCTTAGCTTTGCTCAGAAGGATCGGGTAGAGGGGCACATATTACAAGACCTGTTGTAGAAATCAAACAATCTTTTATTTATTTGCAAGTGATGCAATGATTCTATCAAAGTTCCATACCACTGGCAAGTGTACCGTCTACCTCAACGCCAAAGAACATAGAACTTCAACGAGGTGAGTGTCGCTGAAGATACCGATCAGTATTACTGATGGGCATCTCCCGGCTTCATATACATGCTGCCTGGACGCTCAGTGTTGATGCTATTTTGAAATCGCATAGACCATTCCATAGGGACCACTGAACAAGAGTAAAAAGAAAAAAACAATTCATGAGTGCCTCCCTTTTTGTAAAACATAAAAAGCCTGCTGCGCTGTCCGTGTCCATGCTCCATCTAACCCTTTGAGCCAGCTGATGACAGAGGCCGTATAGGTGATGAGGGCACGGCCGGCGATGCAATCGGAGAGAAATACTTCATTCGAGCGACGGCCTCCTCGGCCATATCGCGCAACTCCTGAGAAGTCGGGGTATTGGAAGATAACAAAGCCGTAAAATAATGAAACGGTGGAAGCTCAGTACCAGGTGGAAAGGGACGTTTTGGTGAGAGTGAGTAGGTCGATATGGGAGTCGACGGAGATGGGGCGAGCGACTCGGGTCCGGGCGCAGTCCAAACATCAGTCCTCACCCCTGCCGTTTGGACATCCTCCGGCCTTCACTGGGTGCTAGGTGTCTGGGTGGAATCACCATTCTCGACAGCCTTGCCTTTGCCCTTGGCATCGGTCTCGGGAGTGGCGCTCTCGACGTCAAGAACGGATCGGCCAGTCTCGAGATCGATCAAGTCATCACCCATCAGGACCACCTCCTGGGCGGTGATGCGGCGCATGAGGGCGAGGAAGCTCGAGTTGGCAAACTTCTCGCTGTTGTTGTCAGCAACCGAGTCGAGGATCTCGCGCGCTGTCTGAGAGAGCTCATCCTTGACACGACGCTCCTCCAGGATTGCATCCCGCTCTTCCTTGGTAGCGCCAAGGGCACCAGGGGCGAGCAGGGGGTGTCCCTCGGCACGCTCCTGATCGAGTTGGTCAGCTAGGCGCTCCATCACGGCCTGCGTGTCCTCTGTCTCCGCTCGAGCAAGTGCACGCTCGTCCGCGGTAGGGCCGTTCTCGACCATGTAAGCGTCCATCTCGTTCTCGAAATCAGCGTATTCAGTGCTCAGCTGAGCGAACTGCGCGGCAAGCGCCTCCTCGGTCAGGCCGGGAGGCAGTGAGGCAACTGTGGTCTGCGGGGGGGCAGGCGCCAAACCAGCAGCAGCGGGACCCGGCTGAGCGTTCATGAAGGGCTGGTAGGTAGGCTGGTGGAACTGAGCTGGGTATGCGGCCGCCGGTCCCATCTGCGCGTACATGGGACCACCTCCGTAGGCAAGCATGCCCGGTCGAGAGGCAGCTTGGGCCGGGCCCATATTGTTCATCATCTGGCCAGGAGCTGCGCCAACGCCATTGTTCTGTGTGCCTCCAGCAGCAAATTCAGAAGCCCAGGTGTTGAAGCCGGCTGGGCCGAGCTCGTGATCCTCAGGGCGGTTCAGGCTGGGCATAGGTGTATCGACGCCGGGGCGCGCTCTGGGGTTGACGCGGGGCAAGGTCCGGACGTACGGAAGATGGTGAGGAGCGAGCTCCGGCTGGTGAGCCGCGCTGATCCCGTGTCCGGCAGCTGGGGGAAGCGGGCTCTGCAAGAATGCCTGGAAGGCTTCATCGTTGTTCGAGTGTCGGGCACCGCGGAAGATCTGCATAGGTTAGGATACAATCCATTGTAGCAAGGGCAAAGTGAAGCGCAAGTGAAATCGAAATGAGTCGCAAGTTGAGGCAAGACTCACCGACGAGCCTCCCTGAGGCGCTCCGGTCAGGCGATCCTGCTGGAGGGAGCGATCGCGATCGACGTGCTCTCCGAAGCTCTTGAGAGCATTGGAGGGGCCGCAGAGGTTGTCCGACATCTTGGTGACGGGTTGCTGATCAGCGACGAGGAAGGGGAAATTTCGAGGTCTCGTTGCTTTGGATCAAAAGAGCGAACTGTTTCTATCGCGACGGAAGTGTAGATAAACTATCGCGAAGGTCAGAAAGCCTGGGAATCAAGAGCCGAGGTTGATCGGGAAGAGGTTCGTGGTGGGGGATGGATCGCTGAGAAAGTGGTGGCGATTTGCGAAGCGAAAAAAAGAGGAAGAGGGGAAGAGGTTTACCTGAGATAAGAATTATATAATGATAGATATGAGTCCATGCTTGAAGTCCTGGTGGACCCGCAAAAAGAGATCGTGATCCAAAAAGCCGGAGTCGTGAAGAGTGGGATGTTGAAGTGTGAGGCCATGTTCGCGATGGTGGAAGCCGAAGGATGGTTCCGGCTTAGAGAAGCACATGCAAAAAGATGGAGCCCCCACTTCCCCAGAGAGTGCTGATTAATGGCGCTAAACGGATAAGGAACAAGCCTGAGCCTGGGGCTGGTTAGGGATGAAAGACACGCACTTCAGGTGACATCAACCGCTAAAGCGCCAAAAGCCGGTTGGAGGCCGGTGCCGGATTTACTTTGGCCCCCCCTTCTGGTGGTGCTGCACACACTGGATTTGGTACCTGAGGTCAGTGCCCCAACCAGCAGCATTTTAGGCTTGTGCTGTGCTGTCCAGAACGCATTGATGCGCTAAGGATTAGTTATCAGTGTAGCTGGCATCTCTCTAGACACTTGGCAAGCAACCTCCAAGCTATCAAGAGTCACGCCCCTTTGCCTCAACAATAAAAACAGCATCGCGACACCTCACAATAGCCCAAGCCCCAGACCGTTCCCATTCAGCCTTTTGCTGCAAATCTAAGAGACCCGTATCTTCGATCAGTTCAATTGAGCCGATCCCGAATCAGCTCGTAATGGTATAGCTCCCTGCCCAAGTATCATCATGCCCCTCATTCATTCCACGGCCCGCTCTATTTCGGTGGTGACAGCATGGAAGACAATAGCTAACCAAGTTGATGCTTCTAGGCTACCCAAGTCATAGCGAACTCCAGTCATGAGGAGATGATCGTACGTCACAAACAACAGCATCACAGCTCGAGGAGGCTGATCCCGAACCTCTGCGCCCCAAGCTAACCCCCGACGTAGCATGATGCCGTCCTCGACTACTACGGCCGCCGGCTAGCCACCTGCTCCTCCGATAGAACGATCAAGATCTTCGAGGTCGATGGCGAGACTCAGAGGCTCACCGAGACGCTAAAGGGGTAAGTCTGCCCCCCCGTCCTCTCGATCCTCACCAACTAGAACCTCAATTCGAGATCTGTCTCCTAATCACTGCTTGCGGTTCTTTCTAGACACGAAGGTCCCGTCTGGTGCGTCGCGTGGGCACACCCCAAGTACGGCAACATCCTCGCCTCGGCCGGCTACGACGGCAAGGTCTTCATCTGGCGCGAGCAGTCGGGCTCATGGCAGAAGCTCTTCGACTTTGCCCTGCACAAGGCCTCGGTCAACATCGTCGCCTGGTCCCCGCACGAGTCGGGCTGCCTGCTGGCCTGCGCCTCGTCCGACGGCGCCGTCTCGGTCCTCGAGTTCAAGGACAACAACTACGAGCACACGACCTTCCCCGCCCACGGCCTCGGCGTCAACTCGGTCTCGTGGGCGCCCAGCACCACCCCGGGCTCCATCGTCTCGTCCAACCCGGGCCCCGGCAGCACCGGCAACCGCCGCTTCGTGACGGGCGGCTGCGACAACCTGCTCAAGATCTGGGCCTGGGACCCCGCGGCCAACGGCTACAAGCAGGAGCGCGAGCCCCTCGCCGGCCACACCGACTGGGTCCGCGACGTCGCCTGGAGCCCGACCGTCCTGCAGAAGAGCTACATCGCCAGCGCCAGCCAGGACAAGACGGTGCGCATCTGGACGAGCGACGCCGGCAGCCAGGGCGCCTGGAACTGCAAGGTGCTCAACTTCGACGCCCCCGTCTGGCGGGTCAGCTGGTCGCTGAGCGGCAACGTTCTGGCCGTCAGTGGCGGCGACAACAAGGTTACGCTGTGGAAGGAGAACCTCAAGGGCGAGTGGGAGTGCGTGAAGACCATGGAGGAGTAGACATCCGGGCTTCTTGCCTGGGCGCAGGGGAAGAACAAGGGATACAAAATGGGAGAAATTAGACGATGTCATGTACGGCGTTCAGGCTTCGCCCCCCACGTAGCGAAGGGGGCTTGTATTGCAGAGTAATAGTGCCGAGACTCGGGTCTATGCAAATCATGCTACTCACTTGCTTGGCATCGCGATGTGTGCCTTTGCAGCTCTGAAATTAAATTTTGGTTGAGTTACAAGACTTGTAAACCATTTTCATTCTTGAGAATACAAAACAAGCACCGCATAACAATCCGTAATTAAAGAGGTAAACTTTGTGTTCGTCCCATATCATAAATCGTCATGTGTGATGATGAAAAAGTCTCACCATGGCTCAAATAGCAACCATCAACATCCCACCAAGCAAACCCAGCACTGCAGCTCCAGCAGCCATCCAGGCGCCCTCGGCCGTTCGGTATCTACCCGAACGAGGACCGACGTTGGGAGTGCTCGTTGCGGAACCGCCGCCGCCGAGGGCGGTCATGTCCCCCTTTTGCAGCACGTAGATCTCGCCCGTGCTGTCGGAGCTCATGAAGATGCGGCCCTTGTCGTCGATGGCCAGGCCGACGGGGCGGAAGCACTTGCCCGGGCAGGCCGACAGGTCGGCGTTGGACAGGATGTCCTTGGCGGCGGTGGTGCTGGTGGGCGGCTCGACGGGCTGCCCGTTGGCGAAGGAGACGACCGAGAGCTTGTAGCCTACCGGGTCGTTGCGGTTCCCTGCAGGGTGTGGTGTGCTATATGTGAGCGTGCGTTCTTTATTTCTCTTCGTGCATTGTGGGAGGGAACAGGGGAGACGAGGTGAGGTGGTTGTCTGCGACTTACAGCTGCCGTGGAACGCTACGTAGGCTTCGGTGCCGTTGGAGTTGAACTTGATATCAAGGGGTGCCATGTGCGCCTTTGTGTAACATACTCTTAGCAGGCCTTCTCTCTGGGCTTTTCGAGGCTTGCCCCCGAAAGTGAATGTCTGCTTCAATACTTACCTGAAAGGTCAACCGTGGCGCGACATACTTGTCCGCGCACGTCTTGTCGTTGAGCTGGTCGTTGGGATCGAGCGCAAACTGGCTGCCGACCACCATGTCGCCCTTGTCCGGGACGTCGGTGCCCCAGAGCGCGAAGCAGTCCGGGTACCCAAAGTTGCCGCCCTGGTTGCCCTCCTTTGAGGACAGCGACCCGTTGAGGAAGCCGTGGAAGTTCATCTCCTCGCCCGGGTCGTCCTGGTGGATGTCCTTGCCCTGGCGCCGGATCTGGTCGGCCGAGTTCTCGACGCTGAAGACGCCGCCCGTCAGCGGCTCCTCGGCCACGCCGACCGAGTTGCGCAGGCCCCAGCCGAGCACCGTGCCGCCGGAGCCGTAGTCGAAGGCGTCCCTGCCGCCGTTGGGCAGGTCCGTGACGTTGAAGGCCCGGATCTGCGACCGCCCGGAGCCGACCTGCCGCGTCTCCATGTCCATGTTCTCGCTGCTGCCGCGCGACACGAGCAGGACGCCCTCGGCCCGGCGAGACAGCAGCAGCGTCCGCGACACGTGGTCCGAGTTGCTCATGTTCTGCACCAGCGTCCGCCGGCCGCTGACCCCGGTGCCGGCGGCGTCGTAGGCCCACGAGTAGACCTTGTCGGCCGACGAGGCGTACAGCGTCCTGCCGTCCGGCGAGAGCTCGATGCCGTGGTTGAGGCCGCTGTCGGCGACGAGCGTCTTGCTGTCCTTGACGGCGAGGCAGGTGCCGCCGCTGTCGGTGAAGGTGAGCCGCTGGATGCCCGTGCCCTGCTGCACGACGAGCAGGCCGCCCTCGCGGTCGAAGAGGATGCCGCGCGGCTTCTTGAGGCCCGTCGCGATGAGCTGCGCCGTGTAGCCGGCGCCGACGACGGGGGCGCTGTACGACGGCTTGAGAGCATTGGCGCAGGTGGCGGCGGCCTGGGCATATGTGAGGGAAGCGTGCAACAACGCCGCAAGTGCGGCTTTGATGATGAAGCCCATGACCTTTGCGAATGTGTGGACTTGAAAGTGGTCGAGATAGTTCTGAAATAGAGACGTGAAGCTCAATCCTCAATTGACTCGGACCAAATTGGTGTAAGTCCAATTGTACTTCAATCACACTCAATCAATCAGTTCGATGAACAGAAAAGAGTCAAGATTCCACCACGACTTATATCCAATGACAATATGCCTGATGCTTGCGTTCCTTCTAGATGAACCACTCCACACAATACTCGAGCTTGCCCTCTTTCCCGCGTGCGAGTCACCAGAAAGAGTAATAGGCAAGCTTGGAAGCAGAGAGCGGGAAGATCGGCCTGCCTTTCTTCAATGCGCAACCCGCATCTGAAACGCCGTTGCGCTTTGAGCAGCTCTGCGATTGGCACAGCCCCATCACCATACGCGGCTGCCAAGAACACACAAGAGGCCAACTCCTCCCCGTGCTCCCACCTATCTTCGGATTTACCGCCTCGTACCCGGAGAAAGAGTGATGCGCGGGACTGCCAAAGATGGTGGTGTACGGGCGGTGATGTCATTGCCTACCATTGGTGTGCTATCTGAGAACCTCCTCTTTGAGGATCCTTGGCGGCAGCGGGGTGTGTGACAGTAGAGGTTGCCATCATGCGAGGATGTTCTATGACCGTCGTGTTGTTTGGGCTTCGTAAGAGTTGTTGCAAGAAACAACCAGAGCTCTCTCTACCTGTTAGTCACTGAAGTTGTCCTTTTTCTGAACCATGTTTTGTCATTCTTGCACGCGTGGCTTGTAATTATCCACGCACGATACCTCCCGACTCGAATTTCGGAATGCTTCGTCAACAAACTGTCATCGAGCCGGACTGATCTGACACTCGATGGATGTATCTTCAAACAAACGAAAGGCTATAAACAATATTGTAAATCTGTGAAACGCACGACGAGTCCATGGCCTCGTCCTGATATGCACGCGACGGACACCCGGATATGTGTAACAAGTTGTGTCCTGCTGAACTGAAGCACCCGTCCAGCTTCCATTCCTTTCCCACGCCACTTCCCACTTTCCACTTGCATCGCAGACGGGGCCTCTGTACCGTCAGCGAAGGCCGATGACGCTCATCTCCAGCGTCCACACCCGCCTGATCCAGACCTTGAGCTTGCCTTCCACACCCTCGACATCCTCGAGCTCAACGCCCTCCCACCAGCATCTCCGAGCCGGTTTCCGCCAGAAGAGCAAGAGCTTCTGAGCCATCCCCACGGCGTTGTTGCCCATGTCGTTGCCCCTGATATCGGACCGAAGCCGCGCCAGCGCCAAACTACAGACGACAGCCTTGTTGGGCTCGCCAGCACGGTGACCCCAAGAGTCGTCATGGTTGAATCCACTAAGCAGGGCGAGCATGATCAGTCAGACAGGCTGGATCTATAGGGTCCCGGTTTCATGAAGGTTGACTTACCCAGCTGTAAGCATCTCAATGAGATGAGCCTCGGTCGTACCTGGCTCGTCGCTACGCTTGAGTCCGGAAAAGATACCATTCTGCTTCAGGAGGGCTTTGGCCGCTGCTCGTTTCACCTCGATCATCTCAGCCTGACTGATGTCGGCTTTAGGCGGGATCGCGTAGAAGTCGAGGTCTTCACGGAGAACGATGATACCGGCCCTCTTCGACTCCTCCCGGTTTGCACCTCCCAGAGCATCCACGGCATCACCGTCCTGTGACGCACTAGGAGACGACTCTGTGGGTATAGACTGTGCCACGGAGCGGAAGAAGTCTAGCATGTATTGGAGGGAAGCGGGATCATACTATGCGGGCGGTGTTTTGTCAGTCATGCAAGAGAATGTAGGCTTGGTTGCAAATCACCGCAGCCTGATGAGCTACACCATTCACTGTATGCGTGGCTTGCAAGAAGTCAAATAGGCCCACTTACGTCGACTTGAACAGCATCGCCCTCGGCAAAGCCACCCATATGTCCTTCAGGGAAAAGCCCATTAGGGAATAGAGATAGCAGGACGAATTCGGGCAGTGTCAGCAGCTCGTCTCTAGAAAGCACGAAGCGTGTTCCCCTGTGTTCAAACGGTAAGTTAGCGCGCGTCCTGCAGGGTCCCGACACCCTGGATTGCCCTCGTCCGTACCGTAGGTCCATCGTAATGGTTTCGTCCGCACCGACATCTGCAGAGTGAGGTCAGCAACTATTCACCAGTGGTCTATGAGCGTTATTATTCGCGCACCTCCGATTGCATTGATGGGCGGGCCGCCTTGCTGGACTTGAGTAATGATACTCGACGCTCCTCCTGCTGCCGCCATGACGTATGTAAACGAGTGGAGGGGACTGGATCCCTCCGAGTAGGCTGGTGGCGGTTCTGCTTCGTCGTCCTTGCTCTTGGATCCTTCTCCCTCGGGCTTGTGGTCTGGCGGAAGGGCGCGCTTAGTCTCTTCCTGGATAGACGACGATGGTTCCGACGATGATGATGCTATCGTAGCATATGCCGGAGCAGCAGCGACTGGGCTTGCACACGCGTCTGAGGCGAGAGGCTTGAACGGTTCGAGGACTCCAGCCGGGTCGGGATTCGACTCGAGCGACGATGCGAAGAGAGCGCTGAAAGGCGGCGGTCCCGGGCGAAACGAGGTTGACGCTTCCGAGGTTTCTGAGGCAGGGTACTGCGGCGGCGGGCTGCGCTGGCGCTCTGCTGCAGGCACGGCCTTGAGGAAATGATTGACTTCTTGTGTGAAAGGAATGGTAGTCCGCTCGTCTATCGGTGCGGGCTCTTCTGCTTCGGCTCTCCTCTGGCCGGCGGACGTAGGTTGTCCTGTTCCGGCGTTCTGCGAATCGGACAATGTGGCGGTCTGGTCGTCGAGCTTGCTAGATCAATGGCTGGACTGCGGCCCTTTGTCGCCGTGCTTGGAGATGGTTCGCCTGCCGTTGAGAGGGCAAGGATGAGTGAGACCCTGGGCTGGCAGTCGGGCAGATGCGGGTGGGAATTTGATTGATTGCTCGCATATGGGACAGGCCAAGGGGAGGAGGGCAGGTATCCTGGCGCCGACACTTGGGAGAGATCTTGGGGCCGGTCGCAGCGGGAGGGGAGGGGTCGGTTATAACGATGCAATTAATCGCTTGCGAATTAATGATGTGGGAACATGAGGCTGACTGTGACTGGTGAAGAATTGGGTGTGATCAAATCGCTTTGTCAAACACTGATGTCCATAAGAGAGAGAGAGAGAGAGAGAAGGAGATCAAATGCTGGGATGCTGAAGCTGGAAATGAGGTTCCCAGGTTTGTTTGGATTGCGAGCCTGCCCTCCCCAGATTAATGGTGACTCCAACACCGTTCCGGGCGTAGTTTGCCCACCTGCCAGTCCCTGTACTGCTGTACTGCCCTGCTAATTGGGCGTGTTTCCGCCGTGTCGCAGTTGTGACAGTGCACTTTGTTGGCCCTTCAGGGTGAACCGCCTATGCTAAAAGGGGGTCGAGAGTGGAGTAAGGCGCCGTCTAGCCGCCCAGCCTCTGCCCAATCATCCCAGGTATTCTCATGATCCTTGTTCTCGTGGTACCCCAGCACCCATGTCAGCAAGATACCGAGCTTTTCTGGATGGTATCGCAAATTCCGAGCAAGTTTTCCTAGGATGATACCATATTCAGAATCATTTTGGGGAGATAAAATGGACACAAGTCTAATTGGGTATCTGGTCTAGAAGTATCGGTATCATAATCACTCTTCTTCCTCATCACTGCTATCGCCAAAGATAGCCTTGAACACTTCCTCTCCTGCCCGCTTGCCCTCCAAAGCTTCGTTCCTGCTCGCGTCGACGGTCTCATTTCGCTTGTCTGGCAAGGCTACAGCCGCGGGCTGGTCAAGCCCTTGAGTCGCTGTAGCGTCCCTGCCGACAGAAGGAGTTGCGGGACCGGCTGTAATGGCGAGGAGAGGCTGGAGAGTCTGCCCACCACGGCTCGATCCGTAGGCCTCATGCGCTGCATTGTACGCTGTTCCCGCCTTGGTGGTATCGTTGGACCCCACGTCTTCATCAGCCTGGAGATTCGCCGGTGGCTTCACTCCAAAACGTTTGCACAGAAGCCGCGTGGGGAAGAAGTCGGCCACAGATCTTGTCATAGGACCGTACATCCCGAGCTTGGCCGCTTCTTCTGCAGGATCTGATGGTTTGGGTGCTGGCTTGTTGATAAGATTCTGACCGTCCCCTTGCCCACTTGAACCGCTTGACAGCTTCGAAGTTGATGGTGAAGTGGAGGTCGTAAAGCGCGACGCCATGAAGCCAGTCATGGGCTTGAAAATCCGTGCGCAGCTAAAGAACTCATGGAATTCTTGTAGCCAGTCGTCGTTCGACATACCGCTCGGTTTTCGGGGTAAGGGAGTATCTAAGCCGGCCTGATGCTCCAGATAAGCCCTGTATCTCGACGCCTTTGCTTCATTGTCTGCGTATGGTCCTCCGATGTTGATACCACGGCTGATTGCAGCAACGGCCGTCTCTTTGTCCACCTTTGGTACATTGGAGAGGAGTTCTTGCAACTTATCCGATTCCGATAATGCGAATTCGGCAGGCACCTCACCAAGGCCTTGCGGGAGGTCTGTCCTGCCCGTGGCATGGACTAGGCGATCCCGAGCTGCCGACGATATGAAATCAAACACAGACTTGCCTGGAAGTTGGGCTTCGCCAAGTGCCGCAGCCCTCGCTTTCGCGTCCAGCGTAGATGCCTTCGCTGCATCGGCAGTCGATGTATAGGGGGTCACCCCGGTGGCTTCGGTTGCAGTCTTGGAGGACTTCCAACCAGGTGGCATTTCTGGCGGTGGATATTTGCCTCCTGAAATCACCTCGGACGCCAACGGGTCGCTCTCTTTCCCCCATATGAAGCCGTCCAAAGGGAGTCTCCCGTCGTGGCATTTCCGAACACCCTGGGCAACTCGTGCTAAAGACGACTTGGGAAGGAATACGGGCTTTGACTTGAGTGACGGGTTCGTAGGTCCGCTGCCGCTTTCCTTCTTTTTCTTCTTCTTGTTACCACCAATGACGCGATTATAAGAAATACGAGGGCCGATTTCATAAGGGTCGTCATCATCGGAGCCCGTGTCGTTGAGGATCCCAATCCCAATGCCACCACGAGGCTTTTTGTCCTTTCTACCACCCTTGTGCGTGAAATGTAAAGGCTGTCTCGCCGTCACAGTTGATATCTCATCCTCGTCTTCATCAGACTCCCCAGCACGGTCCTCTTTGGAAGGCGCATCAATCGGAGACAGCCTTGCATGTCCCTGATAACCCAGCCCCTTTCTGTCGGTCTTGCGGACGAAGCTGACCATTGATACGTCCTCCGGGGCGAAAAGATATGTCTTGACATTTGGGTCGGCAGATTGCATTCCCAGTTCTGCCGCGCGACGTACTTTGGGTCCTATACCCTGGCCTTCCCGCCAGCCCATTCTTCTCAAGAGCTTTGTGCCCATGGTATCGCCTTCGACGCAAAAAAGGCCAGCAAGCCCCGTTGCGCGCCTTGCATCATTCTCCGTAAGACCAAGACCGGCAAATCCTTGCGAAGTCTGGATCTTCCTGGCTTCCTCCGCATCAGCCAGATCCTCGTCGTCCATAAAATCCTCAGGCCGTTGCTGCGCCGACTTTTGATCATCTTTTCGTCGATTGGACCGGGAGGAGACAAATGCCGAGGGGGTCCATCCCTCCTTCGATCCTACAGTGTTGAAATAACTTCCCTGGCGCGTCAGCTAGAAGGCTCGGGCGCCTGGATGCAAACTGGCCAACTTACCCTGCGCTCCATCCTCCCGTGAATGCGCCGTGGAGCCTCCTTCGCCCCCTCTCGTCCCTCACCTCCTGCTTCCAGACGGGCAAGTAGGTCCCATCATCTCTCACGTCGGGGTCGAGTGGCGGTAGAGGTGTGCCAAAGAGGACAAAAGGCGATTGTTGCGCCTGTAGATCGGCTTCGTAGGTCGCGCGGGATCGCTTGCCGGACATGGGAGATCCAAGCTGTGAGGGTCATGCATAGAATGTCTCGTCGCTGAAAGCGCGCTATTTGCGGTTTACCACAGCTGGCAGCGGAGAGACAAGCTTGACTGCATTCGACGTTTTCAATTGACAGATGTCGGATGTGACCCAAGGTATCTTTTGCCTTTCAGATGCATGCGTTTTATCCGATAAGATAAAGTAATGTACCTAGGTAGGTAGGCGCTGATCAGTGTGGATTGTTAGCTCTATGGAATCATGGATCTCTATGCTTTTTTTTGCGGTGACGCGCCAACCACTTAAGGTGAGGCGCGTGCTGGTTCCACTGTAAGCACCTGAACTTCTTTACGAATTCAAGTTCTCCACTAGAACTTAGACATGCTCCCACTTGCAAAGGAAAAACGACGGATGCTTGTAATGAGCTCTCCAATTTCGAGCCAAATCGGATATTGCTCCTTTCCGGATTTCCAGACTCCCAAAGCACATGACGGATATGAGGTTGTGCAGGTGCAGCGGGCAACCCTCGAAGGTCACACTGCTCCGGGTCTTCTACATGCAATCTACTTGTACCTAGGTAGTTGCCTGTAGTCTGTGCTCTCAGGAGCATTGCTCCGTTGCAGGGCCGGGTTTGTGTGATGGACGTGGCTGACCACCAATCGTCAATACGAACAACCCTCCTTGGCCCGCTGATTTACGAGCTGGCCAGCACACATTTGAAGACCTGGATCTCTATCGATTGGTGACAGACAAGTTGTGGGAAGCCAGAGCACCCACCATACTTAGCCCAGCCAAAGCAGGTCAGGCACCGTCTGTTTGAGGAGCCCACCTTGCAATCCGCTTGCGACACAATTGCAGAGAATCAAGGACGACGGGACGAGACGCAAACAAGAATAGAATCGGGTGGTGCAAAGGATACAGGCGAGCGAACCACCGCAGTCGCAATGGAGACACAGCCACGTAATGAAGCAGAGAGAATACATGGACAGTTTTCCTCTGAAATTCACCCCACCCTCCAGACAGAGAGTCCAGGGAACAAGCAGAAGTCCTGCAGTACTTGCAACTTAAGCCCCCCCTGTCACAGCATGACCTCATGCTTGGTAGCTCCCCGACTCCAACTCGCATTCTCACTTCCCCATTGACCAACTTGCATGTACCTTTTTGGACATCGCTGTTTTGCATTCCCTCTCTTACCTTTCCCCGTTACTTATCAGAACAGGACGACAAGCTGGACAACTGTGACAGTGCAGCCCTTTCTTGTTACTTGCTCTGCTATCTCTCATCTCGCTTCTTATACGCCAGTCTGTACGCCTCTTGCTTGAAAGAATACATGATATCTTATGTCGAAGGAGTCCATCCTGAAACCAGTCAGCTAGGTCCTCAGCTCCCGCCTCTCTCGACAGGAAAATCAGTTGCTTTTCCCTTCGACCTACACTCATTGAGAGGTAGAGAGTGACATATACCAGGGAGCTTGCTTGGGTATCTGATCTGAGTGGTTCAGGCCTCCGGAAGAGTCGTCCTTATCAACCCACACAGCTTGCAGCTGCCATCGCAACCTGCCGCGTACCTCTCTGTAAGGACTTGCCATCTGGAGCCTGGAGGGGCATCCTGGTGACTGGAACTTGAGGATTGCGTAGGTGGTACCAGTAGTGCTGGCGGGAGCGGGGCCACAGTCTTGCTACTACCCAGACCGCCACCCCATTTCTTCTAAGGTTAGCAGCTCGACTGCCACTAGCCAGGCCCGACGCTAGCCAAAACCACCTGGACTTCCCGCCTCCTCCAATCTTGACTCTCCAGACCGGCAGAACCAGCGCCAGGCAAAAACCGGCCAGACCAGAAAACCACGACCCGCCCAACTACTGGATTGTCTGCCTCTCGAGTTTCACCTTTCCATCCTGTACCGCCAAGGTTCACACAGACAAGTCGATCTCTGCAGCCACTCAACATCCCCTGAGCCTGTGCCAGAGGGTGAGCACTGCGCTCGAGCCAGAGCCAGCGAGCCCCAGAATTGATTATCCCGCAAATTTCCCTGGCTCGACAGCTTATTTCGCACCCCTCCTGATTCCCTCGCAATGACCACCGCAGTTTCGTCGGGCGCCGAGGCTCCCCAACCATCGCCTCAACGTGGCCAGGGCTACAGCTCCGTTTCCAGATCTCAGTCAACCCGATCCAGGCCCCAAACATCATCCGCATCGGGAGCTCCAACACGCGCCGCGTCGCAGAATCATCACCACCACCACCACCATCACACCAGCTCCACCTCAGGCCGCCCTGTCCAAGACGTCCTTCCTCACCGCGATTTTGAGACCTCCAATGTAGCCCAATACTCGCAGCGAAACTCCAGCAGAGACCGCCCGCCCCCAAGTCGAGGCGATTCTTCCTCCCGTCCACAACGACGCCCTAGCCAGCGCAACGGGCAGCCGGCCCAACCTCCCCCAGAGATGACTCCCGCTATCGTGAATAACGCTGGGACCGCATCGGCTTCCCATGCTGATGGGAGAACGTCCAGTTCAAAGCCGTCTAGGTCACGGACTACCATCCCTACCCAGTCTGGCAAGTGGATTCTGGGCAAGACGATCGGTGCCGGCAGCATGGGCAAGGTGAAGTTGGCCAAAAAGGAGGATAGCGCAGAACAGGTATGCGTCTACTGCCCAGCTCTCTCCCATCCCGGGACCGCATACATGATCGAGGGATCTGACTGTTGTCTCTAGGTTGCATGCAAAATTATTCCCCGAGGTTCAACGGACGATGGCCATCACTCGCGAGCAGACAAGGAGCGGGCCGACCAATCGAAGGAAATCCGCACGGCGCGGGAGGCGGCCATCGTTACACTCCTTAACCACCCGCACATTTGTGGCCTGCGCGATGTCGTACGAACCAACTACCATTGGTACATGCTCTTTGAATATGTCAACGGCGGCCAGATGCTCGACTACATCATCTCCCACGGCAAGCTCAAGGAGAAGCAGGCCAGGAAGTTCAGCCGCCAGATAGCGAGCGCCCTTGACTACTGCCATCGGAACAGCATCGTCCACCGAGATCTCAAGATCGAGAACATCCTCATCAGTAAGACGGGAGATATCAAGATCATCGACTTCGGACTCAGCAACCTTTTTGCGCCGCGCGGCCATCTCAAAACCTTCTGCGGAAGTCTATACTTCGCAGCGCCCGAGCTCCTCCAAGCCAGGGCCTATACTGGGCCTGAAGTCGATGTGTGGAGCTTCGGCATCGTGCTTTACGTTCTGGTGTGCGGCAAGGTCCCCTTTGACGACCAAAGCATGCCGGCCTTGCATGCCAAGATTAAGAAGGGCCTGGTGGACTATCCCAACTGGCTATCGTCAGGTGCGTTGAGACTTTGACGCCTCTCCTTCACGTGAATATAGCAACCTAACATTGTTCCGACAGAATGCAAACACCTGCTCTCTCGAATGCTCGTTACCGACCCCAAGCAACGAGCCACGATGGCCGAGGTTATGTCACATCCGTGGATGATTAAGGGCTACAGCGGCATACCCGATAACTACCTCCCTCCGCGCGAACCTCTTACCCTACCTCTTGACCAGGAGGTGATTACTGCCATGACTGGCTTCAACTTCGGGCCTCCAGAGGTCATCAAGGCTCAGCTAGCTCGAGTGATCGAGTCTGAAGACTATCAGAGGGCCGTGCGTCTTTTGCAAAAGGAGCGGGAACTGCCGCAGCCCACGAAAGACATGGAGAAGAAGCGAGGGTTTGGATTCGACTTTTATAAACGGCGCAATTCGACAAGCAGCAGAGATGCGTTGACCACGCCCAGCGCTGAGGGCCTACAGCTCGGAGCCGATCCGCTCAACGCCTTCAGTCCTCTCATCTCCATCTACTACCTTGTGCGAGAAAAGCAGCAGCGCGACGCTGCAGAGATGCATCCCGGCGGCGCCGCGCCGAAGGAGAAGGAATCGCTACCTGAGATATCTCCGCCTCAGGAAGCACATACCAATGCATCTGCCTATGAGATGCCTGGCGAGAAAGCCACAGGAGGCAGGACGAGGCCGCGCGCGCGAACCCATGGCGAGGACGATGCCCCTGATGTAGGCAAGAGCTCGCCCATGTCGCCAAACCTTCCTCAGGACCAGCACCCGGAGCCAGCCAAGAAGGAGAGCACCGCCGCCGGCATTCTCAGACGATTCAGCACCCGACGTCGCCCCAAGGATCCTGAGCGTCTGGAAAAGGATCGTTCGCATCCGCCTGTCGTTCACGTGCACTCGCCGGTCGAACAACCTTCTGTGCCGCGGAAGAGCTTCAGCATCAGGCGGAGCCGCCGAGACCGCGATGATGATAATTCCACGTCTCGCCTTCGGTCCGGCAGCAGTCAGCCACAGCATAGTGAGCTTCTAAGCCCGCCACTATCCGCAGGTGCCAATACCTCCAGCTACAAGAAGGGCCTTGGCCGTTCGACCAGCGTGAACTCTGCCGAGTTCTCGAGGCGACGCATGGGCGGCTCCGGTACCGCCCTTGCCAAGGACCCTCCTCCCACCAGCGGATCTGACCATTCTACTGTCAATGAAAAGCCTGTTGGTGAACATGCACGGGCCATGAGCAGTCGGTCGGTTTCAATGAGAGCCAAGCCGCTGGGTCATGCTCGCAGGGAGAGCATCCAGGCCCGGCGACTTCGAAGGGAGGAAGAGCGTGGACGCGAGGCCAACGTTCCTGAAGAGACTGATGCCGAAGTGGGAGAGACTAGTGGAGTTTCAAACGAACGGCTGGCCGACTTTGACCTAGACAAGCCGGTCTATCTCAAGGGTCTCTTCAGCGTCTCGACCACATCGACTAAGCCCGTGCGGGAGATTCGGGCCGATATCAGGCGCGTTCTGAAGCTCCTTGCGGTGGACTACACCGAAATCAAGGGCGGCTTTACCTGCATCCACTCGCCCAGCATTGATCTGAAGAAGGTCGCCGATCCACCGCAAAGCCCTATGGCGACGCCTGGCCACAAGCGACGCTTCAGCTTTGGCGGCTTGCGTGGTAGCGAGAAGGACCGCGATGACGTGCGGGATAATGTTGAACGGGGTCCCACAACACCCCGTACTCCGGGCCATCGTGCGGCAGATTACTCCAACTCTGATATTTCCGAGGATAGCGTCCAGGGAATGGACAACGGAGAGTCTTCGCGGCGAATGGCGGCTGGTGAGACGAGTACCCATGTCCGGAATGACATGGGCGGCAACATGGTGCTCGAATTCGAGATATTCATCGTCAAGGTGCCTGTCATATCGCTCCACGGCATTCAGTTCAAGCGGCTTAGCGGCAACACTTGGCAATACAAGAATATGGCAGACCAGATCCTCAAGGAGCTGAGACTATAGTCTTGAGACCCCCAACGGCAACGGTACCTGGTGAGGAAGAAGGCGGACGGGCGGTGATTGGAAGTTGGGACACGAGCAAAAATTGCATACGATAGCGGGCATCAGCAGACCACCTGACTTCACATGCTTGATTTATTGTTTTTTTCTTGACCATTTCCTGCCACGAACCGGGACAAGAAATCGGGAGGAGCACTACTAGTGTATAATAATCTTACTTTTTTACGAGAAGGGAATGGGAGACGGGATGCGAGCTCAGCAACAACAAATCAGGCGTTCCGGGAGAGAATACGACACAGCATGGCGATCTGCACTTCTTCGTTGCTCTTCGATTCTCGCCAGCCAGGCAGGTGGCTGCCTCTTGTCGCAGGACTAGTGACAGCAGTACGAGGCGCCTCTTTATTACTATTACATAGATTTCATGTAGTGAGCGATTGAACATGCCAAGTCTTTTCCCCTGACACGTACTGCCGATTTCTGGCTGGAGTGTGTATTCATCCATGGGTTGGCTGACTTGTATCTGAGTGGAGTTGAGTGAGTTGAACTTTGGCTTGTGACGCCTAGGCTTCCACCCAGGTACTCAAGCCTATGTAGCAAGGAACCTTGAAGTAGAACAACTATTGCCATTCGTAGTGCCTCTCCCGGATTCTTCCATCACGGGTCCTCTCCTGCCTTTCATCGCGACATGTGGAGAGGCGGGAGTGTGGGGGTGGTGAGTGGCAGGTGGGGGCTATGGATTTGTTTGTTTCTTCTGGATCGGGCTGTTTCTGCCCAGCAGGTGGCTTTGGCTTACGGCGGAGCAAGTACCGGGGCTACCTGCTGAGGCTACCCAAGTTAGGCGAAAAGGGCCAACAAAATTTAAAAAGCTCCAGGGCCACAAGAAGCTTGGACACGCGGCTGAATCGCTCAATCGCACGCCGCCAGCCCAGCGCACAGGCCACTCCCGGTCTACCCTTTGGCCAGTCGGACTCGATCGATTCATCCCACTGGCGCATCGCACATCGTATCGCCTTTCTCACCGACCTCCAACCCATCATCGCCCTCCTCTTGCCCATCCCCGCGAAGCCACGCAGCACCCCACGGAACTCGCCTCGGACTTCATCGTGCTGTGAAGGCGCACTATTTATCCACGGCCGCATTTCATCAACCGACTTCCTACCACTGACCAGCTCGTCGCTGCGCTGCTGTGGCCCGACCGAAATTTCCCGCCCTCGGCTCGTCACCTCCAAACCCAGCGCGCCGACCGACCACCACCTGTTCTTTCTCGGCCACGACGTCTTTGTCCCTTCAACACACTGGAGTCATTGTTCCTCGGAGTTCCCTCCCCCCGCCAGCCAGCAGGATGATGCAGAATCCACACATGTATAGCCACCACCAGTACAACCCGTCGCCGGCGGACACGCCGGCGGCATGGATGCACCCTCAGGCGGCTCAACACCACAACCCCCACGCTGCCCAGCAACAAGCTGCTGCCGCCGCGGCTGCCGCTTCGGCGGCCCAGCAGCAACACTACAACCGTATTGCCAGTGCGCACAATGCTGCTGCCGGCGGCGCCGCCGGCCAGCAGCAGCCACAGCAGGCCGACGGGGCCGACTCGAGCTCGGCTGTGTCCGAGGACAATCGGCGTACGCTGGCCTTCATCGCAGATCTGCTGAACGAGAGCACACGGGAGGCTGCGCTCTTGGAACTTAGTAAGAAGAGGGAGCAGGTGCCGGAGCTCGCGTTGATACTGTGGCACTCGTTCGGTATGGGACAACCACGAAAGCTCAGTCGAAAATGGCCGAAGTATTAACATCGGGGTCTCTAGGTGTTATGACATCGCTCCTCCAGGAGATCATCTCCGTCTACACGCTGCTCAACCCGTCGCAGCTCACCGCTGCTGCCTCGAACCGGGTCTGCAACGCGCTTGCTCTGCTGCAGTGCGTTGCTTCCCACAACGAGACCCGCACTCTCTTCCTGAACGGTAGGACACAAGACCACTCTGATCAAATCTTGTAGGAGGTGACGAGAGACTAATACTCTGCTCTGTAGCCCACATTCCGCTCTTCCTCTATCCGTTCCTCAACACCACTTCCAAATCGAGACCATTCGAATACCTCCGTCTAACCTCTCTCGGTGTGATCGGCGCACTCGTGAAGAATGATTCTTCGGAAGTTATCAACTTCCTCCTGACCACCGAGATCATCCCCCTCTGCCTGCGCATCATGGAGACCGGGTCTGAGCTCAGCAAGACGGTCGCTATCTTCATCGTCCAGAAGATTCTCCTTGACGACAACGGACTCAACTACATTTGCGCTACGTACGAGCGGTTCTACGCGGTTGGCACCGTCCTCAGCAACATGGTGGGCCAGCTCGTCGAGCAGCAGACTGCGCGTCTGCTCAAGCACGTCGTCCGCTGCTTTCTTCGGTGAGTTGCAGAGCGGGGTTGGTGATTGTGGTGTAGATGTAGTCTGCTAACCTTTGTTTTTTTGCGTCTTCAAGCCTGAGTGACAACGCACGTGCCCGTGAGGCACTTAGGCAATGCCTTCCGGAGCCTCTCCGCGACGCCACTTTCTCGTCCGTTCTCAGGGATGACGCTGCAACTAAGCGTTGCCTCGCTCAACTTCTGATCAACCTCTCCGATAACATCGTCGAGCAGGGCACTGGCCACCCCAACATGTAGGCCATTCATGAGAAGGAAAGAGCAAATCGAAGACTCTTCGACCAGCTGAGCTATGATCTGTGACCGCGTACACCATGCTGTTGCACCCGGTCATGTTGGGGACGGTGTACGATTGCGGATGCTTATGATGCATATGGAAGCCTCAGTGTGGCGGGCTCGGGGCCGCCTTGTACGGTCAATCACGGTGGACAGAGGCTTGGTTGCAAGTATAGCCATGCCCACTACAGCGCGAGACCTGGTATGCCATACAAGAGGCTGGACTTGAACGGAGGTAACATCTCGATGAGTCCTCTCCTCACCGCTGACAACAAAATTCTGGGGACGAACAAGTGTTTTACGACTACGTTTGCATGATCCCGACGAGGGATCCTAGAGGGATATACCCGAAAATCTTGGCGTTGGATTCTGTTTCAATCTTTTTTTTTTTTTCATCATCATTTTTGTTGTCATGCTCTTCTACTTCTCTATGGCGTTGACCTGAGGGACAAAACGGGAGCCGGCTGGCGGCGACGGCGGCAACATTTGATGCGCGTTTGTTTCAATTTGTATTGCATGAAGGAAGGTGAGGGATCAAAACATCTAGGAAGGATTTCGCTCTTATTGTTGCATTGTTATTTGTCCATGTACATTAGCTCGGCCGCACAGTAGACATTCTCTTCGTTCCCCATACGCTGTATATAATTTCAGAACCATTTCCCCATGAATCCTGTTTGTTGTCTTGGCATGAAATGGACGGGACTCCTTGTTTGCACTACGCGCTTGCTCTAGGTTTCGCCAACTTGCTCTTGGAGAGGGAGCTTAGATTATCAAAGTTCTCTGTTACGGGGCCCTTGTTCGTTCATGGACGGTTATGCAGAGCTGGCGGAAGCCCCTTGGCCTACCTAGCTAGATATAATTCTTTTTAAACAGAAGCACCGATCTTATTCCGTATGACGGGTCGCGCAGGGCTTCGATACTGACTGCCGTCTATGAGATTAGATATTTTTCAAGCCTTGTCGTGCTTGCCACTCGGCCCTGTCAGGGGTAATTTGTCTGCATTCCGCGATAACTTGCCGGCCAACTCCAAACTCAACAGTTAGTTCCTTTATTGGCTTGCTCAAGCGCCGCTGGCATCGATGTAATTTTGATGAAGGAGAAAGATGGCAAGAAAGCATCAAAGAGATCACGCACGGCTTTACTTGATATAAAAAAGGTTTTCAGTTTGAGGGCTTAGATTACCTCATTGATCGATCAAAGAGAATCCAAGACTTTGTCAAATTATGTACAAACTGCCGGAGGTCCCTTGTGGGAAGCACACGACTCCCCTTATGATTCAGGAGGACCTATGGCAAGGAGAAAAACCCCCCCTTTTTCTCTCTCTAGGCCGGGGGGAGAAAAGCGCCGAATAGAGCAGCCTGGATGGGGGCGTACATGAGCATGAACATGACCATGTTGTTGGCGGCGGCGGGCCGCCCCGCCTTGGCCTCGAGGAGGACGCGCCGGGCGAGCCACAGGTACCACAGCGGCAGGCCGGACGAGATGCGCGCGACGATCTGGACGTGGTGGTTGAGCACGGCGAGCACGGCGAGCGCGACCTGCGAGGCGGCCATGCACCAGAGCACGTCGAGGAGCTGCTGCGCCTCGCGGGGGGGGCGGCCGCCCTCCGCCGCCCTCGGCTGGGAGAGGGTGACGACGCCGGACCGGAGGAGGACGAGGACCGTGGGGCCGGCCATGACGAAGAGGGGGATGTTGGATGTCTTCCAGTACCGGAGGAAGCCGTTGTCCCTGTGATTTTCTCAAGAATGTCAGTCATTCGGATTGCTCGGGGGTTGCTTTATTGTTGTTCTTGTTCTTGTTGTTGTCGTTGCCCGCGCCCGGGAAAAGCCGGCGGATCGCTCTTACCAGTAGTATTCCTGCACAAAGTGGTAGATGCTCGGCACGCGGTGGCCGCACCACTCCCTCGCGCCCAGCGCGGAGGAGGCGGCCCCTTGGACGCAGAACCGCCGGTAGGCGACGTACTGCGGCGCGACGGTGCCCGCGGCCACCAGGACCCCGCCGAGGCCGAGGGCGGCCAGGTCGACGAGCGCCGGCAGGGACCGGGACGACGGCCTCTTGCGCACGAGCCGCCCGGCGGCGTCGAGGGCGAAGACGGCGAAGAGCACGCCGTTGAGCACGCCGTTGGAGCGGAAGGCCGTGGCCAGGCCGAAGAGGGCGCCCGAGGCGACGGTCAGCGCCGCGCGCGCCGCGCACGAGCCGCTCAGGACGCCGGCGCAGAAGGCCAGGTAGCCCGCGAAGGTGAGCAGGGCGAAGGTGCTCTCGGCGTAGGGCGCGCACAGGAAGACGCCGGCCGGGGACAGCACGTGCAGGCAGGCGGCGACGAAGGCCAGCTTCCGGTCGCCGCGGGTCAGGACCTTGGCGAGCCGGTACAGGGCCAGGACGGCCAGGAGGTGCGACAGGTTGGCGACGGCGACGGCGACGACCGCTGCGTCGACCGCGTCCCGGCCCAGGCCGAAGAAGCCGAGCCCTGGAGGCCGGGTGGGAGAGAGGTTAGCGTCATTTACTTTTTTTTTCTTCTGAAGATCTATCGTCGTCGGCCTCGGCTTTGGCTTCGTCTAGCTAGGGGGGCCTGGCCCCTTGTCCAAATTCCGCGGAGGAGGAGGAGGAGGAGGGCGGGAATCGGGTCGATTTTTTTTAAAAGCAAAAACAAAGACTTGAGTGCCCACCTTTCTGGATGGAGTTTATGAGGATGGGCAGGCCGGTGCCAAAGGCCCATTCCTGCTCAAAGAGGTAGCCGCGGCGGGCAGTCTGGACAAAGTAGAAGGCGTCCCAGCTCATCAGCCTCTGGACGAGGAGGGGCAAGGCCGGCGCCCCATGGCGGCCGAGGTCGAGGAGGCTGCCGGAGGTATCGTATCTGGGCCCCACCGAGGTCCCAGCGGCGATGGCCAGCAGGAAGGCCTTCCAGGCGACGAAGAGGCCCGTCAGGTCGGTCAGGGGGTGGGTGTCCCAGCGGCCGAGCATGGCTGGTTGGTCCGCGGCAGTTTTTTTGGTTTGCAGTGAGCACTACCTAGGTAGGTAGTGGGTGATAATACACAGGGAACAGGGAGGGTGGTTCAGCCCTACGAGTGAAGGGTTGCCCTCGACCGAATAGCGCGATTGGACCGTGCCTTTCGAAGCCGGGCGGGTGCAAGGAGGGAGGAGGGCGGGCAACACGGAACTTCGGTGATTTCGAAAGGTGGTCTAGACAGACGGGCTAGGGAATTAAGACTTGTCGAAAGCGGGTTTTTAGGGGATGTCGTTCACAATGGCGGCGGCGAGAGAAAAAAAAAGGGGGGCTACATTTCTAGAAAGTCCGGAATGGCTGTAGCGAATGCTTGGTATGCTTGGTCTCATCCCTCATCCATGGCACATCGCTTCACTCGGCAATCATCTGAGGGATCGCCCCACTGCTGGCAGGGAAGAACGGGGACCATGAGCTACGAAGGGACACAGACACAGACACAGCACATGGCATTTGCGGGCGTGGGGTACAGATCGGAATTCCGATGTGGCCGTTGCTTGCGATGCTGCAAATGCCTCGGGGACTGGAGCCATGCATTGTTTCACCCCGTCTGAGCATGACTATCCGAACAGAGGCATCAGTGTGTATTACTGTGCAAGCCAGAGGAGCAGTGAGGAGTTAGTCACCAGCACGCCCAGGATGCCCAGGATGCCCAAGCACCCTTGCTTCCATGATGACGATGGGAAGGATCAAGGCAGGCAATATCGAACACGTACCTACTAGGCTACTACCTAGGTATAGGTAGGTAGTCAACTCCTTTGGCCTGCTTGGCAGGTAAATTGTCATCAATTCCTCGGCACTTGTCAGCATGGGTGGAACACACCCCTTCCCTAGCCTTCTCTCTAGAAGCTTCACTCGCACTACTTGTACCGCGCGCGCACGCGAAGGAGCCGCTTCCTGTACTCCATAGATGGAGCCCATCAACGGTGCAAAGGCGCCTCCAAAAGTTGCTTGGCTTCTAGCTGGGCTCGCTTCGGTCGGGCGCGCTATGATTGGCGAGGCCGACACCATCGGGCATTCCAAACTGTCCGCGTCCGGATGCCGTCGGCACCAGGTCCCATAGCGCGTCAGTCAGCTGGCTGATCAGGCAAGAATACCAGCACGTTGGGGGCAGGCTATCTATCACCGTGCGGGCTAGAGCGGGACGTGGGTTCATGGGTGTTAATGGGTGTATGGGTTATGGGCAATGAGGCATGCATGATATGCCACACCGGTCAAGGTCTACCTAGGCCAGGTGATGCCGGACATGCGTTCCTCTGCCCATCCTTCGTTTCAGATGGGGCCCTCCTCCCTTCGAGAGCGCGCGAGCTGTACCTAAGGTAGGTATTGTACAAGTAGTGTACTCCTTGCCCGTGGAGCGGAGCGGAGCGCGGACAAGAGGCTGGCTGGAACTTGGCAGAGACTACTGGATATCTCCGCACGATCCGGGTCCGCCGGCGACCTCGCGCTTTGCCAGTACTTGTATTTCCAAACACAGCTGACTCGCCCTGTCTACATTGTGTCATGGAGGTAATAAAATGTGGACAGGCAGGCAAGAAAAAAAGAAAAGGACACTCGAAAAAAAAAAGGATGCGTTCGGTGTCTGTCACAGACCGCTTCGCTTGATGGAACTGGCCTTTTTCTCTTTTGTCCGTCTCTTTTGTCTTGTTCCAGCTCTCTCCTCCCTTCAGTCACCATATCCCCATTCCTCTGCTTGTGACGTGCTTCCGCCATCGTGAAGCCGGTATTTTAGGGTTCAGCCAACTCATTGGGACCAAGATCTCACCAACCCGGGTTTATTATACTGTATGACCTCAGCTGTCAGGGTGGGCACCAACCAGTCCGGCTGCTCTAAGAAACTCTTTATCGCCATCAGCCTGTACGAAACCAAGGAAGCGAAACGGACTGAGGCCGAGTCAGCCGTGTGTGACCTCACTGGCCCAATATCGCCCGCCGTCCATCCCTATCGACAGCATCCGGCAGCTTTTTGAATCATAATAGACAAAAAGGTGGCTGTCTGTCTCTTGTCTCTGCGCAACGGCAGCCAAGCAGTCAGTCAGTCCATCACACATCAAATCACACCCGCTTTGGAGCAAGCAACCCTCCCTGGCCGTCACCTGCGCCCATTCGTGCTTGGTACCGCCAACACCACCACCACCACCACCCCGATCAGGCCGGATTTCCTGAGATTAAACCCAGGGATTGCCCAGAGCTCGCACCCTTGCCAAGGGCTAGGCAATTACCACACTGGCTAGCGTCTAGACGCCCGACTTGCACGCGTATCATCCGATCAGAAGAGGAGGGGCAGTCAGCAATTGAACGACTTCTTTTCACGTGTGTGTGCGTGTGTGGCCGTCGCATCCGTGTTCCCAGCTTCTGCTGCCAGGAAAAAGAAAAACCTGGCAATCTTTTTGGGCACAGCTCGACGGTAGAAGAAGAAGCATTGGTGGAAGAGATTTGGTCTGCCAAGGGGGCGGCTTATTACCGATCAGCGGTGTGACACGTACGCACGCCTACTGCGACTCTCCGGCGACGATTGATGCAACAGGTCTTCGCACTCGAAGCGATCGCATTTGCAAGAACAGGAGTAATTGGGAAAAGGGGAAAGGGAGAAGAAAGGCCATCTCTGGCCTGCCCTGTTCGGGATCTTACAGCAAGCAGGACCCTTATTCTCGGCACCATACGCGGCGCTGCGCTGCGCTGCGCTGCGTTGCGTTGCGTTGCAGTCTCCCGTCCATACATACATCCATCCGTCCACATACACACACGCATTGCACCTACATCCGCCCGTCGTGGGGTCAGCCCGATCTGACCGTCCACCACTCTCACCTCTCCATACAGCCTTTCATCAACGCCTGCATTAGTGGCCCTTCCCCTCGCCGTTTGACGGTTGTTTGACCCGATTGGGAGTCGTGTGTGTCGTGCCTGTGAGTGTGTGCGAGAGAGCGAGAGAGCGAGAGAGACACACTATTATCTCAGCTCACTCGGTCAGATTACAAGCCACTCTTGCCCTTTTCACCGCCTCCCTACCTATTCTCCCTCTTCCTGCTGTTCCTCGGCTTCTCCCGTCTGGCCCTACTTTTGATACTCGCGGTATCGGAACAGTGGCCTTTTGCGCCGGGTGGCTGTCCTGCTGGCTTTTGTCGCCGTCCCTGCCATGCCGTGGACGAGTGCAATCCAGGGTCCAGCAGATCATCCCCACGCCCCCAGTTGCATGTACACAGACCCCGGGCGGCACCCCGTCCGGTCCACCATCACCAACTGGAGCACGACTGGTACTTGTAAAAGGCCACAAACGACCGACCAACACTCCGCCCTCAGAGTTGTCCGTCGTCTTCGATAGCAGCGCGCCCGAGGCCCCCCCTCGCGCGCGCCGCCAGTGTCGTGGACGGCGCCTTCCCGCGCCTCTCTGCTACCTACCTAGGTAGTCTGAGCCCTCACCTCGGGTCGTGCATGCCTGCTTCCTCAAGATGTTTCTCCACGCCGGAGCGAGCATGCATGGCCACGAATTCTCCAACCGTCGGCCCTCACCAAGCCCCCTAGCAAACAACCGACGGTCCCCGCTGCTGCGAGCTGCCTTTCAGCCTTCAAATCCCCGGGCCAGCCTGCAACTAGAGACACAGCAGCAGCCTCCTCCACGTCTCCGCCAGCGCCCGTTGTCCGAAGCTCTACCTAGAGGGTACTCCGAGCCGGCCGTCCGCTTCCGGGAACCAGAGGTCGACGCCACCTTGGCCGAACCCTCGATGAGCGAGGACGAGTCGGTGCAGTCCGCTTCAGACGCCAGCTATCTGAGCGACACCACCGCCAACACTGCGAACACGCAACGCAAGAAGAAACGCACGCGGGCTCCGCGCAAGAGCACCGACTTCTTGTTTGCCCACCCGGCTCCCAACTTCCGTTCCAAAAAGCCGATCCTACGCCACATTCGACCGTCGCTCCTGCTGCAGCTGCAGCAGCTCTCCCTGGAAAGGCGGCCGAGGCCGGCCATCGACGTCTTTCCGTCGACGTTGATCGCTGGCAATGTAGTCGCCCCCCGCTTCTGGAAGAAGTGTCCCAGGCTGTTCGGCGTCAAGGGAGAACTGGGTGTGCACGACATCATCCTCGTCAGGAGCGAAGAGTATGATTCCGGCCAGGAAGACACCGATAGCGACCATGACGAGGAGCGTCTATCCCAGCGGGAGCTCATTGCCGTCCTCAGCCCTATCAAGAGGGAAGACCGTGCCGAGATTGTGTTTGCGAACGGGGCAGTGTGGGTGGCGAAGCCTTTGCCTTCCGGCTCCTATGACTTCGTCCATACCGACAAGAATGGGCTCGCCACCACTGTCAGATGGGCCCGGAGGGCTGCCAAGCAATTCAAGAGCACCCCGAGCTGGGATTCGACCGCGTCGGCGACACTCCCGGCCAAGGCCTCGGACCTCCCGGAGCCTCGCTTTACGTTCAGCGTCATCGATCCGCAATCCAGGCGACATCCCATCATGGCCACCTTGGTATCAAACAAACTCGAGATCCTCGATTCGTACACGACTGTATCGCAGTCATCTTCCCGCTATCCTCCCTCGAGGTCGATGGGTCGGTCGCTCACTACGCCGGCCACCGGCGTCCTTCCTCGCACCCCTTCTCCAACAACCTCTGACAACCATTCTCGCTTTGACGAGCTGAACTCGACCCTAGCAAACTCACTCCCTCCGTCGAACCAAAGAACAACACATCCTATCAGCGAGGAAATGAAAAGCCTCATCTCAGTCACAGCAATATGGGTGGCTCTGAAACAAGGGTGGGCGCCTAGGTATAAGTACCCATCGCCGAGCTCAGACGCCGCCCCCGGCAACATGCCTTCGGCGACTGGTACTCCTAGTCGGTCGTCTTTGACGGTGTCCAGACACCCCGGCACGAAACGAGAAGACAGCTTTAGCACAGAGAGTCGGCAGTCATCGAGCCACGACGATCGGTCCAACATCAGCGATCTCGCTCCGAGCTCGGGCGGCCACACTCTGTCTTTCAAGAGAGGGCGGCCTCGTCCGGTGTCTCTCAGTCTCAAACCCTGCACTAGATCGCGGGATACTTCCCCGGCGTCTTCGGTCGCAAGCCCGAGCAGCAAGAGGACTCTGCCTAAGAGGACCACCAGCACCGGGGCAGCATTCATGCAGCGGCGCGTAAAGTCGCAGATCTCGGAGGCAAACGATACAGAACGAGCCACGCGCGGGTCCAAGAGCCGAGGCCGCAAGGCCGCAAACGGCGACCACGGAACGCAGGTGCGGGACACCGCCCAGGGTCATCAGCTCGGCGTGCCATTGCACCTGAACAGCTCGGGCTCCTTTATCAGCGAGGAGGCAGCGATTGGGCCCTTGCAAGTCGACCGAGATCTGTCCTCTTCTGCATCGCCGTCGGCTGTCGATGTTGTCGCAGATCCGTCACCGTACCCGGATTATCACGCGAATTACACGATTCATATGACCTCGTCCGACCACGACGCGGCTCTCGAACTCGGATCTGTCGACGGGGCCCACCGGCCCATGCGCGCCGCCGTGGATGGTCCCGGACACCACGATGACAAAGGGGCCAGATGGAGGAAACTCGGCAACTGGTTCAGGAGATTTGGGCACTAGGTCTGCTGCTTGTGAATGGCTGTCCTGACCAACCAACCCTTGCTTTTCTTTTGTCTTTTTCAACTACCTACCTACCTAGCAGACAGACACTGGCTCCTATTGCTTTGTAACTTGTACCGCATTTTGTACTATTAGTATACCCCCCCTACGAGACTTTTTCTTTTCTCTTTTTCTTTTGGGTACAACAAGCTCGGCGCAGCTTTCAAGACGACAGTAAAAACGGCTTCCACACGGTCCGGCGGGGGAGGGAGGGAGTGTGAACATGGGAGGGATACAGGCAGGTACTTAGAGAGGGTCAGGTCATTCAGGCCACACGAGGTTCACGAAGCCTCTGCGACATGACCACACCAGTTATTCCATACAATACACAATATCTTAATTCAAGGGTCCCTCTGCTGTGTCCATCGCTAGAAGCTGGTGCCTGACAGAAGGAAGTGCTCGGGTCCTCCCGCTCCCGTCACTAACCTATCCGTAGCTACCTTAGGTTTGTGATAACCGATCGATCACCGAGTGTAAAAGCGACAAGAACGTTTTCTACCTCCGCGTGCAAACAGCTCTGGAAGTCAAAAGGTGCTTTACGCCCGGCTTGTTAGGCTTGTTAGGGAGCGGGGTGTACCACCAACTCTCCGGTCTCTACGCCCAATGGATCTGAACGAGCAGCAAGCCCCCTTCTCGTCCAACGCCCCCTCCAACCATAGCTTCAGCAATGACAACCACCGGGTTTCGCAGCCCAATCTCTACGAAAAGGTATCCCTGGCTAGACCCTCGTGTTTCTTTCAGTCCACACCAGCAGCGGCGGCCGGAGACCGTCCCGAAGCTCCTGGCTGGCTGGCTGGGCCAGGCATGCTGGGCCACGTCTTCTTTTTGCATCTCGAGGTACATTTTAGTGCTCGCCCGAGACTGGTTGATTCTGGACCTTGGAAGCTTTCCTAATGACTTGGGGAGTTGCCAAGAGGGGAGGAGGGGAGGTACGTCGACAGCTCACTGCCCAAAGGAGAGTGGCCACACAGCTCGAGCTCCCCCTCCTCCTCCTCACCCACCACTCGATGTGGTTCACTGTTGTCCAGCGCTTCTTTTTTTTCTCTTTTCTCCTTTTCCTATTGTGAATGCCTAGGCATAATCGGCTGGCCACATTGCTGTGGCTAGGGTCCTGTGCTCCCCGGTCATTATCAAGATATACGCTCTCTCTCTCTTGCCCCGCAACTTTCTTTAGCAGCTTCGAAAGATCAAGACCGTATTGTCGGAGGGTCTCGGTGCCCCCCCCCCCCCGTCTTCTTGGGCAGCTATACGTACACACAACTAGAGGCGTTGAAGATCACGAACCTCCCAGACATCTCGAGACGTTTGCAACAAGCAGGTCCAAGCAGATGGGAGCACCTATACATCCTGGTGCTTTCTCCTATTTAAAACGTTGTAAGTCTGCCCAACCGGATGTTAGAGGCGCTTCCGAACCGGCTCCGCCTACTCGGTCTCATGTCTGCAACTACTTCGTGCCTATGATGATCTGACCAGAACATTATTCAGCAATCTATCCCTACCAGATATCTTCAGGGTTTGAGCCCCCCGAAACACGATGGAGAGTGAAAGCGGCGAGCCCTCTCTGCCGGAGCAAGCCAGGGCTGTGACGGCACGCGAGCTATGGCCCGAGTTGCCTTTCTTCGCCTGCGGACTACTCCCGACAGAGCAGGATGAAAGGCGCATCCAGGTGAGAGAGACTGAGGTCTCCAAGTGCCCGCCTGACTTGAGCTAACCCTCTTCTTTTTCTTCAAAGCAGCAGCAGGTACAGCTGCCAGCTTCCGCTGCGACCAACGCCCTCTCTCTCCGAGGCATAGATACCGCGAGCGAGGCCATGTCGGCATACGGGACCCCCCAGAACGAAGACCTGTTCAGCCGCTGCACCGAGACCACGAAGCCGACGGATGTCGTCCCCTCCGCGAGCGGCGACAAGGCAGAGGACGGCGAGGATGTCCTCCTCCCCCTCAAAGGGTCGACGTGTGCCACTTACTGGGGCGGGTCCCCCTGCCGTACGGCGGTCTCGTCTTCATCCTCCTCCTCGGATTCCAGCCGGCAGTCCTCTCCGGGGCCCGAGTCCGGATCTCTCTACACCACCCACGACCAGTTTGACGGTGGGCCGGTGCCCCGCGAGGAAGAGCTGGACCTGAGCTCCGCGGCCTGTTCTTCCGAATGGGCCGGTCCTGGGCCCAATGGCCTCACGATCCGCGAGATCGGGATGCCTTTGGGCGATGCGAACCCAAGGACTCTCTCGGACGTCTTGCAGGCGGTTGAGGACATGTAGGGTGACTGTGGCTCATGTCCGGAGTTGCGAAGCTGTTTCTTTCATCGTAGCTGTTTCTTTCATCGTATAAGGCTTTTCTTTGCTGTGGCCATAATGTTTGAATCGTCGTCTCTCTGTCTCTCTCTCTTTTCTTTCCTTTTTCTTTTTTCTGGATATTCCGCATTTTCTCACCATTAGGAGTTTAGGAAAAAGCAATAGCTTGTTAGAGATGGGAAGGCAAAGGAAGATTATGAGCTCGGCCGGCACTGAGGCACCTAGGGGTTTCCCCCCCACCACGACAGTTTCACGTCTCAGCATTATGGGACGATATGTTCAAAATACTTTAGACTTTCTTTTATGTACATAGATTTCAATGCATTTCCCTTCTCAATCGTTGTCCCACACGGTGGCTAAGTAGATCCAAATACCAAGGCAGAGAGGTCTCATGTAGTGAACGACAGAGCGGGTTGAAGCTGATCTCTAATCTCCCCACGCCCGTTTCCCTGACCAAGAGAGCAGTCGGTTGGATAATCTCGGCTGAAACTAGGTACAAGACGGTTCGTGAATGGCGAGCCAGACATTGCTCGTATACGTTTCCTGGAGAAAGGGGACGACGTTGAGAGGCACCCAACCCAAGATCGAGACGCGTGGAGTTCGGCACTTGGCTCCAACTCGATTCGGCTAACAGTCTGACAGCTGCCTAACTCGCCCTAGAGGATCCATGCATGGATGGGTCGTTAGCGGGGCCACAGGCGCTACAGAAGAGCTTATCTCGAGATCTACAGGCAAGTGTGTGGGGGTGGGGGAGCCTGGGGAAAGCTTGAGCCTTCGCCTGCGTTTCAACATTCTGAACCATCGGAAACCAAGGTAACATTTGTCTGAAGAGGGGAGACATGTTCTTCGAGACGTGATTTAATCAATTCGTCGGCCTGGTTGGCTGACAGCAGAATTGACCCAGATTGGCCCGATTAGCCAAGACTTCACCCAACAAACACCTTGCAGCGGCTCTCGTCTCGCCTGTGGGCCGCGAGCCAGGTCAACCCGTTCGTCTTGCGTTGCTTCTTCACAGCTTCGGCTGTTCGAAAGGTGGTCGATCGGCTCGTGCGGTACCAGGCACACTCTCTATATCCTCGTCCTTACGGCTCTTCTCTATAAGCTCTTCAAGCCCCCCGCCCCTCACTCGGATCTCCCGACTCCTGGGGTTGCGCAAGACGGTGTGTCGATCACCCCAGATGGTGGCATCTTCTTCCCGGGGGACATCCTCACACTGTCACTATCGGCAAAATAGCCCACGACACTCACGAATAGATTATGCCCTCTACTCTGTGTGTGCAAAACACCTGCGCAAAAGATTACGCAGGGATGGACCTTCTCGAAGGTCTCCCGCTGCGAGCTGCTTCGGCTCTGCAAATAGCCTCTACACGCTCCCGACGTCTGGACAGCCCGCCAGGGGGCAAGGATGGACTTTTTTACCCAGATTGGTGCTTCTGTCTTTTGAGATGATGTGATTTTCTCCGGCTACAGGGTACCTTAATAAACGAACCGCCTTCTCGCCCCAGGGAAGGGCGTGCTTGAGGGAGGATATAAGTGATCCGGGCTGCCAGAGCATCGCGTTGACAAGCCTTGGTGGTTCTCTGAGCCTTCGCAGTGTCTCTGTTCTACCCTAGCTCATCTGAGAGGAAAGGCTCAGCATAAGCTTGAGTCCAAGCTCTGCAAGATCGCGATGCATATTCCGTCTCTGGTCCAGCTGGCCCTTGCGGGCCTACTGTCTTCGGCTCCCGTCGCCGGTATTGCACCCCAAGGCGGTGCGGGTGTCGCGCTCCGCTACATTGTATGCTCCCTCCTTGGACGTTCAAGGTCTATCCCGGGTTCCACAAAGCTTATAATGTACAACAGGGTGCTGCAGCAGTGCTCGCTGTCCCGGCTCTCGCGGGTCCTGCAAAGGTAAATCCTGAATTTCACACAACGACTCAGACTCGTGAAAGCAACCCCCTTTTCTTACATGATTCGTGACTAGCAGAAGCCCGAGCGCCGACAGTGGAAAGGCTGGGGATGGGGCTGGGGCGACGACGACCCCTGGGACGACGACCCGTGGGATCGGGACGACCCGTGGGACTGGGAGGACCCGTGGGGCGACGACCCCTGGGACGACGACGACCCGTGGGACGACGATCCGTGGGACCACGACGAGCCCTGGTGGCACCACAAGAAGAAGCCCACGCGGACCATCAGCTGGCACTGGCCGACCCCGACCAAGGGCCCCGTCCCGCCGCGCCCGACGCTGACCCGCGTCACCATCCGGCCCCCGCCGCCGACGACGACGTCCAAGGTCACCATCCGGCCTCCGACCCCGAGCGTGACCATCCGGCCGCCGCCGCCGCCGCGGCCGTCAAAGTCCAAGACGACCTCGGCCGTGACCATCCGGCCGACGCCTCCCGCCACGGCGAAGACGACGACGACGACGCATCGCAGCTGGCCCACGCCGACTATGAGTCGGCCCACCGGCAAGAGCCGTCCGACCCCGACTATGAGTCTTCCTACCGGGAAGAGCCGTCCGACTCCGACCATGAGTCGCCCCACGGGCAAGAGCCGGCCGACTCCGACGCGGCGGCCGGTCCCCACGGGCAAGTCTACCCGGCCTGCTCCGACGAGGCGTCCGACGCCCACCATGCGGCCTTCTCCGACCAGTGAGATCGAACTGACACCCCCTGGCGTGGTGGGACTGACAGGCTGATATTTTCAAAAACAGAACCCATCGTTCCCATCGGCACGGGCAAGAGCATGCCTACCAGCAAGGGAACGTCCACTGGCAAGGGGCTGCCTACCCCGACCTTCAAGTCGCGCCCGACCGCTACGCTGACACGTGAGTTGTGGCCTCCATGCGTGGCTTTTTTTTGCTTTTTGCTAATGATTCCTCATAGTCCCTGGCACGGGGTTTCCGCCGAGGCCGACGCGGACTGGTCCTCCGCCTCGTCCGACCGGCAAGTCGACTGGTCGTATGTCATAAGATCCCCCGAACCCCCCCGAAGATACAGGTATCGTCAGAGAGTCTCGGTGCTAATGTCCCGAGTTTTGTAGGCCCCACTGGACCGCCGAGGCCGACAAGGACTGGTCCTTCGCCGCGTCCGACTGGCAAGTCGACAGGCAGTACGTGAAGCAACTTCAAAGGAGCAGAGTGTATCCCTGAGTTCCAGTAGCTGATACCGCTGCCTCTACAGTGCCTGGCACCGGTTCCCCTCCGAGACCGACGAGGAGTGGCCCTCCACCCCGTCCGACTGGCAAGTCAACTGGCCGTACGCACAAGATCTAAATTCTCCACGTATTTCGTTATCAGAGTCTCTGTACTGATGAATTCTCGTTTTACAGTCCCTGGCACCGGCCGTCCCCCTAGACCGACGAGAACTGGCCCTTCACCTCGGCCGACCGGCAAGTCTACTGGCCGTATGTGGAAAATCTCAAAATCTCAAAGAGGAAAACTCCTACGTGTCACCGAGATCCAGTGCTGATGATGGCGTCTTCTACAGGCCCTAGCAGCCCGCCGCGGCCGCCGTTTCCTACGGGTCCTACGACTGTCGTGCCAATCGGCACCGGGCGACCCTTGCCGACCATAAGCCGTAAGTCTTTGTGGAATTGCTCGCTGTCTGATAGATGTCTCCGAGAAGCTAGCACTAATGCAGAGGTGTTCAATAGATAAGTCAAAGCCAACCATGACACTGACCAAGCCTCTTCCAACCAGTAAGTTGAAAGCCATCTGGCTGCATACCTGTGTCTAATACAAGCAACCACTGATATCTGATGACAGAGACCGCCCCGCCTATTGAGGAGTGCGATGACGAGGAGGACGAAGTTGAGGAGTAGAGGTTGAGGAATATAAGACTGCTTCGCTGGTAGTATCAACGAGTTGGTTGATTCCGAGACAACAAGGGCCTATAAATGGCAAACCCTTCAAAATGAGCTTCTTGCTTGGGTAGTTTATCATTCTCATACGAAATAATACGTATACCTTTTTCTTCTTCTTTTTGCTTTCCCTTCGAGGGGCCCCCAAGTCCGAAACAAGTCCGACTTAGTATTCACATACTCTATATCATATCTAGAACATGGAACTCTTAAGTCGCACGGAGGAGCTACCCACTACACAGGGCTCGAGTTGATATGGAAAGAGCCGAACTTTGTTTGGGCCTCCTTTGAAGGCAGGTTTTAGAAGCGTACAGATTTCAAAGAGACATATAGTCTATCAATGTGCCGCAGGTCAGTATGTCTGGATTGAACTTTGGGTTAAATGCAATTTGGCATGTTGAAGCGCTGTGGAATGATTAGAAAAGCTTGCCGGATATCTGAAAATCCTTGCAGGACCGACTTAGTGACATGCATAATTAGTTGCGCATAGAGATATCGTGGTCTATCGAGCTGTACCCAGTATGTCGTGCCCCGAGATACTGTCGACCTTGTCTGGAACTAGTGCTGCATTCCACACTCTTGTTATTGAACTTCATGTTAACTATATCCACTCTTGACAACTTGAGGTTTCTGTAGCACTTGGGTATGAGAGACATATATAAATGTTGCAATTGCATCGTAGGAGTAGCAAGATCGTATACCTGGTTGCCAGAAAGTTGAATTTATATTAAAGAAATCATACAGCTACTCGACAATGATTCGTACTGATCTTACAAGAGTGACGACTCTTGATATTTGCTTCTGCCTCGCCTCCTGAGTTCCATTGGCTTGGTTCAAGCTGCTGGTACTCGACTTTGCTCGCCATCCTCCACGGCCAATTTTCTCAGCGACGGCAATGTACCAGTGACTTGAGATTGCCCAGGCAAAATTGTACTCGGCCACACAGAGAAAGCCGTTTGAACTCGCCCCAACCGGGTTGGGAAATGAACGATGGGTCAATGCGAAATTGTCCGCTACGACGCCTCCCTCCCTCTGTGGCCTTTCGAAGCGGGGAGCGCCGAGGACGTGCACCGTCGCAGCGAGTGCCGGATGCTCTGCAAAAGAAGCCGAAACAGCCAATCTCGAAACATTCTAGACCTCCACAACGGGCGGGCAAAGCCCGCCAGTTCGTTCGCCCCGACGCCTTGATCACTCACCCCTTGCCTTGCTCCACTCTCCGCAAAGGCAGCTAGCTCATCTGACGCGCGCGTGCACGAAAGCATTGCACTGCTGGCGTTTCAAGAGTGCAACGTCGGAAGGGGGGGGCTGGGCACAGACGTCAAAAGATGTGACCGGGGGGCATCCTTACAAGAACAAACAGGCCTGGTCCCCTCTCCACACCACCTTCACGTAGTTATCGGTCATCTGTATTTCGGAAAAGTCCTTCTTCCCTGGTGTCATCGAGGAGGAGAGATTGTTGCTTCCCATGATGGGAACCGGGGCGGGCTCAATACGACTTTAGAGCTGGCCAAGTGGCATTGGACGTCAAAGTTTAAGGGCCGGCCTGCATAGGTGGAGTGCAGAAGCGAGCAAAGGGGGGAAAAAAGCAAGCATTACCAGTACGTAGACAAGAGCCGCTGCACTCAGCAGCAACCCGAGCGTTGTACAACGCTAGTCTGCGTGATGTGGCCGTTTGTCACTGCTGATGCATGCGCCTTTGCACGTACGTTCGTAAGGAGTCTGACCAGGTGAGCAAGGCGAGGCGCCGCCCGGTGGCGTCCAGGCCCCTGGTCCTGCTCGTTTACCTTGACAGCACAGAGGGCGTTTGCCAACCGAATCTGCCGAGCTGGCGCTCGCTCATCGCCGCTGCGGCCGTTGAAGCTAGAGCGAAAACGAGTGCTCCGGCCACTCCAACGATGTAGCCACGGCCTGGACTGCAACCCGCATCAGGACACCTACAAATAGTCAGCTTGATAGCGCACGGCGAGGACAGCAGGTACGTCCAGAAAAGAAACCTGTTCAAAGTCGGTAAACCCCATTGACGAGCACTGCTACCCGTTGGTGCCTAGTAGTCTCTGCTCAACCGAGATGGCGATGGCTACTGCCCGCCGCATGCGACCCTGTCTGCGGCCCACGGCGGGACGAGAAGGATGGGGCGCACGTACATGATGTGCCGTATCCAGGTAAAAGTTCCTGGCCACTCGCAAACAGCCGTTCGATTCGGACAAGATAACTAGAGGGTTCGCCAGAAAGGTGCAGTACGCCGAAGCTGCAATCTCGCTCCACGGCGCTCTTTACTGGACGACGTGGCACAGGGCTTGCAGAAGGGTTGACCTCGAGAGAGAGTGTGATAGGTCACTGGCAGACCGGGGCCCGGATCGATCGGTGACTAAAAGCCCCCCCGGTTTACGGAAGATGAACCGAGCTTACCTGGCACCCTTGCAAGCCTGCCAATTCAAGCAGCCACTGCCCTGATCGCTGCACGCAGTCTCTCACAAGCTCGGCCAGAGGGCAATCTTGACCTGTTGTGCAACGCCAGCTTCTTCGAGGGATCCAACTGCTGGCCCTCGTCTTACCATGCAGCGGACGCTATCTGTCTCGACAAAGGCCTCAGGTCAGCCGGCGCGAGAGCGGGGACTCACTCGTCTCCTCGTTTATGATATTTTGGTGGTGCGGTATCAGAGGACTTGTGATGAGTGTGCTCAGGCATCGCGTTGTTCTCCGCATCAGAGCTTTCCCCTTCCCCCTCACCTGAGATAACCTCACACCCCTGTGCTGATTATTGCTGATCCCTGTTCTTCCAAGAGAACATGCGAGGCCCTTCTCTGCTACCTACTTGCCACCACATGACTGCAGCCCGTCAGCTGATCAATATGTCCTCCTGTTCTTGTGATCTCGTATGTGCTCGCAATGGCCCCCACTTGTCCAATCTACACTTCATACCTTTGCTTGAACTCTTCGTCACCGAGAAACGCGTTCGAATGTGGGCTAACAATATAACAGTTCGCCCCGTGCGGAGAAAGGCAGGCAAAGGAGGGAAGGAGAAAAAACAAAACGAGGGCACGCAGACGACGTGCCATGCTGCACACGCTGCAGGTCGCCCGGGGGGGGGGGGGGGGGGGGGGGCCTTCCAGCCAGCAAGCAAGCAAGAAATGTCTGCAAGAGCAGGGAACAGGGGACTTTGCTGTTCGCTCCAGCAAATTCAACGAGCCGCCGTTACATCGCGCACGACGAGCTGCGCCGTCCCAATCAGGACCCGACAGATCCCTGCAACCGCCAGTCGAAACTTGTCCATCTGACACCTCTTCTCAAGCCCAAAAAAAGAAAAGGCCTCTGAACCAGTGGCGGCTCTAGACTGCTCCGGACACGGCTCAAGGTTCCAGATTCTGTCGCGATACTCGTACTTGTAATATCCATGGGGATAATTATGCTCTCCTGTCGGAGTTTAGCCCAGAAAGGGCGAAGGGCTCTTCTATTCACACTCCCTGCTGGAGGCATTATCCCGACAGGTGCAAGATCGCAATCTCTCCTCGACGGCGAGCGGGGTCTGCCAAAACGGGCTGTTCAATGAAGTACCTACTTGTAGTGAACACAAGAGTCAGGATCAAGGATCCAACCCGATCGTGGAGTCTGAACGGTAATTGTACTTGTGCTCTCTAGTCGAGTCCAACGGGCATGAGAACCAAGATTATGGCCGATAAGGTTCTGGTTCTTCGTCCCGTCATTCCCGTGCTCAGTACCCCACGAGATTGCCAGTCTTGCCAAGATTGGGCGCCCGAATGTGGAACTGCTCATTTCCCCGCCTCCTTCATTTCGCCTCGAAGCCAACGCTCTGAGGAGCCTGAGACGAGAAACAAAGGACGCTTGGACCACTCCCTCAAGAAGTATGAGCTGCTCGTGTTTCAGTTGAGATGGTTCGTAGTTCTCGAATCGAATGGTTTGCAGGATGCCCATTCAAGATTGATTTGAGCTGATCTGTTCAGCCGCACGAGGCTCCGGAGCGCAAGGCTTTCTTTGACACTGGCAGTCTCAATGTAACAGCAAAAGACAACCTCATGACGGCAGGGTAAGTAGCAAGAGAGTTGAAAGTGTATCCAAGAGTTTCAATCATGGCCAAAGTCTCAATCGGGACGTTTTCATGTTGTTATAAGCCATGGAATTTAGTTTCAGTCATTGGTATTGAGAGTGTTTTCATTCGAACCACCATCGTCTTTTTGTATAGCAATGACGGCACTCTCTTCTATATATGAAAATATCTCACACATGAAGTCCGTTAACATGTCTGTAATTTATTGCAGTGAACTAACCAAAAGCCATGTACTGTTGTTATCAAAGCTATCTATTTCTCGTGCCTATTCGAACAGCCCGCCTTCTTGCAGACTTCACTCAATGGTGTGGAGACCAAAATAGTTGACGACTCAAACATTCCACTTTGTTCGCTTGACTGGCATCCGGTTTTCGGCCGAGTGATGCATCTCTGAGACACTCCATCCTCTCAGATTTGGCCAAGGGCACCGCGTTATGAAGCCAAGTAGCCAATGGGCCCAGCCGTTTTCCGGCCCAGAAGTGGTCTTTCTGCGAGTCTGTTATACCGGCCCCCAGCCTATATCTGGCCGGAAATGGAAAAGAAAAAACCGACTCCTCCCACGTCTCTGCCCAACAGCAGCCGGCCCGCCCGCATGAGGCCCTCCGGTCGCTGAAAACGGGAAAATGAGGCACATGGTGCTCCGAGTTTTGCTGTCCGTTGTCGTCTGTAGCATCGCTCCCGGCGCCTCGAGGCAGCACGGTGCAACCGGCAAGAGGGCAGGGTCCTACGCTATGCAGGCATGAGACCGTATACGGTCTTGTTTTGCATAGCAAGGCGTGTATTTATACGGATTTGTCATAGATCTATATCGATAGATGCTCGAAGATGTCATGTATTGCCGTGAAGGGCCAAGGTATGCATCATGTTCAGAGAGTTTCAATGGCCGTTTAGATCTGGTTCAGGTCCATCGGGAACTCCCGCAGTAACCCGTCAGTACCGGGTATCAGACAGCCATTGCAGGACTATAGAATGGCACCTGTAGCAACCCGATGTCCCAGAACCAGAGATCAAGATGCCGTTCCGCTACACGGACCAGCCCCTCAGCGAAGGTGCAGTAGAATTCTGTCAAAGGGTTTCCCGAATTCGTGCTTTTGGCAGAGCAGCCAGCAGGCACAAAAGAGGAAAGCCGCTGAGTAGGAGCTGACAGAGGTATCGGTACCAGACTCCAGCCATGCCCACAAGCGGCCGGTGACCCGCTTGCACCACACAACGGATCCCTCTGGAGCTGGCTGGCAGGCTCTACCGCTTTCCCGCCGCCGCCCCTCCTCAACTCTATGTCATGGAGGAGCATCTTTCCTGGTCTTACAGCACAGTGCTCCTCATCCGGAGGGGCACAACTTGGAATGCGATCGTCGTTTCGCTACCAGCTTGGAAAACCGTCAATTTCTACACCGGCGGCACCTCACTTCTACGATGGGGTAAAAGAAGACGATCAGGTCTTGAGGGGAAACACCGGCCGCTGAAAGCTGCGCGTTGACGCTCCTTAGGGGCAACGTTCGGCGAATCAGACCAGTCGACTAGGCACCAATTCATGAATGTCTGGAACAAAAGTTCCTTCTGCATGGCGTGTTGCCCACAGGAGGATACTCTCGTAAATCATCGTCCATGTTGGAAGTATCTTTAGGTTCGGGCGATATACCAAAGTGGTCTGATGGTGGGTGTGACAGTTGCGTGGCCTCCAGCCCATACGGCCGTGACAGTGACCGACCGCCAAACGCCCGGAACACCCGCCATTCTTTCGCACGTCATGAACCAGTGCGCTGTGCAGAGAGATAGCACGGCTTGAGACCACCGTACTGTTTCCAGGACCTGTATGTTGTAGAAACGGGAGAAAACGACGATGAAGCGACCTGGACAGCCGGGCACGGTAGCTACCCATGTAGATGGGAGAAGGCTGGGCAAGAGAAAGAGCACACCGTGTGCTCCCAGGCGCCAGGAACCGGCTCTGGATAGGTGCCCCTCGCCTAGGAGAAGCGAACCAAACACTACATGCGCGCCCCCGGGGTTCTTTTTCCTGGGTTTGGCTTCAGCATTCTGACGTCGAGGAAACGCGTCAGACCAGCGCCATCCCGAGCAGCAGCAGCAGCAGCAGCTAAAGCCGGATCGGGTATGCACCAGCGGGACGCCATATAGTGCCAACCACACCTCTGCCGACCAAGGAATGGCACTGGATAAGGCCAAGGATTATGCAGGACGATAGGTCATAGGTGAAAGAGCGGGAGGGAGAGGTAGGTGGTGGGGATGCAGAGGTAACGTTGTGCACCTCGCGCTTGATGTGTAACTTTCGACCATCGTGTAGTCTCTCGTTGGCCTCCATAAGATAGCAACGGGATGGAAAGTGAGCAGAAATCAGAAATGACAAAAGGCGCAAAGAGCTATAGTCATCCAGCTATACTCGCAATGGAGAATGATTTGTATGTATCATGAAACAAGAGAGGCCTTGGCAAAGAAAACAGAACAACTCACTCACCCGCAATGGGAGATAGACGACCGTAGACGCCAGTCGGTTCAACGAACTGTTCGTCCGCTCTTGGCCCTGGACATCGAGCTTGGGTAGTGTAACGCAAGTACCGACTAGCCTTCTGCTATGAGCATGCTGGCATTGGTATGCAAAGGGCCTGAATGGTAGAAAGAATATCACACTCGCGGAGCATACGCATGTACAGCCTCAACTTACATGGGTACCTAGCTGCCACGGTCTCGATAACGCTGACAAGCACAACAACGAGGCTGAACCTCCCCAAGAGCGAGATGCATTCATGATATATCTTGACACAAGTTAGAATGTAAGACGACTGTATGCTTTACTGGACTAAGATTCGTGATTGTCACAGAGATGATCGCTTGCGATGACTCCCGTGGAGATCATCCTTGCCTGGAGTGCACACATGGAGAAGATAGAGAGGAGAACGGCCAAATCCAGGCCAAGCGAACCACTGTATGCCTCAAGTTGCCTCATTTTAGAGCTCCTCTCCACAGGACACGATTATGCGCGTGCCTGTCGTCGATGTCAACGCAATGCATGGAGTTCGGATGAGGCCAGGCCATGGCACTGCAAGTGAGCAGGGGCGAGCGAGTCCTCGTGAGGACTCGAATCAACCCCCTTTCTAACCACGCCATGCTCACAGAAGCTTTATGCGCCTTTCGCTAATCGAAAGATGATGCTGATACACAATCCATAAGCCAACTCATCAGCCATCGATAATTGCAATCGTCGGAGCTGTAATTAGAACTGCCTGTCTCGGACCCCTGCTACAGACCCAGCTCGAACATGGCAGGCTTCTAGAAGGGGTCAAAGCGCGCCGAAGGCATGAAAATCCACCACCAGGATTGATCCAGCTGTCATCCCGCCTAGGATATTAGCAGGTTTCAGATTCAATGAGCCCATCGTAGGACGGGATCCTCTGATTCGGCAGACTGAGTGCTGCCCAGCGAGGCAGCCCATTTAAGACGGCTACGAGATTCATGCCGCACTTCACCTCCATCAGGCACGCCAGGTCCTGCCAGGACTTTCCGGGCCCCGTGCCGTTGAAGAAGCAGGTGGTGAGATGAGGGGCATGAACCGGGAAAACGTGTGCAGCACGCGGCACGGCTGGGCCAACAAATGCGACAAATGGGAAGCCGGCAAGGTGCAAGTAGGTCGGATAAGTGAGACATCGTGGATGAGCAGTGGCATGTTGGCTTGCTTGTACTCACTCACCCGAGGGAGGATCGCGGGCTGATGAATGTCTGTTCTGGAAGGTGGTGTGTCGTTCGTTCCTGAATAGGTCTGAGATCACCGTCAGGAACGTTATGACTACGAGATGGTTCACAGCGGCTTGGTAACACGATCGGCGTGCTTTGGTCATCTTCATCGACTAGTCCATCCTATCGCCACAAGACCTGTCAACTAATCAGCCAAAAGAGGCGATGCATTCTTGTGACGGAGGGAGCCGAGGTTGAAGGCGAGATTCTGGGCCCTCGCTGGCACGAAGTTAGCCCAAGAATAGTTCTTGTTTCCTGCTACTTGAAACAAACGAGTATGTCCAGACATTTGGCACAGAATCATTGCCAGCAACGTTGTGCAGACAGCCAACGCGAAGCGGAATTGGACAAGTCCGCACATGCATTGAGACTTGAAATCTGCCAAGTGGCGGAATGTGGAGTCTCTGATGTTGGGATATCTACTTCGTAGAAATGACACGAACATGGCAAGGATGCATGACCAAGGACAAGGTCCAGCCAGGTCTGAACGCATCTTCTGCAAGCCGCAGGGTGTGGCGGAACTCCCCACACCCAAACTCAAGACGCTTTAGCGGAGCCATTGGCAGAGGCGGGGTTTACTTTGCTTGGAGCAAGTCAAAGACGAGAACATCATTTTCAAAAAGAATTTGGAAACCAAAACGGGAATGTCCGGACTGAGAAGGTGATAGCACATGATGAGCTCGGACGAGAGCAGCATAGTCTCCAAAAACCAGCGTGGTTTAGTGTGCCTGAGTGGGTGAGCGTGAAGCTCATGCCGCCATGTGAAATCGTGGCAACAGGGAAAGTGACCCATGGCACACCTGCACGGCTGAATGAGCCGGTCTGTGCATATGCATCAACATTTATGAACTACAGCACTTGCTCGCCATGTGTCTCTGTAACGCTCTCGATCGTGTGAAGGTGTGCAGTGTGGCATGGAACACCGGGTGTGGGTGTAGGGAGGGCGTGAGAGCATCGAGAATGCACAATGCACATGCAATATGCAGTGAGCTGTGTGGGAGAAACCAATCCAGCATAGCCTTTTCCTCCCTTCTTCCCATGCCAGTCCAAGAACGGAAGTGCATTTTTCGGCCAACGACAGCAAATTGACCCGTTTGGGTTGCTGGCGTCATAGAGCGTCGCATTGCTTGCCCCAAGACACGCTCGATCTGGAGTCTTGAATAAGCAATGTCAGCGCTCCGTCATCAGTTCGTCTGCCCGCCACTTTGTTGACTGGATCAAAAGTCTGGCAGGTTAATTGCTTGCATAAGCCCAGCGAGTAGGGCCACTTGCTTTGTATTGCAGATAACAGACCACTTGGGAACCGGGTTATGCAATTTGAGGGATTCTGTTCGCCTGTACAAGGGTTATCGAGTGGATGTGGGCAGCACTTGGGATGAACCGACCCAAAGCGAGCATTGCATTGCCATTCTCGACCGTGCCTTTGAGTCGGCTTTAGGGCTGCCGAGACTGCTCGGCGAACGTTTGCACACAGCTGCAGAGATAGACGGAGGGTAAGAAGCCCTTAATTTCATCCATCGCTGTAAATGCCGGGAAAATGTGGCATCGTCGTGATGTTAAAGAGAGCAAAAATCAAATACAAATATCTGGTGCTGCTACACGGGGTGGTTTGATCGGAGTGTGCGCGGAGACGACGATCAGAACCGCTTCTTGGCTACCCACGAAGGCAACAGGGATATCAAACATAACCGCCATGTTAGCCGGCCTGGAGATGCAAAGTTGTGGCCTTCTAGAAAATTCGAGACCAGGTATGGCCACTGGAAGTGTCGTACCCCCAGGGTGCTTCCCGCAGATCAGCCACGATCTCGGAGACCAGACGGCTAAGGTTTGGACGAGTTTGAGGGTTGACCAGGGGCGTCAATGGACGGCATGACCTTGAGAAACTCTGAGTACATCGCACAGGATTTGTCCTAGACTCGAAGATTCATTCCGCAAAATCATGCTGCAAGACGTGGCCGTGAAAGATGCTCAACACTGGAGGCGTCAGCTTCGGGAAACCACATTCTGCCTGCTCAAGTCGATCTTGACAGCTGAGGTGCAGTGGCGTGCTAGCCGCCGGTGAGACTGCGCAAGAGAAGAATTCATGGAGCGTGAAACAAGTTGGCGCCAGACTCGCCCCGGGATGGACAAAGATAGAAGGCCTGCCTCTGTCCCGAGATTCGCTTTGTCTGGTCGTTGAAACAAGATGAATCAAATTGTCGCACCAGGGCTCTTTTCGGTTTCCCTTTTGGTATCTGCGCTGGTGGCAGGTGGGCCAGAGGCTCCCCGATTGGGAAGGGACAGACCCGGTTGTGGTGCGGCAGGCGAGACCAGACAGGTGACAGCGTGACAGGGTGCCTGTGCGACTCTGAGGGTGTGTGGTCAGCGCCAGCTAGCCCCGCCTAGAAATTGCCAGGTACGCCCTATGAGTGCGGGCTGAAGAGAACCTCAGGAGGGTGTTTTAGGCCTCTTGCTCCAGATTTCCAGGCATGTTAGTGAGCATGGGTCACGTCCGTCTTGCAGGTTGTGGGGAAAGAAACCGATCTAGAATTGAGCCCTCTCCCCAGCGCATCAACAGATTTGCGAACCGAACTCTCGCATGAGGTCCTATGTCTCGTCTCTTGACCCAATGATATCATACGGTGCGTAGTGGGGGACTCTCCTGTCTGCACACAGGGCATCGCCAGGATTCGCTCGCTTCGTCATGCGAGTGCTGCCTCGGAGCCATGACTGAAATTGCTCCTTCACTTATCAGGAAACGGCACGACGTAGAACTGGATTTTGCCATGTCTGAGCGCAATAGCAGTGTCGCCTCTGGGCGTGTGAAAGAGGGACGCCAGGTGACTGTCAGCGTCTGTCAGCGTTATGTCATGGCTGCTGATCCAAACCAGGAACAGGGTTAATGAACGGCCTGCGCCATCCCAGCCTTGATCTGCTGGGCCGCTCCCATTCTAGAACGACTGCGTAGGGCCGCTCTGCCGACAGCAGGTCCTTCTCCAGCTCGGAGCTTCTCCAACAACCCCTGGGTCGGAACATGCCTGTCAGCCAGTGCGACAATGCTGGACCATGACGGCAGTGTGAAACTGGGGAAGGGATGATGGAAGCTTTCGAAGATCTCGAGGACGCGCACACAAAGCTTCGATGCTACGGGGAATGATCAAGGTCCGGCCCTAGCATCCTCAATCGAAAACCCCACTGCCTCCATGATTATCACTCATACCTGGGATGTGCAAATGGCGCATAACGTCGCTTCTCGCTCTTGTGTGTCTGATCTCCTCAAGCTTAGTTCTGCCGAAACTCCAGGTTCGCGTTTTTTTTGTCAGCACCACACCACAGCAGACGCCGTGGTATACGGGGTGGGAATAGCAAGTTATCAGCCCATCGAGCCTTTTCTCGAAATCTAGACTGCGTAGGACTGCTCTTGGGAGTTGAGGACTCCTGTCGACGGAGACCCTCCGGCCGATGGGCTGACAGGACGAGCGAGCTGCCAATTTGCAGGCATAATCCGTCCTTTCCTGGAGCTGGACCCCAAGGGACTATTTCCAGTAGCAGATCTGTCTTAATTGCCAGGTCGTATCGGCCCTACCTCAGGATGTGAACAATGGGCACCGACCCCGGTATTAGCTTCATTTATGGAAATAAATTGGCACACGCCATATGGCCTTGACCGCGACACAGAAGCGGATGTTGATATGGCAGTCCCTTAAAAATGGCTTCCCCAAAACCAACATGCAGACTTGTTGACACGGTGCGAACTCATCTTGGAGGCCATCAGGACCGCGTGGTCGAAAGGATGGGCGACATGAGGTGCATTAGCGGCGTGGCAATTGCTGTACCTGAAAATCGGCCATGTGGACGCACGAACACCCATGAACTATGTGTGTGTGCGTGTGTGCATGTGTGCATGTGCGAGTGTGTCTGGAGCCTTTTGACGTCCCCTTACACGTCTGGGTGGCGGGGCCCCTGGCGTGAAAGTCGCTTCGCAGGCCACGGCCGTGGTCTTGCTGCCAACGACGAGGCTTCACGAATGGCCATGAAAAAGTTGGGGTGATCTGCTCTGTGGTCCATCTGTTCCCAGACCACTCCAGTCCCGCGCTCGGGCGGATCTGATTCTGAGGGATTTTCACTGTTGCTCCTAGAGATCAGATCCTTACCATCGTAGATTCGTAGTGGCTTGCCGACCTGTGATCTACTATCTTGATCCTTGGCTGAGCTAGGTGGAAAAAACTACCACTACGGAGTAGGTAGGTTAAAGAGGCATCATGACTTGATGTCCTTGGATGCGGTCCTCGCTCGGCCTCACGACCGTTAGCGCGCCCCGCCCACGACGACATCGATGAAGCATGATGAATCTCGCCTGGACGTCCATTCGAGGTATGGCTTGATTCGGAGATTTGTGCAAGAAATTGGAGGGTGCATCGGCAGCGCGAGCGTGGAGAAGCCGTCTTCAGGAAGCTTGCCGTCTCAACATTCAGGTCGAATGCCAAGAACAAAATCCCCGGAGTGCCATTCCCGTCCTGCTTCTTCCCAGGGACTGCCTACCACACAGTACCATCTCCAGAAATGCTGTCAACCTTTGTTCCCTTCCCCGCCATCCCATCATCTCCAGCCAGCCGGCCAGCAATTGCGGGTGGCGGATGACGGATGGCCTGACCCGGGATATGTCCGTTGCCGGGTTTCAAAACCAAACCTGGGCGGCTTGGGGTTGTTCACACGTATATCCAGATCAGACGAAAAGAGCGCCGCGCACCGGCCACACCTTGCACAAAACCAAAGCATGAATGCGAGTGCTGTAAGATCAGACGCTTTCGGCACCGCCGTTTATGCTGTTGTCGAAGTGGCACCCCGCACAGACGGATGGGGTCCGGAGAGAATGCAGGAGGAGGATTCCCTCACACCCAAGATGCCAGACAGAGGATCTACTCAGCATCTTGTCGCTGGCGTGACCAAGGAGATGGAGATGAAGGGAAAAAGAAGCGGCCAGGTACCTCGAGCTTGCAAGTCGGTATCTGAGAGCGGGATGATGGGCCCAGGAGCCAAGACCTTTGACCCTGGTCATACATGGAAGCCTTTCTAGACGGAAGCCCTTAGCACCGTTGCCCATGAAACCCTGCCAGGTCGAAAAAGTACCTACTGGAGGTACCTTTGACAAGATTTAGTCCTTCTCTCGCTCTGTCTTTTGGTCTCTCCTACACAATTTCCTTTGGCGATCCTCGGCTTCTAGGCATTGATTCTTTGCCTTTCATTCCCCAACAACAACAGGAAAATAAGAAGGAAAAAAAAGCAGCACCAAACGTTCAAGGTCCTTCAAAGTCGCCTGACCGGGCTGCTGTCTGTAGGGCCAGGCAAGTGCGTAGCAGCTGTCAAAATCTTGGTTCGTCTCGGAAGGCCGCCGGAAGTACAGGTACCCTGGACCGCATCCCGCTCCATTTAGCCAGACAAGCGCACCCTGGTCCTTGAAAGTGCCGGCTACCACCAGCCTTTCGACATGATTGTCACCGCCGCCGCCGCCGCCACTGGTGCCAGAACGCCTCTCCCACCACCCAACCCATTTGCGAGCTGTTCGTCTCAAGCCTCCTGCTGGCAGGCTGACCCGCTCCCCATCGATCGTAAACCAGGCCAGCTGGTTCTCGGTTACGCAGAAGACATGTCAATACCCTGCCTCATGCAAGCCCTCAGCGGCTCACCTGGCGGACGGTCTTTATTTTAAGCACTTGAGCAAACAACAGAAAGCAGGAAGAGCGGCAGCAGCAAATCGAGGGTGCCTCTTTCCCCATCACCTCTCAATTGGATGTTCCTGCCCTCGTAAGATTGGGTTGTTCTTGTAGAGGAGAAAAGCCCATCTCATCCTGGTGGGTACTAGCAGCTCTGGCCGGCTTGGACCAAGCTCCCTCCTCCCCTTGTCCATCGCCTTCTTCTTCTCTTTGTTCTCTGTTTTACTCTTATTCTCGCTCTAGCCTGCTTTACCCACCCTACCCTGTCTGCATCGAGGTTTGGTACTTCCGATCCATACAGATACAGGGGTGCAAGGGGTTGTGCCGCTCCAGAATTGTAATCTACGAAGCCGGACACCCTACCTACTTCGAACCTTTGCGTACCTTAGTAGGTGGCTACCTACCCTGGTGTGGGCTCTGCCGGAGGAGCCTTTCCCAGGCCACGGCCGAAGGACCCTTGCGCAATGGGGGAGTCCAGCAGCTCCTTGTTCATGCCTGGGATGCAGATGCTCGAGCCTATGGGGACACACCCCCCCTCCCCCGGTCACAGCAAGACATCATCGTTCACCAAGGCCGCTCCCGACTGGCTACTGCTTGTCAATCATATCAGAATCCCTCCAGTCTTATTATCGCTGGCTGTTGCTTGTCCATTGCGACTCTCTGACCTTCCTTTCCTCTGCCATTACTTTGTCGTTAACAGGCACTTATAAGCTATCGTTTTCCCACTCGTTCCCCTCCTCCCATCCCATCTCGAACTCGTGTGACCGGTCCCAGGATATCTTGCTGCTCAACTCGGACCACACCTTGCGGATTTCGTCATCGGGCGCATCGGACGTGGACAGTGTTATCAGTATCTCTCGGAGCATCGAACTACTCGCCGCCACTTCTCCCAGTGTGTGAGCGGCTTCGTCACTATCTTCTCTCTGCCCCTCAGCCACCGACCATATGACCAGTCACCCTGCATCCATCATCCCGAACTCTTTGCTTCGCCATCCGAAGCCAAACCACGGTTCCTGAGAAACTTAAAATTGGACCACCTGCGTGCGCTGCGGCTCTGGGAGGAAGCAGTACCCACGCCAGCCGGAGCTAGAGATCTCGGGGCCGTCCTTGGAGAAGGTCTCCGAATGGTCTGGCTGCCAAAACAACCCACGCGAATTTGACGCATCAAGGCGTCTTAGACACCTAGAGATCTAGCGCACAGCCTGACGCAGACTCACGCTTCGGAGCAGCTTTCTCTTGGCGGATACGAAAGAGTCAGCCGCCTCGAGAGCATTTGGCAGCCCAAAATCTTCTCAAAACAGCCTCGGTACGCACTGTCGAGGACGTGGCCAAAAGCCATCCATTTTGCCATACGGAAGAGGCTATCTCTCGACCTCGGATCCTCAAATGTGTTCCCTTTCTTCGCTACCATTCAAAAATCCGACAGCCAACCACAGGCTCAACTTCATCACGAACAGCCCCAGACTCAACTTGGATACTGACAGCTACAGATTCAACTTCAAGACCACCACCAAAAACAGACTCAACCTCAACACGGACAACGACAGACTAAACATGTTGCACGATCCGAATGAGGATGACTACACCCTCCACGTCCGACAGCAGCCCCTCACGGCCAGGGTCGTGGTGGGCAAGGACAAAGGTGAGAGTTCAAAACGACGGGAACATCTTTTCTTTCCGACTTTTCTTTTTCTTTTCTCTCCATGCCAGCCCCTCCCTCTGTTTCTTGTCATCGCTGTCAAGGCAAGGACAAACTGACATTGCTTTCGATGCAGACCGGAAGCCCGTCGATCCTCCACCTATCATCCAACTCGAAGTCAGCACCAGAAAGGATCCTGCCCAGCACTTTCTTCAAAGTCAGTCCATCTCAGCTGAACCTAACCTATGGCGGAAAATGGGCCCAGCGTCTCTGACACACTGATCGCCACAGGTCCCTACTACTTCATGTCGTGCGCTCTGGTGCCTGTCGAGGGCGGTCCCGATCCAAAGCCCAACCCTCTCGTGGGAACTATTGTCTCCTCTCTGCACCGCCTCAAGGACACCAACAACCAAGACGGCGGCTTCTTCGTCTTTGGCGATCTGAGCGTCAAGAATGAGGGCACGTTCCGACTCCGTTTTACCCTCTTCCAGATGCAGAACAACGAGTGCCTTCAGATCACCAGCATAACCTCTAATCCGTTCGCGGTCCATACCGGCAAAAACTTCCCCGGCATGTCAGAATCAACATTCCTCACCCGGTCCTTCAGCGACCAGGGCGTGCGGCTACGGCTGCGCAAGGACTCGCGCAGCATGACGACCCGGAAACGAAACGCCCAGTCTGCCGACCTCTCGCGGGCAACAGAGCGCAGGAGCTCTGAGCCCAAGGACACTTCTTCTCTCCAGGCTGCAACCTACTCGCCGCTGGGAGCTCGGCAGACCAATGGGCAGCAAAGCCCCGCTGACTACTACACCGGAGCCCAGGCCTATCCTGACTATGGCGAGACCCCGCAGAAGCGACAGCGGACGACGACGACGACGACGGCCGACCCTGGCCACAGTAGCAACATCTATACAGGATATAGCCTGCCCCAGTATGACGCTAGGAACTACACTGGCCTCCAGCCGAGCTACTCAAGCACGTCCATCCCGCAGAACATAGCCCTGACGATGCCCCCGAGCTCGGGCTCGCCGTACCTGCAAGCGGGCCCCTCTGCAGGATTCATGTATTCGACTGGCTGGCCTGACCCTGCAGAAGAGCAGAGGAGGGGATGGGGAACTGAGCGGAGTTGAGGAGCAATCTGCACTCCTATTTTCTTAGTACGACTTGAAATGCTGGTTGACTTCCTTGCTTGGTTAAGACCCGGCACTCTTATTCATGTTCGCACCTTGACTTCTTGGTGGCGTCCTTTGCTGAGGACGAGACTCTTCATCTTGTTTTCTCGTCTCGGCGACTTGCTGACGGATGTCATTGACTGCTTTTCTTCTCTTCTTCTTCTACTACCTCCATTCTTCAATGCTTTTGGGTCTTGAACACCCTTGCTTGCTTTTGTTTTCGACATTGACTGTCCAAGCAGGGTGCATTTGGACTTTTATTGCATTTTCTTTCTTTTCATTCTTCTTTTTAAGACTTTACTCCTTTCTGTTCTCCATTTTCCCCTTATTTTCCTTTTTCATTTTGTGGCTGCTGGCACTATACCCCTTTCGTTGCTTGCGAGTCCCATTCGGATTGGGAACTCTTGTCGAATTGCATAGAACAAACAGTTCAGTTTCGAATATGACAGGCGCGTGTTCCTGATGCTACGATTTCCTTACTTTCTTTTTTTTTCTCTTGCCCTCCAGAAGGGATGGAAAGGGGCGTTGGTGAGCTTGTTATATGTGCGGATCGTGCCCTCATCTTGGATGGCAGAACGAGGACTTGGGGCCAAGGGAAGCAAGGGCTCACGACTGGCCGGAAGTTGGGCGAGGACACCAAACGAGAGGATGATAGAGGATGATATCGAGAATCAGCTTCTTGTTTGCGAGTCTTGGGACTAGCGTCGCGAACCGGGAAAGACGTGGTCGGGCCCAGCAGCCTGGCAGACCTGGCATTGCAGCCACCGTCTCGGATGCGGGCAGGGAGGGTGGGCTCCGATTGGCAAATGGGAAAGGATAAAAAAGGACTCCTCCCGGTCATCTTGCCCATTGGCCGGTAAGGGAGGGTCTACGGTGGCTACTTTGGCCGGCGTTCGGGTGTGGGTTGGTTCTCACGTCTTTGAACATGGATGCCGTGCGCGCCATCTTGGGCGTCGCGATTCAGGCAGGTCTCATGGGGCAGAAGGAACATGCGGGAATAGAAGTAAAAAAGTAAGCCTATATACTTGAAGCCCAAAGCTATCAAAACACTGCCGTCTGCGTGACCGATGCCCAGTTTTGCTCGCCGTGTGTTTACTGTTTTTGGTGGTCGTCAGGTACGGAGCATGACTTTGTGATGGACTCGGCCATGTTTCCCCCGGCAAGCTGACTGCTGTTTTGACCCAAAGCTCTATCTTGTGACTCGAGCTGCTCGTGCGACTTGTCCACTGGCTGTGCTTTTTGAGATGGTCACTCGGGTTGGCGGAGACATAGCACAGATGCTGCTCGCTATCTGGCCAGGCAGGATCTCTATGGAGTGCGACCTTTAGACGAAAAAGAGGCTTTGACTTCTTAGCTTGTCATTGAATCAAGGTTCTGGGTGGGCGGGCGCGCATCGTTCCGCTGTCAAAGACAAGCCCAGGTCCAAGTCCCGTCGCCGCCACCTTTGAAAAGCTCCCGCGAAGTCAGCAACTAACAAGACAAGAGACAACACTGGGACTGTTTTCTTCATGCAAGCAGGGTCCAGGATATCTGCATCTGGTGCGCCAGAGTTAGGGTGCGTTCGGAACTTAATTGCCCTATCGGCTCGGCACCTTTGCATGAGAAGACCCTGCAGCAGCATCAACAGGGTGGGTTTTCATCTTGGAGGACCGACCTAGGTACCCTACGGAGGGAGGTTTTTTTTAAGTTTGGGCCGCTGTGGCATGTATCTCTGCCTAACAGATGAGCTGTGGTTGAACTGAAACTTGGGGGGATTACTTTTTAGCTCTCTGCTCAGCACCCACCCCATAGCGGCCAATTAAAGTGGTGGGTCCGGCACCCTGCCCCCGCGAGATTGGGGATCTGATGCTTCCAGACTTTATCTCCTGATGAGGTCGCGCTACGGTGACCGTCCCCCTTTTTTTTTTCTTTCTTCTTCATCATTCGGCGCGCCCACACGACAGCGAGTTGGCCAAACCGACGATGGGTTCAGGTACCGTAATAAGAGAGGCCGAAGGCCAAGGTTGAACCATCGCAGCAGTCCCAGCGGCCTGCCGTCTGGTTGGACCGGCATTTCGGCGTTGTGGGCCATGACTCGAGCCAGCTCCCACAAGCTTTTCTAGACCGGCATCGCCGGGCCAGTCCGTCAGGGCTTGACTAGGTGGCCCGGGATGCGGCGGTGTGAACTGTGCTTAAACTCCGAAAGCAGAATCTGCGCCTAATGGTGCCATTAATCAGCCCTGCCCGACACAGTTCTCTCCTTAAATAAGCTCTACCTCCCACCCCCGGTCCGGCGTTAGGAGAGGGGGCACCGGGGAAAGGAGCGATGCTTTATATCTTTTGGCATGCCCACACACCTATCCGGGTACAACCTTCTTTTGACATGCTCCTGTTGCGTCCGTCCCCCCCTTTGCTTGACGACCTTTTCTTTTCCCTTCCTTGGAACGCCGCCGTTGTCGCTGTCGTAGCAGGGGAAAGAACCGGACCAGCGGCAAGACTGACTTGACCGCATAATTACATGTCCGCCTGGCTCCGCAGCCCGTTCCTGGGCCGGCCGGCTCGCCCGGACTCCTCGGCCCCCGACTCGGATGACGCCGCCGCCGTAGCCGCGCCGGCGGCAGGCGAGACGGCGGCGCTGCAAATCGGCCCGCTGGCCCCGAGCGACTCGTTCACGGCGCACCAGCTCTTCTACGTGTTCGGCATCGACGGCGTCGGCGCCATGATCCTGTCGGGGGGGATCAACTTTGGCATTGCTTGTGGTATGTTAGGCTCCTTATGTCTTTTCCCCCAAGCTCAGCATGCCGTGTCTCCTGGGACAACAAAAAAAAGGAAGAGATGCAATGGGACTGACTCGCGCGGTGTGTGACAACCCCCCTCGCACAACAGCAATGTACGCGAACCAGGACGTCGAACGCAACCCGATCCGCCTCTTCCAGCTGCCCAACACGCTCGCCGGCGACGGCGCCGTCACCATCGTCGTCCAGTGCCTCGTCACCTGGGTCATCGAGCTCGTCCTCGTCACGCGCGACCTGCGCGCCGGCGGCGTCCAGCCCGTCGGCTTCGTCCCGGCGCCCGAGAACCCGGGCTGGCTGCTGCGCGCGCTGCTCGCCCTGCCCGAGGACACGGACACGGACCCCGACGCCGCCGCCGCCACCACCACCACACCCGCGACGACCGACACCGTCGAAGCCGCGGCGGGCACCGCACACCAGCCCACACTCGGCGGCGACAAGTTCTGGTCCGCCCGGCGCTGGGCGGCCCTGCTGGCGGCGCAGGTCCTCGCCGCCGTGGTGCCGAGCTTCTTCCTCCTCTGGGCCCCCGCCGTCGGCATCCTGACGGCCGTGGGGCGGCGCCGGTTCGACGCCGGCTGGGGGTGGGACTGGTACTTTGGCCGGCGGTGGGCGCCCGAGGTCTTCAAGCTGCTGTTCGGGGGCCTGCTGGCGCTGCTGACGACGCCGCCCGTCGTGCTGTTCTGGCTCGTGCGGTGCGGCTGGGAGGTGCGGGCGAAGGAGCAGGTCGTCGTCGTCGATGGCGACGGCGACGGCGACGGCGGCCGGTCGGGGTCCGGGTCGGGGTCCGGGTCGGGTGCTGCTGTTGGTGGCGGTGGCACTGCTGAAGAAGCTGGGGGGGACGTGGGAGGCGAGACGCAATCATGATTTCTTAATTTTCTTTTCCCGGTCATGAACGATACCCCCGGTTGACTGTTGGGCTCGCCAACATCCAACCCCGTCCCCTGTTGGAAGCGGGCTGATCAAGACCTTACAACATACCATATAATCGCAGGCTCTCTGGCACGAGCCGCTGCCTTGATAGACTCATGGGTGCAGATATAAAATAAGAAGAGGATCATATAGATATATCTTTCTCGGCCATGATATCATGAGGAGTTTGGAGAGGCGAGCACCAGCAAGAACTGAGAAAAGTTGATGATTGACACATTAAAATGCCGCGCGACGGCGACATGAACTACATATTATATATATAATGTTATACCAAGACATATGGCCACCGCTCCTTGCCCTGTGCGAATACCCACTCCTTCATTTCCCTCCATCGTCTCGTCAAAGGAAAGAAAAAGAGGATGCTGTTCTCCGTGTGTTGTGTAAGTGTGTGTGTGTGTGTGGGTGGTGTCGAGGTGGAAGTGACGTGACTTGATGGGATGTGTAACTAGTAACTAGGTGTTGGTGTGTATGTGTCTTTTGCCGGCCCCCCCGGGAAATACAAAAAAGGTATCTAAAAAGAGTCAAAAAGGAGGAGTATTAAATAAAATACACAAGGGTTTTGGTCAAAAACTCTTTGGCGCCTCGCGGCTCTTTGCGGTGTTTCGGTGGTATAAAACTGCGCGGAGGGAAAATCAGACCCAGCAAAAGACCCATTGGCTTCGAGTAAAAGGCAGAGAAGAAAGTATAGAAAAAAGAAGAAGAAAAAAAGAAGCAGAAATTAGCAAAAGGGGCAGTCGTTCGTAAAGAGCTCTCTGCGTGTGGTGGTATAGACGTAAAGTGTGAAGGTGTAAGTGCGTGCATGCGTACGTGCGTTCGTTGTTGTGGTGTTGTGTGTTTGTGTGAGTGAGTGAGTGATATGTGAGTATATGGCTCCGTCCGCCAACGTTCGGTTGCACATCCACAGTCCCTGTTTGCCCTGTCCCGTACCCGGCTCGTCATATGTGTTGAGTGTGAGAGAGAACCTCGACCTCCCCCCAAGTCTCTCACACTGTTCATTAGCTGTCTTCGCCTGGGACTCTATAACCCAGCGTTCATTACTTCCTCACACCCACCCGTGCTCATTCTCCCGTCACGTCATCTCTTTTCACATCGGAGACACATTGGCAGAAGAGGCAGCAGCAGCTTGCTGCTCCACCCTCGACACGCAGTTGCGCACGTCGGCCGAGTTGAAGCCCTCGGGGTACCGCCTCTCGAGCTCGAGGCGCTCGGCGCTCTTGGGCTCGCCGTCGCGGATGCGCACCTTCTCGAAGAAGACGTAGGCGGCGTAGAAGACGCCGCTCGTCGACCCGGCCGTGGGGCCCTGGAGGGCGAGGAAGCGCGACAGCTGCGCGCCCTGGAAGCGCCGGCCGTCGTGGAACGAGGTGGCGATGGCCCGCAGGAAGGCGGCCTGCGTGATGCCGCGGTGCGACAGGAAGGCGCAGATCTTGGCGCGCACGGCGTCGCACGTGTCGTGCACGGGCACGCTGTTGGTCTCCTCGCCGGGCAGGTGCACGAAGCGCACGTCGAACGGGTTGGGCGGGAACGCGGCCGAGGGCGACGACGCCGACGGCGTGGGCGACGAGGACGACGGCTTGATGCTGAGCCTGCCCAGGCTGTCGAGGTCGCTCCGGCGGCCGGGGGCGGCGGCGGCGGTGGCGGTGAGGGGACCGCGGCGACTTATGCTGCTGCTGCTGCCGCCGCCGCCGCCCGGCCCGCCACTGCCGAGAAGCTGGTCTTGCTGCTGGTGCTGCTGCTGGTGCTGCGGGTCCTCATCTTGCTCGAGCAGGCCGCCGTCTGACCTCCGCGGCTTCTTGGACGGCGAAGGGAAGTAGGTCTTCTTCTGGAGCTGGTGGGCGCCCCAGTGCTTGAAGGGGTCCGACTTGCGCTTGCGCGAGGTGGGCGACAGGGCGTAGTCGACCTCGATGTTGGCGGACAGCGTGCGCTGGTGGTGGTGGTGATGGTGGTGATGATGGTGGTGGTGGTGGGCGGCGGCTGCTGACGGGGCCAGGGCTGCTGCGGCCGCGGAGGAGACATGCAGGTCTGGCGCCGCAGGATGATGCAGCGAGGAGGAGCCCTCTCCTGCATGCGGGGATCCTTCCAATGGTGAAGCAGCCAAGTGGGACGGCAGTGCTGCGGCCTGGGGGACGGCCGGCAGCGCCTCCCGGGGGCCGAAAACCTCGCGGAAGCTCGGTAATGACTAAAAAGGCGGGCGTGTTGGTCAGGTTTTGTCTATATAAATAGATGGGGAGGCGGGCAACGAAAGAAAAAGGAAATCGCAAAAGAGAGAAAGGGGTGGGCCGGTCGCGGAGGAGTAGCTGCAATGTATGCGCGGATGCATGCATTGTCTGCAGGGCGCCGACGACGAGAATAGATCAGACGGGAGCCGAGGGGCGCGGCGGGCGCGTACGTACCTGGTTCTTGGGGCGAGACTCTGGGTCCTGGCTGGGGTAAAAGGTTTCGAAACGGCCTTGGTTTGCTGCATGCTCCAGGTGCAGGCTGTTCAAAGACTCTGCGCGCTTGTGGCCGGACATGAGTCCGGAGGAGGGGATGTTGACCGACAGACTTGTCATGGGAAACCGGTGATGGTGGTCGACCATCCTCGGCGGCGCGGTACGACTGGACAGGCGAAGGCGAAGGTCTGCCATGCGTCGCCGTCCGTCGGTGGGACGAGGATCCAGGCAGGTTCACGTCACGCAGTCGCGAGTCGTCGGCAGGGCGGCCGGACACGGAGGGGGAGGGGGGATGGGGTGAGAACACACAAGGGAAAAAAGCGCGGCGGCTCCCTGTTTCGAGTGCTGGCTGGCAGCAGTCGGGCGGCGCTTCCAGACTCGACGACGATTTTGGATGTTTTGCCCCGGCGCTGTCGCCAACCGTGAGTGAGGGGACCTTTGCTTGGGTTCGTTCGTCGGCGATCTCACGTGAGCTCAACGGTAGGAAAGCAAGCTCCTGATGAGCTCAGCTCGTGATCCCTGGAGAAAAAAAGGCCGGAGCAGGGATGGGCGGCGGCGTCACGCGTGTGTGGGCTGGGCGACCCGCGGCTGAGGAGGAGAGGAGACGGAGCGCGGGAGAGACAGAGAGACAGGGACAGGAGGGAGAGCGAGACAAGAGACAGAGGACCGCGTCGCACGCTCACACAAACACGGCGGACCAGGTACTCGATCAGCACCGGAGTCGACGAGGATGGTCGTCCTTGTCGTGTCGTCGACGTCGTCGTCGTCGATGTCGTCCAAAGAGAGGAAGTGACAGAGGGACTTGGTACCCGACTGTATCATGCAGACACTTTAGGTAGATTGGAATGTGGAATGAGCCGATGCATGCAGCTGTGCTGCAAGATCCTTGGGGTCGGGTGCGGCAACCCTGGGGGGGCTGGATTGGTGCGATGCAGGGACAGGACCAGGACAGACAGATAGACAGGTCGGGGGGGTGTGCAGTGGTGTGTGTGGTTGGTGGGAGCGGGTGGGCATGGAGATGGAGTGGTGGCATGGGTTGACGGGTGGATGGGGATGCGAGTGTGGATGGATCGACGGATATGAGAGGCATGAGAGACATGAGAGACACGACAGTCAGTCATCATCAGTCACCTTGGGAGACTACACAGCAACCAAAAGGCAAAAGCAGGCGGATCAGCAGCCAGCATCAACACCATCCCCCACAGGACTACCTCGTAGATGGCTAGACTTCGGCCAGACAGAGAGGAGCCGCGGCGACGCTATTCCCCTTGTACAGACCGTGTACAATAATTTGTATACAGATGGGGCATCGATCGTCTTCCTAATTTCGTAAATTGGTACAGTCCCCTCTCCAAGCGCCTTGGTGCGCCTGGACCCGGACGGCGAAACAGCAGAGTGGCCTGTGCTGTTGTATTGGATTTTTGGTTTTAGATTTGATATGATCCGCGATATTGTTTCTCTCGTGTGTCTTGTCTCTTGTCTCTCTGCCTCTCTGCCTTTCCACCTTGCTCTCTCACACACGCGCATCTCCCCCATCTCTCGACTGTATCCGATGTCCATGTAGTTCGTTAGCGTGGCGTGATAGATGATCGGTACTCTAGCTAATATCCTCTCTCTCTCTCGTATGGGTGTGTACCCGCGTCTCGACTGGCTGTCTTTCTTTGCTTTTGTCGATCTCTCTGGCATTAGGCCCGAGTGAACTTTGGAGTACGTACTTTGTATGCATATCTCTCTCTCTTTCTCCTCTCTCTTCCTCTTATCACACACACACTTCCGTTCCTCGTGTGTTTTCTTCTCCCACTTCCCTTCCCTTCTCTTCCCTTTACTGATGCATGCCTATTTCACTCGACTGTCCTGTCTTGCCGCTGCACCTCTCCCCAGAGAAAACAAACTTTCCCTCTCTCCCTTTTTTTCAGCTCCCAAAGCCGGCATCCCTGTCTCATTACCCACCCGAGCCTCCACTCACACGCACCAAGTGACCGATTTATTGCTGGTACCTGCGCCGGACCATTCTGACGGGCTCCACCGGCTCAACTGTAAACAAGTTGGCGGATTATTTAGTGGCCGAGATACCCGCAACCGGGGCCGCCCACTGGCCCCTGCGCCTGAAACACGGCGCCAGCAGTGTTTGAGAATCACTCCAGTGCACTCAGGGCTGATCACTGGGGGCCCAGAATGCTGGGATTGATCACTCATCATCAATCCTCTCATCCTCAATCCTCACCACCAACCACGACAGTGGTTCCTGTTCCTGTAGTTATGCAGAGGGACTGCTGCGATCATGGCGCATTGACTGGATTCCTTGCGTGCGAGTATGCGCGTGACAAGTGGTGTTGAAGGCTTCCAAGGTTGCTTCCAATCCTGATGCGTAGAATCAAAATCACTCAGGGGAAATGGGCATCGAAAAGTGTAGTTAGGGGTGTGAATGCTCAACCCTCATCAGGAGAGTGATCCATCATCCTCATCCGTCATGATCCGTCATCCTCTACCGTCCGTCACCGCCATCCTTCTGCGTTCATGCATCTCCTCTATCTGAAGCATACGAGTTGCCCGTTTCGTTGATCACTGCCGACCTCGACTCCAGACTGCAGTGCCAAGCCTGCGAACCCATCGACGTCCTACACACTAACTGGCCTAGTCCGACAGCTCAGACAGGTCAGACAGGAGCCTAATGATCCCAACTGCGTCCAACTGTGCGTCCAACTGCGTCCAACTCCACGCCCTGCTGGTCCTGCCCAGAGCCTCTCTCCGCCAATCTGCACTGGCACCTCATCTCGACCACGTTTCATCCCATCTGTCTGTTTCAGCCCAGATCTACGCATGGCCTGTCGACCATCAGGAGATCACCCGCTTTCCATCGTCCTTCTGTGCTGTCTTCTCGCCTTACCATGCCTGTCCTCGTACACGACCCCTCGTCGGCCACCCCTGCGCGGTGGGCGCCTGTGGGTGTGTCTGTCGCCTCTGTCGCCTCTTCTTGCCATCTTCGAAGCACGATGCTGGTTTGCTGAAGACTGTCTTTGACCGTCATCCCTATCCCATCCCTGAGATGTAGTCCACATCTTGCCGCCGCCCATGCTCCTTGCATATTGGCGATCTTGCTCTGCCCACGACGGCCTGTCTCGCCATCTTTCCACCACCCCGGTACAGTCCACTCATTCTTCCACCTCTTCCCAGTCCGGCCAATGTCCGCGTTGTGGCCGTGAGGCTCAACCCATGGCAGCCCCCCTGCCTTTGTGCTTCTTCCAAGCCTATGGTTCATGAGACGACGGGAAGACGTCCCGACAGACATCTTGGCCTTGTCCACTTCGTCCGGAGGTCATATCCCAAGTGGAGATGTATACGGCGACCAGACGAGATGGCGATGATATCTGGACCCAGACTGGTTTGTATAAAGGTCGAGGAAGTCCTCCTCCCCTCGACCGTCTCCTTCTTGCTCTTCACCTTCATTCTGCAGCAAAGTCTTACATTCTTTTGAGCTTTCATCCCTTTCATTCCTTTTCTTTGCAAACCACTCGCTTCATTGACTGAAGACGCATCCGCTTCTTGCTACCCTCTTTCGTTCGTGATCTTCAGCCAAAAAAAAGAAACCGCCAGCCGGGACCAGCTCATTCTTGCCACCCTTTGCCTCTGCAAATCGACAGTCTCAACAAACATCCCTGCTTGAATCACCATGTCTTGCACGACCATGTCCAAGACTCTCCTGGCCGCCCTCGCTGGCGCTGCCACCGTTGCCGCCCACGGCCATGTGACCAACATCGTCATCAACGGCGTGTCCTCGGAGGGCTACAACCCATTCTCCTTCCCCTACATGCAGAACCCGCCCACCGTCGTCGGCTGGACCACGACGCAGACCGACAACGGCTTCGTGGCCCCGGACGCCTTCGGCACCAACGACATCGCCTGCCACCGCGGCGGCAAGAACGCCGGCGGCCACGCCGTGGTCGCCGCCGGCGACAGCGTCTCCCTGCAGTGGGACACCTGGCCCGAGTCGCACCACGGGCCCGTGCTCGACTACCTCGCCGACTGCGGCGCCGCGGGCTGCGAGAAGGCCGACGTCGCCTCGCTCGAGTTCTTCAAGATCGCCGAGGTCGGGCTCGTCGACGGCGCCAAGGCGCCCGGCCGCTGGGGCGACGACGTCCTCATCGCCAACAACAACAGCTGGATGGTCCAGATCCCCGCCGGCATCGCGCCGGGCAACTACGTCCTGCGCCACGAGATCATCGCCCTGCACAGCGCCGGCCAGGCCAACGGCGCCCAGAACTACCCCCAGTGCGTCAACCTGCAGGTCACCGGCGGCGGCTCCGACAGGCCCGCCGGCGTCAAGGCCACGCAGCTCTACAAGGCCTCCGACGCGGGCATCAAGTTCGACATCTACAAGGACAACCTCCAGTACCCCATCCCCGGCCCGGCCCTGTACTCGGGCGCCAAGGCCATCTCCCAGGGCACCTCGGCCATCACGGCCAGCACGACAGCCCTGACCGGCTCGGCCACTGCTGCCCCCGGTAATGGGAACGGAAACGGGAATGGCGGCGGTGCGACCACCTCCCCTGCCGCTCCGGCCAAGCCTACCAGCGGCAACGGCAATGGCAACGGAAACGGCGGCCAGGGTCCCCGGCCGACTGCCTCTGCTCCGGCGTCTAGCGTCGCTCCCCAGCCTGTGCCTACCAACGGCTGTGGCAGCTTCGCCCGTCGTCACCCCCGTGACATGCTTGCTCAGTAAGCATGAGGACGCGCCAGTTTTCTCGAGTCGCCACACCTTCCCTGCATCTGTCATGGAGAGAGTTTTTCTACTTGGGCGGAGATCACTTTTTCAAAAATTCACTTCTTCACATTCTTGCTGTAGTTATATATATAAAACAAAAAGGGCTTTCATCTTTATGTAGCACACTTTGTCCATGAATCAAGAGTTCCAGCGGGGCACTTCCCCGCTGCTTTTTACAAAGGGAATATGGCCGGTCTGTTCTTTCGTTCCCCCCTTCCATAGTGACTGTGCTTCTTGCTTCCGCTCTGACCAGGTAGGTGCCCTGCCCTTGGGGAATTCAGCCCCACCTCGCCTCCAGGGCGCCGTACAGCGTCGCGTTGATGGGCAGCACGCTCCCGTGCCGCAGGTTACTCGGGAACCCGCCCCTGCTGCTCGCGGCCCACGCGCCCCCTCCGTTGTTGCCCGGCCGCGTGCTCTCGTACGGGCGGTAGCCGTCGGCCCCGTAAAAGTCGAGCAGGAGGTGCGCCTTGCCGTCGACCCGGTTGTCCCAGTACGCCGCGGGCCCCTCGACGCCGCTCTGGATGACGGCCGCGTCGCCGCCGGGCCGGGTCCAGGTGCCGAAGAGGCCCGTCGTCGAGACCTCTACGAACACGGTCTTGCGCGTCTCGTCCTTCATGAAGCGCAGGAAGGACTGCCCGCCGTTGCCGTTGCCGGCGTCGTCGTCGAGGGGCAGGATGGTCAGGTCGATGACGTTGGTCGGCGACTTGTCGATGTAGGTCTGCGGCCGCGTGAAGGTCTTGAAGTCTGCGGTGTGGGCGTAGCGGATGCGGATCGTGCTGGGGTTGCCCGTGTGAGATGGGTCGGAGGCTGGATACTGTTGTATTACGAGAGAAGTTAGATATCATTAGGTTTACCTTTTCCGGAGAGGGTGTCGAAGGGGGTTATTGTTGAAATTGTATGTGACGAATGGGCCGGGTGAGTTTTGAAACCTACAAATTTCGAAGCCCAAAACACCATGTACTGATCTGATGAAAAACAAGGTCAGCCTATGTCAGCACCTCAACTCCACCAACGCTGTCCTAGCCTCGCCAGGAAGGCGAAGGTCCAACGAATAACAACAGAAAAAAAAGACACCATCCCAAACTTACTCCTGCTCGGATCCCAGATCGCCTCGGGCGCCCACACCATCCCGGCCGTCTCGTCCTCGACCACGACCAGCCTCTCGCCCGTCCAGCGGACCAGGTCCGCGCTCTCCCAGACCAAGATCCCGCGGGACCCCGTCCGCTGTGCCGCGTCCCAGTTAGTCTTGCCGATGTCGAGGTCCGTGCCGACGAGGTACCACTTCCGGCCGGCCTCGGCGGCGCCCCCGCCCTGCACGACGGCCGGGTCGCGCACGCCGCCCGTGCCCTTGGTAGGGCGCAGGACGGGGGCGGCCCGGTTGAGCGCCCGGAACGAGGTCGGGTCGTTGCCGTTGCTGAGGTAGAAGTACACGTAGGGGTCGGCGCCCAGGAAGAAGGCGCCGAGGTAGCCCGTGAGGCTCGGGTCGGCGCGCCGGGTCAGAGCGGCGGGGCCATCCTGTGCTACTTCTGCGCTGCCGATCGCCAAGGCCGAGACTTGGGCAGCGAGGAGCAGCGTGCCGGTGATGGCTGCTGCTATTCTTCCAAGGTTGGCCATGGTCTCTTCCGCAGGAAGGAGGAATCAAGAATGCAAGCCAGATATACCCCGTATGGTTCAAGTTATTGATAACGTCAAGGAGGGCTTCCGGGATCCGGGTCACGGAGACATGGTAGAGCAAAGCGTGCGGGCTGCGTACAGGTTGATATAGACCTCAACAGATCTTGGGTCTTCTTTTATCGGGTGACATCAACAGATCCCATGTGCCCCTGCATGCCGAAATACCACACCAAGAGCCGGCTGGAATGCGGAGAACGTGGGAGAGATTTAGCCTTCAGGATGTCTTGATATACCTGGTTAAATCGCATATAGGGCAAGTCTCCATGCTCTAGCAGGCACTACGCGAAAAGCCTCTCGGCCCATAGCTATAGAAGCCGCACCTTCTCACATGCACACGGCTCTCTGAACACAGACATTAGCTGGTGGTGCTACTCCGAGCATCATCGAGCTTACCGCAGTGCCGAGGCGTTGCCACGAGTCGATGTCTGGTCCCCGCACGAGCGGATGACGGTAGCTCGGGGATGCCGGCTCCGTGCGGAGTGTTGCATCGGCCGGCCGGGGATGCCCCATCAAATAGCTCTTGGAAGAAGCCATTCCGTCACGGTACCTGAACAATGTGGGCACCAGTTGGGGTCTGCTCGGGTCATCTACGCCCGTGACGGTGTGGACTTGAATACTGGAAGAGACTTGCGTCGCATCTTCAGTCATTACCAAGTTCCTGTTCCGCATGCGTGTGATTGTCCGTTGTGGACAACAGACCAATGGGCTGCCAATCATCAGTAGTCAGATTGGTTATCATGGTCCTGTACGCTTGGTTGCGTAGTTCCAAGGCAAGGTCCGACGTGGTGGAGCTTTGCGATTCCAAAGTCGTGTCGTCAAGGTCCACACTCAGCGTGACCGCACTCTGATGCCTGGACGACACTGGAGAGCTGGTGGGCAATCCGGAGTGGGCAACAGCGGCAGCAGAAGGAGTCTCGTTGACCCGATCCACAACCTGAAACCCATCCATAGCATCGACACGTCGCCGCGGACCCAAGTATTGTTGACTGCTGGACAGGTCCTGCGATTCGGAGGCAGTGCTTGCTTGGCTTTCGTGATGTTTCTTCATCTCCTTTTGTTCCCTAGCAATTTCCTGCATGACAATGTCATGCATGAAGGTGTGTCCCGAGCAATACCGGCCAAATAAGCCTGCAATGTCTATGCCTAGAGTGTACGTAGGTGGTCAGTCTTGGACTTTGCGCATTCGGTCAAAGGGACTCACCGCTAGATGCCCATTCTACAGGATTGACAGTACACGGCCAAACGTCCTTCGGTCTAAAGACCTTGACCAAATCACAGAGCTCGGGATAGGACGAGTGGCGTGAATAAGGAAATCGCACCTTTTGACCCAAAACCTCGGGTGCTTCCGTGGCTTCTTTTCCTGTGCCTCCTTTGGTCTTTTGTGCGATAGAATGGATTGCAGCCGCAAGTTCTGTTTCGTTCTGGTTGCCGAAAGACGAAATGTCAATGTCCAACGAGATATTGCGCCCATTCGTGACCGCTTGCAAAAGAAAGGACTCCATGCGAGCCTTGACATCCTCTGTGATGGTGTCATTGGCCCATATCCTTTGAACTGTCAGTTCGCACTCTTGCCTCTCGATACGGTCCTGCTTACATTTCGAAGAAATCTTTAATCTCCCCAGGGTTGAGATACTCAAGCTCGGCTTCCTTCTCCAGGTCATCGCCACCGCCCCCAACACCGATTTCTGTCAAAGTTTGCCCATTGGGTAGGCGTGCAATTATTGGCTTGAGCCAAACGACATTGGCATTCTGCATTGTCTGGCAGGGAGCTCCTTTCTCGCAACTGTGCAAACGCACACGCTCATCCGAAGTGAGGCAGCCTGGGTGTTCCTTATTACCGCACTTGAAGCCGACAAGCCTGGCTGCCTCGGCGGATAAGTACGCAGGAGGATCGGTTTCGCTGTTAGATGGTTTGACCACAAGGGATTTGTACAGGCGCATCTTGTAATTGTCAACGTGGATCTTCGAATTCAGCGCCTTGGACAGGGCAACCCAGACATCTTCGTAGCCAAAGGTCCATGCCTGTAGGTGGAAGACTGTGTCTGCTGGATATCGAGAGACCGCCTTGACCAGCTCTCGAATCCCTTCGGCCTTTGTCTGAAACCAGACATCTTCCGTGAAGGAGGTGTCCAGATATATCATGTCAAGGGTCTTGATGCCGCTGGAATATTCGATCAAACAGGGATTGCGAGCAATGGAGGTGACAAACCACGGCTCAGACCGAATGTCTCCCGTGTACAAGACTGCCTTGCCCTGGCCCTCAAAGAGGAACATTACGGCTCCAGGGCAGTGGTTTGCATCAAATAGAGTTACCTGGAGGTGGTTGCCGGGCTCTACCTCGAGGACGGTCGGTGTCTCGAGGGGAATGGTCTTGAGCAGCCCTTTGAGGTGTCTGTATCTCTGAACTCTGGCCTCGATGATTCCTTTAGCATAGTTGATGCGGCAAGGGTATCGCTCCAAACGCAGCAACAGTTCTCTTGTGGCCGGAGAGCAGTAGATAAAAGGTGACCTGAGTGTCTCCAGGCCGGCAAGATGGTCGCTGTGGACATGGCTCAGGAAACAGGCGAGAGGCGGCTGGATGCCCGGCCGGTTCCTGAAGAAGTCGACTCTGATCTCTGGGAATTCGTGAATTATCCCATTGAAAGTCGACATGACGACATCGCCAACCAGGCTGGTGGGGGCTGTCCAGGTCTTTGTCAAACAGTAGATCACATGCCTGTTCCTGTATTGATTATGAGCCAATGCCAAACGAGGTTCGCGTTGAGCAAAGTGCACGAGAGCTGCATGGCGGAACTGAACCAATTGTAATGTCACGAGATGCAGTGGTGATGCAGGTTCGCTCCTGCTTAATGGCGGCGATCCAAAAAGCCAAGTTTAATCCATGGTTGCCTGTCGAGATGGGGAAGGGGCCACTAGAACCACAAGGCCGCAACTTAAAAAAAGTTCGTCAGGCGTCGCTTCAGCGAGTCTCACAGCGGAGCAGTGCTAACAGACCAGCCTCGCACAGAGGGAGAATGGGGAAACCATACACCAGATTCGATCTAGATGGCACAGTGACGACAATGATTGGCTCTGGAATCGTCACGGCACCTCGTACACCAATCCTAAACAGTCGATCCAGAAAGTGAGCACGGGATTCGGCGCTGATCTTGAATTCCACAATCCCCCCCCTGGGCACTTCTTTGATATTATTGTTTTCCCAACTGGACTAACTAAGTAGGCGGATTTGGGGGCTGGGCCGCAGTCCTTCCTGCATACAAGAGACTGCTCTGCCCCTTCTCGTGACACATCTTGGTCAAACTCCATACATAGGCCGCTGGTCCCTGGAATCGACCGAACAAGCTGTACACGAAGAATAACACAGAGTTTTGTCTGCCGGCTAAATAACAATCGGCCGGACTAATCAAAGAACCTCCGGTTCCCTTCCGCCTACCAAGTAGACCGAACGCGGCCGGTCAGCGAACATGGCCGACTCAGCCCCGGCCGGCAAGACCAAGGTCACGCTCACCGGAGCGCAAAAGACACTTCTTCTCACCCTATACTCCAAGCATTACGACAATACGCACGCTCCAGACCCAATCCTGAGCGACAAGTGGGCGACACATGTCTTTGACCAAATCGACTTTGACTTTTCCACCCTCGGCATCCGCGCATCTTTCTGCGCGTATGTATCACTGCGTGCCTACTGGCTGGATCAGTGGGCGGTCGAGTTTCTCGATGCGCACAAGGACAGCCCGGCTGGAGCAACGGTGCTGCACTTAGCATGTGGTCTCGACGCACGATCTCTTCGTCTCCAGGACCGGTACGAAGCCAATCCCAAGATCCGCTGGGTCGACGTGGACGTGCCGGAGGTGGCCGACCTCAGACGAAAGGTCCTTCCGGATCCAAAGGGGGACTACACCCTGCTCGGGACTGATGTCTCGGACAACACCTGGTTGGAACGTGTGCCTAATGATAGGCCGACGCTTGTCATCATGGAGGGCCTGACGCTGTATCTGACTGAAGAAGAAGGCCACAAGCTGCTCCGCAGCCTCGTTGAACGGTTTCCGCAGGGAGGGCAGATCATATTCGATGCCTTTTCCACATGGGCCATCTGGGTCCAGAACTACACGGGACCTGTGCAGAACACGGGTGCGAAGCTTCATTGGGGAATTGACGATCCGCGTGCACTGTTGAAGTTGCACGAGCGACTGAAGTTGCTTGACGAACAGTCCGCTATCGACCTACCTGGGACAGAGAAGTACCCGTGGTGGGCACGTTACCCGGTATATGTGTGCGCATACGTTCCATGGGTGAGATATGTTGTACGATACTTGAGATACGGGTTTTAGACTTTTCTTCTTGAGGAGGACGGCGTCAATATTTATATAATACATCCTTGGACCATTCAGCTCAACACTATCGCGTCCGTCACCTTGGCGTGCTGACGCACAATTCCCTCATGCAGACGCATCTTCCTTCAATGTTGTTGTGCAACGGTAAGCGGCCGCCGCACTGCCATCCGTGACATGCGCGGTCAACCGGGATACTCCATGCTCTCTGTGCATGCGCTCAACGAAGGATCTACAAAGCCAAGCACCAACATACCGGGTGCGCCTGGTGCAATGGTACCTTTCTAACCAGTTTGTGGATGAGCTTTCATGGCACTCGTGGGCATCGCCCGCTTTGTTCCAGCCTTCTGAAACGTCTACCCGCCCATCCACTCAGGGGGGAACAGCCCGCTAAAACCTCGGAATCCTCTTCCTTCAATGGCTGGAGCATGCCGTGAAAGTCCAGGATTGTCGCCCTATGGGGATAAGACCGGCTCTCAAGCCGCCCCAGGGGACCAACGCCAACACCACTAGTGCGCCCAAGCACGGCTCTCAGGCAGTCTCCTAGCTGCATCCGGACAGAGGATGCAGGCCGTAAGCCACGCAAACCTACCCTGACCAATATCGTCATACATAATTGAAACGTCACCGGAAGCACTGGAATCGCCGAGTCACCGGCGAGGCGGACAGAAATGAAGCCCGTGGCTATCTGGCTTATCTATTTGTGTCTCACTGTGAGAAAAAAAGAAGGCTGCCCCTTGCTCTATGATTAAATATAAACTTTTGACGCGTAACTGGTAAGATGCGATGATCAAACATTGAATGATCGTTTCTTCTTGGCAACCTTAAGAGCAGAGCTTCTTGAATTCAAGTATTTAGTCGATTGGCGAGCCCGAATGATGATTGCATAGCGTCCGTTTCGGCAATGGCAGACAGTAGTAGCAACATCAGCCTGACCGGGCAGGTGCTCGAGAGCTTGACAATCAGCCGGGTCGCAACGGCCATCTTCATCTTCTTAACCGCCTCCTTCCTCGTCGACATCTCCCTGAAGCCTCGATATCCGAAATCCATTCCACGGGTGGGATATGGCGACAGCTACATCGCCACCTTGAAGAACTGGATTGGCTATGTCGTCTACTTTGGGCGTTGGGTAGACGAAGGCTATGTCAAGGTGAGATTCCACAGACGCTCATTCCCCACGGGGCCTGGCATGCGATGCTCGCACGCAATGATTTCGCTCTGTCGTATGCTGATCTTGTGAGACTCCACAGTACTCAAAGCACGATCGCGCCTTTGTCGTGCCCTCTGCGGCGTCCAGACCACAGGAGATCGTAGTGCCTCGGTCTCAAACAGCGTGGATGCTGGAGCTGCCCGACAGGATCCTGTCTACGCACCACGCCCACAATGATGTTCTGTACAGCGAGTACAATTTCCTCGGCAAGGCCTATTCGGACGACGTCTTCCACATCAGGGTTGTCCATAGGAACCTCGCCCGCCATCTGCCCGGCCTCATACCTGCCATCCAGGATGAAGTGCATTCTGCCATTGATGCGGTCTTTGGCACCGATACCGTGGAGTGGAAGTCATTGAATCTCTGGGAGGCATGGCTCGGCATCGTGCCCAGGATCACCAACCGTGTGCTTGTGGGAAAGCCGACTTGCAACAACGAGGAGTTCCTGAAGAGTATGGTGCATTTCGCCGACGCCGTGGTTACCAACAGCTTCATTCTCAACATGTTTCCCAAGATTCTTCATCCGATCGTGGGAAGGTTGCTCCAGTGGCCGAATTGGCGCCACTGGAACAGGGCGCACCAGGTTGTACAGTCTGTCATCGCTCAGCGCCTGCACGACATGGCTCGGCAAGCTGCTGGAGATCCTGCGTACCAAGACTGGACTGCACCCGAGGACTTTATCACTTGGGACATCCGGATGGCCAAGGCGGAAGGGAAGCCATTCGAGCTGGATCCGGCCTCAATATCGAAGCGCCTCTTGCCCGTCGAGTTCGCAGCCATTCACACCACGGTCATCACGGGCCACTTCTTGATGATGGACCTTCTGGCATCCGACCAGTCCCTTGGTTACATGGACGGCATTCGAGAGGAGACAGGTCGGGTGCTGAAAGAGGAGGGAGGCAACTGGACCAAGAACGGCTTATCGCGACTGCTGCGTACCGACAGCGCCATTCGTGAGAGCATGAGGGTCAGCAACTTTGCTACTTCGCTGATCAAGCGGAAGGTAATTGCAGAGGAGGGCATTACGAATGAGTCCGAGGGATGGCATGTACCCCGCGGTGGCTTCCTGATGCTCAACCTTTCCGGAGTACAGCATGATCCCGACTTGTACGAGAATCCAAACAGCTATGATGCGTTCCGGTTCTCAAGGGCTAGGGAAGAGTACGAGGAACTGCCGCAATCGCAAAAGAATAGCGACGCTTGGATGAGAGTACAGAAATTGGGAATGGTGACGACCAGTGACGCTCACTTGGCGTTCGGCCACGGCAGACATGCGTGGTAGGTTTGCAACGCTTCAATTCGAGCAACAGGTTTGCTAATCATGACTCAGTCCTGGCCGATTCTTTGTCGCCCATGAGCTCAAAATGATCATGGCATATCTCCTGAACAACTACGAGATTGAGCCATTGGCCACTCGGCCGCAGCCGCAGTGGATTGGACAGACGATCATCCCTCCCCTGGATGTAAAGATCAGGATTCGAAGGCGAAAAGCCACAGTTTGAGAAATTGCGACTTGGAGACTCCCTGATACCCCCTGCACAACAGCAGCCATGATTTCAACGAGCCGGACTTTGATACCAAATGGTGTATTGGAAAGTATGTACTGCTCGTAAGGAGCTAGCTAAATATCTACAACGAAATTAATGTCTTCAGTCTTTTCAACATGCATAGGCCTTGAGCAACTTGAAGCTCATAATCATACGCCGGTCCTCTCACAGGCATTGGGAGTAGTCTAGGGAACGTCAGCGGCGGCACAAGCAGGATTTGAGGCGACATGTTCACTTACAGTCATTCTGCTTCTGGCATGTGTAGGGGCTGGCACACGCAGTTGGTCCAGTGTAGCCAATCCCTCCGCACTGTCCCCAGTGCGGCGCAACATTCGTGCCCACCGGCCCGCTGGAAGTCGTCGTCGTTGTACCAACGGTGGTGCTGCCAACGGTAGAGGTGCTCAAGGTTGTGCTGGTAGGGGGCTGAGTCGTAGAAGAGCTGCTGCCGCCACCGCCTGGGCTCCCCGGCACCGTTCCCTGCGCGTAAAAGACACCGCGGCCGTTGGTCCCGACATAGACAAGCCCTGCCTCGTTGGCCGAGCCGGCGAGCTTGCATGAGTCGATGCTGCCGAAAGCCTGGGCGCTCCCTTGGATATCGACCCAAGAGGCGCCGTCGTCGGCACTGGCGTAGAGGCGGGCGCCGGCGGATCCGGTACCGAAGGCGTACACGTTCCAGCTCGTGCCGGAGCCGCGGCCGAGCGCGACCTGGTAGGTGTTGCTAACCGCGTTGGAGAGGGCAGAGAAGGTCTTGCCGTAGTCGGTCGACTTGAACACGCCGGCGTCGGTCGACACGTACAAGGTTCCCGCGGTCGTTGGGTGCGCCGCGATGTCCCGGATGGCGCTCGCGCTGCCCGCGGCGCCGGCCCTGGCGAACGTCGAGCCCGTGTCGGTCGAGACGTAGAAGGTGCTCCCCGACGCGCCGTAGAAGACGCTGCCGTTGCGCTTGTCGGACGCGATGACGGCCGCGGCGGGCAGGCTCGCGACCTTGGCGAAGGTGGCCTGGTACTGGGAGCGCAGGACGCCGTTGTTGGAGGTCGACCACAGCACGGTGTCGGCGTCGGCCGAGTAGGCGACTGTGCCGCCCGTGGAGCTCGTGTCGGCCGCCGAGTCGACGTTCCAGGTGGCGCCGCCGTCGAAGGAGAGCGCGGCCATCTGCTTGCCCGAGGTGGTGCCGACGCGCACGACGCTGGCGACTTTGTTGCCGGCGTAGTCTGTGGGCGTGCGGTTAGTATCCCGAGAGTAAAGAACTTGGGGGAATGGAGATGTGTTGAGGAGGAGCAACTTTTACGTACCGACGCTGGAGGAGGTGGCCCATTCGGGCGTCATCCAGTTGTTCTGCGGAGACTTGCCGAGGTCGGCCTTGCTCTTGAAGGTGAAGCCGCTGTCGTCCCCGACGGCAGCGAGCAGCTCCGATCCACCGGCCGCCGAGACGACCTCCTGGACGGAGAACTCCTCGATGCCGTCCGCCAGGGACTGGATCGAGATGTTGTGCACGGTATCCCACTTGGTCAGGTCGTGGCCTCCGTAGATCGTCAGGCCGGTCCCGTACAGCCAGTGGTCGCTGTCGAGGGGGTCGATCTCGAGCGACTCGATCATCCAGCCGAGCTTCTTGGTGTCGACGGCGATGAAGCCGTTGTACACCCACGGCGCCTTGGGGGTGCTGAGACCATAGTAGCTCTTGCCCTCGGTGCCGTCGTTGGCCCGGTCCCAGAGGCGCGACCACGTCGCGCCCGAGTCGGTCGACCGGAAGAGCTGCGCGTCGGGCCACCACGAGTTGAGCGCCGCGACGACGAGCGTCCCGGGCTTCTGCGCGTCGAGGGCCAGGCCGCCGAACCCAAAGTACAAGTCACTGCCCGAGACGGGCGTGATGTCCTTCCACGTGCCCGCCGCGATGTCGTACCTGTACACGGCGCCCTTGGTCCCGTCGTAAGGACCCGTGCCGTCGCTGTAGGAGATGTAGAGGGCCTTCTCCGAGGGCGAGAGCTTGCACTTGTGCGGGAAGTAGCGCCCGGGCTGGTCCTTGACCGCGGCCCAGGTCGAGCCCGCGTCGTTGGAAACGTAGACGGACGCCGTGATGTTGTCGGCCGTGCCGACGAAGATGCGGGACGTGGCGCCCCCCGTGGCGGCGGAGGTCGAGTCGAAGGTGATGAAGGCCAGGCCCTGCTTGTCGCTGTTGTAGCCGGTCGTGTCGGACGGGTTGGGGATGAAGGTACCCGTGGCCGTGAAGGAGGAGACCTTGGAGAACGTGGCGCCCCCGTCGGTGCTCTTCCACAGGCCGTTGCCGCTGCGGGCGCCAAAGTAGATGATCTTGGGGTTCTGGGGGTCCACGGCGAGGCGCTCGCCCATGCCACGCCCGGGCATGTTGCCGCCGACCTTGAAGGGCAGGTTGGAGAAAGACCACGTTGCGCCCTTGTCTGAGCTGCGGATGATGGCGCCGTTGTTGGGATCCCTGGGTTGCACGATGTTAAGTCTCAGCCACATCACACATTTGTCCTTGGGTGGTCGTACCAGGAGTTGGTATACATGCCCACGGCGGCATATACCTTGTTTGCATCCTGAGGGTCTAACGCAATAGCATCAATGCCCCAGTTGTGCCTGTCAAGGATCCCTTAGCATGTTGTCTCCAATGAACAGATCATCCCAAGCTTACCATCCAGCCTGATCCGTGATCTGATCAGTAATGGGTGTCCACGAGTCGTCAGCGTTCAGCCTGTAGATGCCTCCGATATCCGTACGCGCATACGCTACTCCTTTCGTCTTTGGGTGGAAGACGATGCCCGGAGTGAAGCCGCCTCCGCCACCGATGCGGACGTTCTGCCACGTGAAAGCGGCGTGTATCGGAGCCGCCGCCGCGGCGAGGAGGAGCTGGACTGCCTTCGAGTACCGCATGGTGCCAAGGACTGCCGGGAGAGTGCTTTGGGTGCGACGATCCCGTCAGAAGTGAGATGACGAATGACGCCTATAATGGAGGCAGCTCGCCCTTCGATATATACAACTTTTACACTCATCATGGCCATGTTTCCAGTAGGGCCGAAGGATATTCGCGACCCGTCGGGTCGCGACGAAGTCTCCTTCTTGCGGCCATGGAACCGCAACGAGCGAAAGCTAGCGGACCCGGGTGCATCTTGGATTGGATTTCCCACAAATCAATCAGGGCTGCGATCGCAATCCCGGGAATGTTTCCAGGAGTGAGTGTCACTGGGGCCGTCGCTGATTTACCCTATTTGGGTATCAGTGGAGGCAGAGCTTCCGCTCCCGGGATGGTGGCTCGAAACGCCGGCACCAAAGGAGCGACTTTGTAGACATGTCAGGAATACCATGTTGAGCAAGCATTTCGGGCATTGAAAGGAAAACTTACGCTCAGCCTGAACGACAGATTGGTAGCATCATTGGATGGAGTACAATTATATGTAGAGGGCTCGTCACTCTTGGTGCCGGATTTGCAAAGATGGCAACTCAATGCGACCATAGATGCAGGAACAGCAATATTCAATCTACAAATATGACATTCGCCCCTAGATCTCACTGCAGTCTCAAGCTAGGACTCTCTACAAGAGGGAAATGCACTCCTTTCTCCAATTGGTGGACCGAGATTCTTCCAACATGCCTCTAAAGGTGCACCATAAGGCAAACCTGCCACCCCAACTACAACTTGCATAAAACCCCAGAAGGTCCGCAAACTAGTCCAGAATGATATCAAAGGAGTACTCCCGGTCCGTCCTCAGCTCGTACTCCGGGAGCGTTGCCGGCCCGCAGCTGCCCGACCCAATCCCATGGTGCGCCCAATCCAGGTGCACGACCGTGTCGTCCCGCTTCCGCGGCTTCAGCTCGTACGGGTGCCTGCACTCGTCCAGATCCTGGGCGGTGTAGTGCATCGCCTGGAAGTTAGCGTTCTCGAGGTCGCCGAACCTCGCGCGCAAGAGACGCTCGCCGCCCTTGCCCTCCCCATGGCCTAGGAACTCGACCCAGCGGACGTCGGTCCGGTTGCCGCCGTCCTGGGGGTACTCGTAATCGACAAACAGCCCATCGACCGAGTTCTCCCAGTTGCCGAACTGCTGGCTCAGCTTGATGTCGTTGTAGCTTTCGCCGGGTCCGCGGCCAAACCAGCGCACAGCGTCGACATCTGCGAGGGCGAACTTGAGTCCAAAGCGTGAGAAAGTCCCAGGAAGGAGCAGGCCCTGCGGCTTCGCATCTACGTGGATCTTGACCACGGGCCCCTTGAACTCGAAGGTAGTCACCGTGTGTACCGACCAATTCAGCACCGGAGGTGCGATCCGGGCCTCGATGACCACCTCGACAGCCTTGCCTCCTTGCGTCTTCTGCCACTCGGCCTTGACAAAGTGCGTCTTGACCTGATGCACTCGCCTGGCCTTCCATTCTTGCCCAAACCTCCCGCCGGCATCGTTATCTGTCAGTGCACGATAGAGATCATACGAGATCGGCTCTGTCAGGACGTTCCTTGAAGATTTCGGACGCGTCCAGGAGACCAGGGCACCTTGGCTAAGGTCAAAGACATATGTGTTACCCTCATCGTTCTCGATAGTGATCTCTGTGGGAGATGTCTGCTTGACCGTGTTGTGGGCGTCGCCCTTGTTTAATTCAGTATGCAGAATCGTCTTCAGGTCTTGCGGCGGTGAAAGCCGGAGCTGGCCGACAGCAACCACATGCCCGGCCCTAGCCCACTTTGTGTGTTTTTTGAGCGCAAAGGTCAATGTGAGATACGACCCAGGTTTGACACTGCGGGGCAGCTGCTCGATATGAAGCTTTGCAGTTGTGTGCGGTTTTACGCCTACGATTTAGTCGGTCAGCAGATGCGAGTGTGGTGCCGCCTAAGGAGAGAACCTTACCCTTGGGGAGTGGCACTTCATGCCCTTCAACGACCTTTCCATCCTCAACGATGGACCACTTGCACGAGAGATGCTCGAAGCCGGCGAAATCGTACCTATTGATGACCGTCACCACGTCCCCGTCAAGCCCCAGGGTCTGCACAGGCTCGATGAGTTTCTTGTACTCGGTCAGCCCCGAAGTTGGCGTGTGATTGGAGAAGCAAAGCCCGTCCATCACGAAACGGCCGTCATTGGGATCATCGCCAAAGTCTCCACCGTACGCCATGTACTCCTCCCCATCTTTGGTGTACGCACGCAGACCCTGTCAATCAGTCAATCTAGGAAATTCCTGGTACCGCTTGGGTTACAGGACTGACTTACATGGTTGGCCCATTCCCAGATGAAGCCGCCCATCAAGCGAGGGTACTTGTAGAACGTTTCCACGTATTCCTTCAGCCCACCGGGGCCGTTGCCCATGGCGTGTGCGTATTCGCACATGACCATGGGCTTGTCCCAGTTGCTTTCCTGGCCAATGCGGGCCATCTCCTCTTGCGACGTGTACATTACGCTCAAGACGTCCACTGACTGCCCTCCATGATCCGGCTCGTAGTGCACCGGCCGGCTCGTGTCGACAGTTTTGATGAAGTCATACATTGCTTTGTGGTTCCTCCCGTAGAAGGACTCGTTGCCCAGGGACCACATGACGACGCTCGGGTGGTTCTTGTCGCGCATGACCATCTGGTGGGCGCGGTCGACGTATGCTTCGGTCCAAGCCGGGTTGTCAGTGGCAAAATCTTCGGCACGACCACCTAGGACGCCAAGCCCATGACATTCCAGGTCTGCCTCGTCCAGGATCCAGAGGCCCAGTTCGTCCGCCAGGTCATACAGTCTCGGATCGTTGATGTAATGAGATGTGCGGATCGCGTTGATGTTGTGGTGCTTCATCAAAAGGAGATCGTGTTTGAGGAAGCTGTAGGGCACGGCTCTTCCTGAATGAGGGTGATGCTCGTGCCTATTGACTCCTCGGAGCTTGACTGGCTTGCCGTTGACCGAGAATATGCCATTGATCAACTCGACGCGGCGGAAGCCCACCTTTGCATGAGTCGCCGTTCCGTTGTCGAGCGAGAGGAACAGCTCGTACAGGTACGGCGTCTCGGCAGTCCATTTGTGAGGATTCTTGATGGACAGGTTAAACACGATCTTTCCGTGCTTTGACTTGACCTTATCACTGGCGACAAGATTCCATTCGTCATCATAGAGCTGCAATTTGACCGCGGTGTCCTCGTTGACGCTGACGTCGACTTTCAATGTGGCATTGCGGTAGTCATCGTCCAGCAATGTTTGCACGTGGAAGTCTTCAATATGAGTCTTGGGAAATATGTGCAGATAGACATCGCGGATGATGCCGCTGATCCACCAGTGATCCTGATTATGATCAGCGCTTCTGATACAATCTGACCTGTCTCAAGGCAAACCTACCTGGTCCTCGAGATATGTGCCGTCACAGCGCTGGTAGACTTCGACGGCAAGGGTATTGTCGCAGCCAATGTCAATGGCGTCGGTCACGTCAAACTCGCTGGGGTTTCTGGCGCCTTGCGAGTAGCCAATCTTGTTTCCGTTCACCCACACGGAGAAGGCAGAGTCGACGCCCTCGAATCTCAATCGCAGTTGGCATCCTTGAGCCTCCTTTCCAACGTGGAAGGTGGTCACGTAGCGGCCACACTCGTTGTCATCCAGCGGGATGTTGGGCGGGTCGGCAGGCCACGGAAAGTCGAGGTTGGTGTACTGTGGACCTTTGCCAAACCCCTGCAATTGCCAAATACCGGGAACTGCGATGTCGTCCCATCCCGAAGCATCAAAGCCATTCTCGTAGAACTCGACTGGCCCCTGGAGCGGTGTCGACGAGACGTGGAACTTCCAGGTACCCGACAGCAGTCGGTACCTTGGCTCGTGCACCCAGCAGCCAGTTTCACCCTCTGGGCGATCATAGAAGACAAAATTGCTGCGGGGTTTGAGGGTGTTGCGATGAAGGACCTCGAGATTGCTCCAGTCCGGGACACCCTTGGGATAAGTATGAACGCCGGAAGTGTCCTGACTTGGGGCTCTCTGGCTCTGAGGAGCAGCTCTCTCCCCACCCTCTGTCGCATGGGGATCAAGTCGTCCTTGAAGGCGGAGGGCCAGGTGGAGCTTGCTGGAGCTAGGCAGAGTGGTGTCCATCTTTCCAGCTGGTAGACTCGGTGCTGAACGTGAGGACTAAGCGCAGAAGTCGAAGTGCGTTCTTTGAGCTGGAAAGACAAGCTCGAAAGATGAGGCCTTCTCTCCCTACCTGCAATAATGGACCTGGCTGTGAGTTTAGGACTGGTGTGAACATGTGCTGATGATGTCGTTTGTGTGGAGGCGGAGGCGCTTAGTCTCACTGGTCCGAGGAACCGTCGGAACCGTCAGCTGGAGCGATCGTCACTAGGCCCCCAAGACAGTGGATTCACGAAAATGCGGGGAAATGCATCTTTCAGCATCGGGAGCAGGCAGATCGCATCAAATGAACATGTTCCGGATGCGACTGCTTGTTACACAGCAGTTGTCAACCGTAGCATCACGGCGGTGTATGCTGACGGTACACTCACTACCATCCAAATGTCTCAGTGTGTAATCTGACCTCCTGCTTCCGCCCCTTGATCACTTCACCCTGCATCGAGGCAACAACGTTGCTCAAGTCAACCTTTAGACTCTCCGGCCCGCATCCGAGCACGATTGACCTCCCTGCTCCGACTACCGCGGGCATCACTTCCGCCAAGGCTGGCCGCTGACCAAAGTGGGAGACATGGACAAGGGTATCTTCTTGACCTCTGTTTACGACCTGCGCCTCCTTGTCATCCGTCGTCTCGGTCGTTTCACCAGAAGCATCATTCTGATCCGTAACCCAAACATCATATGTGACTGTGCCGGGGCTGCTCTGCTCCTGAACCGCCCTCACATCCTCTGCGGCCCAGGACAGACAGTTTGCTGTCCTCACTGCCCACACCAGGTGGACAGACTTCAACGACGAGCCTTCCTTGCCGATCTGGGATGCAAGGTGTTCAAGCCAGGGCAAAACTCCCGAGATGCCGCCCCCTCCGGCGACCAGGATGGCTTGTTGGTATCGAGTCTCAATACGCGGGCGGATGACCGTGCCGTAGGGGCCATCGACACAGACGCCAATGCTTGTCTTCCTCTCTGCCACTGCTCCAATTCTTTTTGTGACGCCATCATGGGGCCGTACAAGAAACGTCATGACCGTCCGCCCATCCTTATGCTTTGGCAGGTTGCAGACTGTGAACGGATGGTTGTCCAGAGGCCGCAGGCCAAGGAATCGCAAGAAGAAGTGCTGCCCGGGCTCCCATTTCCATGTTCCCTTCACAGACACATCTAGGCACACCATATTGTGCGGTAGTTTGGTCATGACGGCCTGACTCTGAGAGAACGGCCCCCGGATGGAGAACAGCGACGTCTTCCTGGTCATGCGGACCATCAGCGAGAAGAGCCAGATACCGACGGTGGCCCAAAGATAGTTCCAGGAGTCCAGAGACTTTGCCGCATGCCAGAAACAGAGCCCTAGAAACGCAACTGCTAAAGCCAGGTGAACCTGCACAAAGAGTTCGTAAGCTAGACGGCGCAGCGGTGGAAGGGACAGCAGAACGAGTCCAACGAGCATCCCTAGCGGCGGAGTGCCTGTGAACTCCATCCCTCCGGCTTTATAGTATTGTTTGTGAAGTGCCGAAGGCCCTCCTTCACGTAGTGGCTGGACGATGAAGGGGACAGTATGGACGACGCTGAGGAACAGCACAGCCCAACCGGTCCACCGATGGATCACATTGAGCTTCTCGTGGCCAATTCCCGTCAAACACGTCACTGGATTGACCTTGACATTCATAACGGTCAGTTCTGCTCGGTATAAAAGAGCGCAATCCACACACCTTGCCCGCAAGGGCCAGCTCTAGAGGTATAAGCGCAAAAGCCATCAACCCCGTACGTACGCCCAGCGGTGGACTACCATAGCCTCTCTTTCCTCTGTAGTATGGATGTTGTACGAAGGCCATGATGGTCAGCCCGGCAAACATGAAGATCATCAGAGCTAGCACTCCAAAGGATGGAAGAGCAAAGAACTGCGCAGCCCTCCCTGGTATGCGTCTGTAGGTGGCCTTTCTCGCCATGGCAATAACCTTGTCCCAAGCACTGGTTCGCATCGAGGCATCGAAATGTCGTGGCATTAGCGAATTTGCAGCGTGAGCTAGGACAAAGAGGACGATGACGATCGAGTAAGCCCAGGCGAGCCACCAGCCGTATCGGAATTGTGATTCAAAGCTAATCTGGGCTTGGGAGGCCGTGTGAGCCTGGTGGTAAGCCGTGCAGCTGTCGTTGTTGCATCGTGGGTCCGACAAAGGTAGATCTGCAAACCAAGGTTCGACGGAGGCGTCGCCTCCCATTGACATTAACATCGACATGATGGGAGAATAACAACTGGTGGCATCGATAGTATATCTTGACTCTATGCCTTTTGAGGATGAGATATCTTGCGATGTAAAGTATGTCGACCCAGGAGTGATATAGAAATGGCCAGTCTACAAGATTGTGCAGTGCCGGCAGTCATAAGGTTGTACCGGCCATTCGGCGCCGATCAGACCCCAAAGCCGTAACAGTAACCGTGACAGTAATAACGGCGTCGATTTATGAATCTGAATCATGGCAGTCTTGACCGATGTGGTGGATAGATGATACTTGCGCAAACCTGCTCACTCGCTTCGCCTTTCGGGTGAAACCTGGACTCCCATCCCTGGAATGGTTTAATTGATTGCCCTCATTAAATATTATTTCTCCACAGAATAACTGCAGTTTCCATGCGAGGAGTCAAGGCTCCGTTTCCCCAGGTGACGGGTGCATGGCCGGCTAATATAAAGATGGGAATGGTGGTGGGTTCAGCACCATGTAGCCCGGCACTCGGCTTGAAGGGGCAGTATGAACGCTGAAATGGGTATGGGAGGCATGGCGGCGAGTGTAGAAGCAAAGGGCCACACTACCGAAGTTTTATTATTCTAATGCGTGCACGCTCAAGTACCTGGAGGTGAACGAGGACCGATGGTGTGGGTCGAGAAGTGCGATGGAAGATAATATAGCACAGATAGCCATCTCTCTCGTGACGAGGCTACCTAGATAACGCAAGAGATTTGAAAGATTATTTATTATTTCTCAGTTCCTCAATCTATGTTGTCTACAAATGGTATTATACAAAGTGAATAGTCTATAAAGGGGAGTGAATCTGTTGCAATAGAGACCTAGGCGTCACTGAACATTTAGTCGAACCGCGGTCCCAGTTTCCGCAGCCGCTCGCCATAACGATAGAAGAGGATAGGCACTGGGAGAAAAATGAGGCAGACGAAACCCAAGACAGAGTTGCCCCATCCGAGTCCAAGATTCTTATACATTGCCGGGGCAGCCAGCGGCAGGAATGCGCCGGCAATGTTCCGAGCCATTGTGTTGGCGGCAATCGACGACGCCGCGGCTCTCGGCCCGAAAGCATCGACGCAGTATATCTGCGTGGTGAAAATGACAAACAGGGAGCCAAATCCAACTAGGAAAGTACCCAGGATGGGGACAATCCAGTGGTTCTTGTGATAGGCAGTCCAGCCGTACCAGAAAAAGCCGGCAGGGATGACCGGTGAGAACCACATCATGGGAATCAGCCGCAGTTCCGGGCGAGATTTCTCGCCGGCCTTGGGCTCCCTGACGAGCTTGTCGCTGACGAGACTGAAAATAACGACGGCGCATGCCATGCCGATGCCGACGCCCAGGTAGCAGAGACCAGCGGTACCAGGGCTGAAGCCATACTGCTCCGCGAAGACCATGGGGAAGGTGGTGAAAAGAAGAAAGATGAGACCAAATACGAATGCGCAGTAGATAGACAGCAGAGTGACCACGGGGGAAAGGAACAGCATCCTAGTCGGACGAGAGACGCCCTCGAGGAAGAGCTGTGTTGGTGTAAGGTTCTTGTGAGTGCGAGCCCGGAGTTTGTCATTGCCAGTCGTTTTGCGCATGTGCTTTGCTTTAGCCTCAAGCAGGGTGGGTTCGTAGGTTTCTCTGAGGACAACGACCCCCGCAAGGCTGAAGATTCCTGCCTGTAAGACCATGAGTGTCTGTTCCTATGATTGCGAGGTATATCATTGTGCCGTCTTACCATGATAACGATGATTCTGAAGGTCCATCTCCAGCCAATGCTCTGCGTAATGAAGCCCCCAGCAATCGGTCCAATAACCTGCACATCATGGGTTTAGTAGATGCACTCTATGAGCTTCAAAGAGACCTTCTTGCTTACCGGTCCCAGAAGAGGCCCCAATCCATAGATAGCCATCGCCTTGCCTCGCTCCTCAGGAGGGAACATGTCAGCGAGCGTGCCCGCGCCGACCGTCATGGGTGCCGAGGCCGCACATCCACATAGGAAACGGAAGATGAGAAATTGTACATCGCTCGTCGCGAACGCGCAGCCCAGCGAGAACCCGACGTAGAATACGTCGCAGACATGGTAGATGATGAGGCGACCGTAGACTTCAGACATCGAGGAGACGACGAGAGGGCCGATGCAGAAGCCGAGAATGTAGATGCTGACAGTGAATGTAGCCTCGATAGTGCTGGTGATATGGAAGTCGTGAGCGAGGGCCAATGCTCCGGGGGCGTACATGGTGGCGGCAAGGTTACTGTGCCCGGCTCGTGGTTAGTGTGCACGGCAGCAAGAGGGCAATTGTTTCGCTAGGGGGTTGCTCACGCGGTAAGTGATAGAGCACTGACTATAGCAACATTGGCGAACATGAAGCTTTTAGACCAGTTTCGAGGATTCTTTGGGTCGTCGGGCCCATCCCAGTCGACAATGTTGGGATCCGCAGCATTTGCTTTCTCCGCCTCGCCTGTGTTGGGGTCATTGCGAGTTTCGTCGGTATCGATCGTGCCGGACTCAAGATCTCGCTCCGACGCTACCATGGAGTTGCGCCGTATGATTCTTGAGCCGGTCCTCGTCAGCTCGAAGCTGGGTTGTGATGACATTTTGTGTCAGGGAGACCGTATTGGTGGTAGAGCTGAAGGATGGTTTAAGATGTCGTTTGACAGCTAAGAATATTACTTGACGGGAGCTGCGTTGGAGCCATGTATGCTTGGCACAGGATGTGTAGAAAGCAGAGAAGCTACAAATGGATTCCTTTTAAGGTCGAGTCCAGTCCAAAACATTGATTCTCCGGAAGCTTCTCGGTGCCCTCTAAGTATCCGATGTATGTCTGCTACGGACACCGATGCCCCGTCCGGGCCAGGCCCAAATAAAATACGATGAAAATAGCGACACATCAGTCCACTACAGGGCTGAAAATCAAAGGAGTGCCACTGACTCGGAGCTCGTGCTTGGATCTCGAATCTGCGGCGCAGCATGTTAGTGGCCAATTGCCCCGAATCTTCGGAGACTCGGAGTGACCGATCGGAGCCGACCCACCAATCACGATTGGCGTCACCCCGGTCTCGTCATGTCCGAAGCCGTACCTTGTAATGCTCATCCAATTGTATCCACTTCATTGTGGTAGCTTTTTGTGAATCGGCATGTTCCCAGGGACTATTCTAGATTATCGACAACCCTATCATAGGACTCCTCTCTCAGTCGCCCGGAGCTCCAGACGTTGTCATAGGCAGCAAGCGGCGAGACAATCTGTATCATCAACCTTTCCCATGCTAGATACCGTCATAACCCAATGTTGTGCATAGTCAACCGGATTCTAAACGATGGTAACATCCTGGACTACCAAGGCCTGTTCCAGCACTTCCATCTCACTCATGGAGGAGTAGAACTCCAGTACGCAGCCAATTCTCTCAAATTCAGCGGTTGAACAACCATGCACCCTTTTCAAGACCAACCCGGTCCAGCCACAGGCATTCAAGCCGTCGGCGGCTTTTTCAATGTCGTAAACCATCAGCAGAACTTCCTCTCCGGACGCAATGAAGTCACCGCCTTGTTCGGTGAGGAGAAAATCTGGACGCATTGAAACCATCATGTTCTCAACAATGATTTGTGGGCTGTTTCTTACTTTCTTCACGACGACATAGCTGGGGACCTCGACGTAGGAAGCTCCCTTCTCGGGATAGACAAGCGTCGCGTGCAGGCATGGTCCTTTCAAAACCAAAGTCGCGGAGAGGGGTGCCCCATAGGGATTTGCACCGTCAACAACAGCGTGGGAGACGATTGTGATCAGAGGTTTGGCTGCCCTGGGAAGGAAATGTACGGCCTGATTCGCAGTAGCCCAAGACCAGGAGGGCAAGTTGCGCGGAGTCGTCCGTGGCCTGATATCGCCAAACCCTGTCCACATCAGCTGCAGTGAAGAATCTTCGAGCCATATTCCGGCAATGTATGTCCACCCGCACGTCTTTGCAATGCGGCTTGCGATGCCTGACAAGGCAGGAAGCCTGTCACTGGGCTGTGAGAGGTCAGTCTTGGTGTAATCCTTCACCAGACTAGTCCACGGCACATCTCGCAACTTGTGCCATCCATTCCTTTTCATCTTCAATATGTGCTCCAAACCCTGACACTCGCACCACCAAGCTGCGTCACATTCCCAGAGGAGCTCAGTATCTGTAAAGTAGATTGTTCGGCGAGAGAGCAATCGTTCTTGATAGACCCATCCTCTCCTCATTAACGGAAACTCATCGCAGGGATTCATATCTTCAGGCCGTGTAGGGTCGACTGGATGTAGCTCGTCCTTGCACCATACAGTGTTTTCGTCTGGCCGACGCACTCCAACGGGGCGAAAACGCTGGTGAGGTATGCTCCGGCGAAAAATGCGTTTGTTTTGTGATGTTACATCACATGATAATGCAGATATAGTCAAGATCGCGTTTTCGTATATCTGTCCCATTTGTGCTGCTTGTATATGCCAATCACGTAGATCATCATGATCCTGGTAGATGCAGAAACAATCAACCCAGAGATAGCGGAAGCCCAGTCGAACCGTGGCTTCGACTGCGTCCTGTACGAGTGGGTAAAGCCTTTCAACTGGGATTCGCTTTTGAAATGCCTCGGAGTCCTTGCGGTATAGTTTGGCCATCTCCGTCTCAGGAAGCCATCGGTGGCTCAAGCACACGTAAGGTTGTGAGTCGAGTTCATTCGCGTTCTCAATGAGTCGTACATTCGGCGGGTTGGTCCCCTCAATGAAAAGGATTCGCATTGGCATCGGCCTGCTCTCTGACGTTTTGGGGCAGTGCGTGTGTTCTGATTCGCATGTTTCCAACCAGTGGCGTAATCGTTGAAACGCTTCTTCGCTGCCAGTGTCTTCTAAGGGGACTTGCCCGATGTCTATGGATGGATGGAACATGGGAGGGCATGTTGCAGGATCCTCAACGAACACCCTGATGTGAATCGGTTCTCTGGACAGCCCGATCACAGTAACGCCGCCTATACTCCAATAGAACTCGACTGATCTATCCAGCTTTCCACGCCCGAGAAGATAAGAGCAAAAGGAACATCCTCTCTCAGCATAATATTGAGGAGGTTTTGTACTGGATGCGTCAGGAATGGTTTCCAGATCAAATAAAATATCGAAATCATCGTGCGGGATATGGCTTGCAAGTTCAAGAAGACAAACCCCGCAACGCCATCTTGTGGCACCCGGGCCGTCGTTCTTGTCAGGCGAATGGCAGAGGGTCGGTTGTTGCCTCAAACCAACACATTCTCGATCTGCACTGGTCCAAGTCTTGCCGTAGGATGTAGTGAGGATGCGAAAGATTTTGGGAGCCATCAGAACTTGTCATTCCATGAGACCTGAAGATTGTTGGGCACTAGAAACGGTTTGGGCAGCAGGGGCTTGTATTTATGCTGGTGCTTCGTTTGATCAGGCGCCGGTGCTGCTCAGCCACTCAGCCTGACGATGCAAGTCGGAAAAGGGCACAGCCCCGTTCACATGCATGTCTGCCTAGCGAGATCATTTGATTTGTTGTGAGCTCCCCATGACACCCACGCCGAAAGTTCTGGTCAAGCTCACATGGACTAAAGAGGCTTTCGACTTTCTCAAAATCGTTGCTTAGGTGTACGCTTGAGCTATTTGCCCTAGCCAGTATCTAAACTGGCGATCTACTCCCAGGAAACTCGCTTCTCCCATTTTCTAAATCTTCACTGCGCCTCTTGCTCCTATCGTAGCTAGGCCTCATCCACGACACTGCATTCCCGCTGCCCAAGCTGAACTTCCTCGCTCCCGGCGCTCGCGTCGGCGAAGGAAGCGTGCCCAGCCCATGGCCTTCATACGACTTCTCATAGCTCACTCCGCGGCCGAGATACCCGCCCTGCCGGGCTCGAACTCTGCCTGAATAGGCGTCGTCTGCGAGCGAAGGCCGCCCCCTAGACGACGGATATGCCTCCAGCCTTGGACGCGACGGCTCCTCGGGGAGCAGCAGCGCCTCGTCGACCGTCCGCCGCTTACTCGTCTCGTCCCTCCGGAACACAGCGTCCTTGACACCGAGAAGCACGCCCCGCACGGCGTCAAAGATGTCGTTGACCGTGAAGGCCATGGCGACGAGCGGGATCGAGATGCCGAGGCCGATGCCAAACATGTACTTGGACACGTACGCCAGCGTCAGCCGCCCGTCGTCCCACTCCCGGAAGTTGATGGCGAAGAAGGCGGCGATGAAGGACATGGGCAGGAAGACGATGGTGACGATGGTGAAGACCATGATGGTCTGGCCCTGCCGCGCCGCGATCTCGGCCTGGTCGCGCGCGAAGCGCGCCTCGAGCGCGTTGGAGTGCTTCTGCTTGAGGTCGAGCAGGTGCGTCAGGCTCATGTAGATGCTCTCGGCCTGGCGGTCCATGCGCTCGACGTCCTTGCGGTGCACCTCGAGCAGGCGCTTCTGCTCGCGCGACCGCTTGCGGATCTCGGCCGCCACGGCGTCGACGACCCTGCGCGTACCGCCGCCGCCGCCGCCGCCGCCGCCCCCTCCCTCCGTCCGCAGCTCCTCGACGACCTGGCCCTCGAACTCGTGCAGGATCGAGCTCTGCGAGTCAAGGATGACGGCGATGATGTTGAGCTCGTCACGGATGTCTTTGATCTCGGCCAGCAGGGCCGTCTCGATGCCGATGTCGAGGAGCGCGTCGAGCACCAGGGGGTCCTGCTCCTTGATGCGCCCGCCCGTGTCGCGCGAGAACTGCCGGGACGCGCGTCTGCGGTGCCGCCGGTTGTGCTGCAGCAGCTGGGCTGAGATATCAGAGGCCCTGTTGAACCTCAAGAACAGCTGGCTCTCCCTGTTTGTGACATGCCCGATGGAGCTCTCAAACATGTCTAGGAACTGGTAGTCCTGGTCGTCCAAGCGATGGCGGTCAAACATGCCAGAACACCGGTTTGTGATTAGCATCGCTAGATCGTAGACAGACTGCATTGGCGGCCTGGTCTTTGCGTTTGTTTCCTCAATGATACCGTCCAGGACGTTCAAGGGGTCCTGTCTAGGCTGGTCCCAGCGTTGAGGGAAGCAGGTGATGATCAAGTCTAGGAAGTGCCACTTGTTAGTAAGAAACAGGATCGGTAGAGACAACTTCGTATTCTCACCTCGCCCAAGGACCCATAACCAGAGCTGATCAACCATATAAATTTTGGGCTCCACGTGATGCCTCTTGCAAAAGCGATAGACAACTTGATCTCTGTCTCTCGCTGTCGTGTCTATGCCATGGTAGAAGAACTGATCCAGTGTCCTGCGGGGATGCAAGGGCGGTGAGTTATTCAGGTATGCATTGATGAGCATGAGATCTCGAGTGGCCGTGTCCGGTAGGTCTTCACCGGCGCGCACGCTCTTGATCGCATTGCTCATCCTGGCGCGTCTCTCGTCCGTCTCAAAATGTAGGAAGGGCATCTTCGGGTGCATTAGTGACAGAGAGGGGTTCTCCGGAGGAGCGCACAGCACGTACAAACAAGACAAGCTTCCCGTTGGAAGACGAGAGCTTGCTGATATTAGTATCCCACGCGACCTGAGCAGGGCCCTTGTTCGCTGCTGTTTTGTTATCCTTGTTCTTCGGCGGGTTCCCGGGGGGACCCTTCGCCCGCTTCGAGCGCTTCGGATGCCTCTCGGCGATCTGCTCCGACTTGCTCTTCTTCGAATCGGGCTTGGGCGAGTCATGTTCGTGGCCGCCACCACCGTGGCTGTGATTTGTCCGCGGCGTCATCGCACCGCTGTTCTGGCTGGATATCGTGCTGAGCTCGGACGGGTCCTCCATCAGCGAGGCGAGGGACCTCTCCTCCCGATCCCTGTCCGGCGACTCGCCCTGCGAGGCAGAAATGCGCTGGCAGAACGTCCGCATGAAGTGCGCGTGGGCCAACGGGCCGCGGTGCTCCTGGTCGAAGCACTTCTCCAGGGCCTTGAAGGCCTCGATGTCGCGGTGGCCCCCCTCGACAAAGTGCTTGGCGAGCAGGGTCTCGACCCAGGCGATGTTGTTCGCGGGCAGGTGGATCCACCTGAACGCCGGCTCGTACTTGATGTTGCTCGTGCACGTGTTGATCTTTGGCTTGTCGGTCTCCCTGTCCCAGCCGTACAGGAGATCGTGGACCGAGTGCTTGAAGACGAGCTGCTTCCTGCCGTGCTGGAAGTGGCCAAAGTCGACAATGGTGGCCTCGAACGACTTGCAGGCGCTCTGTGCCGCCGCCGACAGCCTGTCGCCGGCTCGGGCCGGGGACAGAAGCTGCACGATATCCTTGTTGTACGTCTCGGCGGCGCAAAGCATGGGCGTTCGGTCGAAGCTGTCCTTGGTGGTCAAGTCGGCATCGGGCCTCGTCAGGAGAAGTTTCACCACCTCCTCGTGCCCGTTGAAAGCAGCCCAGTGCAGCGGCGTCATGCCGTTCGATAGCTCGGCGTTGACCTTGGCATTAGCATCCAGCAGGAGCTTCACGACGCCGAGATGGCCGCTCTGCGCCGCATTGTGCAGGGCCGTCCAGCCACCGTCGCTCTTGGTGCGGGTATCAGCCCCGTGGCTCAGGAGCAGCTCGACCATCTCCTCGTGGTTCCCCTCGGCGGCCAGGTGCAGGGACGTGCGGCCGCGGTTGTTGGCCGCCTGGATGTCGGCCGCCTTGCCGAGCTCGCCCCTGAGCAGCGCGTCGACGAGGCGGATGTTGCCGTGCGTCGCGGCCCACAGCAGCGGCGTCCGCTCGATGTGGTCCCGCGCCTCGATGTCGGCGCCCCCGGCCAGCAGCAGCCGCAGCGTGTCAAAGCTCCACCGGCCGGGCTTCTCGGCCGCCAGGAACAGCAGCGGCGTGCGGCCCTCCTTGTCCCGGGCGTCGACGTCGGCCCCGGCGTCCAGGAGCAGGGAGACGACGGCGTTGTGCCCGCGCATGCACGCGGCGAACAGCACGGGCGCCCCGCTGCGGCCCACGCCGTTGGGGTCCGCGCCGCGCCGCAGCAGCTCGGCCGCGAGCTGCGCGTGCCCTGCCTCGGCGGCCTTGGCGAGCGCGCCGACCTCGCCGTCGCGGCGCGGGTTGACCTCGGCGCCGTGGGCGAGCAGGAGCCGGGCGACGGCGATGTTGCCGCGCGCCGCCACGCGCTGCAGGGCGCTGCGCAGGGCGTCGCGGTCGTTGGGCGTGGCCGTCCACGACTGCTCCTCGGCCAGGATGTCGCGGACGCGGGACTCGTTGGCCTGGGCGGCGGCGGCGAGCAGCCGGAGGTGGCGCTGGTCCGGGGCGCTGCTCGCTACGCTGGCCATGGTGCGGAGAGTGTGGGGGCGCAGGTCAGGAAGCTTGGCCTAAGAGCTTCAATCGCCGGGCGAGAATCGCATGCTTGGCATCATTTTTTTTGGCATTCTTGGCTTTGATGATGAATTTTCCAATGCTGTACGAGGTCACACCCACACAACCACAACGCGTTTTTTGCTCGCATTCAACTACCGACCGGGGGCTGAAGATGCAATTTCGATATGAGTGGGGCAGCAGACAATGGTCCTATGTTAGTGAGACGACGATCTGGAAGCTGCATGGGTAGCCTGTTCTGGCCCGCAGATCTTGGCGGAGCAGAAATAAGCATGTGAGTAAGCTTTTTGCATGGCGAGGTTGTATTGGCTATCTAGTCTAGTATGCAAGATTGAATGGCTGTTAAGGCTCCAGACACGAGTGAACAGCATGACGCGTGGTCCATCACTGCTGCTTGGCCATGATCATCTGGAAGGTGTCGTTGAAGTCTTGCTTCCACTCCTTCTCGCCCCGTGTCGGCTTCCAGCCAAGCTGTCTGGCCACGTTTGCGACACCGCGAGAGTTGCTGGCAAAGGCCAACTCGGCGAAGTCTGCGTCGGCGAATGGAATGAGCTTTTGAAGAAGCTTGGTAAACTCGTCTAGTTCGACAGCATGAACCAGCTTGTCCGAGATTTTGCCAGCGTCGAAGGCTGAGTCCGCGGCCAGCTGCGCAACCTCCTTCCAAGTGTGTCGGCCGTTTGCAGTGAACAGTATGCCGTTGGCGCCATAGGGCACGTTCTTGGCCCCATCCTCCAAGATGTTCACGAGCACGATCTTGTAAAGATCGGCGACGTCCTCGATATGGACATGGTCCCACTCAGCCTTGCCCTCGCCGACGACGATGCCGTGGCCAGCAAGTAGAGTAAGCTGCAGATAAGCCGGAACTTGGATACTGAGCTTGCTGAACAGACCGGTGCCGGTTCCAAAGGTGGTAGGGCTCGTTATGACGACCGTCTTGATGCCGAGCTCCAGACCCTTGCCAACAACAGCCACTTCCACAGCCCGCTGGGCATAGTTGTTAAGGGCCTCACGCTCCTTGTGGTACTCGTAGAGGTCCTCTTTGGCATCGTCAAACTCGCGGTCGCCGGCCTTCTCAACGTACTTGCCGGTGATTGGCTGGTCGGAGAAGTCAGAGGTGCCCGAGGTATGGACGAGCCAGGCATCGCGGCCGGTCGACGCCTTGCGTTGAGCCAGACCTTCGAGCAGGTTCAGCGCAAAGGTCGGGTGGAAGCCCGGTGCGGAGTTGATGATGATGTCGTACTGCGCAGCGGTAGCCGTGACGGCCTTGGAGTCTTCGAGATCCTCCAAAAATACCACCTGGACGCGGTCGCCATAGGCCGCCTTGAAGGCAGCGACGCGGTCTTGGCCGCGGACCAGCGCAAAGATAGGAGACCTGCTTAGCACGGGGTCGGAGGCGCGAACCAGGGTGTTGAGGATGGTGCCGCCGATGTTGCCAGTGGCAGCTGTAACGAGAATGCGCGGCGAAGCAGCCATTGTGTCAAAGTATGGGTGATGTTGCTTGGTTTCTAGAGATATGTGTAGATATCTTGTTTAACTGATGAGTTGAGATGTGTGTTGTCAAGAAGGTATGAACAACATCGACAGACCGTGGTCTTTGTAGCGATATATATACACATCATGTTGACGAGGTTTGATATGGTGATTACCTTTGGACATTCTTAATAATGGTGAGAGAGATGATGCTTAACTAAGGTCATGCGGCTGTATTGACTGCAACTTGGTATTTTGAAGAGTCGATGCAACCTTCGCCAGGAGAGGAGCTCCACTGATGTGAAGGCATGCAGTCCTGAATAATCAAGCCCAAGGAAGTCTCAACTTGGGAGGCGCACCAACTCGGACGAGCTCGCACAAAAGCGGGGCCACGTCCGTAGGCACCTATTAATTGATTGATACGGACGGACCTCCAAGATCTTCACGCCACGATAGAGTCTTGCAGGCTGTGTCCCTGATCTCTGGCACTATCTTGGATGCATTGTCTTCGACTGTCTGGCGTTTTGGTGGACAGCTTGCTGTTCTTTCAAGATATAGCAGTGCTCTTTGAGGATGGCATGACCGGATTCTGCAGCATGGCGGGGCAAGAGACACTACGGTTGGACTCGACAGGAGCGGCATTCATCAAGTCAAGACACGACTGTCACGAAGCATGCATATGGGGAAGATGGCAAGCAAGAACAATGTGCCGAGCATACTGATATTGAAGGAGTGGCTACATGAGCAGATCTACTTCCTTGCACAATCTCGGATTCCAAAAGAAGCATGACCAACTACCGTCCCCATTCAGTCTCGAAATACCACCGGTCCGCAACCACCCCGCCAACCGCCGCTACGCCCCGAAACTCATCATGGTCGTGAAAACTTGAGGGTGTAACATTCGGGAAATGGTGATACAGTAAGGACTGTGTTCACAGGAAGGAAATGGTTGGTGTTGCTTGGCTTATTTGCCGCAGCCGCTGCAAGTGCCTGGGTGGGAAGACCTGGGTCAGTGCCGAGCAGACAGAGCCGGCGGAAGAGGGGCAATACTCACATTGGCCGCTTGCGCAAGTGCAAGACGAGGCGCCGGAGCATCCGCAGTCACCCTTCATGATGTTGGATTGATCGGTTGGTTTTTGGATGGGGAAAATATGAAGTCTTGCTTGTAGAGCTGATGGATTGCAGGTGTGATTGTTTGTCTTGATGAAGAAAGGGAAATCAAGCTTCAGCGAGAGGGGGAACTGACGTCGACTTAAATACACCAGCTTCTTAGTCGATGGATACCGTTTCGGGTACGTCGATGTACACTGTTAGTTCAGTGGCGACCTGTCGAGACCCTTAGATTCGCCAAGATTGCGTGGTTTGTGCCGATTTCCCCAGCGGAAGCGGGCGAATGGCCTGCATGCAATGCAAGTCACTTTCTGCGCACAAACCGCGCACTAAGCATGCTAGCTGCAACAGGTGACTCGGGGTCGCCCGATAAGGAAGGGCAATCGCCTGGTTGCCCGGCATTAGTGGAGGGTGGAGGTAATTTTTAGCGGTCACAGCGACATCATTGTCCAACGCCAAATATCGATGCGTCGCGCGGGATATTCGCCAACAAGCCCCCAGATTACTGATTCTAGAATCTAACTACTCGATCCGAGCGAGCCCTTTGTGCCGGTACACCTCCACATACCGAGAAGCTTGCTCAGCCTGGCCAGCGGCAGAGGGCCGGCAATGTCCGCTGTCTCCTGCGGGGTTTGCGCCGGACCGGGTCTTCTAATGCACTTCAACAGACAGTGTTCTTCGAGCTCCATCAAGAAGCTTAGCAAAGCTGCCTGGGTATTTACGGGTCTAGGAGACTCGGTACACCGCCAGTTACTCCCGTCTCGGCACGGATATCTGATGACCAAGTGCAACAGAAAGGATCAGGCTTCGACAGCAGTGGCGCCTGGTCTTCAGGTCGTTGACCAATGTTGATGTTGGATGATGTCCTTACTTGGCCCAGGTCGGTGCCGGAATGCCTCATCCCACGTCGTGACGAAATCCCAACACACCTCTAGACCTTGAAGAGATGTACAGCTTACGTATTAACATATCTGTTCACTTTGTGTTAATTATGGTCCGCGGTAACCTCGCCTACTCAGTTACTCGAACACGGTAACTTTCAAATCCTGCGGCGCAGCGGAGCATCGGCATCTGCAGGCAGCACGCACACACACAACCCAGTCAAGTTTTCTTGCTCTCCTGCCAAGACCAGGCTGCCTACGAGCTGCACCGCAACCCATCCTCCCCACGCCCGGGGCCCAGGGATTCCGGTACCGGTGCCAATGGCAGCGCCGCGCCCACCAAACGCCGGGCACCAAGTGCATTCTGGTTGTATCACAGGATTGGTCCTCTGTGCTCTATCCCGCGTCGAGTGGCGCATCTTGCCTTGGGACGAACTGCATATATGACTTCAGTCGGGGTCAGCAGCGAACCAAAACTTGCTCATAGTAAACAGGCCATTGCATCTCGATCACTTCTCTTGCTCAGGCTGCCGGGCGGAAAGATGTCTTCGCACAGAGCCCTTTATGCATCCCGATTACGAATGACTTGCTGTGTTGGGCATGCAAGTGACAGTCAGATTCATGGACGGGCTGGTAATAGAAGTGGTTCACCACCCATCATCCCCTCTAGCTCTGCATCTCTAGGCAGTGGGAAAGCCCGTTTGATGGTGTCTCTTGACAAACTCACACCCGTCACCTATTGTGACCCCCCAGCTTCGCATGGCTCACCGCTGCGCCTCCTGGTTCGGTTGAACAGACCGGTAGTCCGGATCTGCAATCCCTCTCCAGTGACAGGGTAACAGACACCATGTATGTAGCAGTTATTGTAAGCGACTGCACAGATTCTGCTCTTCTTTGAGTTCGGTTGCCGATGTGTTGATCTTCAATCGTATGTTAAAAATCGCGATGACAAGGGATGAAACGGTTTCAACATCACAAAATGGCACCATCTACGAACGCACTGTCCACTGCCGAGAAGATGGGATGAAAATCGACAAAGGCGTGTTTTTCTGATTTATATAAAAAAAACGACAAGATCAAATGCATACTTGCAATGAAAATACCCCTTCTCGAAGCTGTATCCTTTTCTCTTGTTGACATTGCTATCCTCTGTTCTGAGCACCCATTTGCGTCTGCATTTCCACCTCCTCGCAGCGAAGTACGACTTACACACACTCGGCATCCCGCCATGGCCCAACCAGCATCAACCCCAGCACCGCAACACCAGCGCGCAAACTCGACGAACCCTCGGCCAGGGACCAGCGCGTTCCCCAGAGCAAACAGCCAGTCCCAAACGCGACCGCAGCAGCAGCAGCAGCAGCAGCAGCAGCAGCAGCAGCAGCAGCAGCAGCAGCAGAACCGCACCCGCTCCAAGCGGACCACCGGTGCCAGGTCTTCGACCGGCAGCGGCACAAGCGCCACGGCGGCGCCGGCACGGCCGCCCGCGCCCTCGACCAAGCAGGTCAACCAGACGTTCTCCATCACCATGATGTCGAGCCCCGTGAACCCGGTACCGTTCCCCTTGCCGATCCCGCTCGGCATCTCCATGCTCGTCATGCCCACTGGGGGCAAGAGTGGCAGCCAGTCCGGGCGAGGATAAAGGGGAGTTTGGCGTTGGGAGGGAAGAAAACATCATTGCCAACGACGGATGAAGCCGGTACGGGGTCGACCGACGTGATCTAGGAAACAGCAGGGCACAGTGCCGGCCATGGCTTTTGGATGTAAAATATACAATTCGAGCACGCTAAGAAACATGCTCGAGGGCTGGGGTCAATATTATCACACATAGACGCTGTGTAGAGAGAGTACAGTCAAAGGATGCACAAAGCACCTTGCACACGTCAAAACATAGACAATACACGGTGTTGGGGATAATACAGATATGACGATGACGTGCTTTGCTTTTGACATATGCTACATTATATACTACAATAGCCGTTCTACAACAATCTAGTTGATGGAGAGCGAACCTCTTCGCAAGTCGGTACAGCTCGTTCCTTAGTGTACAGGATGCCACACTCTCCAACACAACAGAACACGAGACCAAGCCAGTTCTCGATGCTACACCTGGCCAGTAGCCCACCTCTTCTCGATGGGCTTGCCGTAGCCAGCCGTGCCCGTGACGGGGAGATCCCGCTTCTGGAGCTCCTCCACGATGACCTTCCACCGGCCGACGGCCTGCTCCTTGTCGATCGGCGTCACCCTCCGCGCGTGCACAGTGACGTTGGGCAGGTTGACCAGCTCGCCGTTGGCGATGATCTCGTCGGCCAGCTTCTTGGGCTTGGGCGGCGCGATCAGAACGCCCAGGAGAGCGCCGACGTTTCGGACCGAGGCGAGCTTGGCGTCGGGGAGAAGGTGGCCGGTGAGTTGCTGGATGCGCTTGGTGACCTGCAGTACAAGTGAGATGTCAGTTTGCAAATTCAATGCCGCGGGCGAGCTTGGGGTTGGTTGGAGCGTACTGCAAACTTGAAAGCCGGGTCCTCGAGCGATATCCGCTTCCAGCTTGCATCCCACGACTGTAGCAGCTCTTGTGCCTCACTGGCCTCGATGCCGGCCTCGGCAGCAGGGCTTGCCTCCGCCTCGGGGTCCCACGTCAGGCCCTTCACCACGCCCTCGGCGTCGCCCTTCAGGCTGGCCGCGCCGTTCTCTGCGACCTCAATCTGTAGACCCAGGGCCTGGGTCTGCTCCTCCTGGCCGCCTCGCTCCCACAGCCCGGTCAGACTAGGCTTGTTCTCGGCCGAGGCCGCAGAGTCCCGCACCGCAACCGCCTCGACAACGGCTCTCCTGGCGCACACCTGCAGAACAGCCGGGTCCGTCACCTTTGCGAAAGGTCCGAACCCTCTGATCTCTACGGACGGGTTCCAGTGCTCTTGGGTCTCCCAGTAGTCGGCCAGGCCGCCGACCTCCTCCAGACCCTCGGCGTTGTCTGCAGGCACGTAGGACGAGTCGGTGATCTCTTCGGGCCGGGGAGCCACCATGATCTCAGGCGGCAATTGGAGCTCGGTCTGGATGTCGACGGGCTCGGCATCGTATTCTTCGAGCGCAGCCGACTCCTCTTGCGCCGGCAGCTCCTCGGTCTGTTTGCTGTAGAGAGGGCGATAGGTAGAGATTGGTCTCCTGAGGCAGACGGGGGCCGTCCGCGGAGAGGCATTGGAGACCGACATCGACGGTACAGTCGCCCTGGGGCGCAGAAGCGCCGACGCTGTCCGTATCCTCGCTATCCGCCTCATCGTATGGAGTGTGTGGTCGTGGAAGCACGCGATTGCTTCCTTTTCATAGAGTGCTGGTCACAAGCTGCAAGTACCTGTTCATGAAAATTTGGGGAAGCCAATCGCGCGACCAACGATCCGAATGGCTGTGTGGCGCCCAGCAGCAAAATAAAACTGGGGCAGCCGCATGTGCCACGACTGTGTGTGGCTAGTGCCGCTTCTTGAACTTGCAGCTGCTAGCGACCCGGCACGGGCCAAGCTAACACTTCTCCAGACAGACAGAGTGCATGCATCATCAACGAGCCTAAGAAACAGAGCAACTTTCCCCTTTGTTGATACGTCTCTGCCGGCATCAAGATGGCGCGAATACCTCTCCTATTATTTCTCTTTGGCCTGATGGCCTCCATGGTGGCAGCATGTAAGTCACTTGTACACACACATACACCCATCTGCCTATTGCCATCCTGCTAACATCTGAACCCTTCCGCCTAAGCGGCACCGACCTTCTGCAAATGCACCTGCTTCCAAAACAGCACCATCATCCCCCTAGGGCCCCAGCGCCCCGGCGGCGGCGGCGGCAGCGTCCCCAACGCGCCGCCCCCGCCAGCGGCCACCGGGACGTCAGAAGCGACACCGCCGGCCGCCGTCCCCCTCAAGCGCGCCGCCTCGTCGAGCTGCTCCCAGTGCAACCGCGCCTTCTGCCTGCAGTACAACCTGCCCATCTGCGAGGGCGCCGAGGAGACGGACGTCGTGACCATGTGCTTCCAGCGCGACAGCCGCAAGGACCAGATCATCGTGTGGGCCTTCATCCTCGGCACGCTGGGCCTGCTGGCCTGGGCCGGCGCGCAGCGGGTCATGGAGCTCCGGGAGCAGCGCAAGAGCCACCCCGGCTTGTCCGCCGGCAACGGGCGGCTGCCGGGCTCGGGAGGAGCAGGAGGAGGAGGAGGCGGCGGGCTCGGCGGACTGGCGAGCAGGATGGGCAGTGCGTTTGGCGGCGGAAATGCAGGAGGCCTGAGGAGTCCGAGGGACGAGGCTGGTAGAGGGGCATACTCACCTTTGGAAGGCGAGACTACGCATCGCGGGATGGGCTAGGCCACGGTTGGGAAGACGGTGCATATGCATTCGTGATAGTGTAACTACAACTGACAGCGGAATATATTTTGCAGACAACCTCCCGACCGACTCTACTTGTATGACTTGGTGATCCGACACTCCTGCTGTTCGCCAGTGAGCCCCAGCTGTCAGGAATTGTATCGTCAAGATACCATGATACTACATTCACCTTTGTTTCAGTCATGTTGCATGGGTCGTTAGGACAGGGTATGGAGACTCCAACCTATGTGGATAAGCATTCTTCCGGCTGACCTCTTATCTCATTTCAGTCTATGAAATTATGCTACGCCCAAAACTTTTCCCAAATCCCAAGAAACCAAGATGTCTGAAAGCTCCATGCACTGATATCGAAGAACAAACATTGAAAAGCTCTGGCCAAATTTTGTTGCTCGTTTAATCCTCCTCAAGAAGGGTGGCCGGGGCCTCGGCATGCTTGCCGTTGGGTGAACCCCTGTGCTTCTCCCTCCTCTCCCGGACGGCGCTGGCAAGATCCTCGAGGACAGTAACGGTGCTCTCCCAGTCGATGCAGGCGTCAGTGATACTGACACCCTTCTTGAGCGCAGCAGGGCCCTCGGCAGGGACCTTCTGGTTGCCCTCGTTGATGTTGGACTCGATCATGACACCGATGATGGCCTTCTCTCCCTCGCGCAGCTGGTCACCGACAACCTTGGCAACCTTGGGCTGGTTGCGGTGATCCTTGTTCGAGTTACCTGATGGAATCATGTTAGTACGACTGCAAGTCACGCCAGCTCAGGCTGGGTTGGGGCAACATACCGTGTGAGCAGTCGACCATGATGGCCAGCTTTTGGCCCTTCTTGATCAGCGTCTCCTTTGCGGCCTGAACATTCTCCTTGTCGTAGTTGGTACCCTTGGAACCACCCCGGAGAATGACGAAGCCGTGCTCATTGCCCTTGGTCCGCGTGATGGCGGCAAGACCCTGCTTCGTGACACCCATGAAGTGGTGCTTGGCCGCGGCGGCACCGATAGCGTCAATGGCAACACCAAGGCTTCCGTCGGTGCCGTTCTTGAACCCAACGGGGAAAGAAAGGCCGGAGGCGAGCTCACGGTGGAGCTGGCTCTCCGTCGTGCGGGCACCAATGGCACCGACAGAGATGAAGTCTGCCAGGAACTGCGGGGAGATGGTATCCAGCATCTCGCTGGCGATGGGCATGCCGGTGCTGGTCAGGTCGCTGAAGAGCTGGCGGGAGACCCGGAGGCCCTTGTTGATCGCAAAGGTCTGGTCGATGTCGGGGTCGTTGATCAGGCCCTTCCAGCCGACGGTGGTGCGGGGCTTCTCGAGGTAGGCGCGCATGATGATGCACAGGTCGTCGCGGAGCTTGTCGGAGAGGGCCTTGAGTCTGGCGGCGTACTCGAGGGCGGTGGGAGGGTCGTGGATGGAGCAGGGGCCGACGATGACGAGCAGGCGGTCGTTGCGGCCCATGATGATGTCGGCGGCCTCGCGCCTGCCTTCGACGACGGTGTGCAGGGCATTCTGCTTCATGGGGATCTCCGAGATGAGGAGCGCGGGGGGGATGAGGGGGTCCTGGCCCAGAACTGCATTGAAGCGCGGGGTGCTGTCAGCGTTGGGCTCATGCTTTGCAAAGCTCCTCCTTCGAGGAGGTGCCGGCTGGACTTCTCGTCCGCGCTGGTGGGGGTTCTCAAAGAGGTTCAAGATCTTGGGGGAACAAAGACGAACGAGGGAGGACATACGTCGCACATCATCCGCTACGAGCGGTGCCATATCGAGTCCGGGCATGTTGGGTAGCTGTATTGTGCGGCGGTGGGTTGCTGAGAATGGTGTCGAGCAGGAGAGTCGAAGATGTCGACAGAGCCCTCGTTTTATACTGCGCGGAGTGGCCTTTGCAGAAACCGATGCCAGGATCGCAGTCGGTGAAGACCGAGTGTAACAAGGTGAGAGAAGAAGGTAAGCAAGCCGTAGTCAGAGATGCAATCTTCGACAAAGCAGTGATTGTAGTGTAGAGGTGACGAGGTAAATCTCGCGGTGGATTTTTGCAGGTGGTAAAAACGGAGCAATGGATGATGTCGAGTAACCCCAGACTCTGAGTCAGAGAACGCCCACGCCGTCTTTGACGCCAAAACGCCAGCTATTTCGCTGCAGGGGAGCAATTGGTTTCGTTTAAGCACAGTAATATGCACGTCTGATCTCAGACCAACGGAATCTACAGCATTGGGCCGTCCCGAAGCCTTCTACATTTTCTATCGATGCTCACCGCGTCAGGGCTTCCGAGGACCGGGAACACGCAGAAGCAGTGAGAAGCCATGACATGGAAGGCCTCTGTACTGTACTGACAACGACCCCTCCAAAGCCTGGGCCAATCACTGGAGGGGTAAAAATATTTTTCAGGGCGCAAAAGCCGTCAAGCTAAGGTAGTGCTACAGATTTGTGCACACCGCCCTTCTGATAACGCTGCGATAAGGGATTTCGCCGAGGTCCTAAGCAAGCCCTGTGGCACCACATGTCTCCATCTTCAAGGGACCAACCCGTTGGATCCCGCCGCTGCAAAAAAGAAGAAAAAAATCACTGGCGGAAGAACGATGAGAAACAGAGATACCACAGACAAAACATGCAGAGATGACGTTTTGTTCCTCTGCACGAAAAGGTTGTTATCTGCTGCCCTTGGAAGGCGATTTTCTGCTTGTCCGCGGAGCATGCCGTGCTGAAATCTCGTCATCACATTTCGGTACACAGGTAAGCTTTCAAGGGTCGTCCTGAGCTGGAATGTGCCACGGAAGCCAGGAGCCTAACCGGGAGAAACCAATTGGGACTAACACGGGGTCTACCATTCATCGTATGATTCGCTGAATGTACATGTATTTTCCATGCATTCTACTTCGTAGGCCGGAATATATCGCTTCATAATCGACGAAGGGAAGTGGGTTTGTGACTAGGGTCAAGGGTCTTGCGGTTTGTCAGGTCAAGCAAGACAAAAATAAGAGACTGGCTGGCATATTCTGCTGATCTCATTCGTCGATAGTATCGCCGCCCTTGCAAGAAAGTGGTGGACATCTCCAAGCCTCGACACCTCTGAGGATGCAAGACGATCTCCACAGCGGTTTCGACTGCACAGCTGTTTCCCGGATATTATTACAAGTACAGAGAAGGGTTGCTGATCGTCGTTATTTTACCCGCTTAGCCGATGGCAGCTTGGGGTATTGGCGAGCAAATTTGCAACCGCGGGCTTCCACTCTCAATGAAATGTTCTTCAAGCTACCCAGTCTGAGGGATGACGAATCATTGAGAGATTAGAAGATGTCTACGACAGTACAGCATGTCCGAGAGTGTGCAGGTTTAGGATGTCAGATCGACAGGCCAAAAGAATCCGAAACTGCAACGGATCCCTCGGCCCTAGAGGAATGTTCCATTGGTGGAGGCGGAGGGTCACCACGGATGAGGATGAGGATGACCGCGTAAGGCGGTCGGGCGACCAGATTTGTTGATTACTTGGAGACAAGCTTGCCGCAACCCGCTCAGTCTGCCTTGGCCCCCGAGAAGAATTGAATTGAATGGAACGTCTCTCTCAAGCCCCAATGCCTTCTTCTTGGCCGCCTCAAACAAATGGCACGGCGAGCACGGGGAATAGCCCCCAAGGTGGCGACTAGACTTGTACGTACCTTACCTAGGGACTTACCTTACTTACAGTCAACATCCTTCATAGCGATACCCGCCCACGACCCTTTTCTGCGGCACATCTCGAATTTGGCAACGTTCCACAAAGTTTCCAGCAATAAAGTTGCGGGTGTTGGCCTCTGTGAAGTGCCCTAGCTGGTCATGAAGCACTCCTGAAACCGAGCTCCTCTTGTCGCTTTTGAGCAGATCCCAAACTGTCGGGCCAGAATGGTGGTGCAGTGGCCCACATCCCATGGATGGATGCGTTACGCGCACTGGAGACGGGGCGAGACAGGGCGCGCGCGTATGTTGGCAGCTGGGAAACAAGAACTCGAGAACTGCAAGTCCCTGGATGGATCCCTTGCAGCTGACCACTAAACTCAATCTGTTTCACAGATAAGTGGGGAGCAGCACTACGTACCTTAAGGCAGGTACAGCAAAAGCCAGCCAGGACCAAGCCAGCCCCCAGCGTCTCTGCCTCTCCTCTCAGGCGGGCTGGAGCAAGCGGAGCAGCGGGAGCGCTAGCCATCGTGCCCGCCAGAACTACCTAGGTAGGTACCTAACGTACCACGGCTGGAGCCCGCCATGCCCGCCGTGCCTGCCTGTCTGCCTGCCTCCCTCTAGGGCGGGCTGCCTGCCATCCATCAATCTGTGCCGCCTGGTTCAACCTCCTCCTAGCGTTGGCTTCCCCAGTCTCTCATCACCACCCAAGAGCTTCTTCGCCAGATCATTCTCCTGTCTTTTCCTAGGTTTTGCTCGCTCCAAAGAGCCCATTCCCACTTTGTTATACCCTGGGCTTCCTTCTGAGTCCCCTTTTGTTGTTTGTCTCTGGGAGCCTTTGTGCTGGATCTGTGTTGCGCTTCATTTGTCACGTCATCCTACCACCGATCGCCGTTTCTTTCCCTGCTCCGGGCCTTTGGATCTTCACCAACAGCCTTGGACTGCCTGGTCTCCGCCTTGCAGCGCCTCGCGCCCCCTCACCTTTGATCCTGCTCCTGTCCTTTCTTCCCATGATTCTTCCCTCTTTTCTCCTCTTTGCGTCAGAGACCTGAGCCGCTCTTTGACGCTGATTTCTGTGGTATCGACTGGTTCGGTCTTTCCTTTGCGACGCGTGCGCTCTTCTCTTTGTTGTACCCCGCGTCCAATACTTGCTTTTTCTTTCTTCTGTTCCTCTCTCTTCAGCTCACATCACCTTAAGGGGTTGGGACTACTTCATATCAGCCATCGATCCAGCATTCTTCCCGTTCGGTGCCCCCAAGAAGCAGTTCCAGATCGACAAGAGTACAAACGCAAGGCCTGGCCTACCTGTCGGTGCCGCATAGGTCTAGCGACAGCACATCGCGCCTCATCAGGGAGTTTGCAACAGGGCGCCCGGACCCGTTCGCTGTTCGCATCATGTTCGCTCACCCCAACTCATCGCCAGGTCCGCACGGTGGCGGCTTGAAGCGCCTGCATGAGGATGACTCGGCAGACCTGACCAACAGCGGCGCCTGTGGCTTTGGTGAGCATCGCAATGTAAGTGCCGAGTGTTCTGGGCGGTATTCGGTCTTGATGGATGTTAACATATGAGCTAGAAACGCCATCATGCTCTTCCACTCCGATCCTCCCCTTTGGCCAAGCGATCTTCGCCGCCACCAAGCTTTCAACCCCTCTCGTTCACCCAGTCGCCGCACTCGCCGCCTCGCAACATTACACCAGTGTCTGACACCGAAGGCACGGTGAACAAAATGGACGGCTATCAAGAATCTTTCGGACAAGCTCAGAATGGTCAGGGTTGGACGAACCAGCTGCTGCAGTCGACAGAAATGGATACCGATATGGGAATGGCGGGCGTGGAGACAGCAGAATCAACGAGCCCGAACCACCTCCGACCTGGAGCTTTCCAGCCAGATCCCATTGCGCCCACCATTGCCGGCAGGATGCCCACGCCGATCCAGCCGAGCTTTGCGGCTCAGGTTCGAGGAAACAATTGGGGTGGCGCTGCCGGTAATATCATGCAGACCAGCTCCGGCATGCAGCATGGTCATTCGCAACAAACGACTTCCAGTGAGGACACTGGGTACCAGGGTGCAGACGAATCTACGCCTCGAAGTCTGAACCAGGGCAGCATGTCTTCGTGGAATCCGATCCAGAACAGACCCCTGCCCTCTCCAATCAGTGAAAGTGGTGGTGAGGATGTGGGCAGTCCTGATATGATTCTTGACAATGTCTCACATTTTCGCGCCCAGCATGCCGCTGCCTTCTCCAACATGCCACCACGTTCGGACTCAACCATGAGTCTTCCATCGTATCTACATGATGGTGCTCACGACTTGGACCACCACCACAACAACACGGAACATGGAAGCCCGCCAGCAAGCGGCGTCAACGCTATGGAAACTGACTGTCCCACGACGCCATCCCCTAGGAAGGGGCACACGCGGAGCAGGCATACTCTCAACAATTGGACCATCCAGCCCGGCATGAAAAAGTCATTCAGTATAGGGTACCGAGCAGACTGCGAGAAATGCCGCAACAAGGTTCCTGGACACTTCAACCACATCATTGTTTCTTAGGGAGGGCAATCATTCCTTGTTAGTGAGCCAGGTTAGGAGACGGTTCTGCCCCCGGCTTATCGAGCACAGTACGAAGCAGCCAAGAAGACCAAGTGGCTGCCGAGTCTCCCCGGGAACGACGAAGGCCCTGCACCCTCTGGCAGCCATCATCCTTTCCAGGACCCTCTCCGAAGTGCAAGCCTAGCATGTGTCGTGTCCGATGTGATATCACCAATGCTAGCACTCAGCTGCCAGTAACCCGCTATTGATTAGCTCCTAAAGGCTCAAGAACACGTCTCTTGCTGTCGTTGCTCTTTGCTGCTATGGACGTCGTTGCAGATCCTGGATTTGCGACCATTGCCTTTGATTCCGCAAGCACAACTGGCCTCGTTCTCTCTTGTCTTTCTTATGTCTACATCATTGAATCCATGGTCTAGCATTGTATCGCCGAGTTCGGATGAAACTCGAGCATGGTCTGGTTTTTGGAGTTTTCCGGCGTTTTTGGAAGGGGACAGCGATGTTTTCAAGTTGATCCTTCAGTACATACATCAGATCAGAAAGATTTTGTGAACAGCGAAAAAGACTCCTAAATGATACACATAGCGTAATACACACGTCGTCCTTTGTTCTGCCGTATTTTTAGGTGCAAAAGGGTGAAAGAATGGATGGTTTTAGTAGAGACTTGAGGAGCTGATAATGTCTAATTACGAGTACACCCATGTGTCCTGACGCCGTTCTTCATGCAGTATCTTGCACTTCTGCAACAATATAATACAGTCTTTGGATGAGTCTCCCGCCGGTAGTGGATCCCCTCATCTTAGGCCCCTTCGCGGGTCGAACTCGTCAGCCAGCCCGTTTATAAATCGCCTTTTCAGAGGGCACTTAGAATATCCACCACTTCTTGGCCGGCTTCTCCGCGGCAGCAGGCGCGGCGTCGATGCCGACCCGGTCCAGCGGCCCGCCCTTGCGCTGGTTCTCCTTCTCCTTGTCGAGGGCGGCCCTCGCCTTCTCCTTGAGGTACGCCTGCTTGTCCTCGATCGCCCGGATCACGTCGCTGTCGCGCACGATGGCGTTGTCGTCGTCCTCGCTCAGCGACTCGTAGCCCAGCCGCGCCTCGGACGTGCCCACGTCCTCGCCCTCCTCCTCGTTCTTCAGGTTGGCGAATATCCAGGACCGCCACGAGCCGGGCTTCTGCTGCTTGGCGGCTTCTGTCGTCGCTTGCTCCTGCGCCGTGATTGCTGCTTCTACTGCGGGCGAAGGTATCGCTGCTTCTGAGGAGGAGGAGGAGGAGGAGGAGGAGGAGGAGGTCAGGGCGCCGGGCATCTTGAAGATGTGGCTGCCCGAGGCCTCGGCGGCGGCGTTGGCCTCCTCGACGAGGGCGATCTGCTCCTCGGTGGCGTCGCCGCGCATGTAGGCGAGGCGGGCGGCCTCGAGCGAGTCGGCGTCCATCTTCTCCTGCGCGGCGAGGAACTCGGCCTTGCGCTTGCGGTTGTACATGATCATGTCGGCGGTGGTGTAGACGGTCAGGAGACCGGCGACGGCTGTTCGAAAGGGGGCGACGTATCAGCAAGTTTGAAAGCAAGAGAGAGAGAGAGAGAGAGAGGCGGGGGAAAAAACGTACCCGTGAAGCCGATCAGCCCCATCACTGTGGCCTTGTGCGCCGAGTCAAACAGCCTCCGGCCGCTCGAGATGAACTTGTCAAAGGCCGACACCTCGGCGTTCTTGGCCGCCAGGTGCGCGGCCCGCAGGCGCGCCACCTTCTGCTCGGGCGTCTCGTTGAGGGGCGCCGCCTCGGCGCTCGCCGCTGCCGCCGCGGGCGAGGGTCTCCTCCCCCTTCCTCCGTCCGCGGACCGCGCGGTGCCGGACGCCGCGGCGGGCGGGAACCTCGAGGCGGCGGCCTTGGCCTTCTTTGCTGCTGCTCCCGCGGCGGCGCCCGGCTTGGACGTTGCGTGCGGCGTGGTCTGGGTGAAGCGCGTGGCATCGGAGACGGTGCGCGCTGAGCCGCGGGCGGCGAGCCTGGGGAGCGTGCGTCTCATGGCGGAGCGACGGGGCTGGGCTGTGAAGGGGACAAAAGGAAACGGAGAGAGAAAAGGAGACGAGATGCGAGAGCAGAGACAGAGTACGCAGTGGCCCTGTCTCAATTGCTATTGACCTGCGTCTCGTTTGCGGTGGTTGATCCCGTAGCTGGCGTAGCCAAAAGGTGGGTTGCTGGTGCTGGCGGTGGTCTGTCTCGCTCTGTGCAGGTCAGGAGATTTTTTTAAGAGCTGACTGGACCTATCAATTACACCCATGCTCTCTGCCTCTATCCATTGGGGAGCGTAGCTCTCGTCTCAGTCCCTTAGGCCCGCCGGGGCTCGGGGCCAAATTCAATTCTGAGTGGAGAATCTGATGCCTCGGATTGGTGGGCTAGTACCTAGGCCGGGCCGGTGCCAGCTGCGGACTTGGGACCTCGTTCATGTTGTTCAGCGCCCTTGATTCCGTGTATGAGATTGGCAAGGTGTTCCAATTTGGCCATGCGCAATGCCAGACATGGGAAGTAATGTCAGGCTTCAAGGACTGTTATTATGCTGATCACTGTTGTGTCTCATGAGATTGAGCCACACCTTTCCCCTTCTGTCCATACGCATCCATCCACGATACTTGCTGGTTAAACAGCATATTGGGAAAATAATATTTTACGTCTAGCAAAACCTCCAGTAACAAAAAGTATATTTAATTCCTCTTTGAACAATGCCATACATATGGTGCTCAACCGCTTTCACCTTGGAAGTGAAGTATTTGTTGAGGCAGCATATTGATAAAAACGCGTCTTTGTGAATCTAAATCTAGTTATCCTGAACTCACAATATCACATGAACACTTGTCTATCTCATCTTGAAGGCCTTATAGAAAGTGCAAGAAGCATATATTACAACGTCCAAACTCAATTGTTACTTTCTCGCCGTATCATGGGCTCCATAGACATCTGTATGGCAGAAGCTGTAGTAGCGATGATATCAACACCGGCGACAGCAGCAGCAGCAACAGTAACATGATGTAGCGAATAGAGGGAGATAGAGATGATCGAGCTTGATTGGATCAGAGTTTCTCAGACCAGAGGCCTGGAAGGCTCTTTGTTTGTTTTTGCCCTGACAGCTTTCGTTTCAAGAGTCAGAACCAGACAGCAGGTTTCCCATGGGCATGCAAATTCCACAACTAATACTATTTTGAAGCCAAACATGGTTTCCAAACGTAATAACTGGTCATGAAATCTCTGAGTGACTCTTTCTGTATTGGGTTGTTACTATTTTGAGTCCGGCGTCATTGTGCTTGCATGGCTCGATTCATTGGTTGATACGTTCAGGATTGCTTAACTGTAAACCTGATTGTACTGATGCCTGAAAGTCTTTTCACTCTTGTATTCAGACCAAATGTCTCCCACCCTTTCAGAAAGAGCTCGGCCAACTCGGCATCCACACGGCACTGCAACAATCCTCAGCAACAGTATGATATACCAGTATATAAACTTGATACAAGTGAGTTGCCACTGGTGCTTGGGTACAGTTTCTCATCACGGACGAAAGAAGGCAAGATTGCAACTTGACGTATTGGTGATGATGGGGGACGCTGGTGAGGCTCGAGTTGTATTATTGACCTATCATTATTTTTCCTTACCCTCTGTGAATGTACTTCAAAGCAAGCCAGCATTGGTTTACTGCATTGCATTGAAACATAGTGCATTGCATGTATTGGTTTGTGAACTCCAGGCTAATGTGTGGTTTTGTGTGCTAGTTTGATCATATCATATACCGTAATTGAGCCAGACCTCGTGAGGGAGGTCAATATTTCCTAGGTTTCATTGAGGTTGGTGATGGTGAATGACGCAGCTGCGTCTGTGTTTACCTTCTCAACGAGTTCACCACCTGACTCACCATCTCCCAGTTATTCACAGCTAATTCCGAAGTTCTACCGTTATTTGCAAGGAACTCCGAAGATCTACCACCGCTTCTGTTTTATAACCTTTTGATCGAGCCTTTGTCTCTAAACTCCTTCCTTCTACCCACATCCAACCATCATCAACCAACGTGCGCACATTCATCGCCATCAACCCATAAAATACACAGAGGTTCAAAATGGCAAACATCCCCCCTCAAGATATCAACGAGGCCCGAGAGCTGCTTGAGGTGGCCCGAAGCTTCGGTGCAAAGCCCAGCCAAGTCCGGGCTGCACTCGCACTTGTGGTTTCTGCGCGGCGACCTATTTCAAAATGGGTTCAAGAGGTTAGAACACTCCGGTCATATCTTACCCCCTGACAGCTAACCTGAAAGTTTAATCAAATTTAGGCCAGGCCGAACTACAAACTGGTGGCACGTCTGCTGAAGAATAAAAACCCACACAGCGCACATGACCTGCCACGGAGGATTGAGAAACACGCAGCCTCCATGAGGAAGGCGATTGAGGCAAAGGATCCCGACACTGCCGAAATTCTCAAGAAAGGACGCATTATTCTCATTAAACGTCCCAGTCTGGGACAAGAGGAGGCGAAACAGGAGGAGAAGGCACAAGAGGAAGGACAAGAAGGACAAGAGGTGGAGGATGAATATAGCTCTGATTCTTGCTCTGAGGATGAGATCAAGATGGAGGATGAAGGACAAGAAGAGGCGGATTCCACTGAAGATGAAGAGTACGAATACGATTCTGACTCTGAGGATGAGATCAAGATGGAGGAGGGGAGTCAGGAGGAGGAGGGTCAGCTCATGGAGCTTGACGATGAGGCTCTCCAGGCCAACCTCTCTATTTAGGGTGTCGGAGTATTATGTCTAATAATACGTAATGCAACCTAGAACAGGTACACAGGATACTCCTGTCTGAGATAGGTGCTATTCAAATTTAATTATTTCATCATTTTGATTGCTGTGGAAGCTCGCACCAACATGCGACCTAGTTTCTCTGACAGAACAGACTCGACTTGTTGGCCAACAAACCCGCTTAAAGTTTATTTGCCTACCCTGTCCAACTTAGTCTACTGCTTGTTGCTACTGTGTCTTCCTGACCTTTGTTACTAAGCTGTTCCTGCCTTCGAAGCTATTTTGGAAACACTTATGTTTGTGACATCACAGACCTGACTCATCGTAATCTCCAAACTAGCTAGCAAATTAGGCCAGCATGGCGTGATTGCTATTGCATTGGCAATACTTAAATGTCTTTTGATTCCGCAGTTTTGATCTTCCTTGGCTCAACATGATGTGAGATGCTTCTGATGAGCAGAGCTACTGTGTGTAAACTATTATCCGGCTGGGAGTGCTTTGCCAATATCTATACATACTTACATCTCATTTAAAATTCACAAGATTTCTCCTTCAGACTTCTCATCCGCCACCGCTTTCAATTCATACGATCGCTTCCTGGCCCCAGTGCCGCTTTCTGTCCGGTCGATTCTTGCCGCACCCTTCAATTTTCATCACGGGCAGGCAAATCCCTGGGTAAGCAAGGATTCTTAAAGCTCATGTCAGTGCCGCAATTCGCAAATAGGATTTGACACACTCTGATCTACACACTCTATGTGAGGGTTGTATTCCACTATACTGATGTACTTTCAAGTGAGGGATCTTGAACTGGGATATTCTGTTTCTTCCAGGACGCGCCTCAAGATGTCTTTCGATTCAATGATCAAGTCTGTCTTCATGACCAAAGGCCTCGCGAAGGAACTCAAATCTTACTTGAAAAAAGCCAATCCGACTCCCAGAGATAAGCGCGGATGAAGAAAAACAAGTGTGCAAAGTAAGAAAGATCTTTCTCTCGCCCCAAGGCTCCCCAAACATGTCACATACTACATAACGTATCACATCCTTCCCAAATATGCTAATATCCTCCCTTAATCATTACCTTCCTGCGTGATCGCAGATTCAAACAGCATAAATACCTCATTAGCTCAGCCTTACTAATAAATAGTGGAAGTGTATGGTGTCTACCCTTCCTACACCAGCCCCTCGCCCATGACCCCGAGGTGTAGGATGGTCTTGGTGCTAATATTAGAGATAAGACAAGTTAGATGGCCTCGTAGAGCGCATTACCGCTTCCGGCATTAAAATGTACGACGACGTACTGCAGTCTATCAAGAGTAAGTCTCGGCCGACCGTACGGATGAGGACGGTGCGCAACCTTGATTCTGGCCTCTAGCTGTGGATGCTGCCCAGACCGTTACCATGGCCGTTGACGAGCCGCTGGCCACCACCGAGAGGCAGCCCACCAGCTGCCTCCATTCCTCAAAAACTCCCAACTCTCTGTGTTGGCTCATCTCCTCTTCACCAAAACCGCTGACTGACTGGATCAACCGAGCAACATCACAGTCCTCACCGAGGGGGAGCATACTAAGGTCGTACAGTTCCTCAATGAATTTAACGTCACAGTTCGGGACTTTAAACTTGCTATGGCAAAGCCGTCTCAATCTCTGATTCCCGGCCAACGATCTAAGAAGGTCAGTAGAGCTGCTCTTCCCACCCTTCTAGTTCCCATGATTAACTCTGAGTAGAAAACCGATATTTACGGGCCCAATCGGATCCACAAATGGGAGTTACTGCTGTCTGCGCCATACAAAACGTTCGGCAATCTTGTGGAAATTCAAAACAGCGGTCTCTGAAATGGCCTTTTCGTAGATAGCTGCATGAGATGGGCGGGATGTTATGTTACTATAAACATGAATAATGATAATAGTTGTTCATTGGCCATCTCCATCATCTCAATATTGATAGTCCGTGAAAATCTGCCTTACAAACCCCGATTACACCAAGCTTTGTATCTGGGATGGCTCAGACCTCAACATTGAGCTCAGTCCGATCATTGCCCTTTACTCTTGTGTCAGATCGTTTTGATGCAACATTTCAGGGGGCTCAGCTGAAATATATGCATGTGGCTGTGGTCCGAGCAAATGATAGGTCGTGCTAATTTTAGAACATTCATTTTGGTGCATGGCTCTTTATGATCATTGGTTGTGGATTGAATGGACTGCAGAGGGCGCTTGCAGCCTGGTGGGCTCCCAGCTCACATCAGGCTGAGCTGGAATCTTTGATATTAGACTGCGCTGTTGCAATTCTGAGCTAAAGAAACCTCAAGATCTCCCCTGACCAAATCATCCAAGAGTGCATATATGTATACAGCCCAAGGATGAAGGGATATAATTGCTCTTTTGCCGCTCGAAACAACAAGCTTGAGCCATATGGCGATGTTGCGGGACCAGGCGTAAGTCTTTTCTTTTTACAAGATATCTCATGGACCACGCTCTAACAAAAAGAAAGGTTCTCATTGGATTCTTAGGGACTGCATGGTTTGCTATTGGCTTCGTCATTCTCCATTACGTTTTCGCCTTCGATCCCGATGAAACCCCGTTTCATTCAGTTAGGCGAGCTCAAGAAGTGGCAGCCCCATCGAGTACTCGCTGGAAAGCCAACCCAGTTGATGTACTGGCAAAACGCATCATGCACAAAGCAGAGAGACGCTTCAAAGTAGCGGTTTGGTGGCCCCACGCGATAGAGATGGTAAGCTCAAATTTGGCCACCACAACACCCATATGTTAACATGATGATATGGTAGTCGATCCTGGGCATGTGCGACATTCAAATCGTAACCGGCCTTGGAATCCTTATCAGCGGCTTTGCAGACCTCTGGAACGGAATCTCAGCATATCATTTCCAGCTCGTTTCCCAAGTAGCATGGTTCTCGAGCCTTACTCATATCTGCGGACTCACAATTCTTCGCAGATACTTCCATTCTCGTCCGATCGAGAAGTGGGTACGGCTCGGGTGTATGATACTGTTATCTTTAATGCTGCTTATTGCAATAGTGCCGACTCTTTTCTTCAACTGGAAGCGAGTTGCCCAGGGCACTGCAAGTCTACCAGGAACCGACGCGATTTGTCTTTATAACAGATCTCAAGCAGTCAACTGGTACTCGGCATCCACTCATTACCCGAAACCTCTGGAAACTACACAAGCATACCAAAATGGGATAGTGTCAATTGTGCTTTTGATCATGGGTTTGGTCAGCCGCACAATAAAGCTCACTGCTTCCTTTTCGAGCACCATGATGATCTGTCGAAGATACTGTAGTGACAGATATGTGCGCTATATCTGCCGTCTGAGAAATGATGTTAGAAACACCAATGGTATGCGACGGATAGCAATCCGTCGAACTCTTCTCTATATCAACACAACCAACCTGGTAGTATGCCGACTATACTGCGACTTGCTGGTTTCGACCTTGTCAGATGTGAGTTTTCAGCCCAAGAATGTTGATGAACAGAATGAATCCTAACCTAGTCTCGCCAGGTCTATTGGCTACTCATTTCCGCATCATGGGGAACATTTAAGCTTTTTATAGCACGATCTTCAGCAAATGTTGCCGACAATGACTGGACCTTTGGCCAAATTCTTCCAGTTTTTCTTCTCCTTGGTCCGCTGGTCACATGCACTGAGGTTGCGTTGAGCCCTGAAATGGTCAGACAAAGGCGATCTTCAGCAACATATGATGGTGGTGAAAGTAACGGAAATCCAGAGAATGACCACATGCACATCAGTGACTTAAGCCAGCTCGAGGAATCCTCAGGAATGAGCCAGCTGAGTCGCCATGTTACGGCCTGTGTCAACAGAGACTATTACGACTACAAGAGCTGTTCCTGGATTCTCTACGCTATTTCTCTTCTTTGTTTTCAGATCCTTTTCATTTCGTTCTTTTTGTTTGTGATCCTGGCCTCGAACCTCTCCCCAGTGGAGTCATTCAAACCCCTGAGTTCCCTCACCTTCTTGGTATTTCTATCTGCCAATTATCTTTTCATTCTTATCTGTTTGATCTATGAAAATAACTTTTCCAGAAAAGGCCATCATTGGGTCTATGGGGGTACGATGGGTGTTGTCCTTGGGCTCTGGTCCGCCTTTTGGGGGCTGACCACCGTGAATAACATGGCAGGGGTGCTGGTTTCAATTCCCATGGTTTTAATTATCTTAGCGATCAGTGCCCCTCTCCCCTTGCTATGGTATGGTTGATGGGTACAGAATCAGGTAGATATTCTCTCAAATTCTCTGAAGAGGTCTGATCTGACGCGCGGCCATGTATCAAAGTTCTTCAAAATTCTGACTGGTCTAAAAGAGACGAATTTTTGGTACCTTCATGCTATGGCTTGGCCTATCTAAATCTGATATAAGTGGCTGGCTACTGTGAGACAATATTTATACAGAGCAAGAACCAGGCCACTGTTGAAATTGCGCTATGCCATTCAACGGGTTGAATGGAAGTTTGGGCCATCGTACGCGCGGAGCCGTTTGGTTGGACCTCAAAACTGTTGTATGGCGAACTTAGGACAATGTCATACCCAGAGTCTAGGACCATGCACAATTGATGGCGAATGACTTAACGCTCGTGAGATTGCATGAAGAGTTGAACAATCAGGCGCAAGCACTTACAAAGATCCCGGAGAAACTCTGTCGAGGTCCAAACTATTAGAGTGAGCCGAGAAATCGTTGTAGCTATGGAAGTTACCCCCAAGGGCATTCTCCGTACCTAAAGGCCGGTGCATGCTGATGCACATGTTGAAAATGTAGACCGAAGAGTGTGCGTTTGGTCGTACCTATTCATCTCTGAAGCTGAGACGCTGCCATTCGTACAATAGGAGTATTGGATTTCCTGACCGCTCCTAGCGCTCCTAGGGTCGAATTCGGCATAGGATATTCAGGTGTTGCCCTTAGGGATAGCCGCTTTGAATCTTCTGACTTGATCAATCTTCAGGTTGTTTAGCTCCCTGAGTGGATGTGTCTTTGCCCAGAGTTCGCAATCGGATATCACACTTATGAGCTGGTCTGATCTTCTCCTCGGGACGGGAGGCTTGACTGCCACCTAGCTCGGTGTATGCTTGATCATAGCCAGTAGTTGCGTGGAGAGCTGCTGGTTCTCTAAGTTGGCAACCAGACTTGGTCTTGTCGTAGAAGCTTCCGACAATGGGTTGCAGAAGCGTGTATGCATCGAATTGATTCGAGACGGATTTCGGGATTGAGGTGGACTGTACTGAGCTGTAGTTAGGGTAAGGTCAGGTCTAGAGTCTCTAGACCCACTGCACTCTTCGCTTTTTCCAGTGGGCCTGTCCTAGATTTAGCGGCTCCCTCCGCCGCGTTCCTCCAAATTTCAGCGGGATCTGCGCCCGTCTGTGCTCCGTGGGTCGGTGTGGTCGGAGTTCCAGGTTAGCAGCAGGCCAAAACTTCGCGCCCGCCTCCGCTCACGCCCGCGGCGCAGGTTTGGGACGGCGGCCTGATAACGCGCATCTGTCTGCCTGAAATCTGACACTTTGACTCCTGTCCGAATTCACGCACTGCCAAAGACCTCCGTGAACCTTTCTTTGAAACCCCATTCTCCACTCTGCGTCGGGTTGCTCAGTACATACCACCATTTGCACACCCCAGGGCAAATCGGCGCAGCGCCCTTAGTGCGGGCCGTCTCGCGGCACTGTCCGAAAGCTTGACCATGTCGCCCGAAGAGATCGAGGCCATGTTCCGGGCCGGGCGAGGCCCGGTCCACTCTGGGAGCGATGACGACGAAGAGATCACGTTATCACAGGAGGAGCAGGCGCTGAGGACCCATCAATTGAAGAATTGCCTCATGACGGCCCAGCTCCTGTGGTCGTCCGGTTCCTCTGACCTGGACCAGGTCGTGGAGAAACTGGCTGATGGCAGTCGTGATGGTGAGTCTTGACATGCTTCGGCCCTTTCAACCAAGCCAACAATTCACTGTGGCTTAGTTGCTAATGATAATGTAGATTCTTGGAGACCTTTCATCGGTTCTTCTGGGTTGTTGGATTTCCTTCTCGCCCTCAACTCTGTACAAAGCTTGAGACAGACACTGAGGATACACCTCCTGCGAGTCATCGGGAATTCTTGTGCAGACACAGGTATTCTGATTCCCAGACAAAGCTTTGCAAGATATGCAAAATGACTTATCATTGGAGACAGATGAAAACAGAGCCCGCGTTCTGGCGGCCAACAGTCTCCCCAGCATCATCAGGCTCCTGAATGATGACTCCGTTCTTGCCTTTGTGATACCCGTTCTTTACAACATCTGTGTTGACTATGGTGTGTACTACCTGGATTCAGAGAATAACAAGGGAGGATTTCTAACATATTTCTTTACAGAGCCAGCACAACTTGCCGCTTCCCAGGCCGGACTGAGCTCTGCCCTGGTCGGGCTGATATCTGGCCCACGCCTACGGCACTGTCAGGCCTTTCTCAACATAATATGCAAGGTGCTGGGCTTTGTAGCCGTTCAAGGTTTGTTACATTGGTCGAACACACTGTCCTACTTGAAGAAGATAACTTAACTTGTGTGTTTAGACCCCGAAGTCAATGTGGCCGATCCGGCAACGCCCATCTACCTCCTGAACCTCGCCACCAACTCGTCCATGCTCATCGACCTCGAGGACTTTTGTGCCCTCACCTCAGTGGCACTCGTGTACCTCGCCAACGAGAAATTCCAACAAGCCCTCATCAGCCACAAAGCCGTGCCGACCCTGCAGGCGGCCTTCTCCCGTTCGTACACCCAGTTCGACGTGGACCAGGCCGACCCAGACGAGGCCGCCCAGCTCAGACAGGTCCGCAACGCCTTCGTCCAGGTCATCGCCGACGTGTCTGCCCTGCCCGAGTTCCCGCTGGAGTACCCCCTGACCAGCACGGCCGTGCACACCTTCCGCAGCTGGCTCAGCAGCGGCTACGGCTACGCGGGCCTCGAGACGGCCGCCTGTCTCGCGCTCGGCAACCTCTCCCGCTCCGACGAGAGCAGCACCTTCCTGGTCCAGGTGCAGGCGATCCAAGACCCCCTCATCGCCCTCCTGTCCAAACCCTACCCGACGGGCGGCCTGGCCGTCCCTCCCGGCCAGCCCCCCCCGGGCCAGGGAGACACCCTGCCCCCCTCGCAGCTCCTCCACGCCATCCTCTCCTTCCTCAAGAACCTCGCCATCCCGCAGGCCAACAAGCCCATCCTGGGGGCCCACCTCCTCGCCGCGCCGCAGCACATCCTCCCGCGCCTCTGGTCCGCCACCGCGACCCAGCCCCAGACCCAGTTCGCCGCCGTCTCCCTGACGCGCCTCCTGCTCGTCGCCTGCCCCGCCAACGTCGGCCGCTTCTGCGCCCCGCTGTCCCAGGACCCGGCCTCGCCGGCCCGCGACCGCTCCAACCTGCACGTCCTGTCCAGCCTCTTCGGCCGCACCGACGCCGAGCCCACCAAGATGGAGGCCGCCCGCGCCGTCGCCGCCGTCTGCCGCGTCCTGCACTCGTCCCCGTCGTCCCCCCTGATCCCGGGCGACTGGGGCCGCCCGCAGGACGCCTCCATCCTGCAGGACGTCGACAGCGCCGGCAGCGACGACACCACAGCGATAACAACGCCAGAGAACGCCCACCGCGCCCGCTTCTACGCCGCGCACGCGGCCGACCTCGTCCGCCTGCTCGGCTTCCTCCTCACGCAGACCAAGTTCCCCTCCGTCCGCTCCGAGGCCTGGTTCGTCCTCGCGCTCATGAGCCGCTCCGACGACGGCGCCAAGGTCGCCATCCGCGTGCTCGAGCCCCTCGAGGCCTGCCGCGCCCTCGTCGAGACCGTCACGGGCAAGGACATGCTCGACGGGCGCGACCTCCAGCCAGCCGGCGGCGGGCCGGCAGAGGAAGCGAGCGGCAGCCTGTCGCTGATGCAGGGCGGTAGCGGCGGCAGCAGCGGCGGCGCGGATAGTGTCATGGCCGGCCTGGGGGGGTTGGAGCTCGAGCCGCAGCAGGTCGACCCGGCGCAGGCGGCCAACATGGCCAAGGTCGACAGGGAGAACGGCCTCGTGCTCGTGGCGCAGCTGGTCAAGGAGCACTCCGAGTACCTGCCGCCGCCCAGGTACAGCATCTTTGTGGAGATGGTCAAGAAGGGCGGAGAGATTGTCCTGCACGATCGCGCGTGACGACGAGAGATATGCCAAAGACAAACGACTAATGACGAATTGATGGTTGGAGAGATCAGGACGGTCAGGATCAAGGGCGACAAATGTCGAAGGGATGTGGAATAGGACAGGCCATAGGTTAGGCCATACACCTCACTCAATGCATCCATCCCAATCTTACTGGGAATAGCAGTCGATAACAAGGCACAAGTTCTCAAAGAATTCCCAATGAATTATCCTCAGATACGCCTTTTCCACGACTTTGATCCTCAAGAGACAAAAATGCGGGTGGCTAGCTTCACGCAGGAAAAGAAGACCCGGGATGAGACGTGCTTTTCCATTTTGCATTCATTAGTCCTTTTCTGAACGCAAGCTAGCAAATCCGTGATGCAGTAAAGTTTCTGAACCATGCCCTGAGAAAACGTTGCCCCCAAATCACACGGCCATAGGAAACCACGAGCCTCATACCGAGCAACGCGAAAGCAGACCAACCCAACGACCAGTTTTCCATGCAACCCTCATCGTCTAGTTTATTTCTTGGCCTTCTCCTCCTCGGCGGCGTCTCTCGCCCGCTTCTCACGCTTGCCCTGCAGCCTGGCGTTGGACCGGGCAATGCGGAGCTTGGTGAACTGGCTGCCCTCGGACTTGGCGATCTCGGACTTCTTGATCTCCGAGACGCCAGTGGCGAGAGCGTCGAAGGGAAGGGCGGCGGCGATGCTCTTGGTGGCGTTCTCGGGGACGGCGGGCTTCTTGCCCTTCTTGGGGAAGACGAGCAGGCGGGCCTTGTAGGCCTTGAGGCGCTCGACGTTGCGGGCGAGAGACTCCTCGGAGAGGTTCTGGCGGCGGGCGTCGACAGCAATGCCGATGGTGGGAGCCAGGAGACGGGGGACACCAGCAGCCTAAAAAAAAAATCATCCTCCGTCAGCATCCTTCCTCATTCGCATTACTCCTTCGCTGAGAGAAGCCGGGCACGCTTCTCATTTCGTTGGAGAGGCGGGATCGTTCGTACCTTCAGCTCAGTGAGGGTGAAGCCACGGCCGGCACGGACTCTCCGGTTGTACTTGATGGTCGGGCATCGGACAACGGGCCTGAGCAGGTCGGTGGGACGGGGGGCAACCGCGGCGGCCTTGGTGCGGCGGGCGACACGACGGCTGGCCTTCTTTCCGGCCTGGAAGTGAGAGAGAAAAACACAAGTCAGATCGCAGTCCTCGTTCAAAAATATCCATCGCAAATCCTCGTCCTCATCACCGGGGGAGAATTCCATCAATCGGAGCGTACCTGGTCGAAGTGGCACCGGACACGGCGCTGCCAATCCTTTCGGAAATCTGAAATACCAAGTCAGTCGCACATCCTTCCATCGTGTTGTCGATGAAGTCGTCGCTTCAGGTCGAGGGCGGGGGGGATCACGAACGGTTGTGGGGGATCTGGTTGTTGTGCTTGATCGCCTGGAGGGGGAAACGAGGTCAGTAAATAAATCTTCATGTCTTGATCTATTGATCGCCGTAGGATAGGCATTGGACGTACCATTGTGACTGCTTCGCGACCAAGGACTGCGTTGTGTTGTCGTCTGTCTCGATCTTCAACTGGGCGTAGGAAAAATCCAAGTCCACCTGCTCAGTCGTCAAAATTTCGGGAGGGCTTGAAAACCCTACCAGGTCGTGCGAAAAGCTGATTGGGCAAAGTGGAGCACTAAAATTCCTGATTGCCTGCAATGTGAGGCAGCAGTCGGGTCCCGCTAGCCCTAATCAGGCCCAGCAGTTCTTGCCCTGCTTTTTTGTTTTTGGTCTAGACTGTGGAGAAGAGAGTGACAGCTGCTGGCAGCTGGACTCTGTCATGTCAGATCATGGATACGATACAACCAACGAGCGTGCGTCACCCTCGTACAGTCTTACTGTCAAAATACGAAGGACTGCGTAAGCCCGGTGGTCCCGAATTGGCTGACGACGTCTCGTCTCACGAGAAGGAGGGGACTTTTGAAAAACTCAGCAAACACATAGTATTTTCCTCATAATATTTGACATTACACTTTCGCAATGCTCCGTCCTCTAATCAAGACGTGCCATGATACACATGCGGGTATTCTAATGAAGCACAAACAAACAGCAATGGCACGCACGACAATGCTCTGACAAGTCCCGACTCCCCGCCGCCCCAGAATATAAGAACGCCTGTCCCCGGCTCGAGTCAACGAGCAAATGCATTTTCTTATCCCCAGAAGTGCAATCCAATTCCCGAGAGCGCGCACCACTCAACCCGTCGTGTTCTTCAAGTCATCAATATAGCCGAGTCTGTCTCGGTCCTCGTCGCAAACCCTGGCGAACTCGAGCAGCACCCGCCAGGTGTACAGCAGCATGTCTTCACGGCGCAAGACCCGCTCGCCCCAGGCCTTGCCCATCTCGGCGATATACCTTGCCGCCGCGTCGCCACGTTCGTCCGCGGTGAAGTAGTTGAGCACCGCGTGCAAGTCTTGAAACGAGTTGTCGAGAGGCGCAAAGTGCAGCCATGGCAATAACCGGTCATCGTGCCACTCGGAGTAAATGGTCGCCTTCAGCGGAAGGCTCGTCGACAGCAGCAAACCACGGAACCGCGCGCTGAACGAGTTGCCATCCGCGTCCGGGATGAACTTCTGGACGTACTGCTGCGCCATTGGGACGCTGGGCTTCTCGGAAAAGTACGGGGCGAGGTATGTGCAGTTCGAGTCTCGAGGGAAGCAATTGAGGTCGTTGAAGCCGGTGTCGGTGTGGTTCGACAGCCATGTGCCAATGGTCCCCTCGCGGCGGCGGGGATAGTCGTATTTGGCCAGCGGTGCCATCTCAAACGTCTGAGCCTGGCCGTTGTGCTTCTCGATGTTTGTGACGGTGGTCCCGTTCAGCATCTCGATCAGACGGTGCCGTTGAAAGCGCCGCCAGTTCTCAGCTTTGTTTCGCCCACCCGACCCGACTCCTCGCCACACGACACCGACCTCCTTCTCTTCCCATGGCGGCCCATGGGTCTCGCCGCCCGAATAGAAGGGATCTTGGGTGATATACATGGCGCCGGGGATCAGAATCTCGTTGTTCATGGGAAGCTTGCAGCCACCAAACAGCGGGATCAGCTCCTTGGTCGTGGACATGGTGATGGGCTCGATGAAGGTGCCATGCATGCCACGCAGATGCGGCTGGATGCATGGGTCGGTGGACGCAGTGAAGTTTTTGACGTAGCCCTGGTAGGCATAACTCGGCTTGTAGTCGGCAGGGATTTCCGGCGTGCCAGAGAAATCCGTCATCGCAGGAACGTCTCGGCCAGGTGATCCTGCAGGGCAGGCTACTCTTGCGAGGTCCCAGTAGCGCGGAGAGTCGGACTTGATCCATTCCGGGTCGTACGCTGCCTTGTCGCCTATTTCCTTGTCCAGCGCCTTCAAGCCCTTGGACTTGGTCATGGTCTGCTCCAAGGACGTAATCCTTCTCTTCTGGTGCTCCTCCGTGGCGTACTGGTTGATCTCGTCCCAAGGCACAAGCAACCTAGACTCGTCCATGTAGTTGATTGGCATGTCCACATCAGGGAGCCATTTGGCCGCCTCTTTCACCAGGTCCGTCCATAGCGCCAACCACGGGACGCGGCCTTCTACATTCCCGACGCCCTCTGCTTTACCGTTGCGCACCCGGACGACGTGATGCCAGGTCGCGGCACGGAGGGCGGTCTCCTTGGGGTCACGCGCCCAGAACGGAGCGATGTCTTGGTATATGCGATCGAAGAAGTGCTCGACAAGTACAGAGTTGTGGCTCAGCGCATATTCTACCCACTTGTCGAAGCCTGGTGGTGGATGCCGCCCTCGCTTCTCCCGATATCGAGCTGCCGCAGAGGCAACGTCGCGCGACTGCCTCGCTAGCAACGAGTCCTGTACACGCCGCGCATCATCGATTAGATGGTCGATAGGGTGGGGCCTGAAGCTCGTGGGATTTTGTTGGAGGAGTTCTTCGTAGTAGGCAGGAGGGTATTTACTCGGGGCGATCGAGGGCTTCCCGAAGGGGAGCGATGTCCTTAATCGGCGGAGTGTGCCTGTCGGAGCGCGGAAGAGGAGCAAGCTCGAGACGACGATGGTGAGCAAGACGGCAACGAAGCCAAAGCGGACAGCAGCGCGGGCGTTGCCAAAGCGCAGCTTGTTCGAGTAGAAGTTGTACATGTAGCCGCCGGACTACCTGTGTCCCCTCGGAGAGAGAGAGACACGGGCGATTGGTGGAGAGGAGGAGGTGGAAAAGAAACGGGGTGTGATCTCGATGGCTTGACCAAGTGTTTTCCCATTACCAATGTGCCTCAGAAAAGGTTGACTGCAGAATGCATCTCAGCCAGGACAGCGTCGCATTGGCGAACGAGATGCGAGCGATGTGTTTGCTGTCGAGGGAAAAAGGGACGATCAAGATGCAGGAATGATTCGTCGGATCTGGCGACGCCGGCACAGGCTTTGCTGCGATTGGAAGTTGGTTGAACTGGCTTCGACGCCATGCGCAAGCGTACCATTACAGGGGCGTTTTGCTGGTCTGCCACAGTCGCACAGCAGATGCAGGGCGATTTCCTGTACAACCCCCCAAAAGCAGAGCCATCAAGAAATTGAGTGGGGGCCCCTGCACCGACAGATTGACAGATCTTTCGCGCCACCTCGGCTAGCGGCTGGTACTCTGGGCTTCGCCGTGGACTAGCCCTCAGATCAAGTACCTTCTGTTACCCATTCCCGGCACAGTGGTTGAATTCCCCCCACCCCCTTTCAATGTCTCACCAATTGGGCTTATCCGGCTTGGCTTTTCCAGAACGCTTCGATTTGATAACAGCAAGTCTCACATGCACTCTGTCATACCCGTCACTCCTGTCAGAGTAAACAGTCCAGTGATACAAACGAACAATCGCTGACTTTATCAGTTGAAGGTGTTGAAACACTTGGTGGGGCTGTCTGTTGCGTGTGTCTGATGGAGATCAACTCGACACAGCAAACACGCAGATCTGCCGCGTGGCATGATGCCTTGCAAGTTTCTCTGGACAATGACATCTGCATCTTTGATTAATCGTAGTTCTATCATGGTAACCTCCAGACACATACTTATTGGAGAACGTAAGATGCGTCGTCGTCCATCACGGGAGGAGTAACGTATGGTAGAGGAGACCCTTTATTACTGGCGATAATAATGATATCATCCGCATTAATTATCCGCGTGTGGAAGATCTGTTCATACTGGCTTGTGCACATGACCCGGCAGTATTGAGACCTTGACTTCCTTCGCGCCCTTTGGCCCGAGAGCGCCCGCCTGTTGCAGTCATGAGATTGAGACAAGCAAGGCACTTACTCTTCTCGACAATCGGAGCTGGTGCTTGCGTCATATTCTGGCTCGCTACTAAACAGTGGTTGAAGGATCGTCTGGATGTCTTGGGAGCGACCTCAAAGGCAAGAAAAAGGCCACCCTCCGGCCATATTTTTCACTCTCTGCACCTAGACGAGAATCAGTGCGAGGCTGTCTTCCCCGGCCTAACCAACGACATCAACTACAACGTTGCACTGGGTCCCTTTAAGTTGACGCTTGGTGGGAGTCTCGGCCCTCTCCAAGTTCGCATCAAAAATGGTCGGGTATGGCATGGCATATACCATGAGCATTGGTGATATGCTTCTCTTTTACTGACCACTTCCTAGCTTTACATTGCTCCTCGGAAGGACGCTGTTGCATTGTCGTCAGAATTGCTCGAAGTAGGTCAGGCTCCTCATTCTGGATCCTTTCATTAATTTGCTAATAGAGTATATAAAGGCTCAGTCTGCAGCTCTTCACCAGATTGACAGAGCAATTATCACTTCGCCAGAGCTCTTGCCAAATACGATTCTATCCATCAACATCCGTGATCAACCGTTTGGAGCTGCCTTTTCCTACGCACGGCCAGCATACGCAGCTCCATCAGCGAACACTCCGCCCGTCACTCGGGCCTTTCTGATGCCACACTTTTCCTTCTGGAGTTGGCCCTTGCCCTTCATTGGCTCCATGTCCAGAGCTGCAGCTGCAACAGACGCCATCGAACGAGAGGTTCCGTTCACACGAAAGATCCCCAAAGTTGTCTGGCGTGGCACAAGAAGCTGGAGCAGTTCATATCATCCACGCCAACGAGAAGACCTCATACGGGTTACGAAGGGTGCTCCTTGGGCAGACGTCCAACCGTTGACTGGGTATGGACCTGTGACTCATAAGACCGACACAGGTGACAGCAGGCCACATCGAGAGGATACCAGCAATGCCCTCATGATTGAGGACTTTTGCAGATACAAGTACATCATCTATACCGAAGGTGTAACCTATAGTGGGCGCCTACAGTTCCATCAGATGTGCAAGAGCGTGCTCCTCTCTCCACCGATTGCGTGGCTGCAGCACACAACGCACCTTGTTCGCCCACTCTTCTCGAGCGATCTACCATTGATCCAGCGCAATGGGACATCCAAGAGCTGGCAAGGGTCTGCTGGAGAACAGGAGGCCTGGCCAGTACACTACCGGCCCAAAGAGGCTAACGTGATCTTTGTGGCGCCGGACTGGTCTGACCTGGAGGCGACTGTGAATTGGTTGGAAGAGCACCCGGGAACGGCTGAAGGGATTGCTACGAGACAGAGAGACCTGTTCGTGGGCAGGGGGTATCTGAGTCCGGCAGCGGAGACGTGTTATTGGCGATCACTGATCAAGGGTTGGAGTAAGGCCGTACAAATCGAAGAGAACGAGTCTACATGGGAAGTGCAGAATCTCATTCCGTGGGAGACGTTCGTCCTGGGTAACCACACTTAACGAAACATTATCTCTCTTTCATTGAATACACACTCTTGATTTGTTTGTTATAAGAGAAAGACTTCAAAAAGCTTTGCTATGTGCATTACAATCACCCAAAAGCAACGTATTAGTGTAAGAACTCCAACAGCATTTCTCACTTCCCGACCACTTGTCTCGCCATGCCCTTTCCCGTGAGATACGAACGTTGAGACCGGTTGCGGAACAGAACCCTCGTGCTTGGCCGCTGAAATCCACATACACGGCTTGACTGGGTAGCCCTCTTCACACCACCGCCGAGCACGACGCCACCTTTGCTCGCCGGCAGCGCCCTCAAGCTTCGAGTGACCTTGCCGTAGTCTCCAAAGAACTCGTGCGCCCTGACGTCGTCTCCGTGAAGCAGACCGTGGCCCAGGGTGACGCCCCAAGCCCCTTCGATCATGATCGCATGCGCATCAGGGCTCTTATCCTCCTCAAGCAGCACAGAGTAGATGGACCCGGTGTAGCGCACCCTGGCCTCCGCAGCGCTGACAGGGAACAGCCACTGCCTACCTTCACCGGCTCCTACTACGCTAGCCACCGGATGCCACGGCGTTACCAGCAGCCCCCCAACACGCACCATCTCCTCGCGCTTGACCCTCGTCTTGAGCACCGCAGCCACCTTCCTCGCCCCCCTGGGCGTCACGACCTCCGTCCCGCGGCGCAGCCGCTCCACCTTGACCGACCGCCCCGACGCCAGGCGCACGCGGCAGAAGCCCGCGAAGCAGGGGTTGCTGGAGCGGTTGTACGCGCTCATGCTGATGCTGAAGCCGCCCCCGACGAAGCCGCCCGCCGCCCGCCGCCCGCCCCTGCCCGCCGCCTGCGCGGGCACGTTGCTCGGCGCCGGCGCGGGCAGGTTGTCGAACGCGGCGTCGAGCGCGTCGCGGCAGCGGGCGAACAGCGGGCTGTCGCGGCCGTACTGCAGCGGGCCCTGGTCCTTGAACGAGTTGCAGGCCTGCCGCGCGTGCGCGCCCGCCAGCGAGGGCAGGTAGTGCGCGCCCCACCGGTCCCAGTACTCCTGCCTGCTGAGCGCCAGCGAGACCTGCCCGCTCGGGTCCGCGCCCGCGAGGTCGTCCATCAGCGACGCGTTGAGCGGGTCCTGCCGCGCGGCGGCGGGGACGGCGCGGATCAGGGCCGAGCACTCGGCCGCGAGGTCTTCGGACCAGGACTTGGGCTCGTGCTCGGCGTCGGTGCGCAGGGGGAAGAGCGAGGCGAGGAAGGAGCAGATCATGGAGCGGGAGACGTGGTAGTCGATCTCGGCGGCGGGGAGGTCGGTGTCCTGGAGGAGGCTTCGCTGGTCGGCGACGGCCTCGACCTCGGGAGTCATCTGCGTGTACTCCAGCACGGCGGTCATGACGGGGACCTCGGCGCATTTTTGGGCGGCGAGAGCTGGCTTGTTGTCGTACCGGAGGTAGATGTCGCGCGACTGACCGTACTGCAGACTGCCTAAGGATATGGTCATTTTTCGCGCCAACTTGCCGTCATGATACAGCTCGACTGGCTCCTGCAACTCGACGGATTCACCGGTCGTCTGCTCGAGCAGCACCTCGCTAGGATACGTCAAGCGTAGCGTAGCCTTGTCTGCAAAGGTTGTCTGTAGGTTCGCCACGGCGTGCACGAAAACAGTACCCTGACATCAATAATATTAGTATACCCTATACCCCCCTTTCAGGAGTCCGACCAAAGTATACTGACAATCATGCCTGCGTCCGGAATGAAGGAGTAGTTACCACCTCCAAACTCGGCGATGGACTTGAGCAGGCCAGACCGCAGATTATAGCCGAAACCAAAGGTGTGAATGCTGGCAGGAAGTTGCTCCATGGTCCGTAGCTTTGGTACATAGCCCTGAGGCGGGCTCCTGTGATCACATCAGACCAATACTCTTCATAGCTGTGAGGAATTGGTCAAGACGAACATGTGGTTCGGCATGCCATCGGTCAAAACCATGAGCGCCGGCACGCTGCCATCGTTGCTTCCATTCCGGAACAGCTTGATACCTTCGAGGATCCCTCCCCATAAGTTTGTGGCATCGATAGGTGTCAGGTTTTCGATGTTTTTGATCGCCTTCTTCTTGTTTGCCACATTCATGGGAATCAGTTGCTGAATTGCCCTAGCCTGACTTGCGAAGGCCACGATGCCGAGCCGGTCACGCTGGTCGAGCGTCTCGATGATCATGCGCGCGGCGTGTTTCGTCAGGTCCAATACAGACAGACCGTTCCTTTCCTGCGGGTCGTTGGAGCTTCCCGGAACCGGCGCATCCATTCCCATGCTCCCAGAGACATCGATGACTAGGACTATATCGCATGGCACATGCTTCAACTCTGAGTTATTTGCCGGCAGCCTTGGAGGGATGACCTTGACTAGTATCCCCTCCTTTGAGGGCAACGGATGGATCTGGAGACTGCAGAGTTCCTTGTCACCGGTGCCATCTTCATCCTTTGATCTCATAGGAAGGTCGTTCTCAACCAAGGTCTTGTCATCGGCAGCCTCGTCCGAGTTGCTGGAAGACTTCCAAATCCTGGGTATTCGGACCTAGCGCATGTCAGTCAGTGCTTGATCCGGCCATGAAGAGGGTCAGCATTACACCGACCATCGTGTCGGTTGACAATTTGGGAATATCGAGTTTAATCTTTGACAACCTGAAGTGTTCTTCCCTAAAAGTGAGAGAATTGGTGAATGACCATTCCTCCCCTTAAGAATCAAGTATATGAATGGGGCAGGTGATACACGGACTTCGGCGACTTGACTCATGGGATACCGCCTTTTCATGATTCTATGTGTGGCCTCAGTAGACTTGAGGAACGATCCCCCACTAAAACGCCCCTAAGCCGAGGTGTCCAGCGCTATGGTGGACCAGCTGAGGAATAGCGTAAACTTCGCCTTGGTCTAGTGAATCAATGCGACACTCCCTGGTGAGACGAAAAACGTTGCAACATGCTCTCTCCCTCACTGCGTTTCATGATTCAATCCTGTGGATAAATTCAAGTCATAGCAAGGGGGAGTCAGTGCACCCGAGATCCAATTGCCTCAACTCTCAACCCCAGATTTTGTCTGAGTCTTTCTTGCTGTTCATTGAAAGTGGTGAAAGTGAGTACAAAGGAGAACGCCTTCCAGTCTGCCTACCTCTTAGTGCAGAATCGCTTGGCCAGCGTTACTATTTCGAGGTATAGCGCCCACTGTTCTGGAAGCATAGCCTACCTGTCCGTCGTTTAGGTGCCCAGGCTCCCAGGCAATGAGCACCCCCTATAAATAGGGGGATGGCGACCCACTAAAAGGAGAAGTGGGAAGCTCATGTGGTGCTAGTGCCAAGTCTTTCCAGATGGGGCTGACTCTCACAACAAGTCAACCATTCAAGGGCAATGCAACGATGATTACAAGGACTCTATTCGAACAATCCAGCTCAAGTATATAGGTATTGATCACCAGTATTCTGTTCCGGGGAGAGCTGCTGCCGCTGATCCTCTCTTGGCGCTGATTGAAGAGTGTAGTTGAACTGGCACTGGATGTCAACGATACCTTGATCTAACATTTAGGACTTGTGCCGCGAGACGGTTCGTTTTGTAATGAAGCAGATGACAGACTCCATTGAGTGAAGTTCGCCATATACATTTCGTGTTAGTCCCAGAAGGTCCTTCCACAGTGGAAAGACTTTTGGTTATCTCATAGTGCAAGATTCTCAGGAGTAGCGTAAGTAAACTTGATCCATCTGGTGTTCCACCCTTTCCAGGTGACGCGGATTCATGGTGTACCTGTGAAACCCAACAGCTCCTTCCATGCTCCTCGTGCAAGTTGTGGTGCGGGGCAAGATGTGTGCAATAAGGATGCGAGAAGAGGCTGGCATCAATAAATCCAGAACTCTTCTTCATGTACGTTGCTGGATATCCTTCTAATGAGAAATTCTGCCGCTGCAAGAGGCTTTTTCTGGTTATACTTAGTATAAGAAACAAAGCCGCATCTCACGAATGCCCGAACCCCTGGCTTGTTGTGAAAGTCGAAAGCCTTATCGTCTCGCCACAATGGCCTCAGCACAAGACAGCGCATGAGGCTAGATTGTGATTTCCCGCCTGCTTGTAGAAACACGGGGACGATGAAATATGTTATCGCGTTCACAAAGCGGTCGCTCTTCGCCCTGTCTCGCTCTTCTCGGCAGTCGAATCGAATCAGGATATTATCGTGGACATTCGATCTAAACGGGACCAAGTGGCCCTGCATTTGCAGAGCGTAGTTCTGAGGCGTTGTTCCCATTTCCGAACCTACCGTCCCTAGCCTAGCTGAGACCAGCGGTTTCAATCTCTCAGATGCTCTCAGCGGGATCCCATCGAAGCTGTGATGCACTGTGAAGGCGGTTGACTTGTCGAGTCTGCAAAGCATAAATACAACTCCTCCCCCGATGCTCATCCAGGACCACGTCGGTGTGTAGCAAGGCTCATCGTGCCGATCGTACCATGTTTCGAGCTCTGTATTTGGCATCCAGCACAGTTGTTCCACGAGCCAAGAGGCCATCCAGGTCCCGGCCATGAAATGTGCTTGCCTTTCGCGGTTGAAGGTTTCCGTCATTTTGGACTGGAGACCTCTTATGGCAATCTGTTTGTCTTCTGGCTTGGTCAACCGTGCCTCGGAATACTGCTCGACCAGATGCAGCCAGACGTTGACTGTCTTCAATTCATTGCCCTCGCGGAGAGACGAGAGCAAGAGGGACTTTACGTCCGTTCTCAATTCATCACTCAAGAAGGGCCCGTCTTTGGATATCACCTGAGGGTATCTTTCGGAGTAGACTCCCTCTGTGCAGACCCAATACAGCTGCCGCTGCGTGCAGTGCAGAACCGCTGGAGAAAGGTGAAGTTCCTGGTGAACCCACCCTCTTTTGAATAACTCTGAAGAGAAAATGTCCTCTTTGACTGGTTCGTGATCGTGTAGCTCGATCCATGTACCCTCGTCAGACTGGGGTTTATTCGTCTCAGTGGCCTGAAAAGCTGGTATCCATCTCGGGTCGTCTCCACGGAAGAGACAACCTCCATCTGAGCTAGACGACCCGGTTGCCGCGATGTTGAAAACGCCGCCGGCGTAGATATCGCCCATCTTCGAGGCTTCGTCCAGCCAGTCCTGGGCCGAGTCTTGAAAGATACACAACGAATCGATCCATAAATACCGCAGGCCCAAGGTACGCGTGATGAGCACGGCATCCCGAAAGGTCTTGGGCAAGCTTGAGACCTTGATACCCTGCCGCAGCCTCGCGTCTTTGCCGTCGTCTCGTGTGAGCTTGGGAGGTATTCGATGACCCTTAGCGGGATCACCCCATCGATGGCTCAGGGACACATATTCCACAGCCCCGTCTTGCGATGCGCTCTCGTAAGATTTCAGCTTGACCATATCCCCATCTTCTAGACAGAGCACGTTGGACGGGTTCTGTGTGGGGAAAGCTCGGTATCGTTTGCACTTCTCGTGATTTTGGAGACAATTCTGATACCAGTGACGGAGCTGGCGGATACGCTCTTTGCTGAAGCCCTCCTCGAGGCCTGGCCTAGACCGTTCACCACGGGGGATGTAGTCATTTGGGGCTGACACGAAGGGCCATGTTTAGTTATCGTTCAAACTCAAGTACAGTACAGTTCATCATGATATTCACTTGACTCACTTTGAAGTACGTCAATATTCACGGAGAATGTCTCGGCCAGGGAGAAGTGTTCGGGTTCTCCCCAGATATGCAGCCATAGCTTTGTTTTGTGGGCATTGGTACTGAAACTGACTAACCGTTCCTCTGCACTAGGTAGATCACCGCCGCCTTGAACATAAGCGCGCAGTACGGCCATCACTCTGGCGCACAGGAAACAGCCCTGGGCCGCGGCACACTCAAGATCATTCTCAGAGCGATTGTCGGAGGGTTCAGATTTCGAGCACAAGACCGCCATGCGGCTAGTGTGTTCCATCATTTGGGTACATGAAGCACACAGGCTTGACCGGCAGTCCCAACGGGGGACCCCCAAGAGAACATCGTCTCGGTCCGGTGCGAGGTCTGGTTCCGGGGAGAGATCTATGAGGGATTGAGCGGAGTCAGCCATGGCGAAGTCCTTGGAGGCGAAGTAGCTTATTCCTCGCGATGATGTGGAAAGGACGGGTGTTTGTTCTTGGAATGTATGGCGAAGAGAGGAAGTGCCAGAGCGCTGAGACTAATCATCCGCGTGTTTTGTGGCTGTGCATTTTGCTACCCAACACGGGCATCAAGCACAAGTAACACATGTTGATTGGGCGGCTTGGTGTCACAATGGAGCATTAGGTGATGTCAAAGCGTTATCCATCCGCGTACGTACGTCAACCGAAGCATTATTTTTAGAGGACTTCATTTCGGCGATCTTTTCTTGGCATGAGCCATTGCAAGGAGGCGGGCTTACTGAGTGGTGCGAACAGCAGTACAGTCGCCTTTGGAAATGAGAAGGTTGGAGTGTTGCCGTGGTCAACCATCGACGACAAGTCTAGGCACCTGCTCAAACAATGGCTCACGCCTCAGAGCAGTGAAGCCCTTATATTTATCTATATTGAAACTCTTAAATCTATTCTTCTTTATTAAAGAGCTTAACTTAAAGATTATATCAATCTTTTTAATTTCTATTTTATTTAATCAAAAGAGTAAGCTGCTCTTTAATAACAAATGGTTTCATAACTGCCTGCCCTCGCCCAGGCAACAACAATAACGGCACTTGCGACGGCGATCACAGCACTAGGATGTTTACCTTTTCGCATCACAAAGCGTGGATTGCAGGTTCCAGTGCGTATGGGTAATTTCTGGTACTCGTTACGTCCTTGACACGTCGTAATTTACCACCAGTCTAAGGAGAGATGACGCGCATGCCCACCATTTAGACAACATTGACGACCTAAGCAACAGATGAAATATATCCCACGATCTTTTGGTATTGAAGGTATATGGCGTAGATTCTGGCCAGTTTGACTGATTCCAAGCTGACATTCACTCTCCATCTATAGCGGACATAATCCTGGGTAGTATCGCCTCGGTGTTGCTCCAAAGCAGGCTAGAGGTGATTGCGGACAGTGCCCCAATGTACCAGGTGTTTCTGTAGCCCTGGAGCGTATCCATCTCCTTGTAAAAGCCGCCTCTGATGCTTTCTGCCGATAGCTCCATATGAAAGGGTGTATTATCCGCAAAAGCTCGAAACTGTGGCTCAGCAGTCGTATCGCTTCCGTTTGCTACGAGTAGGGTCTGCAGGCCACGAATACTCTTCCTGACCCTGGCCTCAACCTCGTTCTGGCCCAGCGGCTCGAGCGAGGTATAGCCGTAGAAGAAATGGCCGGGCGCTGCAGGAGAAGGCATGATGTAGGCCACGCTTGGAGGCTGGATGGCTTGGTAATATGCATCGGCTCCCACGCCGTAGTATGAGAACTGGGTGGGGAGACCAGTGCTAGTGATCACGCCTGTATAGAAGGGGCACCCTTCGACCTGGCCCAGTATTTTCTGCTCACGCGAGTCAAGGCCGAGAGGCTCCAGGTTGCTTGCTTGCGGAGGTGCGGCAACTATCAACTGCTTTGCGTGGATCGTCTGTTCACCCTCTGCGGTCGATACAACGAGCTTGATACCAGACGGGGAGCGTGTTGCTGAAGTGACATTGGAGCCGAGGAGGACATTCTCAGTACCGATTTCCGCATGTGCGTTCCGGAATAGCTCGCTGTTGTCGCCATTGACGTTACGTACAATGTCACCCTTCATTGCGCTGAGGACCAGACTGTTGACAAAGTTGAAGACATAAACCGCGAGCCTCTTTGAAGGATCGCCGGGAGATCCGGGAGCTTGGAAAATGGCGTGTTGCGACTGGTCGATGTTGTACTTGGTGGCATACTCGGACCAGGGCAGGAGTAGATCCTCGGGGACATCATCGGGCAGATGGAAGCCATCCTCGAGATAGGGGTATTTCCGGAGCTGGTCGGTATAGTCTGGCCCGACCATTGAGACTGTATAATTGTCGACAATAACCGGCTTGGAGAAGTCGACATAGAGGGGCTTGATTGTTGGTCTTGGAAGTGGTGCAACTGTAATGCCTAGCCGCTGATGGAATCGGCGGACGACGGATGTATTGTGGTAGATCTGTACGCCGAAATTCACAGCTTTCCCGGTGGCGGAATCGGCATATGTGTTCGTGTGCCCACCAAGCTGATCACGCTTCTCGACGACGACGACTGACTTGCCAAGGTCTTTCAGGGCGATGGCAGCGAACGACCCTGTGGCCCCCCCACCAAGTATCACGACATCACGTTCGAGGATAGTCTCATAGATTGCCATGACTGATATCGATACTGGGTATTGCGAAAGAATCACTGGGATCGTCGTGTAGCAAGGCTTGAGTGGGAAGAGCACAATGCTTCGATGCTCCTGCTTGACATGTGTATGAAATGTTTACGTTCGGACTCGATTTATCAGCATAATCCGAGGCTTCAGACGCACGATTCCTTCCTTTGCTTACGCTATGGTGTGGGTCTTTCTCCTGGGGTTGTGTCTAGGTCTTACATTCGTGCACAAGAAGGACACCGAGAAGGACTAATTGGATACCCCAGCTGCCGAACCCGGCGGACTTCGCCTAGAATCCGGCCGTTTCGAGGGAGAGTGCTGCATTGTCTTGGTAAACACATTTGTCTTTGAAGATGACAACATTTGATAGACCTGTGTTTGAAAGTTGTGTCTCTATGATCAGGGTGTGGTGTCTTCTCTTGTTTGAAATTTCCTACGCTGACGAAGCGGATACAGTATCATTCCTCTGATGACCATCTTGGATGAGGGGCTCCATCAGCAAAATTCTATTTCTTTTCGTAGTTGGCAAAGTCAGAAGCTAACGGAACAGGATCGCCCTTCCAGCTCTCCGTTGACGCCTTGATAAATTGGGCACCGGCTTGCCGAATGTGAAGAAACCATTCCAGCTTGGTAGGATCTTCTACTGCTCCGTTCCCGAAAGGATACGGCGTAGGAATCTGTAAGCCCTTCTGAAAGCCGGGTCGCTGTGCCACCTTGTCGTGCCATGTCTTCACATGAGGGTATTCGTTGATATCCACGCCACACCATGTCGCAGATGTTGTGTACAGAAAGACTGCCATGTCGGCTATGGTTAAGCGATCTCCAGCGACGTAGGGATGAGTTGACTAAGCGAGAAACAATGTTAGGCTGCGTATCTCTCTCTCATGCTTGGGAGTGATGGTCTCTTACCAGCTGCTTGTCCAAGACTGAGTTGAGACGTCGGCCTTCGGCCGTGTATCGCCAGCTGCCGTACGGTACTGGCTCATATGTGTATCGGTTGAAGTGTGTGGCCTGACCCATCATGGGCCCGTGGCTGGCGACTTGCCAAGTGAGCTGTTAGAACCAAGGTCAGACAACTGACTCCCAAATGGGACACTTCCTTTGAGGCATACCCAAGATAGCTGGGTCCAGTACTCCGGAGTTCCGACAGGATACGAGAACTTATGCTCCTTGTCGAACTCGCTGGCCATATACAGCAGACAGGCAGCGCTCTCGAAGACTGTCTGGGTCGTGCCATCGTCGCGAACGTGTACGATGGCAGGGGCTTTTCCATTTGGGTTTATGGCCCGATACCATTCAGACTGAAGCTCGCCCTTGACCATGTCCAAGGATATGTAGTTGAAGGGGATACTGATAGGCGGTTAGACCACCAACGACTAGAGGATCAAACGCCGGAGGGTCATACCCGAGCTCTTCGGCAGCGATTGTCAGCTTGTATGGATTTACAGCTGCAGTTCCGTAAATGTTGAGGCCCGGTTTGGGGGCCTTCTCAGGGGGTGCAGTGGCCATGCTGTCGGCTAACAGTTGCAGACTGAGGGAGGATGATATAGGTGTCTCTGGTATAGGGAATAAGAGTAACTGGGCCTCAACTGAGGGCTGTGAATCAAAGGAAATGTTTCAATATCGATCGACTGTTTAGCAATGAGGTTTTTATATGATGGCTAGTGAGCCGTACCAAACCTTGACGAAGCAAGTCGATCCACCTAGTCTCGCTGTCCATAAGCAGCACTGACATTCATGCTTCAATTCCTGGCATTTCCACCTCTAGTGGTTAGCACCTAGTTTCGAGGAAGGAACAGGAAAGCTTAAAAGTGTGACCTGGCGAACACCACTGGATCTTTTTCCTACTGAGGAAAGTCTGAAGGAAAACCCAGGGAGATCTCTTCTCACCACCCAATCATGATAGACCGCTTCTGTGCCATTTACCTTTTGGGGATAACAGTCCAGTGGAGATACGAGGTCTCCGCTGAAGTCCTTAGCGCACCGGAAATCCTTGTCGTCCATGCTACTTTTAACGTCTGGGCTTACGGCTAGTCTGGAGGAATTAACCGCGCGCGCACCACGTACGGGGTTTCATGCTCGAACTTGGCGTTGAAGTAGAAATATTAAGATATTAGGCTTGCAACCTTGGGTGCTCTGTACTGGCTCTCCAGTTTATGGCCAGTGACGTGGAGAATTATATGGGAACTTGTTGTGGCATTAGCCTTTTGGAACAAGCGGTATGAGTGAGGTAGGATAGCCCCTAGAATACCAAAGCCGACGTTACACTGTGATCCTTTCCACTCCTAAGCTAGGGTCCACCGATACCTCATGAGATCCTTTCGGGCCATCGATTTGTCAGTCAGTGAGTTCCTTGTGACCGGAGGCGAACTAATCGACGCTGCCGCACTCAAAATTTCAACTGAGCTTGGATGCCTATTGCATCTCCTTGTTCGAGTAGATCACCAAACCTGCTCGATAGATCCTTCTCTGGATTATCTACCGAAGTGTGTACCATGGCTCACTGGTGTCTGGAGATAAAGGCCAAACATAGTCCTTGCCCGCGGGGCCATCAGGCCACTTGAAGCAGAGCCGAATTGACGGATCGTTGTGCAGGAACCCTCATTGACCGATGCATCTGGCAGAGCCGCCGGGGACAGGACAGGAACGGCTGGTGATACAAGTAGACAAGTACCATGTTGCTGGATTATGAGGATGCATGTACCCATGCTCATAGGCGGCGCCTGTTGTGCCATACTATTGGTCTTTTAAGGTCGCGGGTCTATCTCCGACCTATCAATTCGAGCAATAACATGAGTAAGTATACCCTACGATGCAAGCCAGCTTTCAATGGGGGGTCACCCAGCCGGTCTCATGAATCAAATGTAGTGCTCTCCTGGCGCTTGTACAAATTGACGCACGCCTTGGGAACTAGTCACCCAGGTACTCCCAGAGCCTTTGACTCAATTTGACTGCCAGAGAGTGGATGACGCACGGGGAGTCCCAGTGAAAGCGTCCACCCCGTATGTTGATATCCTGTCAAACCGCTGAGGGGTTTCACACCGAGATTCCTCACTCGCTTCTTTGCGTTGGGGACATGGGTATGGCATGCCCAGCCCGGCCACGTCCGCGAGACGCAGTGGTGGGGCTTGGCTGATAAAGTGGCAATCAGCTCGTGCATGTACATTGCGCGCCTTGCATTTAACGGCACCTCTTCCCAATGGACCCAGCCCGCCTCATGTTGCCTTTTGTAACGGTCTCTATGGCCCCGCCGCAGTTGTGAAACCTGAACCTGCTCATATCCGATGCGGGCTGACTAGCGAGCTGACCGTCGCTGACATGCCTTGCTTGCTGAGCCGATTCTGGCTGGTAGTATGTGTTGGGAACGCTCTGGTTCCTCGTGTTGGCTTTGTGGCGCTAGACGACACTTCTCCTTTCTCGTCAGACCATCCTTGATCTCGGCTGCTCTTCTCTCACTTCGCTCTGCATGCCTCGATTTGGGTTATCAATGTCTCGCACTAGCAGCACTCGATGCAGAAAAGACTGGTCCAGATAAGGATCTGTCCCTCCACCACCAGCTCGCATTCTTCAACGTGGCCTCGTGTGATAAGAAGTGCCCTTGCAGCGTTTGAGAAGTATGTTGTTGAAGGCACGGCCTTGAGGGTCGTCTTGGGGGTGTGGCCCGTGTGGGAGCTCAAGTGGGACGGCATCAGCACTGTCACAGATGACTATCAAATGCGCATTTTCAGCCCTCCTTCGTGTCTCGCACTCGTTCCGCCGGCCATCGTTTAGTCGATAAATATTCGTGGAAAAGATTGTGATGCGAACCGTATTCTCTTCTCGACCGGCGTTTGAAGACTCGCCTCCCGCCGTGGAGATGCTGCTTATTGTTCCTGTCTTCAGCCCTCTTGAGTGTATTCGTTGGCTCGGGCTGCGCGTCTCGGACTGATCCCATGGCTCTGGGAAGGGTGTGCAGCCATTTGGGAAAAGCCCCGATGGGGCGAGCGTGGTGCATGGAGGCTGACAGAAGAATAGAGTGGGAAATCATTCATCGTTATCGGAGACTGGACCATGACCGAGCACACAAGACAATACAGGAATTGTGCGAGTTCCAAAGCCAACTTGATCCTAGAATCGATGAAATTCATCTTCTGAGCAACCGTGGTATATCTGCTAATTAAGTAGAACGTTCAAAAGCAACGTCGAAGACTCCAAATACACACTCGCTTGGGGGGTTGGCTGGTTTAGAGCTTGTCCTGGCATCCATGCCTCTCGCTGCCCTATATGTTGGTACCCGTTATGAGCAGAAGAGCTGGGCAGTAGAGCTGAGGTCCAGAAGCCGATCTGACGTCCTCCGGCTCTGCAATCCTCCCATGGAATCAGCAATTGTCCTCGCGCCACGGCCAATCGAAGATCGATGATGAGATCCAATCAATTAACTCCATCAGATACTCCAGCATGTCAGAAATGGGAAGTCGTTTATGGTTGGTTGAAAAACCTGATAGCCTTTCATACGAAAGCACGCACATCTCACAAGAAACCGATACTTGGAAATAATGCAATACAGAGTCGTAAATTGCTGAGGTATCTGATTATGCCAGCGCAAAAACCATAGAGAGCATAGCACCGAACTAATGGCAGCATTTTACTTATTCGCTGTTGAAAATAACTTGAAGGTTGTTGATAAGATTTCATTTATTCAGCTCGCTGAGTGTCTTGACTAGAAATGAAGAATAGAAACGCTTAATCATGGTCCTACCACCTGGCAATGCATTATCAACCTGAATTGCCATGATTGGCTGTAAGTTTTCAACGTCTATGTGAATCTGACGGCCTCCGGCAGGATCTGAAGCTGTGTCACCACCTGTGCAACCCAAGAAACGTACGCCACACATCACACGTATACACGGCATTGTCAGACTTGCAGGAGGCGTTCGGCGGTGTCCGCCCGCGACGGATAGACGAATGGATGTCCATGTCAGACACCATGCTCCCAAGGGAGGCTGACAATCGGTCATTTCGGACTTCACTCAACCCGTTACTCCGTCTGGTGGTTGCAATCGCCGATTGGAGCACGGCTATCGCATTGCAAGGGCTGAAACAACGATCTAGGGCTAAGATTCAATTCTCAGCTGAATAATATCAATGCTCGCTCGAGATTGCAAGAGATGTGCTGGATCGTGCTTTTCAATGCCAGAAACGAGGGAATTTCTACTAATCAGACCACCGCACGGTTGGTAGGCTATGAATGAGACCAGCTTCACTCCCGGTCTCATTCGAAAGGAAAACTAAGGTATTCCATATCGAAGTAATCGAAAGTCGCTCATAATCACTCAGCGATCCCGGAGTTCGTTTCCCCCTTTGTTATCGTCACGCTTTTCCATGGCGAGGCTGCATAGCCTAGACTGTGATAAACGGATCGCAGCCTCCATCCGCGAGCTTATACTCTATCGGCGGATCTATGTGATATATATATCCCCCAATGAAGAAAGCTGACCAAACAAATTGATAATCTGACTTCCACCCCCCTTTCTTCGAACCAGGCTGGTCGATTGGTCTGCGCCAACTTGTGGGAGCCCCCACGGATATGCAGGTCCGTTCCGCAGCTTAGCACAGAACCCATTCATAGGATTGACCAAAGAGGGCACTGGAACTTCCATGGGTGGGTTGATAAATGATCGGAAATTGCCACAATAGGAATGTAGTATTTCTCTAGCATGCCAGGGACCGCTTTGCTATTATGTTACTACGAGCCTCTGTCCGATCAGCTGATGATAGGGTGAAATAACTACAATGTACATATACGGTCTTCTTTTCATGCGCTATATTTCAAAAGTTCCGCCATGAGATAAGCCTCGGTCAAGCTCGGTGAGCGAATACCCACGGACTTTGTCAGAAGCAGCGTTGATGATTAGAGCCGTGTGTTGATTAGATGCCACGGCGATTTCTTAAAATGATGGTGGTGAATGAAGTGTAGTCATTCTGGAAGTTTCTCCAAGGGTAGGGCCTTCGCCAGCTGGTGTGCAATTCGCAATCAATCGCACTCCGGGGACCGGCCAAGCCTTGTTGGAGACGATTCAGAGCCCGCCGTAAGCTTAGAAGGGCGTAAGACGCAGGAATCGCACCATTCGGATTTCTTCTGTGTCTTCAAGCCAAGATACGTTCAGGTCTCGACGCACCTGTGTCACAGCATCGCACTGTACGCCTCATAAGCGGGGTTGGCTCCCTGGGAAGAGCCCTCCTTCTTATTGCTCCTTCGTCTAGGAGTGATAAGCATTTAGCTGCATAAAAACACGATCTATGATAGGTGCTGAATGCTCCATATAAGCTGAGAAGCTGATAAAGTGTTGACCAGAGAGAAATACTGAACCGTGCCTCAGCCAAGCATATGAGCCAGGTCTCTGAGTCGAGACAATATGGCACATTCAGTTTTAAGATAGGCTCTTCAGCTTGTGGACTCAGTCTTCCCTCTTATCTTTTGCAAGCAAGGCTTGAGGGTTTTTTTTTCACAAATTCCAAACCAGTTGTGACAACTTCTGCAAATTCCTGGCTACAAATAACCTTCTCGTCGAAGTACAGCTGGGCAAGTGCTATCACTTTTACAGCTCGGACCAACCCGTTTATTGCTTCTGTCAGTTCATCCAAACTGAGACTGGACATGACAGAACCGGCAACTAGTGTTCATGGGCTGAAGAAGCCGGTCGGCCGGCAACGTTCAGCTTGTGATGCCTGTCATCATTCCAAAATCAAGTGCTCCGGAGGGAATCCTTGCTCGAGCTGTCAAAGCTCCCAAAATCGTTGCATTTACAGCCCCGGAAGTCGACTTGGCCGGCCAAAGGGAAGCAAAAACAAGAGAACACTCCTCCAGGAAAGCAAGCATAGGAGGGCTGAGGAGGAGAAGCGATGCGACTCCAACGAGGCTCCCGACCTTTTCGAAGATCAATCAGAGAGCCAATTCCATCCAATGACTCTCGATTTTAGCTTTGATACTGGATATGACATGGATTTCTCAGAGTTCTTCGGATCATCAGAGAGCCCTGATGGCATTATTAGCCCCAGCATACCTTCGTTTCTCGACTCAACAGGTGCCAATTATTTCCACTCCGTAGGCGTTGGGAATGACATGCACAATCTGTTCACCCAGGTAGAGTAGAGCTTCCTACCTTCTCCAACAGAGTCTGTTATTATGTCTTTTCGGGACTAACATTGCAACTGCTTACAGGCTTCGAGTCTACTCCCAGCTTCCAGCACAAGTTCACCATGCGTGGACGGCAGCGAGTTCACGGTCAGCAGTATTAACTCCTCCGTAGACGACCTTATCCTATCACCGAGCTTGAGAAATACTGTTACTGCCGAATCAAGTCTCAAGACAACCTCTTCATCCTCTGGTCGGGAGTTGGCTGAATGCACATGTCTGCAGCAACACGTTCAGCTAGTCTTCCAACTGGGAGACCTACAAGATCACCATTTGTCGAGCATCCCGACTGCTGACCGCATTCTTCATGGAATGCATATGGCCCTGCCTCCTTGGAAGAGATTGATGCATTGCTCTCGTTGCAAGGGCTGCGACAACCAGACCGAGGTGTTCTTGCTATTTGCCACCAGCATCCGAATCCTTTTGTCATCGCTGCAGAGGCTGAAGGTTTCGCCCAGCCCGGAAAATAGTGCCCTGCTACACTGCGAGCTTCCGGTGTCTGTGGGGAGCTTCGAACTGAGCGGCGAGATGAAGACTGAGGTGATCGAAGGCGCAATCCGGCGAGGCCTTCAACATATCACAAGGGCAGTCGTCTTTCTATGGGAGAGGGTCGGTCGGCCGCAGCCCCAAGTGCAAGCAGGCAGTTTCTGCAAGAGTTATCGCTCAGATAAACAGCCATCGGAGTCATTTGATTCCCGTACAGGAAGAGTTACCGCCAACAGCGGGGATATCGAAGGACTCCTTCATTCCTTGCAGTCCACGATGCAAGCAATGAGACACGGCCTGGCGACGCCTTCATGACGAATTTGCTGCCAGCCTCTTTTTTTCTTTTTGGAGAAGGGGTTTCGTTACGCGCAATTGCCCGATGAGCTGCATACGTCAGCTGTAGAGTCTCTCGGCTTTGATTGGCATAGAGTTAGAATAGATTTCCCTGAACAATAGAAGATGGATGATTGATGACCCGAGGAGGTTGAAGTCACGGAACTCGGCATTCTAAAATTTGTCATGCATATCGGCTTCATGAGCCATTCCGTAATGTTGGCATGAGTCACTCCGCGTTCGAAAAGTCGAATTACGCAGAGAATCGGGTGGTCGTGCCGGACATTTGAAGTGGGCGAGACACCCACCCGCATTACTCTGTAGGCCGACGCGGCGCAGTGTCGCACAATTGTAGAACCGGACAACCCTCGTTGGAGCAGTCTCAAGTGCCACTCTAGTGCCCGGATTCAGCCCTAACAGTCGTAATAGTGACACGCGAACAAACATGTGTGCGAGGTATAAGAACAACAGACGACGCATGAGCAGACTCGTCCTTATGATTCCTTCTCTTAACAATCTCGCTCCTCTTTACGCATCCCTCCCATGATGGCTGAATCAAACATCGACACTGCCTTTCAGGCGGCCCTCGACGCGGGCAAGATCAAGGGCGCCGTCATCTGTGCCACTGATCGCGAGGGGCGTTTCGTGTATAACAAGGTCATGGGCGAGCGCACTCTGCTGTCGGGCGAAAAGCGCCCTCAGCAGCTCGACGACGTGCTCTTTCTCGCCTCGGCCACCAAGCTCATGACTGCCGTCGCCGCAATGGCATGCGTCGACGACGGCCTGCTGTCCCTGACCGGAGACCTCTCCTCCGTGGTCCCCGAGCTTGCCGAGAAGCAGGTCCTCACAGGGTTCTCCGAGGACGGCGAGACGCCCATCCTCGAGCCGCAGGAGCGACCCGTCACGCTCGAGATGCTGCTCACGCACAGCGCCGGCACGACCTACCACTTCCTCGACCCCAAGATCGCGCGCTTCCGGGACAAGTTCTGCCCGCCGCGCGGCCCGGACGCCCGGATGCCGGTGGAACAGCTGTTCGACTACCCGCTCGCCTACCAGCCCGGGTCGGCGTGGATGTACGGCCAGGGCTGCGACTGGGCGGGCCGCGCCGTCGAGCGGGCGACGGGCAAGACGCTCGGCGGGTTCCTGCGCTCGCGCGTCTTCTCGCGGCTCGGCGTCGCCGACGCGGCGTTCTACCCCGTCGCGCGCGAGGACCTGCGCGCGCGCATGGTCGACCTGAACCCCGAGGACCCGGAGGCCGTCGGCCGGGCGGTCCTGGCGGGCATGGGGGACACCAACGCCTGCACGCGGGGCGACTTTGGCGGCCACGGCCTGTTCATGACGGCGCCCGACTACGTCACGGTGCTGCGGTCGCTGCTGGCCAACGACGGCAAGGTCCTGCGGCCGGAGACGGTCGACGCCATGTTCGAGGACCATCTCAGCCCGAGCGCCTCGGAGAGCTTCCGCGCCGTGCTCAAGGGCCCCGGGGGCGACTTTATCTGCGTCGGTACTTCGCCTGATAACAAGGCCGGGCATGGTTTGAGCGGTCTGCTGACGCTGGAGGACGTTGAGGGGTGGTATGGCACCCACACGCTGAGCTGGGGAGGAGGGTTGACTTTTGCCTGGTTTGTGGACCGGACGAACAACCTCTGCGGTGTTGGTGCTGTGATGGCCTCGATTCCGGTCGACGGAGAGCTCCCTGCTGAGCTCAAGCAGGTGTTCCGCCGTGATATCTATCGGAAGCGGGCCGCGTGGGAGAAGGATCAGGCAGCGTGAAGAGGGGGGACGAATGAGTGTTTTTCCTATTCATCACGAAACAACTCAACTCGGCCTATCTAACTATAACAATTCATCTAAATCAAACAAGACATGCTATTACGAGGGTGTCATCAGAACAATTATCATACGGTAACATGATGACTCCAACAGAGCTCGGTGACAGGCAGTGTCGAAGTGCTATAGACGCAGCAGGCTCACTGTGAACGCACATGTGGCTCGCCAATATCTGCAATGAGTCCAGCTACAGCAAATAACACTTGCAATCTCGATTCCCTTGGCAATAAAGTGAGATCCAGAATCTGTATGTCGCTAAGCGACGGTCCCAGCCGATCTCCCCCTAGGCCTCGGCATCACCACCAGGACAGCGTGGCGCAGGAACCACCAGGGCGCTGCAACATTCAAAGCTGGAGAGAGTCTTGGGGGAGGCGAATGAAGTTAAGGCCAGGATCACGAAGTATTCTCTCGGAAAGTCTGGGGAAGCCAAGCTGGGGTACATCAGCAAGCTACCTATCGTGCCTACCTGGCTGGGTACTCTACCAAGACAATGACGTTGAAGCGGGTCAACTTCAGTGGCTAGCCAGGGGCTGTACACTCTATAAAGTGGATTCTTTACTGAATGCAGTAGGTAGGGGTCTGCCCCAACCTGACCCGGAAGGCACAAGTGGCGTGGCTCTGTGCTGCCTGCCTGTTGACAATCCATCAGGGCTTGACTTGTAGCGCGGTGGGACACCCGATCATGTGGGCAGCAAATGAGGTCACTACCTAGCGGACGAAGCAGGCAAACTCCACGCATGGATGAACGTGCTTTTCAGGACAGGAATCATAGGCAGTGAACAATAGTTGCGAGATCGTGGTATGGAGGGTGAGGGTACGGGAAGTTCGCCATCAAGACGCGGGGTGGCTCGGCTGAGGGATGTCTTGGCGGGCTGTTTTGCGTTTTACGGCATATGCAGCATCACGTCACTGCCGCACAGGGCATCCATTGAGCATCAAAAGCGGCAGGACCCTTGATCGCCGGTGCCCTGGCACGCACGCCTGGTTCATCGTTTCTCTGTGGCGGGAGGGTTTCAGCTTCATCTGGACCCTGAATCAAGGAAGCGAGCCCTGGCTAATGCCAACAAAACCAGCTCAGAGCAGGGGGTTTCAAGACGATTTCCGAGGAGCGGCCGAATTGAAGTGGTCGCACTCGGTCTTAGCTAATCTGACAGCGCCTTGCAATCACGACACGAATAAGGTTCGGATCATTGGTGGCAGTGAGTCGCAGGCCTGTGGCCTCCTCATCGGAACAAGTCGGAACAGGAGGTCGAGGCGAAATAACAGAATCCCCCTGAGCCCCCCTACCCTGGCACACTTCTCGAGATCCACGGCTGCTGCAGCATGTCAGAGAAAAAAGACAAAGCGAGCCAAAAGAACCATCGAGCCGGATGTTCCGACCAATCCAGAACTTCAAAGCTGCTCATCCCACGTCTGGGAGATGACGAGGGCAAAGTGTGACCAATTCCCATTTCCTAAGCTCGAGCGCTGGGATTGGTCCACGGCCGTCTCTAATCAGCACCCACATCCTTGCGCCTAGGGACCTAGGCGATCCTTGTCTAGTGGCTGCTTCAAGGCATGAGCTGCACGCGCTACAGCTGCAACCTCCAAGGCGAAGCCGGCTGCTAGTGGGGATGACGCAGGGCCTGGCGCTGCTTTTGCTGTTCGCGAATGCGGGGAAGACATTCAAGAAACTCAAGATGGCCAAGGAAAGTCTCGAATCCAAGGACCCTTTGGATATGGTTTGGACCCTCGTATTGGCCGGATCTACCCAAGACTACGCGCTTGTGAAGATCTGGAGACGGTGCGTCGCTCCTTTGGCTTTGCAAATTAGCTTTCCTCCACCGGGTCTCCGTCTTCCCACTCTCAAAACACCAGCCTCTTGGGGTGATCCTGGGGTGGGATCTTCGGATTGTCTTGACTCACGATGGTAGGTAGGTACTCAGGTAGGTGCCAGCTCCGTGTGGCCAATCCAGCCGTTCCTTTGACACAACGCCTTCACACATCTTACACAGCTCACCCTTATCACACAGAAGCGCGCGCTCTCTGTTCTCTGCCTCTCCCCACTCTCACCTCTCGCGGAGCCCATTCAATGAACGAGCTCTCTGTCTGCTTGTCTTGCCTTGCCGTTGATCCTGATCCCCCGTCCTCATCCACCCCGTCCTCATCCACCCCCTCCCCCGTTTTAGTTCCAGGTTGTGGTACCCCGCGCCGCGTCCACAAAAGAACTGAGGCTGATCGGCCGTGGCACGACGATCGGAAGCTTCCTACTGCCCCGGACACACGTTGGTTTCGAGTGGTCCCATTGGTGGTATGACAGCGAAGCGTCCACACCCGAACGTCCCAAGGTTAATTCTGCCCTGCGAGTCTTTGGGCGTACCTACGGAGTTACTTCACCCACGTTTCCCATGTCCGTAGTCACTGCTCGCCACTATTGTATAAAACCATCCCAGGCATCCTCGTCTCTTCCACACTTCCAGTTCTTTCTCCCTTTGATTATTCTACTCTTCCTTCTATCTTGCTCTCGATACTCGACGAAAAAGCTCTTGAGCACTTCTCTTCTCTTCAAAATAGAACAACACTCCCATTTCAACAAATTCAAACCCTTGATCTCTTCGGCCGCCATGGACTCCAGCCCCGTCCGCTCCACCACGGCCACCTTTGACAACTACCCTGCCGAGTTCTCTCGCCGCCGCAGCAGCGCTGGCTCGTCCGGCAACAGCGGCTTCATGTCCTCCCCGAAGTCCTCCATCCCGGTGTACAGCTCGGGTGCCCACGCCGTCCACTGCCACCAGTGCGGAAGCATCTTCGTCATCAGCAACACCTGCTCCAACTGCAACCACCGCCAGTGCAAGGACTGCTACTAAACGAGCCGCCATCCGAGCCGTCCTTTGACAGGACGACGACCGACCAAATCGGCACTGGGATTTTTTTGTCCCAGGCACCCGTTTGTCACGAACACTTGTCATTCAAATATTATCACGGACTCTGTTTTTTACGTCATGTTTGGTATGCTCGCAGCGAAGCGCACGCCAGTCTGGGCTACGGATCTATCGGGAGTTTTGCGTCCATGAAGAGATTTACCTTGCTTTTTGCAAGCGAAAAGACGACTTTTTTTCCTTTATTTGACGAAAACTTAAAGAGAGAGATACCCTGAAAGAAAACCGGGAGGCCGGAAACGAAAGGCACGGGCGCGCGGGTGTTTTGATTTGTTTTGAGCGGGTTCTTGAGATCGACCCGGATTCGGCATTGGGTGTACCTTGGGGGCGCAGGAAAGAGGGGATCCGAGAGAAGAGGTATTCCGTCTTGGCGCCTTTGTTTGAGTCGGCCTGTTTTTGGTGCTTCGATACCCCGGATTGGAAGCGATTCAATACGTGGTTGGCTTCATTGCTTGCTTCTCAACTCCTGTACGCATAAATACCATTGTCATCACTACTGAAGATTGAATAAAATTGATAATTACAGACCCAGGACATCTTTTCCCTGCTGCGCAAAGTGTGAACGAGTAAGCCACCCTGGATACACGCACCCTACAAGACATGTGATCAACCGGCTCTGCAGACAGGGGCCGTCCGGAGCACTGCCCAGCGGTTTTTTGGCGGTCCAGCTGACTGCTCCAGGCACCCAAATCAATGCTGACCAACACCAAGCTGCTTACTTTTTCTTCCTCAGGCCACAGGCTCTCACTTGTACATGGGCTCATAGCAAGGCCGACACGACAGCGTCGGGCACGGGAGGTGCTTGACGACGGTGCACCCAGCGATCGTGACCGGCGGTACCAGGTCTATGTCGTCGTCGTCACCGTTCTTCGCCCCGTCCCTCCTCTTCCTGGCGCCACCGGCACCCGCCTCCGGCTCCGGCCCCGGCCCCGGGGGAGGCACGCACCCTTCCTCGCGCCCGCACAGGATGACCGTCGGGTCCGGCCGCGGCAGGGACACGGGCCAGGGAGACGGGTACGGCGGGAGCACGCAGCCCGCCTTGCGCGCGCAGACGATCATGGGGCAGAACCAGGCCTCCAGGCGGGTCGTGTAGCTCGTGCAGGACGGCGACGGCGACGACGACCTCGTGGGCACGGGCAGCGGCAGGTGCCGGCGCGTGCTGCTGGTGCTGGTCGTGGTCGTGGGCTGCGGGCCCGGGTCCGTGTTGCACCACAGCGGCGTGTACGCCGTGCGCGTGACGGTCTGCCGCTGCGGGAAGGGCACGGGCGTGGCGCAGTCGCAGCCGCGCGGCATGCAGGGCGGGGCGGGCAGGGTGTAGGTGCTCGTGCGCGGGCAGGACGGGTGCGGCGAGGGCACCGTGATGGTCGTCGTCGCGACGGGGGGAAGGCGCGGAATGTTGGCGGCGGCGGCGGCCCCTCCTCCGCGCCGCTGGACGGCGCAGGCGATGGCGCAGGCGGGGTTCCAGCGGCAGGGGGTCTGCGCCGGGCGGACGGTGGCCGTGTAGCAGGGCTGGCATTCGCCCGGGCCGATGGAGGGGACGAGGAGCTGGGCTGCTGTTGTGATGCTGGAGGTGGTGAAAGGGGAGGACGGGTGCGTGTTAGTGAGGTGCTGTGGGGGGGTAGAGGACGGGGAGCAGGGGGGTTGGAGCGTTTACCTGTTTGCCAGGAGGGCGAAACTGGCGAGCATGGTGGACTTTGGGCGATGCATCGTAGGCAGATGGTCTCTTTTGTGGTTTGCACTGGGGAGGTGTGAGCGAGTACGTGCGCCTCTGTGTTGCAGTGGCGGTGATCAAGGATTGCGTGATATGCGTATGGGACGACCTGTCGACGACCTCTTTATATCAGCTCTAATAACCCCCTCCCCCAGAATCCCCGGGTCAGGTCAATTCTTCTTCTTTTTTATTCTCCGCACAGCATGCCAACCCGGAATCTGGGCTGCGGATCAATCCCGCGTTCGATCCCTTCGCCTGGCCTTGTCTCTGTGCGGAGCGTTCAGCCTATATCACGGGTAATGTTTGTCCTCCCACACCTCGATGCGGAACATGTCTCCCTGCGGTGAACGGGACGTCTACCACTTCAACTAGAGTAGGAGCTGGCTGGAAGTCATTCCTATTAAGAACAATCCAGCTATCAAGCACCCTCGCTGTCTCTTCATGCCTGCCGGATGATGCTGGGGAGACGCTGGTCCCACATTCCGGTCCCCAGATGTCGCTCGTTTCCGGAGCTCTGTGAGCCACTCATCCACTTTCTCCGGAGAGCATCTGGCATTTTGTCTCTCCCTTGGATCTAAATTTGGAAACTTTGGAGCTTGTGGACGGAGTTCTCCTGGCGAAGCCTATGCTTGGTGGCAAAGGTGGCGAGGCCAGGTGACGAGAGTTCAAGCATATATTCCGCGCTGGAACATGAGATTCAGTATGCGGCATCTCCTTTTGCTTGGTGTGACAGTGGAAGCACTCCGAACCGGTAAAGCCGGCGTTTGTCAAACAGTCGAGGGTCCTTTTCAAAAGAGCGACTGAGGACGCTGAGCCTTTGTCTCCTTATTCCATCCAAGCTCTCATAAATATGCGGTCAACGATAGAAACCACATTGAAACGGGAGAGAGTCAGACGCAGCAAGTTCTATGAGTATGGGTTAATGATTGGACGTCGTTCAAGTTCTTGATGTCAATATCGGGCGAGAAAGCTTGCCTTTCCTCCACAGCTTATTCCCAAGTCTCTCCACCGCAGGAGTTGTCCAGAAGGGCTCTACGCCCTGTGCTGTTTCGCAAAGGCACTTCAAAGACGTGAAATCCCTTTCCGAGTGCCCTATAGGAATCCCGGCCACAGTCGTGAATCGGGATTCCGTGAATGCCTTCAATGATCGGCCACGGTAACGCTTCGCATCGGCGAGCTGCATGGGCTATCAACTCGGAAATCTTTGGCCTCAACTTTCGGTGAGTATATCATGGCTGTCCTTGTCTAATCTCATAACACAGACTGTAAGAAACTTTTGATTCCTGCACATGTCTGCTTCGATTGTCGCTGTCGTTGGGTTGTGGGCCGGTTTGAGATAGATGCCAGTGAAGTTTCTCACCAATTTGCTTTCAGAAGGGTCCATGAACGTAGTAGCCACAGGCGTAGCTGCACTTTAATCTACCGTTGCGTACCTGCTATCTTTGTCATGTGCTCATTGCTATTCGAAGTCTTCATGTTACTAGTACAAGATTAATGGCGCCGTAACATGGCGCGATGATGCTCTTGCAAGTCTCAGCTTGCTTGACTACCGTCGATACTTCCCAACACGACCGCCACCCAACTCTTCTAATCCGATGTCCGCCAAGCATACCATATCTCAGTACGGCAGTTACTCGTGTGGCTGGAGGTTGGGAAGTTATGGTCTGTCCACTCTCAGATTTCACGCAACACCGGCGGCTTGGCTGAGGGTACCACTTCCTCGACTGCTGAAAATGGACATGATACCAAATCCGACGTAGAACAGAGCCTGCCGGTTGCTTGATTTAGTAACTGGATAGCAAACATGTGCGAAGTTCAGAAGACAACTTACGACTGGGTATGCAACAAGACCCCGCGCACTCTTCATCCGCCCGATCACTAGACAAAAGAAGGATTAATAAGAGATCGCGGTACCGTCAGGAGCCATACCGATCCCTCTAACTTACCACAGAACATGGCGCTGGAGCTCAGTGTCGACCAGCAGATGGCGAGCGACGTGAGCATGTAGCCGATGACGCCGTCAAGAGGCATGACCACGCCCACCAAAGCCGTCAGGACCAGCGGCAGCAAACAATATCCTAATATACTCGCGCTTCGGGAGAATGTAAGGGTGCTGCTCAGGTGACCAGCTCTGTCGTCGGCGCCAGGGTAGCCGGTGTTGGAGTAGCCGGGTGACATGTGTGACGATGCGCCGGCGTCGGGGCCATCGGGGGTCATTAGACTCAATATCGTGTGTAGAGCAATCGAGCCCATAAGGGCGAGGCCATAGATGTATCCAAAGTGAAGTTTGCCGCTGAAGAGAAGGAAGGTGCCGAACTGCAACGCTGTCAGTCTTTGTCCTCCTCGAGAACCTATGAGGTCGTGCAACTCACAAGGCCAATGAAGACAATCGGCCCTCCCAGGTCGCTGTCGTCCATAAGATGCTGATCGATTCGTCCGAAGGGGTTCAACACGGCGAGAGTCTATGCAAAAGTAGTCAGCTACTGATTTCGTCCTTTGTCCAGGATGCCAGGAGCGAGCCTCGAAGCCCATGCGAGGACCCATCCCAGCGTCCCATCGTGCAGAAATATGACAGCAGGAGGAGGCCTGCCCACCTTTGCTTTGATCAAGTCAAACGAAAAGCCAAGCTCTGTGAGCAAGGGCGGTTCGTTCTCGTAGCCCTCGGTCGAAAACGCCGCCAGCCAGCCCGTCCTCAGGCCGCCTTGCTCCCCCATGCGCCCACTGACCCCCGAAGGACCGGCACCGCCGAAGCCGGGACTGCTCATAGATCCCGAGGGCACGCCGTAGCCATATCCGCCTTGTGATGATGTCGGCTGGCCGGGAACGCCGGGGGAGTACGACGACGGGTAGAATTGGAGGTTTTGGGCGGATGCGCCAAACTGGTTGGGCGGCGCGCCGTACTGTGCCATGGTGCGCTGTGTTGCTCGGCAAGTGGTCGCTCGCTGGAGTGTACTGGGAGTGAGAAGAAGCTCGCTCAGGGCAGCTAGCTATTGGGTTGTCGATCCGGAGTTGTCGCGTCGGTGGAAAAAAAGGGCTAGATGTCGAGGGCGAAAGCTGGCAGCTCGAGCTTGGATTTCGAGGCTTGAGCTTCCGTGCTAGGCAAGCGTGCGTGGCATGTGCTGAGGCCAGTGTGCACCAAAAAAGGGCGGGGTGGGTCGGATTTAGTGATTTTCCTTCCTTGGTGCCTCAACTGGTGTGGCTCGCTCTAGTCACGGCATCGCTGATCAACCCCTGGCTTCAAGCACGCTCACCACTCATCACAAGTCACCATCAATGTGGTCGGTTAGCAGTCGAAACAACCTTGGTGGTCATAAGTGTATTTTTTGAAATGAAAAGTTAGGGCATGTTCTGACACATGCAGCCGCTCTCGGGGACAGTGCAAGCTTGCTACGAACCAATACTACGTCATCCAACCATGAAGAACACAGAATTCAAATCAAATCATTAATAACCATCCAATCCACTCCAATAGAATACAAATATACAAGATTTGAAGAAGAATCCCCGGTGTTTCTTTACAGCTCCAAAAGCCACCTAGGTATATCACTCCTCCGGTACATCGCCGGCTACCAACATGTCCATCCATGTTTATGACCCTCCTGAGAAGCTAGTTCATCATCCTCAGCCCAGAGTCTGTCTTGGGGAACGGATCAAACTCGGGGAAATAGGCCCTCCAAGCATTGCAGTTCCGGTCAAAGTCGGCCTTGTCACCGGGTGCAATGTTCTGGCGCAGGTCGCCCACGTTCTCGAGGAAGTCGACAGCAAGACCGGCCGAGACGTGCCAGGCGATATGGCAGTGGAAGAGCCACGCGCCGGGATTGTCCGTGCGGAAGGCGAGGACTACCCAGCCCTGAGCGGGCAGCATGGTTACGTCTCGACGAGCCGGATTGTTGCCGTTGAGGGTACGGGTGTCGGCGGCAGCGTTGAACGGGCCGATGGCACCTACAGCTGACCGTCCAAGAACGACAAAGTCGTGGCCGTGGAGATGGAGAGGGTGCTGTTGATAGGGTCAGTATGCCTTTACTTCGCTAACAACCGCTCGGCTCGGCTGCCACTTACCGCAATATTGAACCCAACCTCGTTCTCGATGAGCCAATAGGCCCACTACATCATCCTCATGTTAGTCTTCGTTATTACTATAGTCTTGGCCGTGGAGTCCTACCCGGTCCTTTCCATTCACACTGATGATGTTCTCGCTCTGAGGGTAGCTAGTATTGCCCTCCATGACATACTCCAGCACCGGCCTGTTCCAGTCCACATTGATGGCCGAGGAGTTGATCTTCCACACGAAAGTAGGCGCCAAGTCAAGGCTGACGTTCAAAGTGTTGTCAATGGTGGGCTGGAAGTCGGATGTAGACACAGTGCGAGTCACGACAGGAACAAGGTCAAGTTTGTCAACACATGGCTCGGGGACGACCGCGGTGCCAGGGTTCGTAGGATCGGTCTTTGGTGCTCCCTGGTACCGGAAGACGGCCGCCGGATGGGGATTGACAGACGCACCGCAGGCGCCTGACGCCTCAAATGTGACATTAAACCAGTAGTTGCCCACGACCTTGCTTGCGTCGATGGTGACATCGAAGCGTTGCCCAATAGCGACGAAGAGCTTGTTGACAGTGACAGACTGGACGGGGACAAAGTCCGAGGCGATGACGGTCATGTCGTGGTCCACCAAGGAGACGGTGAAGCTAGCGTCGGCAGAGGTATTGATGATGCGGAGCCGATGGCGCTTCCCCGGCGTCAGAGTCACTTCTGCGTAGCGACCCTGTCCAGTCGAAGGATGCTTGTTCGTGCCGTTAAACAGGATATTGTCAGCGGGCGGTGGTGCGTTCCTAGATGTGATCGCTAACAGCTCGTCTGCCGATGCGTAGTAGTAGTCTGTGATGGGAAAGACGCCGAGATCGACCTCGTAAGGCAGAGAGGCCGGCCCGTTGATGAGGATAGTACCCACAATGCCGTTGTCATACTGGGCGCTGAAGTGGGAATGATACCACGATGTACCGTACTGGGTGGCCCTGAAACGGTACACCTTTGAGCCGCCCTTGGGCGGGATGGGACACTCGGTGAGGCCATTCGCGCCGTCCTGGATGTTGCTGTTGAGCTGGCGCACACCGTGCCAATGGATTGAGGTCCTAAGATCGAGTCCGGTCAGTTCCACCTGCGTCAATGTACGATGTACTGTCCACTCACCCATTGGTCTCTAGGTTGTTGATGACAGTGACTTGGATGGTGTCTCCCCAATCAGCCACAATAGTTGGGCCGGGGTATTGCCCTAATAGAGTTCAGGTCAGTCTCCATGCTCTCAACTTTTTCTGGGAAGCGAGCTTTACCATTGACCAGCATGAACTTGTTCTTCACCACACCATCTGGTCCAACCCAATTGTTGACTTCTGTGAGGACAAAGGTATACTACACTCGTTGTAAGCCAGACGCCGAGAAGACTTCGACCACGGGAGCTGTGACATACAGATACTACTGTACCAGTTGGAGTGTTACCGGGTACCTCATAGTCAGTGTCAAGACTGAACCCGTCACACCACGTGCGCCGGTTGCTCGCTGTGTTGCAGTTCCGTCCCGCACGCTTCACCAATTCCACATCCACGGGAGCTGGAGGAGCGGCATGCACGGAGCGGAACAGCATCATCCCCAAAAGAGGAACTAGAAGGCGAGAGCAGGACCACATCTTGAAGATCATCAGATGGTCAAAGGGAGATAGAATGCGGTGCCAGGATCGTTGCTTAACGAATACAGAATCTTCCTGTTCTCCGGGAACTGTTACTTCTTTATATACTTCAAGAAGTCAGATACAGCAGCTGCCTCAACTCCATTCCGAACTCGACTTCGCCGATGTAGCTTCGACAAGAGCGACTCTGAAGTCTGGACTCCACCGCTCCATGCTCCAGAATGCCTCATCTCACCTCGAACGGACCGAGCGGACGGCTGAGCACACCCTCACGGGTGATGAAAGGGGCGATGCCGGTTCTGGGAGGGAAGCAAGTCAAACTATTGAAAAGAGAAATCATGAAATTAAGGACTTTCATCCAGGGGTTGGGTGAACCGCGGTCGAAGACGTTGTCATAGCTTATAGTGGAGAACATGCAGAACACTGCAACGTGATGGCGGCGAAACCAGGCCATTGGTGTACTTCTCGCTTGTTGTGAGCAGCTCGACATATGTGAAAGGGGATTTGTCGTGATAGCGCCACGAAAGGCGCGATTCGACAGCGAACCGAGGAGCCGACAACTCGTGTAGGAGAAACACCTATCACAGGCACCCGATACACGTCTCGGTGGCCTCCGAGTCCTTCTCTCAGCTCTGACAAAGACAATAAAGAACATCCGTGCCAGGAGCCACTGCTACTTGACGCGGCTCACCGATAGATGATGCAGCCAAGGGCAAGGACATGGTTCTCGGTCTGAGGGCGATAACATGACCTGGGCCGCACGCCGAGAAACTAATGCGGGCATACCCGACACAGAACAGAACAGCTGGTGCAAAGGTCAATGTAACCTTAGCCACGAGATGCACATGCAACCGCGAGTGACACATGCGAGTGTATGGGGACATCTAGAAGACGATACGGGCTCAGTGATGGAGGCTGTTCACAGTATACGGGATGACAAGACGTCAGCGCGCACGCATGCATCAGCAAGGGATCCACGGGAGAATAATGGCCGGCCGCGGGTCTTAACCGGGAGATAGGCGAGTGCCCTGTACATATGAATTGTAATATCGGGCATATTGCGCAGGGAGGCTCTGCAACTCGTGCAACTCTCGTACCGGGTATTCGCCTGAGTTCGTTCAGCCTTCGGATCCCAAGGATGACCTGCGTGGCTGATGGGAACTGGTGGTCAGAATCAGCACTCGCTGATTGGTATAAGTGCTTGGAGCGCTTCACGGTCTGATAGAAGCACGGACAGCCACATCTTACCGCGTCTAGCGAAAGCTGGTTGAGAATGTCTGACCCCTGGAGACCACGACTCGCAAAATGGCGTGTGCGATATTCGTCGCGCGCCTTAGGCTATGCCGCATCCTCGAGACTATTGAACTTAGAAGGCAGGCCAGACAGTGACCATGAAGTGGTGCTTTCTCCATATGCCGGTCTATCACGCAAGCACTAGGCCTTAAGCGGAGATCATGGGGAGTTGAACGGGTGCTGCAGCCGACCTGGAGTCAAAGCAATCTGGAGACTCGCTGCCGTCCAAATAGCGTGCTAGCAGGGGCCGGAAAGTCCGGATGACTCTGTGCTCGCTCAGCTGAAAACCCGTAGTTTCCAACTTGGCGAATCAAGTCGCACGGTTCAAGCAAGGACGTGAGATTTGTGGATGGGGAAGGATTATTGGAAGGACGTTGATTGGCAGAGTCAAGAAACCAATATTCTGCAAATTCCATGCAGGAACATTGCTTGCGCACGCAGCGGCCGTGAGCCGGTAGGGAGCATCCCGCTCGCCAAGGGTTCTTCACACCTCGTGCCGCGCCTGCACGGTGTGCGGGACCGGGGTTGCAGCGGCAAGCCGTCTGAAGGTACTTGAAATAGAAACGCAACCCGCTTCCTTGTCACCTGAGCCTTTACCAAATACCACTTGCCCCCTTCAGAAATGGTGTCTCAATATGACCTGATGTTGCCATCAAGGAGATTAGGATGTCGGCTGTGACTGTTGGGATGATGGTTAACAAACAGCAGCCAGGATATATTCCTCGACTCAGCAAGCGCTCTCAAAAAATGAACAGTTTCCTAAGTATCGAGTAGTATATGTGCCGTTCTAAAATAAATTCATGTCTAGCTGTCATGCTTCATTGGAGTTGCTAAGTATTATGCTTGCGGACAACTCGTGCCGAGATTCTACTTGCCGATCTCCAAGATAGAGCACGAGCTCGCGGCTTCGGCACCAGCCGTCAAAGAACTTGTCTATCATTGCCTGTTGTGTCAAATGCATGCAACATTGATCACGCCAAAGCCATGAGGAGATCGACAGGGGCCTTCCCCATTGGTTCGTGGCCATCTCCATACTCCATGCTGGGGAAACCCAGGATCGGATGTACATAGGAGAAGGTTCCGAGTAGCATTGTCAATCCATCCTTGCAACCTAGCGGTCTGTTCCCCGTGGTCTACTCTCTGCAATTTCTACATACGTATCTCTAGGCGGAAAGGTGTGGGTGCTTTATGAACTGACATCAAACGACACTATCTAGTCCTGTTTGCTGCTGCAATCAAGAACTCAGGGTTCAATGCTCAAGTTCCAAGACTTGACAGTAATGCTAGGTCCTATGCTTATTATAACTTCCAGCTGTAATCTTTGCACTAATTTGATCACTTATCATCTTTTTATTTATCAAAAGAGTTGACCAAAGGACGTGATGCTTCCTCCGGCTGGTCCTTAGGGGGAAAGTGGCCTCACTCGGGAAGAATATGCGAGTCTGGACCGGGTATTGCAAAGTGTAACTTGTGGGCCCAATAAAGTGCCTGCCACCCATCATCTCTGCCCCTTTTTGAGCTTTACTGAACCGCCAAAGCTACTGAAGTCTATTTGGAGTCTCTAGATAATTATTTGGATGGCAATGATGGATTTGGTACTGAAGCTGGCTCGCTTGGCCGATTGGCCTAGAAATAGGAGTGACATGTGTTCCAACTACCACCACGATTTGTTCGCAGCTTTTTTGAGAGACTAGATGGAACCTGTCTACCGTCGCAGTTCCAGCATCTTTTCGAGCAAAGGCACCTGAGATGTATCGGTGTTTGGATCGTGTTGATGCTCGGGTACTCCAAAGCCGAGCAAGTGGTATAAATACTCTTTACATGCATATCTCCTCGACTACCTGAGATATGAGTTACGCCGGATCAATGAAGAAGAGCCTGGATGACTTCCTCAACTTGTACTTCAAATACATTGACAACTCAAGAGACATCTTCTTGGTCCTCGTTCCGGCTTTGAAAGAGGCCTTGCCGACTTGCTCCGACACCGTCAGTCAGATGGAGAATAGCGGGTTCTCATTAGAGTCCAGCCCCAAAATACAGACATATTTGCTTGCTTGACATATCAATGTAGAGGCCGTTCTATTATGATGTCTTTTACAAGCCGGACTGTTCATTTTTCAACCCGACTTGCTAACTTCCGTAGCCCTGTGCCACTCCTCGGCCTGAGACTATAATCGGTAGCGACTTGTTCCCATGAGATTGCAACAAGGAAATAAGTCAACATCATAATTAGTTACACTATAACATAATTATCTTGCCTTTGCGCCGCGCAGATTTCATTGGCCTGTGGGAACGAAGTACTACAAGATTGAATCTGGTGCATGGTACCTGGGAGGCCTGCAGAACTTTGGAAATCCTACGGCTTTCTCCCACGTGTGAATACATCTTTGGAACTCAACATCTTCGGCTTCACGATATTTTGTGCTGGAAAGAAAGGCTGGTGATCATCTCAAACCGAGGCACAAAGGGGCACAATGGAGATTTGGTGGTGGCACAGCCACCGCCTCCTTCTCGCCCACTCTAGCCCACAACGGTTGTCAAACGTTCAGCTCGACGTCTTGGCGGCCATTAGCCGCGCAGGCCTAGCACCGTTTGATCTTAGGCTTCAAGCTATCACTCGCTCTGCCTCACTCTGGTGATTCAGGCACCATCCTGTCTGAAAAGCATGCCGAGGAACCCAACAAAAAGAGACGGCGGTCTGCCTCGCAGGGCTGACGGCCAGGTTTCACAGTTCGATAATTGAAACACGATATGTAATCCTGTACGATATAATGCTCTGTCGGAATCCATCATGAGACACCAGAGACAGAAACTTGCATTATCGTCATCAGTGATACACACGCCATATTAAACAGCTCGCACAGAGAAAACACCTCACCCGCTATGAACGGCACAGATCAGCAACCAGAAGATGTACCCGACGTGGCGCCCATATACGAGCCCCAAGTCAACTACGGCACGATGGAGTCCTCCACCGACGACGTGCCGACCTACACCGAGACAGATGAGGCCAGCCTCGAGGCGCGCATCGAGCGCGCCAAGGCCCACGAGCTCGCACCCCTCGAGCTTCCCCTCACAGAGGGCCTCCCCAGCCCACTGGGCAACATGGGCGACGACCCGTCGCCCGAGCTGAGGACCGCCTTCTTCGAGCGGTACCACCTAGCAATCGACATCATCAACGCCTTCTACGAGGCCATCCGCCTCAGGCGCGACGACCAGGTCGAGTCCATGGTCCGCTCGGGCCTCGTGTCCCCGGACGTCCGCGGCACCCAGGGCGACCGCCCCCTGCTGGCCGCCGTCCGCGCCGGCAACCCGGCCATGATCCTGACGCTGGCGCGCCTGGGCGCCGACCCGGCGCTCATGGGCCGCGACTCCTACCTCGAACCCCTGCGCGCGCCGCTGCACCTCGCCGCGCAGCGGGGCAGCCTCGCCGCCGTGCGCGTGCTGATAGAGGACCTGGGCGCCGACGACGCGCTCGTCGCGCCCGACGGCGAGATCGCGCTGCGGCTCGCGGCGCGGGGCGGGCACCGGGAGGTCGTCGACTACCTCCCCTCGCGGCGGACGGGCGGGTGGCGGCGGTGGAAGGCGGCGCACGAGCGCGAGATGCGGGTCGTGGGCGACGCGGCCATGGGCATCGTACTCTTCTGTAAGTTCTTCGCGTGGAGCGTGCCCAAGTTCGTCGTGTACACGGCGCCCAGGCACATGTGGAAGGAGCGCAAGAGGTTCGGCCGCTGGTGCAAGAGGCAGGTGGTCGAGTTCCCGCGGCGGGCCAAGAGGGCGGCGAGCGCCGTGGCCAGGGGCATCAAGGAGATACCGGCCCTGATCAAGGAGATCCCGAACATGGTGAAGAAGGCCTTCAAGGCGGTGTCCAAGGGGGCCAAGGTCGTCATCGACTGGATCGTCGAGGGAGTCACCAAGGTTGCGAATGCCGTTGCTTACGTCTTTAATCGTGCAGTGTCGTTCATCCACACGGTGGTCATGGCGTTGATCAACTTCTTCAAGAGGATCACGCTCAAGGACGTATGGGACGGGCTGGTCATTGTGTTCAAGTCTTTGTTTGTGGACGTGCCAAAAGCGATCTGGACATTCATTCTCAAGTTTGGAAGAACGTCGCTCAAGGTTCTCGAGGCGCTGTTTGGGATCATTGGCACCATCATATGGTACCTTGGTTATGGCATCTTCTGGCTTGTCAAGTTCATCCCGACACGGATTTGGAAGATTTTGTCGGCCTTGGTGAGGTTGATAGGAGAGGGATTCCATGAGTTGCTAGTCTGGTATGATCCCAAGAGGGTTTGAACCTTGAGGGACGGAAGGATTTACGGGTTGTACGAATAGCGAGACCAACATAATTAGCGACTGCTTTTGGTACGAATTGTATTTTCATCTGTGAAGATCATCAGAGCGGTTTCCGAAAGATGAGTACAATCTATACCGAGTGATCAATCATTGCAATGCCAAAAACCTGTGCTCAGGAACATTCTTTCTATTGCCCACGCTCAAATATCACAGCCAGGGCCTCGCGATTTTTATATCAAGTACAAATCTCCCGTCTATCACATGCAACATCACCAACAACCTTCGATGACGGCTCATCCACGTCACTCCCTAACAAACACACCCGCCATGCCCATACCGGTACCAATGCACATGCTCACGACACCGATCTCGGCCTGGTCCCTCTTGAGCCCGTGCATCAGCGTCGCCACCATGCGCGCGCCCGTCGCGCCGAGCGGGTGGCCCAGCGCGATGGCCCCGCCGTCGGGGTTGACCCGCCCCTGCTCCCACTCCTTCTCGAGACCCAGCTCGCGCGCGCAGTAGATGGCCTGGCTCGCGAACGCCTCGTTGATCTCCCAGCGGCCGACGTCGCGGCTCTCGAGCCCGAACATGCGCAGCACGCGCGGGATCGCGAGCGCCGGGCCGATGCCCATCTCGTCCGGGGCGCAGCCGGCGACGGCGTTGCCGAGGAACCGGCCCATGATGCTCGACGTCAGGCCGAGCTCCTCGGCCGTGCTGCGGCGCATGAGCAGCGCCGCCGCGGCGCCGTCCGACACCTGCGACGAGTTGCCCGCCGTGCTGGCGCCGTCGGGCTTGAACGCGGGCTTGAGCTTGGCGAGCCCCTCGAGCGTCGCGCCCTCGCGGATGCCGTCGTCGCGCGTCACCGTCACGGCCCGCTCCTCGCCCACCTTGTTCCCCTGCTTGTCGACCTCCTGGAAGCGCGTGTGCACGGGCACGATCTCGTCGTCGAAGCGGCCCTCGGCGCGCGCGGCCGCGGCACGGCGGTGGCTCTCGACGGCAAAGGCGTCCTGGTCGGCGCGCGAGACGCCGTACCGGCTCGCGACGTTCTCGCTCGTCAGGCCCATGGGCATGATGCAGTCGCGCGCGTCGCGCACGGGCGAGTCGCGCAGCTCGGGCCACAGGTCCACGGGGATGGCCTTGGAGCCGTAGTTGCGCGTCATGCTCTCCATGCCCGCGCCGATGCCGACGTCGATCATGCCCGCGCGGATCTCACCGGCCACGGCGCCGATGGCCTGCAGCGACGACGAGCACGCGCGGTTGACCGTGTGCAGGCTCGTGGCGTGCGTGTCGAAGCCGACGTGGTTGAGGGCCATGCGCGCCGCCTTGGAGCCGCCGAGCTCCGAGAGGACGACGCCGACGGCGACATCGTCGACCTTGGACGGCGGTAGGTTGGGGTTGGCGGCGAGGGTGGCGCGCAGGACCGTGGCCAGGAGCTCCTCCGGGTAGGCGTCCTTGAGCTGGCCACGGTAGGAGCGGCAGACCGGCGTGCGGAGGGCGGAGAGAATGACGACGTCGGACGGGCTCTTGGCCAGCACCGAGGCGAGACCCTTGGGGAGCGAGGTCATGGCTGTAATTGTGTGTGTAGAGCGAAGGAGTGCGTCAAGTGGAAGAGGCCGCCGGGGATCGAATCGGCGGCGATATCGGCAGTTGAAGTCCCGGCAGGAGGGCGTCGGGGTCGATGCTTAAGGAGTGAGGAGAGCTGGGAGTGATGGAGGGTGGATGCACGCAGCCTAGCTCAGGGAATCCCGCAGAAGGACAAGCCGTGGATTGATAGTACTTTTTGAGAAGAGAGAAAGGAAACAGAGAAAAGAAACAAAATCAATCCAGGTTCGAGCTCCCGAAGCTTTGAATCTTTTGTGAGTATTTCCCCAGTTCCTCCCAGCGTCTCAACCCCAGCTTAGCTAATTATTACAAGTAGGTAGCTTGTCGGCTAAGGGTAAGGGAACTTGTCGCCGCCAACTCATGGGCCAAGTGGGGCGGCGATAATTGTCGGGACTTGGAGCCGGGAGAAGCACGCGGGAGAAATACTCTTCCGCCTTTTTTGTTGGCCGGTGTCGGTGATGCTTCGAACACTGCCGGCTATGGTCACTCCAGAGATATTCATACAAAAAATAAAATAAAAATAAAAGCACATTGACAGTCACAAGAATCAAGATCAGAGAGCTTGTTTGTAGTTGAAGGTCGTTTCTTTCGATTCGCTTCATCTCATTCAGCTTCGTTGAGTGAGACGTGCTGGTTCGGGACTTCATCGGTCCACGGCCTCTTGATCTATGTACCTCTAGCTATGCTACTAAATTAAGTACTTGGAGTTCGAGTGGCTTTTCTCTCTGCGAGCCACAGAGAGGGAGCGAAACATATCAGCTCCTCATAATTTGCAAGGGTAAACACTCGCTATGATTCCTCTTCGAGTTCGTCGTGATCATGGAAAGGGCGCCTGACCAGACCGCCTTATGCGCAAAGCAACTCCAACCTTCCTTCATGTCTCAGACACCCTAAGCTCCATCACATTGAGCACAACTTCGTTTCGACTTTCGCACCACCCCGGCTCCTCAAGCACAAGGGTCTACTCATGACCATACTGGATGCCCAGACCGATCCGGGCCCCATCCCGCAGGCTACTGCCAACCACCCTCTGCTTCTTCGTCGGACTCGCCAATATCTCTCTCCTGGCGTCGACCACGCCCATGTCAGAGATGGGACCTCCACTGAACTTGCGCTTGTCTGAGGACATAGAGGCCTTGTTGACGCTGCCGAAGATCTTAGCCTGAAGTTTGGCGCTCTTCTCGGTCGGAACTGGCGTCACGTCACGAGAGCCACCCCGAGAGCTGGCAACCTCGAAACTCTCACGAGGGTCGCGTCGGAGCATCTGCGAAGCCGCTTGACTAGCTTGGCTCTCGTAGATCTCCTCCTCTTCTTCACTGGCGCGGCGAGCTCGGGAGCTGCGCGAGCCATGAGAGCCCTGCGAGTCAAAAGAGGATGTGGCGGCGGCGGCAGCGACCGACTCGAGAGCCTGGCGAGCGAGCTCTTCGTTATCATCGGCCGAGATGGTGCTCTCGCGGCTCTTGCGTCGTGAGCCACGTTGTCGAGTAGGTGTCTCCGGCACGTACTGTCTGCTGTACCGGTGAGGAGGCTCGGTCTGGGGTACAAGGTCGACCGACGGAAGCAGGCCTGCGTGGGGGCCTCGAGGTCGCGATGTTGGTGTGGTGGGAAGCGAGGAGAGCGACTGGGCCCCACGGGTATGCTTGGGGAAGTTGCGAGGTGCAGGACGGTGAGGGGTAGTCGGTGTTGAAGGCGCGCTGTTGTTCTCCTGGCTCATGACCTGAAGTATCATGGCGAGCCCACCGTCTCGCGCATCACGGTCGTGCGAGCGAGGCGTCTGCCGCGGGGTGACACGGTGCTGAACAGGAGTCGAAATGGTCTGAGATTTCGGTGTCATGGCAGTGTGGAAAATGCCGCCGGGGCTACAGAGCTGATGGAAATGCTCCCGGTTCTCGCGCAGACGATTCAGCAACATTTCCTTCTCTTCGGCCATGCCAATGATGGTTTCCTCCTTTTGCTGGATGACTTTCTTGGCCACCTTGAGCCTCTTGACAAGGGCATCGTTTTCTTCAACGAGTTCCTCGTACCACGATCTCAATTGATAGTATTTGGCTTGCATCGACTCCGAAACTGCACTAAGCTCGCGGCGAGCTTGCCTCGAGTGCTCCGAGGCGCGGAGGGCATCGACCTCACGGCGGGTCATTTCGTGTTCGACAGCAGCTCGCTTGGCATCGTCTTCGGCTTGCAAGTTCAGCAAGTTATACTGCAACTTGTGGTGCGCCGTCTCCATCTTGAGCTTGGCTTGCTCAGCGATACATGCCTGGAGCATGCCTCGAAGCTCTTCCGGCGACGCCTCGACGACTTGTGTCGGTGAGGGCGGCGCATACTCGGAAGCTGCTGCTGCGTCTCGGCGGAAGGTAGTATTCAGGCCGGTCACTGGCGGCGAGAGGATGGCAGATCGCTGCGAGCTGATTGCTGCCCCGTGGATCGGTCCGCCTCCATGGGTGGGCCCATTGTTGGGGACCTGGGACGAGGGTGGGGGAGTAAGAGAAGAGGGGATAATGGACGCCGGAATGCGCTCGTCTTGGTTCTCGGTCTTGAACGATTGGCCGGGCTCAATGGGCGACGCGGGCGCTTCTGTAGAGGGGAGGGTGACTTGTGAGGAAGTGACGGCGTTGTCCTGGTTCAGCGGAGTCGTCGGCCGTTGATCGATGACGCCGTTGGGCTGCCGGGCAGCGGTCTCGGTATCGGAAGACATGCTGGGCTAGTCTGGAAGCAGCGAGTGCGACACACAGAGAGAGAAACGATATGCGCAGAGAGGAGGTGCCTGGCGCGCGAGTGGGCGATGCGCAACTCGCTGGCGTCAATCTAGCTGGCAGGAAGCACGAGGTTTCCAGCCTAAGCAGGTCTGGAGGAATGGCGAGCAGCGTCGGATGGACAGGACAGGCAGTCTCGCGTGGCAGGAAGAATGGTGATGGCAGATGGTATGCGGCAGGAGACAGGAGAAATGAGAGGGGAGGAAAGAAGAGGGGTTTTATGGAGGCGGGAGAGAATGGGCAGGAGATCGCGAGAGTGGCTGCTTGCCTCTTCTTTTCTGCCCTCGACTGCGACGCTTTGACGGCTGTTTGTGACGAGATTAGGTGGATGGCGGGCGGTGGGTTTGAGGGAAGCGACGGCTAGTTACGACGACTGGGTGGTTTGTGGTTGCCGTGCGAGACGGCTCGAAAGCTGAGTGGCTGGCGCGCCTCCCTTGAGAATTTCGAGCCAGCAAGCCCAATCCGCCAGGGCGCCAATGAGCGGTGGCTGGACGACCAGCGTTTTGCCCGAACAGGTTAGGTCCGGCTGATACTGCCCACTCCCACCGCCTCACATCTCCACCTTCCACGCTGGACTTTGGTGACCAGATCACGTGCGCCTACCCGATTGCACAGTGTACACCACAGCGCTGGCTCCTGTTCCACTGCCAGTCCATTCTGTCAGGGGGTTGGTCGACTACAATTTGCAGAAGCTACCGCTGAAGCACCCACTAGAGCTAACCTCTGTTCACAACTAGCCGCCCCCACGCTCCAGACGACGAACCGGCCCGTTGGCATTCCAGACAACAATAATTGGGCTCGACATTCCTCGGTGTTGATCCTGCTTTAATTTAGGAAGACTCCGGCATCTGGATTTTCTTTTGGGACAGCGTGCCCGGCACGTTTTCAGCTAATTTCAGGGTTTTCATGTTTCAGTCTAGGCTTCGGTTCTAGTCCATTCGTCGGGAACCAAACAGCGGTCAGTCTGTCTGCTAACCACTAGATAGGTATGCGCCCCTTTGCGAGACCAGAGGCGCCCCGTCCCAAACCACATCCGATATGACGTAGCCTCGAGGTTCTCCGGCCTTCAAAGACTTCTCTTAGTGGCGGCTCGTGGGCCTCAAGTCCCCTGCGATGCCTTCAGAATGTCTCACCAGGTCCACCGAGCTGAACAGCCGGGACCAGAAACAGGGTCATAAGGAGCAGTATCCAGACCCTTGACTCCATCAACGCCATTCCTCGGAGATGCTTCCTAGTCTTCCTTATTCTTGCCTCTTTCGCAACTACCTATTGGGTCGTGCTTGTACTCGAAACCTCGCAGAAGGCCTTGTACATCTCCAGCTCCCCGTCGCCCTGTGAACAGACCGCACATTCTGCAGAGGCACCAATGAAGAAGACGTATCCTTCCTTGAGCTTCAATGCCGTAGATCCCACGCTGATAGTCCCCATTCCACGCGTCACTATGATGATGCTAGGTCCGTTGAGCGGTGAGAAAGTTACGGCCGCACCGTTGGCCTTCAAAACGCAGCGCGCCACGGCAAACTCGCCAATAGGGGGGTCGTAGAGCGTTGCGAACGATCCACTCTTACGACCTTTCGCGTTGAAACCTACATCGTCATAGTCGGTGGGATCCATCTGCTGTTCAGCGAAAGGCGTGCAGTTGTAAGTCAGCATATCTACCAGTGTCGGCACATCCTTGAATCTTGCTGTGAACCCTGCCCGCACCACATTGTCCGAAGTCGCCATGCACTCGGCGATGTCGCCGGATATGTAAGCGTGAATATCGTCAGCTCGGAGAAAGATAGCTTCTCCGGGGGCAAGGGTAACATAGTTGGTAAAGAATAGCACAAAAAGTCCCCGGTCAGCCCCGTATTGATCGTAGAGTCGACTGACTAGCTCGGAGAGTACCTCGCCTGATGTGGCAGCGACGCCACCGTCAGTAAAGCGGTCGCCATCACTCCTGGCTGACATTACTAAAGACTCTGATGCTGACTGAACTTGATCTTCGTCTGCATTCATGACTTTGGCAAAGATCTTCCGCAGTGCTTGTTTACCCTGCTGCTTTGCCTCGTCCGTGCCGTTGCTGCTGCAGGTGGTGGCTATCCTCTGGAATGTAGTGGCTTCCTCCTGGCCAACTAAGCTTCTCAGGGCCGGCACATGCTCAAGAAAATGAGAAATCTCATCCAAAGGTCGGAATCCGCAAAGAGCCTCGAATGGCGTTATTGCAATAGCCATCTCCGGTTTGTGGTTGTCATCGGGATAGTTGACCGGATCTGAAGCGTGCAACTGCTTGGCCAACGCCTTGTCCGGATGGGCTTGTATCGATAAAGACAAATTTCCAAAGCAGAGCTTCATTTGTGTGGACGTTTCGACGAGACTTACCTCAGCATAAGGTTGATCGGACTGGATTAGAAAACCAGCAGGTGCAGTTGCTGCTGCATACCTTGCTGCACAAGAGTCGATTCCCTTTTTGCCCCAATCATAAGAGTTCACTCCACAACGAAGTTGAATAAGTGAATGTGGCATTTTGCATGGAGTGAGATCCTGGCTCCTTTCACTACTGTTTTTAACCGAAAGGGAATTGTGCTCGAATCAAGCTCCAACATAGACAAGCGGACAAAAAGAACAGTATCAACTTGGGCAACTAACCGTGTTTTCACCTGGCAAATGGGTGTAGGCACACCAAGTAGTCTATTGCGATGCAGGCTTGCATGCATGCACTCTTGACGGTGGTCAGCCGAACCGCAGAAACGGGCCCCGGGCGCCGAGCCCCGGCTTCGGGTGGGTCGGTTCAGGGGCATTCCCATCGACTCCGCGTTTTGCCCCGCACGGCCTTCTCGCCTCGGGGATTGATCATTGCTCCGCCAACATCTCACTCCTTAGTCTCTGATCCAATCTTCGACAAAGGTAGGCCAAGTACGTTACCGTGCCTCTTCTCAGCAAGATGACCTCTGTAGCGAGCAGCCCGGATTCAGAGCATAGGAGTGTCAAGGTAAGTCAGCACGGCGGAAGAGCTCGTCTTAGATGACCAACGCCGTCCAGATCTTTTCTTCGCATGATCCAGCATGCGACCAGGTGAGCAAAAGCTGGTCCTCTCCGCCCGCAGTCCCCAGCTTTTGTGGAATTGGGCCAAGAGCCACCCATGACGCTAAGAATTAGCGCAGTGCAGGATCAAGAAGATTGGTTGCGGCCGTGAGCTGCCGGCCTGCTCCAACTGTGTCAAGGCCGGCGTCGAATGTGTGAGGTCCAACAAAGGCAAGAGGCCGAACCAGACAAATAAACTGTAGGGCACGGTCTATCCCTAATCGTGCGTCCACTTTTGCCGTCCCCAAAGCTGACGCGTAGTGCACAGAGTCAACGACTTTGAGCAGTTCGGTAATCGACTCGGAAGCCTCGAAAAGAATGTATTGCTCATCCACGAGCGACTGGACGAGTTTCTCAAGGGCCTGCCGAGTCAGCAGCACGGCACGCCTACCGACGATGGGCAAGACAGCCGCAGAAGGGCAACATTGGCGCCGGCATCCGCCATGCACAAGGCAATCGTGACTAGCCCAATGGGATGTGAGGATTTCGCACCGCCCGACGACGACCTGTCCCCGGATGCGATTGGCAGTACCCAGCACTACTCCGGCGGCAGTTCGTTGATGTCGTTGTTCGAGGACGCCGATGAGAAAATCAACAAGAATCTGGAGGCCTTCAGGCCCAAAGCTTCTGTTCGAGATATCCTTGCCCGGAGTCAACGGCCTCAGCCGTCGCCTCCACCGCCACCTTTGCTAGATGGCTTTATGGCCTTCAAGGCCGAGGTGTACCAAGGGCTGTCGCTCTCTGCGCATGCATTCCATCTTGATCTTTCCAACGATGGCGCTGCACTGCAGCTCCCTCCAAGACGGCTACTCGAGCCCATCATCGAACCCTACTTCCGACACGTTGCACCAGTTACCCCAGTGGTCGCCCGGAAACCGTGTGTGGAGGCTATCGACAGGCATTACTCGTCTGAAGCATCAGATCAAGACCTAGAGCCGGCATGGATCATACTATTCAACTACATGATTCTAGTTTGCTTTGTCGGACAATACATGCCCCTTGATAGGCCAAGCAGCGACCTCGACATCGTGTCCGTCACCCAGTTCGAGAAGCCATTTATAGTCAACGTTCGTCGTGCATTTTCGGGGCTTGACAGACTCCTCGCGCCGAAGCTTGTCAACCTCCAAGCACTAGTAGCTCTGGTAGGAACAAATGGACGTCATCACCCTGATCAATCATTCTAACTTGACTGTTGATAGACATACATCTCTCAGAAATATTTCTCAGAGCACGTTACGCAATACCTTCTCAACCAAGCCTGTTTCGTGGGCAAGGCTCTCGGTCTACACAGGAGATACTCGCGCGAGCAACTGACGGCCGACGAACACGACGAGAGGAGGCGGGTCTTTTGGTGCTTGTTCATCACTGATAAGGACGTTTCCCTACTGCTCGGTACTCCGCCAAATCTTCACCACTACGACTGCGACGTCACGTATCCACGGCAGATCACTCACGACTTTCGCCGCCGCATTGACTCGAGTTTGATCCTGGGCAAGGTGTACATCCTTCTCTACTCGCCAGCCGCAAGCCGCACGCTGGCACAGAAATTGGAGGACAGCATTGATGAGCTCCTGGATGATATCGACGGGTTCCAGCGAAATGTAGAGGACGTCGCCTCCAATGAAACAGATTTGAATCGACGAGCATGGCAGTACCTGATGCTCGAGCAAACGCACACCCTCCATCACGCGCGCGTCATGGTGCTGCGCCGTAGCTCCAGACCGGCTCTCTACGCACTCCGACTTGCCGAGGCGAGACAAGCTATCCAGACAATGGCTAGGGTTCACATTGCTAGAACGACAGTAGGCGGCTTCATGGTTCTAAGACGGTAACCCTACTTCTTCCGCCGAAGCTTGATTGTACAAGTGCTGACTTTCTGAGATAGTCCGTTTCAATGGCGGCCCTTTGTGTCCTTCTTCGAACTTCTCCCCAAGATCTTCACCTACCCTATCATGAATGAGCAACTGAGCGACCTGACTCTTCTCCAAGAGCTGGTGGATGTTCTTCGTATTGTCGCACCTGCGGACGGCCCCTTTTCGTACTGCGGAAAGCTGCTCCGCATCGCCGCGGGCTGCGTGACCATCGCGAGCGAGTTCTCCCAGCTGTGCCTGCGTCATCAGAACGTTGACAGCACGAGACTCACCCAGACCGTGACCAGCCCGGAGTCGCATAGAAAACGCAAGACAAGCCCGGGGGGTATTCCGGGTAGTGCCCAGGCAAGCAAGATCCGGAGCGCTGGACCCCATGGCCAACATCACGCTGATCACGGGGTATCCAACGCTGAACACGGAGTGTCCATCCCACTCGTTGGAGGACACGTGGTAGGGCCGAGCTCGATGGTCAGCACGGGGCTGCCGACCGAGTTCACGCCGCCAGCAGATGCCATGGGTATTTCTGGGACAGGATTTGATATGTTTGAAGGCAATAGCCTGACGGACATGTTCCCTGGCTGGCCCAGGCCCAATTCGGACAACTTATCATTTCTGAGCGAAGGGTTCTTTTGGGGAGATGACGACGGGTTCAATTCTCGGCAGGTTTGACGGAGAGCGACATACATACGGAACAGGGGGATTGGATGGTAAAAGCTTTAGTTTAATTAATAATGCCCCCTGATGACAGGAATATTTTACATCCCACTGGCATTAATACATGGTCAGAAAGAGATCAAAATGATTTAATAATCCCCCACAACATTCCACTGATTCTTCTATGTTTCGAGTTGGGCCTCCCAACACTTGGGGCCTCCCGTTCCGACAGATATTAGGATGAGTCAACGTGGTCAAGATGGTACAGAGGCTCCAGGCGCGCAGTCTTGTCAAACATGAAGTAGCGGCGCACAAAGTACGGCGCCGCCTTGCGGATCTGGTGGCGTATGAAAGTCCGCGTGGGCACGCCAAAAACGTAGTCGAGCTCCTCAAGGGTGCGCTTCTTGGTCTCGGGCACGAAGAAGAAAATGAGGAACCAACAGAGGACGTTCAGTCCCGCGTAGAAGCCAAACGCCCCCTTGACGGTAAAGGCAGCCGCGATGCGGAAATAAGTCAGCGACAGGATGAAGCCCCAGAAGTTGATGCTGGCCACGGCCCAGCTCATGCCCACCTCGCGATGCGAGAGCGGGAAGACCTCGGCGCTGTAGGTGAAGGGCACCGGCCCGGCTCCGGGGGAGTAGCAGATGGAGAACAGGTAGATGAAGAAGGCGATGAGTCCCAGGTGCGCATTGCTGCTCTCTGGCACATAGAAGCACATAGCCGTCGCGATGAGCATTACTGCCATGAGAGGGAAGGTGGCGAGTAGTAGGCTGCGACGTCCGAACTGGTCAATCAACTTGACGGCCGGGAATGCAAATATAAAGTTGATGGCGCCGAAGCCGAAGGAGAAGAAGAGTGCTGCCAGTGCCGATGCCCCCGCCGAGCTGAAGACGGAGGAGCTGTAGTAGCTGATGATATTGATGCCGCACATCTGAGGTTTGGGTTTCAGCTAATTAGTCTATTTCATCGGTGACATGGCTGCGTGGCAAATTTACATACCTGCTGAGACATCATGACGATGAAGGATGCCAGAGTTGCCCGGCGATTACGCGGCACAGTGAAAAGCTCCGTGAATCTCTTCAGGTAGTTGCTAGTACGCTTCACAAGCGTGGCCTCGACCTCGAGCTGTGCATGCATGTAGTAGAGATCGCGCGCAGCTTGGAGAGGGGTCTTCCGAAGACGGCAGAGTGACTTGTATGCGTCCCCGACACGACCCTTCTTCATGTACCAGCGTGGAGACTCAGGGCAACAGTAAATCTGTTTGGGGACAGTTAGCTATTTCTCCGTCCCATCTGAATAAAAAGCACTTACAAAAGCAGCTAAAGGCACCGCGGGAAGGAATGCCGAGGCGAGCTGGAATCTCCAAGCAAGATCTCCTACACGGTAGAACACCAGGTTGGCAGCGAATCCCAACATGATGCCCATGGCTGTGTACATCTGCCACGACATGACCAGACCACCACGGATGTAGTGAGGCGAGTTCTCGGCCGCGAACACGGGGATGATGGAGGCCTTACACCCCCAGCCGATGCCGAGAAGCAGTCGGCACACAAACAGCTGCTCCCAATTCTGGCAAAATGCTTGGCAGAGAACTGGAAAGATGCAAAAGATTGCCGAGAAGAAGATGGTCCCTCGCCGGCCGACGTAGTTGTTGATGGGATCCGAGAGCCAACAGCCGAGAAAAGGCGCGCTGATGTGCGGCGAGCCGTTGACGAGACCGAGCAGCCATTGGTTGCGCTCGAAGTTGGGCGTGCCGGCGGCAGGGTTGATGCCAAACTCCTTGGGGAACGAAAGATTGGCACCATTGGCGCCTGTCTGGTCCCAACCTCTATGTGCAAGAAAGAAGGCTGCGTCAGTGCCTGAGTCAGAGTGAATACAGCCATGGTAACCTACTGGACGGCGGCTCCAATGGAGCAGAGCACGATCGTCATGTAGAGACCCTTCGTTTGTCTCCATTTGTGCTCGCGCTCATAGCGTAAGGCCTCGAGGTCTGCTTCATCGAGCTCAGGAATGCTCTCAAAGTCGTGGTTCTGGGCAATGAGGGCGCCCTTGCGCAGCAGAGTAAGGGTGTCTTCCATGCCAGTGCCTTGCGCAAAAGCGTCAACTTCCTTCAGCAGCTGCTCCTTAGTAAGATGAGCGAGGGGGTTCTGGATGCTGTAATATCATCGAATTAGTGTCATTGTCATTGACTTGTTCACGACACATGCAACGAATACCCACGCGGCTGAGATGTTGTGGTTGATGTCCACATGTTGCTTCTTCTCGAGCTTCGGCTTCTCATCTGCGACCGTGGGGCTGTTGCCATCATCGTCTACCTGATCGATGGCCATCTTGTTCTCCGTTCTGCCGTCCATATGTTCGATATGCTATGATAATGGTAGAAACACGCGCCCCTCAGAGATATGTGCCTGCAGTGATCAGGTCGTGATATGACATGGTGGAGAAATATAAACAAAGCGGATAGCCTGGAAAGCAGCTCCCTCGCCTTGCAGGGGAGCAGTCTGGCACGTTGATGATTATCGGGGTCCACGGATGACGGCGTCCAGGGCCCCGACTACCACCTTACATGTATGTTGTGAAGGATGTGGCAGTCTTAGCGAGATGGCGACCCCGCTTTCCGAACTGGGAGCCATCCTGACAGCTTGAGGTGTGTGAAGTTTCGCTTTTTGCAACTACTACATGTTTCCTCAAGATTTTCTCTATGAGCCTGGGAGATAGAGCCTTCGCAGAAGTTCAGCTTGGTGACGGATAGCCAGTTGTACCCCGCATCCCGCATTACCCCAACCGGCGCCGTCATCCATCGTGCCGTGCTTGGCGTGCCCATGAGACTAGCTCTCCGGGCGCCGGGCTCCGTACTCCGTGCGTCAACCGTCACAAAGAACACAACGAGCATAACGTGACGAGCTGTATAACTCAGCGTTTACGTGTGCTCTTAAGACGTAACCCGGACCAGTGCCAAGAGCCGCTTTTGTGGCAGAAGTCCTAACCTGTTCCAGCGGAGAGGACGAAAGAAATGGCACATGGCAACGGAATTGACGCTGCAGGTGCCCCCGGCCCGGTATTCAACGTGCTCTTTGTGGGCGCCGGCGGCATCGTGTTTGGTAACGACTGGGTGCGGTGGAATCACAGTGCTCACCTCGAGCGGATTCTTGGCCGTCGGCTACGAGTTGTAGGAATCGTCGATCCTAGTCGCGAACGGTTCGAATGGGTAATGCCCCGGAAGGAAGCCTCACTGGCCAAAGAATGCTATGCTGCGACACAGCACTACATCTCGGTGCAACAGGCAGCCGATGACCGCAAGGCCACTGACGAGGACTCAAAGACTGGCCCTGTTCACCTTATCATGTTGGCGTCGCCGCCGCAATTCCGGGGCACGACATTGCCGGGGGCGGATCTGGAGAAACAGCTAGTTGCCGCCTTTGGGTCTGGCCCGGCGATCTTTGCCGAGAAGCCAGTTACGACCGGGTCAGCCGATGAGGCCTACGCAGTGGCGCGTAGCTTGAGCGCATCCGGCAACCTCGTCGGTGTAGGTTACATGCTGCGCTATCTCAAGGTGGTGCAGAAGGCAGCACGAATCATCCGCGATAACAATCTAGTTGTCATGAGCGTGACAGCGCGTTATGTGACGGCTTACGCAAAAATGCGAAAGGCAGAGTGGTGGAACAAGGAAACACAAGGAGGACCGATTGTCGAGCAGGCCACGCACTTCTGCGACCTTTGTCGCTATCTCGGCGGCGAGGTGGTCATGGATTCTGTCCGGGCCACTGCTTTAGAACACGATGAAAAGGCAGGCAAACTGAGTCATTTCACGGATGCGATCCAGGAAGATACGATACCAGCTGCGAAAAGAATTCCCAGAGTCACTTCTGCCTTCTGGTAAGTCATTGGTCGAGCTCCCCGTATGCGCACAACTAGTTCGTCGAGCTCATCACAATCATGCTTCAGGAAATATGACAGCGGTGCAATAGGAAGTCTCAATCATATCATCGCTCTCCACGGTATCACCTACTCGAACGAGATCGACGTGGTTGCCGATGGATACCAGATGAGGCTCGTGGATCTATACAATGAACCAAAGCTGTTTGTCAGGTACGGCAGAACAATAGGACGTGGCCGCAAGACAAAGCTAATTGCAAGTCAGATATCCGAGCAATGAGAAAGAGGCGGAATACTACTATTCAGGTGACGATCCATTCTACAACGAGCTGGCCGCTATTTGCTGCGCCCAAGATAGGAAGATCAACGCAGGGGAGACCAGGCCGGCAACCAACAACGTACAGGACGGAGCGAATGTTGAAGGTGATGACCTTCTCCCGAACCGGATCCTGAGCTCATTTGAGGACGCAACGAAGACATATGAATTCAGTTGGAAAATCAGGCTAGAAAGTGAGAAGAATAGACTCTAGATGAAGAGATAGCGAGATCGATTTCCTATACATTTTTGGAGAAAAATAGAAGCAACAAAAATCTGCTCAAAGAAACACCAGGTCAGTCTATCTATGATGGTGAAGAGGATTTACTATTCGAACATACTGTAGTCGACTGGATTGGGATTTAGGTGCAGTTTCAAAAGGGCGCGTGCTGTAGTGGGAAGGGCGTGGGCTCCACACTCACAGTTCAAATAGTGAACAAAGTCAATTCCTCGATGTATGATCACTCGACCTTTCTCTACCTAGTTGAAACCTGTATTTGACACCCTACTCCTGGTTGTGACATCGCGATTGACTAGGCTTCCTTGAATCTTCCGACCTGACTACGTTATGGCAGTCGACGAGCCAATGCATGCCCCTGACAAACAGAAGTGTTTGACGGAAGACTGCCAGAATGAGGCTGGCACCTTACAATGTCCTACCTGCCTAAAGTTGGGCATCAAGAGCAGCTACTTCTGCTCTCAAGATTGCTTCAAGAAGAACTGGGTATGTAGGGTATTCTCCTTCATATGCGCCATTCGCTGACTACCTCAAATGCAAAGAATGAACACAAAGCTTTGCACAAGACGGGAACTGCTGAGCTCTACAACCCTTACCCGACTTATGCGTTCACCGGATCCACGAGACCTGTACATCCACTCTCTGCAAGACGCACCGTACCCAAGTCTATTCCCCACCCCGAATATGCCAAGAGCGGCATTCCCAGCGGTGAACGGTACCTCAATAGGTCGAAAGTTGACCTCCTGGACGCCAAGGGCCAAGAGGCAATGCGCAAGGTCAGCAGACTAGCACGAGAGGTGTTGGATATCGTTGCAGCAGAGATAAGACCCGGTGTGACTACCGACTACCTTGATGAGGTCTGCCACAAAGCATGCCTAGAGCGGGACGTGAGTTCTCAACACTCTCCAAGCATATTCGTCATCCTTACCTTGGCAGTCATATCCCTCTCCATTGAACTACAACTTCTTTCCCAAGTCTATATGCACCTCTGTCAACGAGGTCATATGCCATGGTATACCTGATCAGAGGAAATTAGAGGATGGAGACATCATCAATCTCGATGTCACATTATACCACGAAGGGTATCACTCTGACCTCAACGCAGCATATTATGTGGGTGACAAGGCAAAGGCAGACCCAGACTCAGTCCGGGTAGTGGAAACCGCGAGGGAATGCTTGGATGAGGCAATCAAGCTGGTGAAACCGGGCACACCCTTACGCGAGATCGGTAACGCCGTCGAGAAATATGCCAAGTCCAAGGGATGCTCCGTCGTGAGGACCTGGGGTGGTCATGGTATCAATTCTACCTTTCATGCTTCACCCTTCGTACCGCATTATGCAAAGAACAAGGCCGTGGGTGTGTGCAAACCTGGCATGACCTTTACGATTGAGCCGGCTATCGCATTAGGGAAGTATCGGGATATAACCTGGCCAGACAATTGGACCAACACTACCATTGATGGTAAAAGGGCTGCTCAATTTGGTACGTCACGTTCTTCTCAATACTTACTCTAATGCTGACAATTGTACAGAGCACACTTTGCTAGTCACGGAAACGGGAGTGGAAGTTTTGACAGCACCTACTGAGAAGTCACCTGGAGGGCCGGTCCCCATGCCAGTAGCAAGTTGCTCATGATTAGTTATTGCAGAAAGGCACTGTATCTCAGGGCTCTGGAAATCCCTGTCAAGGATGGGTTTATGCTTGAGGTCTGGTTTTGGCTAGCCTGAGTCATCCAGCTCCTAGACACGGTTGTGTCTGAGAATATGCTCTTTGGGCTATTCTGTTACAATCATTTATACGTGAAACATTCCAGTACTTTGACAGGCGCTTCAATTTAGACTTGACATGTGACAGCTTCAACCCTTTGGTTATGGCAAGAATTGAACCAGATAAACATGGGTCCGGAGGTCGGGCGCCGTCCCCGAGTGTGCGGCGCGGAACCCCCACGCCGAAATGTCCTACTGCAGTCGGGAAAGAAACCGACCACATACTACTCGAAACGACAATTTATCCACATAGCGGCGTGGGACCATGGATCCATGCTCCCGGATATTGGTATTCGTCGGTCTGAACTTTAACCCAATAAGGACAGACGCTGTCCCCGTCTTCACGGCTGCTGATCTGACCACCTGGTGTATTTAAATCGCTGTATAACCATCGGGAGGAGAACAGATCTCGTCTCATCCCCGACCTCAGCTTACTGTCATTACTAATCATCATCCCGAAGTCACGATGGCGCCATCATCTCGCCCCAACATCCTCTTCGTCATGGCGGACGATCACGCCGCCAAGAGTATATCTGCATATGGCGCTGGCATTAACCATACGCCGCACCTGGACCGCTTGGCGAAGGAAGGCATGCTGTTCAACCACTGCTACGTCACGAACAGTATCTGTACCCCCTCCCGGGCGACCATCCTCACCGGCACTCACAATCATGTAAACGATGTGATGACGCTCGACAGCGAGCTCAACAATCGACTACCAAACGTGGCCAAGGCCATGAGAACTGGAGGATATGCTACCGCCATGTACGGAAAGTGGCATTTAGGAGAGGGAATACGACACGAGCCGACCGGTTTTGATGACTGGGCGGTGATCCCGGGCCAGGGCGAGTATTGGGATCCAGCCTTTATTACCGAGTCCGGCACGAGCAACATCCCAGGGTATGCGACGGACATCATTACCGACAAGAGCCTGGACTTTATCAAAAAGACCCGCGAGGCGGACCCATCCAGGCCCTTCTTTGTCATGTGCCAGCACAAGGCACCCCATCGGAGCTGGGAGTGTGACGACAAGCACAAAGAGCTCTACAAGGACCCGATCCGACTACCGGATACCTTCACAGACGACTACAAGAATCGCGCGCGGGCAGCCAAGATAGCCAAGATGCGTATCGCAGATGACCTGACCTACTTCGACTTGGGTCTCGTCCAGCCCGACGGTGGCTCGCGGCACGGCCTTGGGGACAAGATGGTGAACACTTGGTTCTTTACAGACCGCAAGATTCTCGTGCCTGAGGACATCACTAAGCTCAAGCTCATCGACAAAGAAGACGGTACGGTCTTTACGTTCAAGACGGAGGGCGAATTGACAGAGTTCAAGTTCCAGCGCTATATGCAACGGTACCTCCGTACTATTCAAAGCATTGACGACAACATGGGTCGGATGCTTGACTATTTGGAGGCCGAAGGAATAGCAGACAATACAGTTGTTATCTATACCAGTGATCAGGGATTCTTCCTTGGTGAGCACGGCTGGTTTGATAAGCGCTTTATGTACGAAGAAAGCTTTCAGATGCCATTCCTCATCCGATATCCGAAAGAAATCGGAAAGGGGACGGTCTGCAATGATATCATCAGCAATGTTGATTTTGCACCAACATTCCTGGATCTCGCGGGGCTGAAAGTGCCGTCGTATATGCAGGGCGTTTCGTTTAGACAGCTCTTAAACGGAAACACCCCGGCAGGATGGCAGCAGGTCGCATACCACCGGTATTGGATGCACAATGATATCATACACTGCGCATATGCGCATTATGGGATCAGAAACCAGAGATACAAGTTGATCTATTGGTACAATGAGGACTTTGGCATCGAGGGTGCCAGGCCGGCTGACGCCGATCACAAGGAGTGGGAGTTGTTCGACTGCCAAGAAGACCCATTGGAGCTGTTCAACTGCTATCACGACGCCAAGTATGCCGATGTTGTCAAAGAGATGATGGCACTGCTGGAAGACAAGATGGTCGAGATCGGAGACGTTCCCGTACACTTTGGTCACTGGACCAAGTCTAAACGTCCCCGGCAGGTGGAGGAGGCTGGATTTTCTTGCAAATATTAAGGGGCGTCTGTTTCACTACATATATTTCGTTTTTCTACAAAATGGAGTTGGTCGAGAATCAGATATCCCGTATCAAGAGACTTCTAAGCTTCCGTTGCGTGTCCCTGCCTCAACAAAGGTTGAAGAAATGTATCGATAGATCCATGAAGTCAGTCTGACTCCGGCCTGCAACGCACACATAAAGGAAAACCAGTTCGATCGATTTTGTCACCCTCCTGGCATTTTGTCCGCGAAGATTCCATACCCGATTTCCACGCCTTCTTCCATGAATCATTCAACTGATCTTCATGTACTTCGCCGCAAATTCCAATGCAGCCGTGTATCCGTATACCCCCATCCCGCAGACCACGGCCACCGCTTTGTCCTGGAAGTAGCTATGATGCCGGAAGGTCTCACGAGCATGCACATTAGAAACGTGCAGTTCCACGAAGGGGATCGCCACTCCTAGAAGAGCATCTCGTATGGCGACGCTTGTGTGGGTGAAGGCTCCAGGGTTGATGATGATGGCATCGACGCCTTCTGTGCGGGCTTGCTGGATCCGGTCGATGATGGCGCCTTCCCAATTCGATTGGAAGGCATCGAGACTGACATCGAGGTCGACAGCTTGTTTTTGGGCAGCGTCTACCACGTCTTGAAGTGTGGTATTACCGTAGATATGCGGCTCACGAGTGCCCAGGAGGTTCAGATTCGGGCCATTGATGAGAAGAATCTTGCGACCCATGATGAGATGCGAGTCTTTTACCTAAGGGAGGACTGAGTCAGAAGAACAGATATGAAGCCTAGATTTCGAACCACGAGTTGACGAAGCCTGGACTGTATATGAGAGAGCAAAGCGCATTACCGGAATGCTTGAAAGTGATGGTGGGTGGATCCGGATAAGGCTTTACCCGCCGGGCGGGCGGTGCCATTTGCTCGGTCCAGTCCGCTATCATCAGGCCAACACCGGATTCCCCGGCGAGAGCAGGCAGCCGTCACACAACGACGTGTACTACGAGAATCCGCATGTGTGCTTCTCGCTGGCCGTCAACGGCGTGCCCGTTGACTGCTCGCCCGAAAGTGGCTCCATCAAGGGGTGGCCAAACTACACGGCGGACCAAGGACGGATCGTGCTCAACCTCATTTATTTCACGGACTGGTACCGGTGCACAATGCACACAAGTTCTCGAGCTTCACACCGGCGTCGCTCGAGGGCCGGAAGCTCTTCCTTGATCGCCGACGAATTTGTCGACGACGGCGAGCTGGACCACCTGGACATTGTGGCACACGCGGTTTTGGGCAGGATGATAAGCGAGAGGAGCGATCGTCGCCTTTCTTTAATTGTTTCTCACAGGTTCATGCGAATTCTGGTCGGACCTAGGAGAGACTAGACAGGGATGGCTAATGCGAAGGGCCCGGCCATCGCGGACGGATTTTTAAAAATCGTGGTAATACCAAGTGGTCGCAGGATAGCATTTCGGTCTCGCCGTACTCGTACTCGGGTCCAGGACAGCGTTCCTGCAGATCCCAACAAGAGTGAGCCGGTCGGATTGAAGTATCAGGTGGCCACTTGCTCTTCACATCTTCACGTGCGACCTCGGAGGCGCGTCCTGTCTGATGCTTTGGTCGTACAAATCCGACCTACAAGACAAGACATTCGAAAAGGGTCGTGGGCAACTTCGTGGGTGTGACAGCAGATTGTTGTGGACTCTCGCAGCGAAAACGAAAATGCGTCCGTGGTATCATTCCGGGACCGGCCTGCTCTTGGCGCTGTTCACGACGACAAGCGTGACCGCTGCCGTCTCATCAGAGACACTTGCTGCGTGCGTGAAGCTCTTTGAGGCCTACCCAAAGCAGCTGGTCTGGGATCCGCTTGGTCCCAAGGGCATAGCTACGGTCTTGAATGCGAGCATCTACCAGTCGGCTAACACCGAGTACTGGAATGCCGAGAGCTCCAACAACCGTGCTGCTTGCCTGTTCCTGCCCGGCAATGCCCACGATGTCTCGTTCGCGGTCAAGACCCTCAATGCGCACCCGACTGTGGCGTTCGCGCTGAAGAGCGGTGGCCACAATCCCAATCTGGGCTTCTCCAGTGTCGACGAGGGCGTTCTCATCTCCTTCCGGCCCAATTCGCAGTACGCCATCCCCGCGGCGGACCAGGAGACTGTCGAGGTCGGTGCTGGTGCAAAATGGGAGGACGTCTACGCTGTGCTGCAGCCGCTGAACAAAGCGGCAGTGGGTGGCCGCCTGGGTGATATCGGCGTCACTGGCTTTACCATTGGAGGCGGCCTTTCATATCTCTCATCTCAATATGTAAGTATCTGAAAGCTTCGATGGATTGCAATATCAAAGCTGAACGCAGCGACGTACATGTAGGGGATGGCTTGCGACAATGTGGTCAATTTCGAATGTGTTCTGGCTAATGGCACCATCGTCAATGCCAATGCCACCTCTCATCCGGAACTGTTCTTCGCCCTTCGTGGAGGTGGAAACCAATATGCCGTAATCACCAAGATGACTCTCAAGACTCACAACATCGGTACTGAGGGCATGGTCTGGGGCGGCACCCGCTTCTACACCGCCGATAAGCATCCCGCTGTTCTCTCTGCCGTTTCGAACTTCACCGCCAACAACAAGGACCCAAAGGCAGCCCTGATTCCTACGTTCAACTTTATTGGAGCCGCCGGGATCGACGTTCCAGCTATCGTTGTCTTCTATTTCTATGACGCAGCGCAGCCAGCGGCTGGTATCTTCGATGAACTGGACGCGATTCATGAGCTATCAGACGGTGTGAAGACTCTCACGTACGAAGACTTGACCAAAGAGAACAACTCTGGCAAGATTGAGGTCCTGCGCTTCCAGATCCGAATGAACACCTTCCCCAACATGCCGATGCCGAAGATGTCAACATTCCTGAACGACCACTTCACTACTGTCGAGAAGGCAACCGCGACTGGTTCCTTGCTTGACCCTCTCGACCTCAGGCTGTTCACCTTTACCGTCCAGCCCATGTCTCATTTGATTGCTCAGGCCTCTCAAAACGCAGGCAGCAACGCCCTCGGGCTTGATCCCACTGCGGGCGATCGGGTGTGGATGGAGTACGATATCGCATGGCTAAGCCCGTTATGCGATGAGCATTGCCCAGGCTTTGTTCGCACAATCTCTGATTCGCTTCACAATATGCATGAAAAGAACTACCCAGGAGTCTATCCGACCAACTACAAGAGCGGCAACCTGAAGGATGTCAGTTACAAGCCAATCTTCATGAACGACGCCATGTATGACCAGAGAGTGCTCCAAAGCTATGGGGAGGAGACATACCAGCGACTAAAGGCGACACATTCGGCGTATGACCTAGCCGGTTTCTTTGCTACGAGGCAGAAAGGATTTGGGTTCACAAATTGACAGTCACGGCTAGAGTCTCGGAGAATTGAGTCAAGTCGGATGCCTTTGGGACGAACAATGCTCCGCTCTATGAACTTTTGACGCGTGTGCCGATATGTCTAATGACCATGAGGACAATCTAAATAACGCCGGCACTTTGCAAATGCTTCCATGTATGCCCATGTACAAATATCACTTTACAGCGCAAGGTATGCGACAGCACCGGCGACCAGACCAGCGGCGCCCTTGGCCGCCGCTGTGACCGCAGCAGCGCCAGCAGTGGACGAGGAGCTAGAGCCCGACGAGCCCTGTGTCTTGGAACCGCTGGCACCACTGCTCCCACCCGAAGTTCCCGCCGTCGTCTCCTTTGTGCCCGTAATAATAACCGTCTTTCCAGGAGGGTTGCTCGAGATGCCGGTGCTCGTCACTTGCGTCTTGTCCTCGCCGCTCGAAGTGCTCGCCGAACTACCACCGGTGGCCGTAGGGGTGGTGGAGGCCTGGCCAACTCCGCTCGTAGTCGAAGCCGGGCCGGTGGAGGCACCGCTCGAGGGGGTCGAGGTGCTGGCGGCGGCGCCAAAGCCCGGGAGAAAGCTGGGCGTCACCGTCGCGGTGCCCTCGTAGGCAGCGCACCCCGGGACGGTGGTCTTGGGTGGGGCGCGGCCGCCGCCGCAGTCGAGCAGGGAGCAGATCTCGCCCGTGTCGGGGACGTAGTAGACGTAGGTGTTGCCCATCTGGGTGCGGGTGCAGCCGGCGAGGTCCGTCTTTGCGACGGCCGTGCCGGCAATGAGGCCGAGGAGGGCGAAGGAGGTCGAGGTCTTCATGTCGAGAGATTCTTTGCTGTTCGGTTCAAACGAGTGTGTCGGCGCAACTATTGCGTTCTTTTCGGAAGAGAATCAGAAGAACAAGGAAATAAAAGAAAGAGCCTAGAAATGAGCTGGACTTTTTGAGTAAACAGCCCTTCACACGTCCCCAGCTTTCAAGGCACGAGCTAGTACACCCGTAACCGTTCTGGGGCTGTGATGGAAATAACAGGCCAGGCGCCGAATTTTTTAGGGTACACGTTACTTGGGTCAAAGCATGGAACCAGCAGAACATTGAAGTACCAGCAACTTTTCTCCGGAAATTTGGTTCTTGGAACCGAGAACATGTCCGTGGGTGCCTGGCTTGTCTCGTAATGACGCTGCTAGCGCGCTATTTCAGGGGCTCAGGCCCATAAATTCTTGCACGCTCACTCCCTAGAAGGCGCTAAAAAGCTTCGCCTCCAGGCCTCGAGTCCTTCATTACGAGCACATTCAAATCTGACGTCTTCCACTAAGGACCTTTCATCAACATGACACACTCGTGCATCCACGCAGGGAATCACTGAACAGCCTTTTGATCTTAATATCCCAGACCTTCCGTGCTCATGTTCATGCACAAGATTCACAGGAGCCTCCCCAGCTTACAAGTAGACATAGCAGAATGGTGACCCGCCGACCGTGTTCATCAAGTCCTTGATCTTGACAGGTCCATTGAGTGGCGAGATGTCGACGGTGTCCTCTACCGTGACATTGGGACTTGGCGGCATGTTCTGCAACGTACTGGTGCCCCAAACCCCCTGCATCGTGTGTTAGAAGGCCGCCTGTTGCCAGTGTCAAAGCGGAAGGATAGGCCATGGGACTCACCTGTCGATGTTGGAAGTCCAGCATCTGCCAGATCCAGAATACCCGGTCAATCTGTGCGTGATGTAGGTAAAACCCAGGGTCACCTGGCGAGATGAAGGGATCCGCGCCTGGGTCACCGCCGATAGTGTAGTGGCCTCCGCCGTGGACGCCGAGCTGGCCGACCACGTACCGGTCATCGGCCTGCATGATCGCCTGGAACATCTCGACGTTGTTGTTCTCCAAGATCAGCTCCGTGGTGTTGCGAAATGATGTGAATGCCGACGCCACCCAGGCATTAAGATCACGCTTGAGGCAGCGCTCGTTGCCCTCGCCGAGAGGATTGGCCGAGCCGGTCCAGTTTGGGTTGCCGTACTGAGGCATGACGACGGTGCCCAGACGAACCTTAAGGTCCTTGAAAGGGCCCGATGTGACACAGCCAGAGCCAGTACCAGGTTGCAATTTTAGGACATTACCACTGAATGCCTGAGTGATCCATAGTCCCTCGTGAGGAGAATACGCTCCGTTGCCGCTGAGTGATGTATCGCTGCCATCAAAGACAGGCGAGCCAGCTGGATTGTGCACATCGAGTCCCCATTCCCAGTAAGGGAAGGTCCCTGCAGTGACTTGTCAGCAATGTCACAGGTCATGAAGTGCTCGTCTACCTTTGTAGCCGCAGACATCTCGCAGCTTTTGCTCATATGTCCACGTGAAGTAGCGGTGCCAGGTGAGGAATGTGGCCTGATCACTTTTGTCAGCCCCCAACACAAGATGTTCCACTTTGTTTGTGGCAGAGTATTACAGTCAGATGGATGTTTCCTGTCTGGAAAAGATGGATGGCCACAAAGTCGTCCCAAAGCGTCTTGGAAGCGGGAACAACAGCAGGATCCAGGAGACTTGGTGAACTCTGGAGACACTTGACGGCCGCAATAAACGCTCTACGCTCACTCTTCGGCAGAGTGCGCCTGGTAGAATACAAGCGATCGTCAGTAAACTTGGTCAGAATCACCTTGACTCTTGAAAACGTACCATTCTCTTCGAATGCGGATTTTATCCACTGTGCAGCCAGAATTGGCTCCCCTGGCAACAAGTCTCTTATGAAGCTGCTGTGAACTTTGCAGGGCTTCTGTGCTGAGCTGTGACAGTGCCTCTCCGTTGTCTATCTGTCCCTCTGAAAAGTCGCGCTTGACAGCGGCTGCAGCACGGACTGGCGGCGCCCCGACAAACAGCAGAGCGGCAAGCAACGCCCAAAGCGTGCACAGACGGGCGTTGAGCACCACTAACATGTTTGCTTGTGTAAATGGGCTGGGTGGCTCGGGACGTTAGGTGGCTTGTTCATGGCCAGTGCTTTGCTTCTTGATACCACCAAGGGACAGGCCATGGGCAAGAAGCGGTGAATATATAAACAACATAGACTGCATGCAAGACGACGCACCATGTGGCATGCAGGGATAGCCACGAGGGATAAGACGGAATGATCATGAAAGTTGAGCTTCCGACCAGTTGTTGTCGAGCCGCGTTTACCATGAGGGATATTGTGTCCGGGCTGAAAAGCAACATCATGACATTGAAAGCCAGGGTACCCGACTGGCTGTCGCCTCTGCCAATGTTGGAAAATGCAGACTCCCATTACGCGAGAGGATTCTAGCGAAGGCTACTGGACGCGTGACGCTGCACAGAAAGAAAAGTGTTGGGAGGCATGCAATGCAGAATAAGCTTCATGCAAATAAGACAACGCACAGAAGACACGGGAAGAATGCTTTTTCTTGTTGCCTTCAGCGCTGCCCCGTCCATCTAGCTTGCGAGTTTTGGCCATCTGTTTAGCGAAGTGTTTAGCGAAGGCTTTGCTGTGCCTCTCTTATGCGACTCCATATCCAAATGCAAATATGCATTGCGAGATGTTTCAAAAGCTTGATCAGACGTATGGAAACATCCCGCGCGTCTCCTTGCAATTTATCAAGAGACCTTTTGTCGCCTGGCACCAATGACACAGCACCCCAATATTCTGGAAAGCTCGGGTCCAGCTCAGCGTTTCCGCGGGTCAAACCCGGTAGAGCATGTCTCAGCTGCAGACGCTTTGACATTTGGCCAAAATGTAACCCACGGCCACGGTTGCAGGATGCAGAGTGGCGCTGCCCACGCGGGACAGAGTGCACCAATAGGAAGCTCGGTGACCACGACGAAATAGTGGCAGTGTCCGTAGCTGAATGCCAGGTCGCCGGGGCATAGGATCAACAAGTCAACGAGTCGGTGAGTCTCTGCCTCGGGGTGACCTTACCACGTCTTGACCGACGAATCTCGCGTGCCCTGTTGCCAGCCACCGCTGTGATGTGCGGGACGCATATGCATAGACGGCATGTAGGCGCCATTAAATCAGACGGAGAAGGTCGGGAACGAAGGAGGTGGTGACACTTGGTCGCGCATTCAATAATTCGATGCAGGGCCGGGAGACTGGGTGATCGATGCATTTGTGGGAAAACCAGCTAATGCTCATTAGCTCACAAAAGAGAAACCACCTTCTCAAGATATGGCTTATCCTAGCCACTACCTTCTGACGAATGGCCCCAGCCGAGCTTTCTGCGAGATGGATGGCAGCTCCATGCCGCTCGTTTTACAGAGCAGCCTAGCAACGGAAAATCTGACACATCTACCACGCCTCCAAAGTATTTTTTGCCACAGAGTTTGTAATGTTTGTCGTACAGTTTGCTGTACGGCAAACATAAGTATGAGTGTGGTTCCCCGGTGATACTGGCCCTTTTGACATTTGGTGCTCAATAGCGGCATGTCATCTGATAGTTCGATGTACGTGAGTAGGCGATGCGGTGACCATTGAGGCGTGAATCGTACACCCTTGTGATCAATGGCTTCCAGCTACTCATAGTCAAGTGAAGTCTACAACATAAAATCATGTTTTACTCCCGCCGCTGAATCTTTGAATACTCTCTATATATTTCTTTCATACTCCTAGTAAGGAACATTCCAGAGGTTATTCTGTACTATCAACACAATGATCAGGTCCATCTTCGCTATCGTCTTCATGACCCAGGCCGTATTGGCCAGGGTTTCCACAGTAGAACTTAGCGATCCTCCTACAAAACCCGTCATAACACCGGAATTCCACTGGTCAGAACTTGAGACCAATTTCGTGGCAGCACTCCCGCAAAACAACTTCCATATCGACTCGATGGATCATTCTTGGACCACAGATGCCTGCAAAAGTTTTGCTCAGTTGGCGCGCCTGGGTGTCTCAGACTATAGGCTCTTTAACGTCACGTACGATGATTGTCCGGAGCCTTGGGTATTTTGTCATCATACTGGAGCGATGGCTTCATTGGTAGACGTTGTTGAGGTCCGCATCATGAAAGCCGTGGGCTTTTCTCTATCAGACCACTCACTGTTTACAGACCTTTGGGCTCATACCGGTTGCAATGCGGCAATATGTTCCGTAGGCAAAACACGGAGCCCAGAATTATTACCAAATCCGCCTCGAAATGATGCTAATACTGACACCCAGGTCATTGATCGTCAGCCCCTACCTAAACGACAGTATACTTGCATCGAGCTCGGATGACGTCGTCAATATTCGGTGGAACGTCAACGTTTGGCTATTTGCACATGAACTGGGTCATAGCCTCGACTTCCATCATCACTTCGTACACAGCACAGGATCGCCAGATACGGGAAAGAACGTTAGTCAAAACTGCGTATCCCACAAAACGAGAAGCCAAGACAAACAAGAGCAGGGCAAACAGCCAGTTCAGTACTCAAAGAGCGAGGAATGGCGGCGCAGCGAAAAGCAAGATGACACTGTGGTTACACATTATGCTCGGCACACTTGGACGGAGCATTTTGCCGAGACAGCAGTGGCCGCAATGTACAATGTCCTCGTACCCAACGGCCTAGCGAAGCTTCACCCAAATGCAACACAGGTACATCATCAGGTCGAGCTATGGGAGAAGATGTTTGGTCACACAGCGACTCCAGGGGGACGATGCACCGGACGGCATGCTCACTCCCGAATCGTATGGAAGGAGGATAGAAAGGCCGGAAAGGCGAGGTTGCCTGCGCATGGGTTCATCTCAGCTGTGGCCATGCTTCCTGACGCACCGGAGGGGCCTCGCAAGAGCCCGTTTGTCACCCGCGCGAGGAATGTTTAAGTACTAATTATGAAACGATGAAACTCGAGATACGCGTAGAATCATGGACTTAAGGATCGAGTGCGGAGATTACGCATGGGAAAGAATCGCTGATATCTTGATAATGTCCAAATTGAGGAAGACTGTCACCTTGCCCTCTGCTCATAGATGCTCGATTACTCTGACTATTCCAAGGCGGACGAGATTCTTTGGTGCAGTGCGACGGGCTTATCTATGTTTCCTTGATTGGTAGGGTTCACTGGGATTCTATTTCTTGTTGGTTTCGGTCACGTCTTCACACATTCAGGGATACGAGGCGAGTCTTGAAACAAAATAATCGTATTCCTCGAATGGCCGGTTTGTACATGTTTTTTTTTTTTTTTTACATTGATAAGCTTCGAATCAAGCTTCACCTTTGAATAGACTATGAACCAGCTCGAATCCTTCAGGCAGATCGCTCCTTTTGACAATACGAAGCAAGATGTATCTGTGATGCAGTGGACTCGTAGTGCTGACAACGCACCATGTACAGACGTATTTGAAGACAATAATACCCTTGTCTCATCCCCTTTGTTCTTCCTTTAATGGTCCGCGGAACAAGAAGACCACCCGAGCCCCTCAATCAAGCCTCTTCACCATGTACACCGCCAAGTCCTGGGCAAACTCTCCATACTCCTTGATCAACTCCTTGAAGGCAGCAGACTTCATCAGAACCTCAACCTTGCATACCAGATACTCCACAACCAGGTCGCGCAGGCCGTACCTCTTGCCACCCTGCCGGCCCGTCTCCTCGTAGACATACTTTGTCAGGGCAACAAGATCGCCAATGCGCTGCGGGCAGACACAAAAGGTATCCTTGAGCGTCCAGTGCAGCTTGTGCATGGCCAGCTTCTCCAGCGCCGTGATGCCGTGGTAGTCGGCGAACACGACGAGCCGCGCGTGGCAGAGTAGCACCTCGGTCCAGTCGTGTGTCTCGCCGCGGGCCGTGTACGCCGATCCCGCGGTCCGGGCGTCGAGAAACCTGCGGCAGGTGTAGGTATCCCACATCTCCTCGCTCTTGCTCTTCTTGGGTGGCGTCGGGGTGTCCCACGCGTTCTTGTTGGGAAAGCCGGTGAAGGCAGTGTTGTTAGGGCGGGGAGTGCCGCCAAAGGGGTTTGCTGCCAGAGACTCGTCCTTCTTGGGCACCGGTGCCGGCGGGTCTGTAGCGACGCGGACGGGCAGCGGAGAGATGTAGTCGCCCTTGTAGGCATATTGGCAGAAGCGCAGAAAGGTCTGCTCGTCCATCTCTCCCCATGTGACGCAGCCCTCACGAGCCTCGCGCATCTCGCCATTGATGAGTCGGTCAAGCGATCGGGAGAGCTTGGATACAGCTGCCGAGTGCATGGTGTACTCTTTCTTTTCAGGCCCGACCACAAACCGGAATAGCCGGGAGGCCATGATGCTTGAGAGCTGTCAGTTTGCTGGTCATCAAGCAAAGAGGAAAGGGATATCAAGTTCACTCACCTTTGGTAGTCGAGCGTCATGGCGGCGGCTGCGACTTCAGGAACTTGCCAATTCGGTTGTTCGATATGTCACCCGCAAGGCGATCTTGTTCCCTGCAGAGGATAAGTGTTGCTGTGACGTCCCAGTGATTTTGGGGTCACTCGGCGTTGAAGATTCGCTGACTTTTATGTGATGTTGATAAACCAACCGCACTGGAAGAAACGCAGCTAAGAAGAAGAAGCGGTTGTGGTAGTGGCGCGCCCCTTTGGTTTTCAGCTTTGTTGGCGTGGCGCCTTTCGTGCAGGGTTCGCCACACGCACTGATGTATGTTTGGCGCGTATTTGTGCAACCGCCAATTCTTTGTTCCTGTTTGCTACATCCACAAGGCCTGGATTTGATTCACCCAGCCCAGTTATGCACATCGGGCGAATAGTTGAACACCGCCATGGGGTCCATATCCATCACACTGAGAGACGAGTCCATCCCCAGGCTTATGGGATAGTTTGGATCTAAATATGGGAAGGCGGGTATGTAACTGTTTACTGCGCTCATATCAATCTCACCTGGTGCCTCATGAACAGTGCTCGGCTGGGGAGGCCGACTAAGGCCTTTGATGATGATGTGAAGGCTGCGCTCGAGGCATGGACAATTGCCCTTTCCTGTGTTGAGAGCACGCAGAAAGGTCTTGAGCGTCGGATGCTCCATGCCCTGACCGCTCTTTGCTTCTTCGAGAACGGCAGAGGCGCCAGTGTAGATGCAGTAGCCCATCAGGTAGGTGATGTTCTCAAGGCCAAAGGTGGATTCAAGTAGGAGAACCAGCTTCTCGATGCTGCTTGCGGCGTCAATGCAAGTTTGGTAGTGTGTCGGGCTGGACCAGAACGGGCGATGCGCAAGAATTGTAGTGGTGAAGTACAAGATGCTGGAAGTGAAAAGGGTCAGCAAGGCGCAAGCATGGAGAGAACATAGGGAGAGATTCACTTTTGAGAGATGATATGAGGCGGTGGGCTAATAGGTGGGAGGTTATCAGGTTCGTATTTCAAATGAACCGGTGACTGCTCCCTCCAGAGCAGAAGACGCGACTCGATATCACCCAGAGCTTCCTCGGTGATGAGCCGGCTCCGGCGTGAATATAGCTGGACTATTATGTCGTTGATGATGATGGCTAGCCGACATGAGTTGACAAAGCCAGAGACAGAGTATCCGTTCATGGACGGATATTGGCCATGAATGGGTCTGGTGAGAGAAAGAGACCCATAATTTGGACACCATGGCTCACTGTCGGAATAATCATCAACTGAAACAAAATATTAGTTCAAAGAGGCGTCGAAGGGAACATTTGAGCCATCTGCTTACGCAGGTCCAGAGTGCTCTCATCAATCTCAGTGACAGCAGGGAGTCTTCCAGTGTAGAGACTGGTTGCTCTGTTATTGTCGTCTCGTCAGCAACCGTGAAGCTTGTCAAAGAAGGATTGGGGAGATTCAGATCACTCACTTATCCCAAAAATAACAGCTCCAGTACAGTCTCCTTCTGATCTCTAGGTCTACAGGCTTCAGACCCTTGATGTTTTCTCCACCGTGTTGCAGTCCCAGATCACTTGCCATCCGGAAAGCGATGCCACTGTATATCCAAGCTTGTGAAATTGTGCCATGAGCAATCGAACGAGCACTGAGTTGTAGCAGAGCTTGGACGGTCGGGATGGAACTGGGCTGCTGGATGGCTGCTCCCAGAAGGCTCTTGGCACGTGTTATCAGAGGCTCCGCGTAGTGTTTGTCGTGGTATTTTGCAGCATGCCCGCACATGATTGTGAGCAACAACTCGGAATAGTATGGCCCGCCCATTGTCATATCACCTAATTACCCAGAGAAAGAACTTAGCAACAAAGTAGAATGGGGTCAAAGGAATGAGCAGGGCATGCCATACGGATAAAGGCTGGTCGGTACACCCACATGAACATGGGCGAGATCCAAGTCCAATGCATGTGCAACAGCCTTGCCATCAGCTGCAGTGGAATACCTGTCGATGTAGATGCGCTACGCAATGCGAAATCCTCCCATGTAGCAGCCTCTTTTGCATGTGCGGCCAAGGACGACCGCACTTCTGCTCTCGCCGAAAGAGCGCTGCTGTCACTTGTGTCTGCGGGTTCCGGCACCGGCGGATCGTGTACTGCAGATGTCGGGCCATAGTAGAGGATCTTGCCGTGTGCATCAACGCTGAGCTCAGTATCGCCAGATTCGGCGGTACGGTTCGATCGGAAGACGTGTCGGGGCGCGTGCATCGATGATCCAGTGGTCGACAAGCCCACGTGGCTCGGAGGGAGTACCGAGTCATTCCCAGGGGGTATCCCCAGGGCTCCAGTCCGAGGCGGTGGAGGAGGCATGGCCTCGCTATCTTTACGGTGCTGGCGGTCCGCAGAGCCCGAGGGAGCGGCCCCACTCTGCCGGAGCTCGGCGATGGTACGCTCTGCCTCCTCCAGGCGCCGCGCCATGGCAGTTACCTGGGACATGGGTGGAGTCTCGTCGTACCTGCATTCGTCGTTGTAGACCTCACAGGTCTTACATGTGGGCCTGCTGCCCTCGCATCGCACCTTTTCTGGGTCAGCAGGATGGCAGCATTCCGGACACAGTCCGCGGAGAGGGAGAGAATGCTCACCTTCCTCGCGCGACAATTGGAGCAGGCCACGCCGCGGGCCTTTCGAGTGGATTGTTCCCGAGTGCCTCGCGAGCGCAGGCCTGTCTTGTCAAGGCGTCGGCCAGACCGTGCCCCTGGCTCAGAATTCTCCATTCTATTTGTGCGATATGAGTCTATGTTGAACCCAGTGAGCTCGAGAAATCGCACTCAATTTCGGACGTTGTCTCTCTACAAGAATATTGAGGAGAGATTGGTAAGGCAATCGAGGAACATTGCATGAAGAGGTCCATCCCGGGGAATATTCCCGCGGCGAGATCCCGTGGAGCGACGGGAATAAGACTTTCCCAGTCACCAGCACCCGCCCCATAACTTTGGTGAGGACTACGAGCTTAGACCTTTCCTCAATTGGCTGGGTTCTCTCACAGGATCATCGGAGGGCTTGAAGACTCCCCGAGCAAAATCCTCAGACTAATCTGGTACAGGTACAGGTGGAAGATTAACTCATCATCCTTAGTAGCTTATACAGAACTACTAATGCAGTTTAAACCATACCGGTCGATATCTACCATTCCAATGGTGAATGTTCAACAGAAGTTCTGCCACTAGAGCGTTGCGTTCACATTCATTCTGAAATCAGAGTCTCGTCTCCCTCAATGTCATGAGCAGTCATGGCTTGAAGACAGCCACGGGTGGCGATTGATTGCATGAGATGAGTCAGATAGCTTTTTGCTAATACACAAGAACGAGAGACAGCTTCTACTACAAACCGCCAGCTCAGGGCTTTCTTCAATTTGAGACACCCGTATTTTGTTGAGCAAGCGTGTCCGCCTTGAGAGCAGGTCTATCTGCTTTTCCTGCAGTAGTCTGTGCTGGAGGGTCAGATATACTCTTTCCATTCGTTTGTCGGTCTCGGTAGGGCAACTTACGCCACCGTCAACAGGCATGATCAGTCCGGTAATCCAGCCCGCCTCTTTGCTGGCGAGGAACAGAATAGCTGGAGAGGGCACATGTCAGCAAGTTGATCAAGAGGAACATACGAGCGCGACTTACCATAACCAACATCCCATCCGGTTCCTTCCTTCTTCATCAGGTTCTGGTTGATCCTTGCTTGCCTCATCTCATCCGTCATACCACGGCCGCGGGTCATTGGTGTGTAGACCATGCCGGGAGCGACACAGTTGACTCGGATATTCTCTTTGCCATGGTGCGCAGCCATTGCTCGTGTCATCTGGATGATAGCACCTTTGGTAGTAGGATACAGTAGGCTGGGATTCCCGCCGAGAACTGTAAAGGGTGTCAGTCTGTTCAACTTCACAGTCGGACTTGGCAATGGTCAGCACCCACGGCCGCTAACTGATGACATGTTCACGATCGAACCACGCCGGGCTTTTCTCATCTCCGGGATGGCAAACCGACTCATGAGAACCATGCTGGTGACATTGATGCGGAAGTCCCGGTCCCACGCTTCCAAATTTATCGTAGTTGCATCTCCCATTGCACCACCCACTCCAACTTTGAGCTCTTGTCAGCAGCCCATGTATCAATGCTAAACAAGCGAAATCAAAATAAACATACCAATGTTGACTAAGATGTGCACTGCTCCAAACAACTTTACGGTTTGCTCCACTGCGTTCTTGCAGGAGTCCTCGACCGTAACATCGGCTTGAATCACCTCTGATATGCCGCCCTCCTCATTGATCATGCGCTGCGTCTCCTTGGCCCAGTCCACATTGAAGTCGACCAGAGCAACCTTGGCGCCTTGCCGTGCTAGTAGAATGGCAGCTGCCCTCCCATTGCCAATTTCGCCTAAGAAAACGTATAAGCTGTTCCATTCACGAGGAGTCAAGAAATAGGGAAGGACTACCATCCATACGGGAACCGGCGCCCGTTACGATCGCAACATCCCCGCTGAAGTCGAAAGCTCTTGGCGGAATCATGGTTCAGATGTGATTTCTTTCGATGCAGATTGAACCAAGCACGCTGGCACGTAGCTTCTAGTAATATTCGATTCCAGGGAAGCACGGAAAGGATCAAGCACATACAGATCTGTTGTAGATTCTCGCGGGTTGGAATCAAGTGACAACTTGATTCTGTTATATTTCGATGCTGCGTTCGCTGCCTGTGTTGTCATCCTCCGGTGGCGACCCGTGGACAGTCAAAGTGCCCGCGGCTGACATCCCGCGGCTGCAATGAACACGCCCGTGACATATCTGCATGCTATGTATTTGAACCACAGTGACCTGGGTTAGTGTCCAATAGTCTCTCCAGTCATCTCCATGCTCCGCATAATCGATGGTGTAAAATTTGATCTCTTGGTGCCCGGTCCGGTCTGCCTACATAGTTCAGATCGGCCGCAATGGTGAAAGTCTCAGATTAAAAATGGCAATGGCATGGTAATAAACATTATCTACAATACAACCAAGGAACATGCGTCGAGCCTGAAATATGCTACTTCTGTGACAACCAAAAATCAAACCACCCTACAATCCCATTCAAGCTCTGTTCCTTGACCCATCCTGTAAAAGGGATTAGCACGCACGGGCTATCAAGGCATTGTTGGAGCAGTTGCGTGGTGTACTCACGTTGATATGGGTCATCAGGATCACCTCGGAGAGCAAAACCGTGCTCAACACCACCAAAGAGCTGATAATGGTATCTCTTATTGCCTACCTGCAGTATGTCCAATGCTCTCCGTCTTGATGCCACGTCAAATGTGTGGTCAATCTCGGAACATGATAGAAATAGAGGTTCTATGATACAACGTGTCAGCACGAAGCCACATGCTCTGAAGCAGTTGTAACCCACTCTTGAGATTTTTGAAATGATGTTCCTTAAGGAACGCCGGGTGCGCAAAGGCTCCAACGGCAACAGTGTTCCTTGCCAGCTCGTTGCACACATACGGTGCTCCGAAGCAGTAGCCTACGCAGGCAAACTTGGTGTCGGCCTTAGCATAACGGTCCTTTACCGCCTTGACCCAGACGGGTACTGCTTCATCTGCAAAGGCAGTATGCTTTCGTTTCCAAGCATCATAGTCGAAGTCTGGGTTGCTATGATCATGTCGGCTCTTACGATGTTTCCACACCGGGTCCTGATGGGTTTCGTCAGTGAGGATTACCATATGTGCCAACAACACTTCCGAGAACATACCCCACGGAAGTAGTCCAATCCTAACGTTAGATATCCGGCATCAGCAAAGGCATCCATTATCAAGAAGCCGTTTGGAAACATGCCCCAGACATCTGGGAAGTAGAGCAGGATATGACCATTCGCCTTCCCGTCCGGCGGCGTTGCAATGTACGTCTCAACGTCCGCGATTGTCTCCCACCGCCCTCGCGCTTCTCCCTTGTGAATGGCCCCCTTCAAACAGCAAGGTCCGCTTGGCTTAGCTAGATAATCATCTGAGCCGCCAAAGGACCCCTCCTGCTGGTCATCCTTCTTTTGTGTTGAGAAGACTTGGCCCATTGTTACAAGAAACCCGAGTGCTCATAACATCAGTCCGGCAGACAAGTTCGACTTGCGTAGCCGATACACTTGCAGAAACATACAGTTATAAGAAGTCCGGACTTTTCCCCTTGAGGCTGGGAGTCGCCACTGAGCCCAGGGCCTGATCTCCGCGGCGTGTGCCCGTGGCGGCGCTAGAGTGTGTCGAGGCTTATCCAATGGTATGGTGGGTATGGTTTCGGTTTATTATGATTCGTGAATCCCCGCTTCCTCCCCACATCCCTGCGAAATCGGGGATCCTGGGGTCGGTCTGGGGGTCCTTGCATTTATAAAGCCGACGATCCTCATGCGTCGCTGTGAAGAGTCCTCTCGCCAGTAATAGGGATGAGATACATCAGATAGGTTTCTCCATTGTCTCCAGCAACAAGACCACTTTGACACACCGAAGTCATGACGACGATAGCGAAGAACATGGCCGACCTTGTCGAGGACGACCACCCGAATAAGGACATCCAAGCGATGGACGCCGCTCAGCAGGAGCAAGCTGTAGGCTATAGAGAGTACCACGAAGCTCTCAGCCTCGAGGTGTCGGACAAAGAGGTAATAGCACATATGGGTGCTTGACTAGGTGCGCGGACAAATAAGTTTGGGCTAACACTAGAACCCCAGATGCGACGTCTCCGCTGGAAGCTCGATTTGACGATCCTTCCTATCTTCTTGATCACGCAGGCATTGCAATTCATGGACAAGACATCCCTGAATTACGCCAACCTCTTTGGTTACCAGGCTGCCTTGGGTCTTAAGGGAACTCAGTTCAACTACCTGTCCGCAAGTACGGTTAATCTTGCCATCCACCAGCTGATTCATTTCTGACGATGCCTGCAGTGGTCTATGCCGGTTACTTCTTTGGACAGTATCCCTGCGGGTGGCTCATCGGACGCTTCCCCGCCCAGAAGGTCATGGCCATCAGTATCATGATGTGGGGCCTGATGGTTGTCGTCATGACCCAAGCTCGCAGCTACTCGAGTGCCATGGCCGTTCGTTTCATCATGGGCATATTCGAAGCGGCTGTTACGCCGGGCCTGACGCTGATGACTGGCTTTTGGTACACCCGCCGCGAGATCCCGCTCCGCCAGTGCATCTGGTACTCGTCACTTGGTTGGGGAGGCATCATTGGATCATATATCTCTATGGGTGTCTCGAAGCTGCCTACTACCTTCAAGCCTGAGCGCTGGGAGTTGATCTTCTACATTCTTGGTGGTGTCACAATCATCTGGGCTATTTTCATCTGGTTTGCTCTGCCCGATTCGCCATCCAATGCCCGGTTCCTCAGCCACCGTGAGCGCCTTGTCGCCGTCCGCCGCGTCGCTAGCAACGAAACGGGCATCAAAAATAAGCATTTCGAGAAGAAGCAAATATGGGTTGGATTCACGGACCCAAAGACCATTCTTCTCTTCATCAGTGTTTTCGCTGCGTATGTCTCTCTCGATTCAAATCACCATGTTGCAAATGAAATAGATATTCGGGCATGTGCTGACATCCAGAATAGTGCTATTCCCAACGGTGTCGTCAATTCTTTCTCGACAATCATCATCCAGGATATGGGGTTCAGCACCACCAAGACAACAGAGCTAAAGTCTGTCGGTGATGCGGTGCAAATCGTTGCTCTTCTCATCGGAGGAACCGTCATTCTCAACGTTCGAAACTGTATGTCTTGCCTGATCGGCATATGCTTCGTCTGGAAACTAATAGCCCTACAGCGAGACTGATCACGGCCACGGTCGCAAATGCGCTTTGCACCATAGCCGCAGCGTGCATGGCTTTCCTCCCCCGATCTAACACTTGGGGCAGACTTGTGTGTTTCTGGCTGGTCAACTCGCAGTCGGTCGGTTTCACCGTATCTTTGACCACGATCTCCTCCAACATGGGTGGATACACTCACCGTTCTCTTGCTAGTGCCGTGGTATTGTAAGTCTCGCGGTACGAGTCTCACGAGAGTTTCGATATACTAACACATTCTTAGCACCGCCTATTGCTGGGGCAACTTTGCTGGTCCATTCGTAGTCAAGCCGTCCCAGGCCCCTCGCTATACAGGAGCCACCATTGGTCTTCTAGTCGGTTATGCTATCAAGCTTGGATGCCATCTTGGGCTACTGGGTAAGTTGAAAGATACTAGACGAAGGTATTACTTTATTAACTTTGGCGTCAAGGTTACATGTACTTCACCAACCGACATCGCGACAACACGTACGGGCCCGCAGACAAGGAAGCTAGTGACGAGGCAGGTATGAGAGATCAGACGGAGTTCGAGAATAAAAACTTTAGATACGTCCTCTAGGCCAATCTTCATCAGGCCGACTGATGCAGCAGAATCATCTTCAAGGTTCAACAATCATATAATTCCAAACCATTTGAATCGAAACATCGACTTCGCAAGTGTGGCTACTACCGCGCCTTGTCAATAGACATATATCTAGCTAATCAAATACATTTTCATCCTGCGTGGTCTTCCACTCCCCATTTTCAGGATTGTACTCCAACAGGTACTTCACCTGCGTGTTTGCCTCACTACTACTATATCTGTAGACAACCTCCAAGTTCGGCTCCCCATAATGGCCCATAAACTGTAACTCCAGTTTGAGCTCAGTGCCAGCCTCAAGCTCGCCCCGAAGGCCAATCACGAAGGGCTCAGACCGAACTGTCCGCCGGTTGTACGCCAGTCTGACCTCCTTGATAAACGAGGCCGGTGTGCCGTCGACATCCACACCGCGCACGACCAGCTGCGCTTTCCCGGGCCCTGCGGCCTCTATGCCGATGATCAGTTGGCGGCGCAGAACGAAAGACGGTATCGGGAAGCCGAGCTTGTCCATCACGCGCACCATGAGGTCGTCTGTGCGCGCAAAAACGCGCACGCCGGCACACGAATCCAGGGGCGTGCTCTGCAGATTGCAAATGGCCAGACTGCCCTTCTTGGACTCGCCCACAGCCTGCGGGATCTCGTTGGCTGGAGTGACCGTGCACGAGGATCCTAGCACGAGACATAAGTCCGCCCTGCGGGCATGCTGGTGTGCGAGCCGGAGGGCCTCTTCCGGCAGGCTCTCGCCAAAGTTGACGATGCTGTCGCGCAGGAAGCCGCCGCAGAGCGGGCACTTGCGGCCAGTGCGGTGGTAGGTAGCCGGCATGTGATCAGCTGCTACTGCGCGGAAGTCTGCATCATCACGCCATATGCATTTGTAAACCATATTGTCCAGGGAAAACGGGTGTAGACATGCAGATATCGATGTCTTCGAGCTTACCCCGGAGGTACTCCTTGCCGCAACTCTCGCAGTACTCGCGATTTGTATTGCCATGCAGCTCGGAGATCATGTCCTGTAACTCGCATGAGTAGGGCGACCTGGGACGGCGAATTTGATTAACTTATGCTCACCGGTGCAATCCCGCTTCTTCTGTGCAACCCATCGCAGTTTTGGCTGACAAGGTAATTGAGGACCCCTCGCTTCTGCAGCTCAACTAGTGCCATATGGGTAGGGGTCGGAATGGCCTGCAGTGTGTCGACAGTCTTTTCCGTTCGTTGCCTCCTCTGGGCCATCAACGTCCAGTGGCCATCCGGGCCTCTAAAATCCGGTATACCTACAGCTTGTGAGACTCGGTGTTCGCTCCAGGAGGCAAAGACGCTTACCCGCGGACGTCGAGATGCCAGCGCCAGTGTAGACAATGAAATGTTTGCTCTTCTTGATCTGTTCCGCCAGAACTCCGGCTTTTCGATCAACCACATCCAATTCCTCGAATCGCTCCGCCTCGGCAACCTTGGGTGCCGTGTTGGCCATCTCAGATGGTGGTCGCGGTTTGCACGAGACGCGGGGGAAGTAAAACTCAGATGAAGAGAGGACTACCCCAGCGGCGCATTGCCAAACATACACGACTGCTTTGCGAAGGAGGAATGTTTGTATTTATACTGAAGAAAAGGGTGCAAAAAGGACATAGATCTTACCTGAGAGGTCTTCCCATGTCACCAGTTGTGGATGTGAAGGCCCGTGCATCGTTGCGTGGCTGATCCGTTCATTTGTTCACAACTTGTCACAAATCAGGCAGCAGCACATGTCAGCAAAGGTACTCGAAATGGCTCCCAGCCAGTAAGATGTTCCATGAATGAAACACGTTAAACAGCAATACTAAAACCAACCAGTCTCAAAGCAATCTCGCCGTTAAGAAGCCAAACCAACCCGTCCAACACGACCCTCGCTACGTCAATCGCCGGCTTGAAGAGCCGCTCCCCACCGCCTCCACATCAGCATCCGGATCCGCAAACGGGTTCTCGGCGCTCGGCCTCCTTCCCGACCCGGCGGCAGATACCCCGGCCTGACTGCCAGAAGCAGTAGCCATGGCCGTCTGACCCTGCTGCTGCGGCTGCTGCGGATGGCCCTGAGCCGGCGGTAGGTTCTGCAGCCCGACGCCGGCCCCATTCGCATTCCCGTTCCCGTTCCCGTTTCCATTCCCGTGCCCAATCCCGTCCTTCCAGTCCCGCACCCGCAGCTGGCCCACCAGCATATTCGCCGCGGACCCCGTCGGCGCCGTCCACAGCACGGCCCTCCTGTACGCGTCCCACACGTCGCGCGGCTTGCCCCCGCCGAAGCGCCGCCAGCACCGCACCACCGACGCGCCGAGCGCCCACCAGGCGGCCGCGTACAGACAGAGCGGCAGGCCGAAGAGCAGCAGGACCAGCGACCAGAGCAGCACGAGCGGGTGCCACCTGCTCTGCGTGTACGCGCGCATGAGCCGGCCGGCCAGGCACCGCGGGGCCCTGGCGACCGGCACGGGCGCCGTCCGCGGCCCGCAGCGGACCGCCGTGTACGCCGTGCCGAGGGCGAGGTAGAGCAGCACGAGGGACCAGATGATGACGGCTCGCTCGGAGACGCTGAATCCTAAAGAGAACAAAATCAAGAGTCAGATTAGATCTTCTTTGCTAAAAAGGTCTTGAGAACTATTGGCGGGGGCGGGCAAAGAAAGGAGAGTCTCTCACCACCCAGGAAACCACCCCCCGGAGCCTTCTGACCCTTAGCGCAAAACGGCTTCAGATCCCGCGCCGCGAGCTGCCGCTTGTACGTCTCCTGGAACTCGCCGGGCAGGCGGCAGTAGCCCAGCATGTAGATGAGGTCGTACTCCTGCCGGCAGTCGGGCGTGGCCGGCACGTACTCGTACATGCGGAGGCCCTCGTCGTCGACGGCGCCGTCCTCGCGGAAGCCCGTCGGGATGGGCACGTAGTTGCCGTCGTAGATGAGCGCAAAGTCGGGCAGGATCTGGCGGTCCGGGATGCCGAAGGAGCCGAGCTGCGTGTGCGGCGAGTGGCTCGCCGAGTACACGGGCAGGCTGTCCCGGAAGCTCGACACGGACAGGGAATGGTTGGAGGAAGGCATGCTGCGCCGTGTTCGAGGTCGGGGACTACGTTTGTTCAAAGCACTTGAGTAGCGACAAAAAGACTGCGTGAGAACAAAAATAGAGATACTGTACGAAGAAGGGCAAGGAGGGGCTAGGTCCGAGGTGGCGAGCGGTCTATCTAAAGTTTGAGAAATCTTCTCATCAGCCCATGCATCCCGGACCTTGGGTACCACCAGATCTTGATCCGAGGTCTCAAGCTCGTGGTTGGTCTCAACTACTCCTGGATCGAGATCACAGCTCATTTCAAAAGAAACACGAGTAGCATCATTAGAGTCGATATATATTCATGTTGTGTTTGGGAATGCAAGATATCTCAACAACCTGTGATGGTCAAGTTCAGACCACCCCGAAACTCCGATGGCTATGGTGCTAAACTGTCTGGCCCATATGGTCTTGGGTGTCGCAGAGTGGTATCTCAAATGATATACATGAAAGGCAACAAAACAAAAATATCTGCAGTAAAGCGAATTAGGAGTCAATACAAGATCACATCATGGGTTGGTGATGGATGTCACAAGTGACATCTGTATGCGGGTCGCCGAACCAGCTTTGCCCATTGACCGGTTCACGATACCCACTCAAAACAAGCGCTTCTCCGATTAGCTTTTTGGCAGGTGATGCGGACTTGGCTGGCAAAACGATCAGGGCGAGTCTCCATCCCCGCCACTGCCCTCGCCTTCGGAGCCAGAGCTCCTCCCTTTCCAGGCGGCCATTTCCGCAACAGGCACTCTGCCTCTGAGCCACCGCAGTGTGGCCTCCGTTCCCCTCTCGAGGACATTCCATCTCGGCACGCGGAACCTATTCCCCGTGACCTCGAGGCGCTCCAGGCCACCCGAACCCCCCAACAGGCCGAGTCTGGGGTTGAGGTGCGTTATGTCGTTGTTCATGACGTCGACAATGCGCATGCCCTTAATACTGTCGGGGTCCAAATCGGCCAGGTGGTTGTTGGACAGAAGCAGGATGACAAGCTCGGGGAAAGCCGCCTTCAAAGCACCACCTGGTGGAAGAGCTGAAACACGGTTGAAGCTGACATCCAGCTTCTGCAGTTTGGGGGCCCGAAGATGATTAGTCAAAGGCACCAGGCCGGTGATATGATTAGTGGCTAGGATGAGCTCTTTGAGAGCCGGCAGTTCCAACTCTTCTGTGCCACTTGCCCCACCAATGTAAGACTCGCCGAGCAGCTGGTTGTTCGCGAGGGAAAGAATGGTCAGAGTATCAGCAAAGAAAGAGAGGGAGTCCGGGATGGCATTGAATAGGTTGCGCTGAAGCAGTACTTCGCGAACGGTATGCTCAGAAGCGACTCTCGACGAAATCACGGGGTGTAATGCTGATGACTGCGTGCCTGTCCGGTCCAGAACGCCCCCTTGTTTAACCGGCCAAGTCTGGTTGGAGACCGTGTGCGAACGAGAACGAACGGGCGATTGTGGAGCCGAAGTTGGTGGCGTGGCGAAATGGTCCATATCTGAAGCGTAGTCTTCATCCTCGGGGTGGCCCGTCTGTGCTGGCTTCATGTGTAGGTCTTTCTGGGCTTCCACCGCATTCATGACAGGCGCAGGAGAGTCTTCCACAGTGGTTAGCTCTTCTGGAATTGCCGGCTCCAAACGGGCGGCAAGTGTTGCCTTGATCTCATCCGTCGTCGCAGTGCTAAACTTCTTGTCCCGGAGAGGATTGCCACTGAGTCTCAGCATGCCTAGGTTGTCCATACAACCAACCTCTGGAGGGATAACTCTGATGTCGTTGCTGGACAGGTCGGCATGGCGCAGTTTGTCTAGGCCAGTGAAGCCTTCGGGCACCTCGTTGATCTGGTTCTCATCCGCAGTCAAGGTGACCAAGCTAGCCCAAGACGAGATATCCGGCAGTTCTTGGAGTCGATTCATTGACAGCAGGACCTGCTGCAAGGCTGGCATCTGCAAGGGCGTTTCCCGCCCAGAAGATGTGACATGGGTGATTTGGTTAGACGAGGCATCCAAGCTGGTGAGCTTGGTGAAGCCATCAACCGCATCTTCAATCAGGACGCCACTCAGTCTGTTCTTGCGCAGCAAAAGCTCCGTAAGAGGCAATTTGGACAACGGCTCAAATACCATCGACTCGAAGTTGTTTTCGCTGATGTTGAGAATGCGAAGCTTGGCCATGTTCTCGATGTTGAGCGGCAGAGCGGAGATATTGTTACCGTGGAGGTCGGCGATCTCCAGATTCTCGAGGTTGGCGAAGCAAGGATCCAACGGGCCATAGAAGAGGTTGCCCCCCAGCTTGAGATCTCTCAGAGATGTGATTTGAGAAATCACTTCGAGAGCGTTATTGGTTATCCTATTTTGAGACTAACGACGGTATTAGCAAGGACAGGATTGCAGATGGGGCTCACGTCACGCACCAGGTTCAGGGATGTCAATTGATGAAGACGTCTCAAGCCCATAGGCAGGCAGATCAACATGTTCCCATGCAGGTCCAAAGTCTCCAGTCCGGCAAAGATGTTGCCCTTTTTGTCCTCGGTGTCGTCGAACTCATCAGGCTCTTTGTCGGGAAAGATGGACTCCTCGATCATCTCAATCTCGTTGTCCGCAGCGACAAATCTGGTGAGATCGACGCTCTCGGCCCAGGAGCCATCTGATTTGCCCATGGACTCGAGATCATACATGTTGAGCACTTGGGGTGGAATTTCCCTTAAGCCCATAGCCGCAATGTTAAGGCGACCGGTTGTGCGAGCAGCGGAGACTCTGGCCAGGATGGCTTTGGACTGCGACTTGTCATCCTTCTTTTGACCAAAAGGATCCTGGGACAAGCCGAAATCAAAAGTGTTGTCTGTAGGCACGACCGAGATCTCGCTCGCGTCTGCTTCGGGCGCGACAGGCGAGGAGACTTGTTGCGTTACGGCGCGCTTGGCTGCTCTGGCCTTCGCGATCTGTTCTCGCAGGGCAGCAGAAGACTTCCGGCTAGAGGATACAGGCGAAGTGGACTCTGCGGTCAAAGCTGTCGACACTGTTGAGGCACCGGAGGCATCCTCCGCGGAGACGGACGAACGGTGAGAGGTCAACGAGCCCTTTCGGGCTGCCGGGCGGGCATGAGCTGGCGTGAGCTGTGAGGTTCTTGCAGGCCTTGAAGGGGAGTCGTCTCTCGGTTGGGTTTTCGAGATGGCGGTGGCAGACGTTTTGGCCAATGATGGCATGGAAGGCTTCCTAAACAGACCATTCAAAGAAGGCCTTGACCTGACAGATCGGGGCCCCACCGTCTTCGAGCCGTACTGTAAGGGTGTAACGCGCTTTTCAGGGCTAGGAGATCTCGACTGAGGTATGGATGGCGTCTGGTATCTGGACGATGACGGCCGGCTTGTGCTCCGCGCAGCCGGTCGAGATGACGGTGTGTTAAAGCGGGAAGAGTGGGAGACGGACTTCCGCATGGGCGACTCATCCACAGGGGAAGGGGGCCGCCTGTAGGAATTGGTGGAGGCCCTAAATCCAAAACCGCCTTCCTCCTGGCCTGAGCTGGACCCGGGTCTGCTCTGTGTCCTTGACCATGACCGAACAGAACTGTCTGAACGGTGACTGGAGCCGGGTCGAGAGTCACGGCTGCCCGGCCGCGAGGGAGGTCGCATTTCGCCATCTTGGTCGAAGAATGCCGAAGGCCTCTTCGACAACGCCGGAGAGGACGGCAGCTGGGACAAAGTCTCGATTGTTCTTTCTGATAGAGAAGGACGGGGTTTGTAGGCTTTCGGTCTGGTCGCCTCAGCAGCAACACTCCCTCCCGGCTGCGAGACTGATTGTCTGTCCTCGTATACTTCCTCGTCCTCATAAAGCACAGGTCGCGAGGACTGCCTCCTCACAGATGGGGCCCCGTACGACTGTCGCGTGGAGACGCCGACATCACTTGTTCGATTGGAGGTGCTTGTTGCGAGTATTGGGCGGGTCGCTGGCTGTGGCCGGGTCCTGAACGAATCGACCGAGACCTTCTTGCGAATGGCAGTCGTGGTCTGGCCGCCGAGGCGGTCGCGGGAGGGTTGGGTTCGGAGCTTGGGGAGCTGCAGTTCGCTCGGGTCGACCAGGTTCTCTTTGGAGGCAATAGATCTGGCAGTCGAGGGTTTCGGAAGAGGAAGTTTTGAAGAGGCAGGCCGTGGGATGGCGCTGGGCCTCGGAATGTTGGACCGCCGTTCATCCATTCTCACGCGCTGTGACGATGGTGAGGCAAGGAAGGCCCTGCACTCTGATGGTTGGGCGCACAATCTGGCCGCAGCTGAAGTGAAGCTGGGCTTGCTGGACCGGCAGTGCAGAAAGCTGCAAGGGCAAGGGTGGCTTCACTAAACGCTAAAGAACAGCAATTAAGGGCAAGGAGTGTTGGGGGGAGGGTGCAGGGCATATGACATTCTGGAACACCGTGATGGCTCGACACCGGATCAGTAGCTGTTCAATGCGCCGAGCAGCATGTAGCTGACAAAGCGATAGCAGTTCAGTGGAATGGATCTTGGAAAGATGGGACAAAGAAGGAAGAGCAAAAGATCATCAGATCTTGGCGCCTAGTCAGGGGCAGTCAGGCTGGCTGCAGAGAGAAGGGGGAGGAAGCTCTGGATTGTTTGGAACCTTGGAAGACTGGAGGTGGGTGTGATTTGTTGTGATGTGATGGAGCAATGGAGCTGCCTGTGCAGCAAGTGCTGCCGCAGAATGCACATCCCAATGCAGGAACGACAGGGGTCCCGCCCGCTAGAACAGCACGCTAAACTAGGACGCGGTAAGCCCCAGCCCGCCAGGCCCGCGTCGTGGCATGTGGGGTGTGCTTGGCTGTCGTTTTCGCACACTCGAGGTATCAAAACATTCGACAGCCCTGTATTCACCGCCTTTGCGGACCAGGATGTCTACCAACAATACAGGCTGAGATCGCATTTGACTGGCTGACAGCCCTGGAGCTGGCAAGTTGTGCTAATCTTGCTGCGTATTCCCTGGACACAATGAGCAGCCATTCGGAAAGCTTCCTACGCAGCACATCCCCAGTGACAGGGTGATTGATCCCTCGACTTCAACGGCCGGGTTCTGTACCAAGACAATGGATCGGCGAGAATGTGACAGGCAGGTGCTCAATTGCTCAACTGCATTTGATTCATACGATTATCCCACACAATCCGATCCTCAGCCCCAGGAGGATCAGCTCTGCTGGAGCTATCCCCCACAGAAGCTGTCTCTGAGATGGAGAGGTCAGATCTGTGGGGATTTCCACTCCGCATGTCTCAGGAAGTGCAGTGCAGGCCTCCTGGATATGAAATCCCCGACTGAAACAAGCGAAGATGCTTTGCTGATCTCGGCAGTAACAACCGAGTATCGTTTGCCTCCATCCATGCTAGAAAGGTCCGGTCGTACAAGTACAAACACCGCTTGCGATATTAAAACTGGATGTGTGCCCTAAGAATGCGCCTAGAAGCTATCCCAGCTGATGCGCCATTCCCCAGCACTGTCAAGCCAGCATACCTAGGGGAAGGTCTAGGCCAGGTCTAAAGTTGATGTCACTCATACAAATTCAAAAATTGTCTGTATGCCAGAGAATACATTGACAAAAGCGCTACATGTCCTTCAAAACAAGCAACAATGCCAATGCAGGTTGATCCGACTGCAAGAAGACACTCAGACCAAGCAAGACATTTCTTCAGCTTGCAGTTTGCGTAATCAAGGTGGAAATCCAAGACGTTTCCCACTTCCATTGTCCCGCTTGACATGCTTTAGCGTTCCGAATTCCTGGGCAGCAATATGTAAAATAATTACATTCCAGCGCTCTCTGGCAAAGACTTCGAGAATGCCACGAAAAATCCAATGCAGGAGCTACATGTAGCCTAGTCCCCGAAGTAGTCTGGAAAATTTAGCCGAGGGTGATGATGATGATTTGATGAACGCCTATTCCTCATGCCAGTGTGTCAGGGTAGACCTGTCAAAACCAACATCACACGAGTCATTTCGAAGTCCTGATACAATGTTTCGGTATTCATAATTCCCAACCAAGCTGAATGCACTGGCATCAAGTCACATCCTCCCGCAAATAAATAAATAGATAGAATCAACTGGGGACAAACTGTAAAGAGTGTAATGCAGAGTACCAAAATGAGGCAAGGACAAAATTCAGTAACCAGCCGTACCCGAATGGACGAGCTGACTGATCAAACCTGATCATGTCCATGCTGAGAAAGGAAAAACAGACACCCCAAAGTTCTGCTAGCTATCTAAACTCCACCTAATCCTCTCGCTTTCTGGCACCCAACATCAAATAGGTTGGTCCAACTTCTGTGGGCAGCCACCACGACTCGGCCTTGTGCTTGCCGTCGTCAACGCGAGGCCACTCGTGCATGTAGACCAGCTCGAACCCAGTGCCCACCAGGGAGTTGACGTAGGTCTCCATCTTCCAGTGCTGCTTCTCCACCTCGTGACCCAGCCAGTAGTGCGTGCGTGGTCCCTGGTCCCAGTATCCGTTGAGTCGCCAGTGTGCATCAGCTGCCGGAGCAGCTGTCTCCGCGTCGTGTCTGCCCTCGCCGTCCTTGGCAGTCTTTGTCGTGGCTGGATGTGTGCATACCTCTCTATGCGTCGGGGCCGTGTAGATGGGATGCTCGACCGTAAAGTAGAACATGCCTCCAGGCTTCAATGACGCGAAGATCGACTCCATCAAGCCCTTCAGATCTCTGAGGTAATGTAGGGTGAGGGAGCTGAACACGATATGGTAGGTGTTCTTCACCGGTGTCAAGGTGTTCAGATCCGCGATTTGGTAAGTCAATCGATTGGCCTGATCATCTCCGAGGCGGGCGGCAGTGCTCTGGGCCGCCCTAATCTGAAGGATCGAGGAGTCAAGTCCTTTGACCTTTGCCGCCCCGCCGCAGGTCACTGCCCAGTAGCTGAACCAGCCGTCGCCGCATCCGAGGTCGAGGATCGATGTGTCTTTCAGAGGAGGTAAAATCCGGGTGAGGTCGTCGTGTGTAAGTCCTCCTCCTACAGTCCCCTGCTTGGTATCGCCGTCCTTGAGGCCGCGATAAGCAGAGAAGAAGGAAGGGTTGTCGTATATGTTGCGTTGTGCCATGGTTGTGCTGGTTATATTCCAGTGACTTTCGCCTTGAGCTTGAGTTTCGATGAATATCAGATGATCGGCAACAACAAAATGCTTCGAAATCAGGACTCTTATATAGCTGTCTCAGCTACGTCGAAGATAGCAAAGCGACTTATGATGCTTCAATCTCCAATGCTTTGCGAAACACACCATGTTGTCTTGTTAATGCCATTATGGATATTGTTCGTATTTACTTGGCTACTCCAAGTGACGTGAGCAAAGAAATGAGAGGGCAGGTAGTACAATACGCCGGATGAAGCTTCGTACAGACATCAATTGCTAATAGCTACGCATTGTCATTGCGGCAGACTAGCCATTCACCAAACATGAAGATCAGATGAGAGGTATCGCATGCGTACTAAAACACGCCCCAAGGAGGGAACCTCACATGCTCTAGCCCAGTTTGTAGAAGAAAAGATCCCTAGGACACACAAAAGCGGCGCGAACACGCATGACACGCCTAACGGCTTCAGATGTTTGGCCATGTCATCTGAAGCCCCGGCCCTCAAGGCTGTCATTTCGGGCTCAACACCGCCTCGCGCACGCGGACGTTCTTTTACAAATACTTTAAAACCCCACACGCTGACTGTGCCGGAGGCAGTGATACAGGTTCATGTCTACACCCGAACCGATGTCGTCCAAACTTCATTTGGCAGGGCCGTAGTTCACGATTCGGGCTCGCTGCATAATGCTCATCCGTTGCGAGTTGTCTTCACCTAGTCACTAAAGTCCGACGGCTACTCGGATTTATGTCGTCGTGAGCTGACCGCTGATGCAATACTCCACATCCGAGCGTTCGCCTCGCGCTTGATCCAGCGCTTATGATGTTCTTGAAAGCCTATTGCCGCGCTTTCTCTTGGCAGGTGGTAAGCACATCTCTGTTCTCTCCAAGGCATGGCTTGGGTGTCGCGAAGACCTGTACGACACCAGGAAATACTCCGAGAGTAGCATTTCGCATGGCGAAGGGGTTGTACAAACTGTCAAGTGTCCGGCTACTAAAGCATGGGTCCGAACACGAAGCCGGCGGCTCGGCCGACAACAGGATTGCGGTCGGTGCGAGGCTGGTTCTTCTCCGATTCGATCCACGCCGGAAACGCCTACGACGATGGCTGCTTTATACGGACGGGTCTACAATAGCTCGGGGTAAGCATGGATGAAGCGATTGTGTTACCCACCTTACGCTTTGCATTCGACCGATGCCCGAGGAATGCAAGGTGCCAAGCTGCGCGGGTATCAACCTGGACGAACCCAGCTTGGTTCAATCACGAACCACACCAGCGACACCTTAGGATCCCAAATGGCAATACTGCCTAGGAAAAAGAAAAAGAAAAAGATTCGGTATTAACCGAGGCAAAAGAAACGCAAAGGGCAAAAAGTTCGACCCAACCAGACCTCCTTAAAAATTTGGTCCGACTGGGGGTCGAACCCAGGACCCTCGCATAATTGAGAGCGTTAAGCTCAAAGTATAAGAACGATGTGATATCCACTACACCACCGGACCATCAACAGCCAATTTTTCCGGATTCTCCACCTATGAAGCGCCTAATAATTGTGCCAATCCTGGAAGCTGCCTACGACGTTCTTCAATTACTTGTATGGGCCAGTTAGAAGAACGGTAAGGTTTGTAATGAATTCTTGAGATTGCGGTGTGACCCTAAATGAAAAGCACTCTTACAGCTGGCAATGAGGGACCTCGGTGTGTCCAACTCAATGGTTTCGTACTTGATCATCAGTATGCACCTGCGGTTTGGGCTAAGTGCATTCGTTCAACCGGAATTGCCTGAAAAGTCCAGCGACTTTAACCCTGTGCAAGGCCAACACATGCCGCAACAGTACCTCATTCTTCTTGACATCCTTCTCAATATGTAGAACGACCTGATAGAAACAACACGAAGCCAGAGTAGACGTCGGGTCAGTCATCCAAGTCTAGCCTCATAAGATGCTTCACATACTCTTATTGCTGCTGTTGGGCACCGCCTCCGCCGCAGTACCCGACTGCACGCGCCATGCATTGAACATCAACACGAAGCGGTACATCGCGGCATTGGCAACGGGCCGACATGAATGGCTGGAGTCCATCCTCACTCCCAACACAACATACTCGCAGAATCTGGAACCCGCTCCGATCGCCAAAGTCACCGTTTCTGCAACTCCTCTGACCATATCCTACCACCGCACGACGTACGACACCGTGCAGTGCGCGACACACACAGAGATCCTGGTCACCAACCCTGTCAACCCGTACATGATCGCCACGCAGCTGCGCTTCGACCCCTTCGCGCAAAAGCTGGCTTCTATCGATACAATCGTCACGGTACCGGGAGATCTTCTCTTCAACGCAACACACGCACTCCACTACTACCTAGCTCTGGCCCAGCCCGAAGGCCACGGGGGCTCCTCGTGGGGCATCCCTATCGCTCCCGAGAAGCAGGACTCGCGAGCGGTGCTGCAGTCGGCCGCAGACGCCTACTACGACGTCTTCTCCAACAAGTCCGTCGTGGTGCCCTGGGGCGAGCCCTGCACGCGCCTGGAGGGAGGCTACCTCGACGCCAACGGCACGTGCGACATGGGCATCCCGGACGTCACGGCAAAGACGGAGAACAGGCGATACGTCATCGACGAAGACGTCGGGTCTGTGGCGGTGCTGTCCAACTTTGGTATCCTGGGTCCCGACGTCCACGAGTTTCGCATCGCGGGAGGGAAGATATTCGGCATCCGGAGCATGACCGTATGTAAGGAAAAGGACGACTGCGGCCTTTCACCGCCTGAGGGGCTGCGGGAAGAGGTGGGATGGTAGACATCTTACTTTGAGAGCCACACGCTGCAGTATCTGCGAATACTGACTTTGCACTGGCTGACATGCGTATGTGGTAAATAAGAATCCAGGCGACCATTTCGAAATCACTTGACCCTACCAGTGCTACCAACTCGTAGATAGCATTGCGACAGCTTTTCTGAAACGAAGACTATTTGTCAACCTTCAAATCGTTCACCGATACGACTTTTGGCGTATCACTCCTTCAACCCGAGTTTCCTTTGTTGCGTAAGCTATTCCACTATCGTGGCTTATTCAATGACTGTACCCAGACAGACAGCACAAGTCTGGCGAATCATCACTTTGATTCTTGATTCAAGTGTTTACTAAATTCGCCAACGCCCAGCGAGAGACAGTGATCACTTCCACTTGGCTTACTTAACCACTGATCCTTATTGTCGCCAAGTCAATCCATCACCAAGTCGCAGGTCAGGATTGATCAAGATGTTCGAAAATGTAATGATGCAAATTGATATCCAAATTTGTGAGCGGGTATTAGCTAGACGACCACCGAAAAAAGGTGGGATAACACGAAACGAAGGTATCAAACATATAGGATAAAGCGGCCTTGCTCGTGAGCAAACGGCCCCTTCCTTACCCCTTCTAGAGTCATTTATCTAGATTGCTCCGCCATCATACCTATCCAACATCATTCCTTCATTTAACGTCGACGCTTAGCGGCAACGTATCAACACTTGATCCAGAACCGAAAACCTATTGTAGAGATCCCTACTACAGACAAGATGATGAAGCCTTGTGACATGACAAGACAAGCCAGTCCTCACATATCGTAGAGGCGGCGTAGGAATTTGTCTGTTGACGTGCACCGAAGACACGTCTTACAGGTTCTCGACACGCTTCTCCTGGCTGAACTCGGGCGAGTCGGACATGCCGCCGGCCGCCTTCGAAGACTCGGGCTGGGCGGCGTAGTGGTTGTTGGCGCCCTCGAGGTCGCGGTGCTCGTGGTCGACGTGGATGAGGGGCTGGAGTGTGGCGTGCTTCTGGAAGAGCACGTAGCGCTTGAAGAACCACGGCGTGGCCTCGGTGACCTGGTAGCGGGCGAACTTGGCGGTGGGGATGGCGAAGACGTAGTCGAGCTCCTCCAGGGTGCGCTGCTTGGTCTCTGTTGACAGGGGAGGGAGATATGGTTAGCGAGATCTGGACTGGTATCCTATCCTAGAGTCAAACTTACCAGGAACCCAGAAGAAGATCATCCAGAAGGCAACAAAGTTGAAGCCGGCGTAGAGACCGCAAGCACCAGCAGTTCCGAGGTTCTCGATGATGAGGGGGAAGGTGATACCAAGAACGGCGGCCTGGAGACTTGGTTAGCTTGATTGGCCGTGTGAAGTATGTACATCGAGGGATGCAACGTACGAAGCCCAGGCAAGTAGCGACAGCGAAACCCATGCCCATCTCTCTGTGCGACAGAGGGAAGACTTCGGCACTGTAGGTGAAAGGAACGGGACCCTCACCGGGTGAGTAGAAAGCTAGGGAGAGTTTAGCATTCGAGCCCGGTCGGTGGTTGCATTACAAGGAACTGTACATACCGGCAAAGAGGTACACGAACAGAGCAACCAAGGCCGTCTTGGCCGTGCTCTGCTTCATCAGAGTGCAGAGACCAGCCGTCAAAAGAGTCCACATCATGTTGGGGAAGGTGAAGAGCAGAAGAGATCGGCGTCCGAACTAGAATGATTTCGAGTCTTAGTTACTGTCCAGTCTTTCAGGATGGATGATGTTCAAGGCTTACGGTGTCAATGGTCCAGAAGGCGGGGAAGGCAAACACCCAGTTGATGAGACCGAAACCAAATGAGGCGAGCAGGGCGTGGAACTCATCCTGGCCAGCCGCCTTGAAAACGGAAGTCGAGTAGAAGGCGATAATGTTGATACCTGCGATAATCGTGTTAGGTTGAACCATGCGGCACAAATACAATCGATCTGCATCCACTTACCGCACATCTGCTGGGCCAACATGACAGTAAAGGCGGCAAGAGTGGCACGGCGGACACGGGGAATGGTGAACAACTGGATAGCTCGGGTGATGTAGTTGTTCTGGCTCAGGACCTCGCGCTCGATTTCAAGCTGGCAGTGGATGTAGTAGATGTCACGGGCGACCTGGATGGGGTTGAAGCGAAGGCGCATCATCGCGTCCCAAGCCTGGACATAGCGTCCCTTCTTCATGCACCAACGAGGCGACTCGGGGCAGAGGTAGATGAGACCAATGAGGGGCACAGCCGGGATGGCGGGAAGACCGAGCATGAGACGCCAGTTGTGTGCGTGGTAGAAGACGGCAACGTTGATGACAGTTCCCAACATGATACCGAACGCAGTCCACATTTCTAGAATCGCGTGGGTTAGCCACACAAGAGGTTCACATGAAGAGAGGGCCTTGAGGGCACTTACGCCAAGACATAACGAGAGCACCACGGACAGAGGCGGGAGCATTCTCTGCGGCGTAGACCGGGACTGTTGCTGCTTTAATACCCATTCCGATACCCATCAGCAGACGGCAGGCGAATTGCTGTTCCCAGGTCATGCAGAAGGCGGAACCGATGACGGGCCAGAGACAGAAGTGACCAGAGATGAAAATGACCGCTGTCGAAAGGATTAGTATGTAAGGACATCATCAAAGCTCTTACTGCCAGACTCGAACGATGATACTTACTGCGACGACCGAGGAAGAAGTTGAGAGGATCAGCGAGCCAGCAGCCAAGAAGACTGGGATGCGTGAGTTAGCAAGCCAGCCCATCATCGTCCTCATGTGACAACCTAAATACTTACGCGCAACCGATATAAGGACCAGCGTTGATCATACCGACAAGGAGCGTGTTGTGCGTGTTGGTGCTGTCGTCTGGGTTCTTCTCGGGAATGCCGTAGTATTGGGGGAAGAAAATGGTAGCTCCGTTACTGCCAGTTTGGTCCCAACCCTGGACACAGGCGCCGATAGAGCAGGTGGCGATGGTGAGGATCAGCTTCCAGGGCATGCGCCACTTGTGGTGAACCTCGTTGTAGATGACGGTCTTCTCGGCCTCGTCAAGGGCCTCGGGGCCCGAGATGTTCTCATAGTTCTCCGGGTCCTGGGCGACGAGCGCGCCCTTGCGGAGAATTGGGATGTGCTCCTGTAGTCCCTTCTCGTGGGCAAAGGCCTCGACATTGCGCATTAGCTGGTCGTAGGGGATGCCTGCAAGAGGGTTCCTGATTCTGTACGGATGAGAAGAACTGCGGTTAGCTGCTTATCTTGCTTGGCACATTGTTCATGGCCGGAAGGTGGGAAAACACAGTGCGCGAGAAGCATCCTCCAGTCACATGCTTGTCCCTCTACCCCAGAGCTCGGGGAAAGGCACGACAGGAAATGCGACCGGAAGGAGCTCTCAGCCAGCGACCAGGCACGGAACAGAGATGCGCGACTTCAGCGCGTGCGGGCCGGGCAGCACACTAACCTGGCGTCGGCATTCGAATTGATGTTGATCTCATTTCGGACCTGGTTCTCAAGATGGGCGTTTTGAGAGTCCTTGCGCTCCTCGCGAATCTCATCGCTGCTGGGGAAGCTGTCAGTCTCGATGTACTTCATCTTCTTGCGATGGCTCACTCACCCGTTCATGATTGCGACTGGAGCAGCGACAAAGCGCGCCTTGTAGCTCTTGGAAGGGTGAAGTCAGATAAGGTTTGACGTGCCCAGTGCAGCGCAAGCGGGATTCGCGCAGAGGGATGCAGTCTGGTGTTTAATCAAAACACGAATTGGTATTCAAGGGCCTCACACGGTGTCAAGAGGGGTAGAGAGAGGGGAAAGAGGGCTCGAGTCAATAAAGAGATGATCTGGGGGGAAGCACATTTATTTGTCTTGTTCCATTCATTCCATGTGGCCATCCGTGTCCGCCGATTACCCACAGGGGGAAAAGGACGCAGGTGTGTGTGTAGGTACTCGGTATGATCGAGCTATGTCAGTCAACCCAGCACTTGGTGAACCGCGGTGATCATTCCCGCGTCGAGCAAGAGTCAATCCCTCCTCCCTCCTCCCTCCATCTTCCCCCAAGAAAAAGGTGGTCCTTTTACCACACCTCATAACGCTCCATGGCGGCACCGATGCTCCACCTGTATTGAACTTGTCCACTTGTCCCAGCGTCCCCCAGCTGGGGAACCAGGAGACGGGCCAGTTTTTCTTGGATGATTGTTACTTTCATCTCCACTTTCTTGGTCCGTGTGGAGGGGGAAGAGTGCAGGTTGAAGGCAGAACTGACTGGGATCCATCACTCCATCCATCCATGGGCAATATGCAACAGTCTTGGCTCTCGCTCCATGTACCTCTTCTTGGGACGTGCAGGTACCTACCCTCTACCTTACCTCAATCTCTCGCCCTGCAGTGGTATCAAGGATACCGTGCACAGAGGTATCTCGGTATCTCGGGAGCCGCCCGTACTTCGTAAAAAAAAAGCAAACTTGACGGATCGGAGCCGTACCAATCACACGACCCTGAACTAAACTGGAGACACTGACTCGGCGCCGTGTGCATCCTCGAGGCACAGGCGCGCAGGCGAGGCAAGCAAAGGGAGGCAAAAACCTGCCATTGACTGCCACCGGAGCGCCACTATGCCCGGAGTTATTTCCCTGAAGCACCCAGATGTGACTAACAAGAATCTGCTCCGTACTTAGCCCAGGACTGTCACCGACAACAGAGCAAAGCGAATGGAACGCTCTGGGCTTTGGCCGGGCAGCCGGGGACTTTGATCCTTCAGGCATGGCATTCGAGCCAAAAGAAACAAAATGACGACGGCAGTACGGCACTACGGCAGTGGACTTTAGCACCATGCTTGAGCAGACTTAGCACTGTAACGAGGGGTGCGCGGGATGGCGTTGGGGCTAGCCCGAAGAGGGCTGGAGAGGCCTGAAGCTTGCCCCACAGTGACCCCATTGCGCCGGGGTCAGAGTGCCGGTTTTATTCAGCGACGGGCCTACCAGAGGCCGTCTGACATGAGACTCCGACGGCTTATCCCTGCCTCCAAAGTCCTTTGTGATGGAAGAATCGAACTCTTGCTCCCTCTTTGCCCAACCAAGGTAGTGTTCTGGCGTGCTGCCTTGGCTGAGCACCTTTGGACGACGGGTCAGAACAAACTCAGCAGCCCTCCTTCTTTTACGAGCGACCGAGCAATCGACAGAGAGTGCGGGCTTTTAGGCATTCCAGTCATCCTTTGTCTCGCCCAAGTCCGCCTTTGTCTGGCCACACTCCGCGTTTGTGTCGTGACAATGCTTCCCCGCACTCCGCCCCTGAGGTGGTGGCTGGACGTAGCTCCCCTCTTCCTCTGTCATCACCACGTCCTCCTCCGGACATTGTCACGATCAAAGCGCTGCCCGCCTTCCTGGAGGCTCTGCGGGGCGGGGAAGCTGTTCCGCCTCGCCACGATCTGCCACTGTACAAGTATCGGTGTGATTTAAATGAGCGTGCGGTGACACAACAGCATGACGCCAATTGCCTGTAACGGGATGGAGCTGACGATGTGGGCAGCAGCTGAGGCGTGAGGCCCCAAGCGATCCCATGACGATATTTTGAGGCGACGAGCTAGAATAAGCTCATCTGCTTAGGCCGCGCCGCCATCGTCATAGGGACAGGCTACGGGAGGGGGGAACAACGCCCCTACGGAGCTAGGGGAGCTTTTTTGCCAATTGAAGACACACGCCAGCCATCCTTGCCATTAAAGGTCGATTTGTCGATGCGTGTGGATCAGCCAAGCACATGCACTCCACCCAGCCATTCCTTGGCGAATGTGTTTCGAGCAGGCTTGGGTGCGGGCGGAGTTCCATGTCCTCTCTTCTCCATCTTCAATCACCCGGCAATAACCACGCCAACCAGCCTTAGCTTTGGTCAAGCACCGGCAGTCTTGTGCTTGATCTGTTAGTGCAAGCAGCCACAGCAAAAGGCCCCGAACGGCAAAGGGAATGAATGCCCAGTAACAAGATAGGCTATCGCCTCTAGAGAGGCCAAAGATAAGGCTGCGACAGGCGGTTCGGGGATCATGATCGGCACGCTGCCGTCCCCTGCTTCGTACAGCACCCTTTCAAGCTGCAGCTCCCCGAGACCGGTCGCCAGTCGCCAGTTTTTTTCGCTTGCTCTTCTTCAAGATCTTCTCGTTCTAATGCAGCCTCGAATGGGCAATCTCACGGTCACACACCAGTGCCCACATTGGGACCACCATCACCACTTTTTACTCCAATTTTACCGCGCGATCGCCTAAGATCATCAGCCAACGTCCCGACTCCCTCTCTCACTAACACCAAATATGTACCTGTACAGTCATCGGCTCGTTTAGCCCATCGGAATTGCCAGATCAGGGACACCGTTGACGGTGTTCCGTACGCCAAATTAATTCTTCCTGGGCACGCATGCACGCACACGTCGCCCTTCCCTGCAAGTTGAGCACAGGCGCCCGAGGCGGCAGCAACAAGCATGCTCGGTGGGCTGGACAGACACAAGTACTAGGCATGCCAGACGTACGAAGTAGCTACGTGCTGGGAAGAAGTTGAATGCCTCCTGGTGCAGCGAGGGTTACATGCCTTCAATTACATGCACAGACAATCGGCTTCGCCGGTGGATGTCCCAAGAACACTGTCCCCACTGAAAGGTACTGTCGCACTCGAAGGAAGCTCCTCCCTGCTGCTGCACATTCGGACCGACCAGTGGTCCCAGCGACCCAGCCAGAGCTACTGCACTATCAGATGACCTCCCACCGTCGCTAATACTTGGGTTAGCATCGCAACACAATCACTCCCGAGGGGGGGGGAGGCACACGGAGTTGGTAACGCGCAAGCAGCGATGCAGAGATGCACTAGCGGCGCGTTTTCTCAAACGCAGACAACAAGTACGTCGGTGTGCCGCATGCGGTATCGTGGGGTGCCTTGGCGAATGACGTAGTGCTACCCCCCACAAAGGGCGACGAGAACGACCAACGACAACCCAAGGTGGAGGTAGCTACCTCTTCGGATGCACCAAGATGTCCCCAAGCACAACCAAGAGACGGTGTGTTTGCAAAAGGACTGTGCTATTCTACGGCATCAGAGCAGATTCCAGTCGGGCTTTGGTCCGAGTGCCTCAATTCGGTCTTCCTTGGCTTCTCCAGCAGCTTAAAGACTGCCCACTATTCATCTCGCAGTCTGCTGTTGATTTGTTTGTGGAGCAGAGCTCGTGCCGTTGGTAGCGATCTTCACAGACCCAGCCATGCGGTCAAAACAGGCCAACGACGCCCTGCCAATGCCACTTTTGGTAGCATCGTCTTGCCAATCCTTTCCTGTACTTGTAGAGTGACTGCATTGGATCGAGCATCGCGATAGCCGCCAGATCTATGTACGTAAGTACTTGCATATGTGGCCTAATTCGTTGACAGGCACGTGCCAGTGAATTTGACCCTTGATCGATGCTATTCTTGGTGTTGAGAGCTGGTCCCCTGCGGCGCGCATTCCATGTTGCAGTGTGTGGTCTACTCCTCGACTCCGTATGTACCTACATTGTCAAATCCACCTGTCGATCCAGCACGAACGTATGTCCTCGTTGTGGTAATAATAGCTTCCTCCACGTTGTGCGGTTGTATGTACGTATGAAACGTGTCCCATCCGTGCTGATCGACCAGTCCGTCGGGAGTCCCTCACACATCCGTCCCCGTATCTCCCCCGCACTCGCGGGAAACCCCTGATCACCCTGGATCGTTCACTGTCGTTTTGGGTGGCACGCCAGATCGAATGGTGGTGGTGCCGCTCTACCACCCTGCGATGGATGACGTCTGTGCATGCACATCTCGCCCAACGGCGCACGCAACCGCGTGGACACGCCGATGGCGTATGCGCATCGTGACCGGGCGGATCTCCCACGCCGTCCTGCGGCTGAGAGGGGCCCAGACCCTTTGCCCCCCCATTCTCGTGTACCTGCGCTTTTGTCGGTTCTGTATGCTGTACTCTGGGGTTGAGTCCAGATACTCTGATACCTGCGGGTCTCTTGTTTCTATTTTTTGCCCTGTACGCTTGCATATCACAATCGGTGTTGGAGACAGATCTGGCGATGTCCCCACGATTGACTGTCGTGAGAACAGGGAGGCTCCCTTTAGCCGCAGCCGCGCGTGGCACAATGCGGCGTGTATCAGCGGCAAGACAGCCGCGAGCGAGAAGGTAAGGTCCGCAGATCTTGATCTGGATGGGAAGCAGTCTGGTGTGCATGTTCTTTGGCCTTGAATAGCAATTCGAAATGATGTCAATGACGTAAGTCGATGAAATACAGCGTTGGACGAATGCGTGCGGCACGGTGAGCGCGAGAAGATATGTCGAGCTTTTGCTTCTGTTCACCTTTTCAGCTCGGAGACCTCGCTCGGTCAAGCCGGGAATCATGTCTCTTCTGGCCTAGAGTATGCGGACATTCTCTTTCTATACTGCTCTATTATGGTTGAGGTGTGTGTAGAACCCAACCTCGAAGTTCAATTAAGGTTACTGGATAAGGTTATCCTGGGAACACGAACCCTGACCACTGAGCTCTTGACTTGCTCATTCACAGAATCATGATGAAACCTTGACCTGCACGATCCCTGTATGTTGGGAATGCTCACGAAGCAATGTACGGAAGCTCGGTAGCTGTTAGCGACCTACCTGTCCGTTGCAGGATCTAATAGACGACGAGCCGAGCCGTTCTTGGCTGTCTATTACGGCTTTCCGCTCTCAGCCAGAGAATTGAAGTTGTCCTTAAGATGGAGACGACTGCATCTACAGGTCGTAGTTGTTTAAAAGGCATGTTGTGACAGAGCTGATCACTCTCTGACCAATATGAGCTGACAATCTTTCTCGAGTCGGGTCTTGTTGTCTGCTCTTGGGATCACTCACGGCCGCTTGACTTCTAACTAACCTAGACTCCAGTCAGCGTAGCTCCAACGATGGATTTTCTGTATCTGTTATCCTTCCCGTCCTGATTAAGCTCGCAGACAGAAGCCTTCACGATGGCGCCACAGAAGCTTCCTCGGGAAAGGAACGACAGGTACTACGGGTGCCTTTTGTTATCCGTATCCTAAATGGAATTTGTATGCCACACCCCCTTGACGAAGCTAAGTCCCTGTCCACCGTCTCCCCGCATTGTGTGTGGAACCTGGGGCAGAGATACCCAACGTGTGTCTCTGCAAATGGTACTCTTTTCTTGGGCTTCCTTTCTCGGTGTTGGTGATGAATGACGCGCGGTGGCCGGTGACTGAATCGGTGCTAGCCTGCGTGAATTTGAATCCCCCATGCTTCGGCGTGCCCGTCCGTGTGGCAAAAGCGTCATGGCGGTTATTTGATGTTCTTGGTGCTCAGGTCGATAATGCCTTCTTGTATCCTTGATCACTGTTTTTCTTGCTTGCTGGATGTCGCTGTGACAATATTGAATGATCGAAAGGAGCTGAAAGCGAGCACGATCTCACAACTCGGTTGTAAGGAGTAATAACAGAATGTATCGTGCCCACTTCTCGTTACTTGTCTGGCGACTGTAGCTCGAAGCCGTAAGGTTTCGGTATGGAGGGAGGATAGCCGGTTGGCGTTAGCTGTGTTACGAGGTGGCAACATGCTCGCTGCTAATAAAATATGGTTTAGCTTCCCAGGATGCTGGCGTTACGTGAAGGTAGGTCCATGGTAAACAGTAATAGTGTATTGTATTCTTTGCCTTGAGTCCTAGGCGTTGGGTATATGCTTATCGATCGGCAGCAGTAAGTTACGGCTTCGTTGGCTCGTCGCGTTTGGATCTCTTCTCTGATGTTGTAACAATGCGTTTCTTGCGTGCTCGAGCCGTCGTCATATTCGATTGTGTGGCGATAAAGATCAATGAGCCTAAGGATCCTCGGCCCCAGATCGAGCAGCACTGAATTTCCGTGCATTAATGCCCTCGGTATCCCTCCGCATCTCCACCACCGGCAGCCGGCAAGGTGCATCAAAACTCGACCATCTCGGGAGCAACGAGAACAAGCCCATGCCTCCGCGCCAGAGAGGCTACCGAAAGTGGATTCAGAGGCTTCCGAGACCGGGGTATCCAGTTGCAGTCAGGGTCATTTTGTTCATCTCTTTGAGCGGTGTTATCGAGGCTAGACTGTTAACCTCGGTTATCGCAAAAGTTATATCGCTCACCTTATCATATGACGCGGTAACGCTGTCTCATAAAGTTCAAGTGGCTTCGACATCACTGCATCATCGTGATGTGACTGGTGACATCAATCTGAGAGAATGTTTCAGGGCTTCTTGGCCTTCTGTAAAAGGAACCGACCTTGCATGTTGAGATTGCAGGCATATTGTACGACCGGACTTGACGCGATTGCCATGATAAGCGAAAGGAGGCCGAAGCGGGTGTTGCGGCTGGTGCGGAGCCTGGCCGGATCCGGAGTGGGTCGGGCAAAAATCGGCAATCAGGTTCGGCAGCCCCGACCCACTGCGCCGATGGCATGGGATTGGGATTGGGATTGGGGTTGAGAGCTGGAAACCGTCATTGCCACTCTAAAAAAAATGCGTTTCATTCCCATTGGATTTCTCAGGGTATTGCAGACCGCCTCTTTACTGACATCGCGACAACCGTTATCTCATATATCGGCCTTGCGATCCGTCCTGATCGCGAGAACCGGACCTCGAGGTCCGACCCTCAGCGCGCGGAATCCTCGACGAGGAAAGAAACGTCACTCGCGGGAATAGTAAAAAGTGCTTCTGACCCGCTTTTTCGCGGCTTCGCCGTTCGCGAGCTTCCGGTTGAGGTCTGAAGGGGCGAAAGCGACCAGTCGACGACTCCACCTTCCCATGATAAGGCCGCGCAAAGAGATTGCCAAGGCTGCTTTGCTTCGCTTTTAACAACGGCGCCCAATGTCCGTGAAGGGGCTAGAAAACATGTCGGTGGGTTTGTTTTCTTATCGTATCGGGGGGATGACTTTGGTCGACTGTTGACCCCTCTCCGGCCCAGAGGCTGGGGCAGTGTAATCGCACACTCTGATCGTCCGGGCGAACGGCGTCTGGTCGGATGGCGAGTCATGAGCTCGACCTCGAGCGAACAGCTGTTCTGCTGTCAGAGGCATTCATCGCTGCGGCGCAAGCACCTGTCTGGATCACTCTGGACTTTCAAGCCAAGGGTCGCAGGTCCTTGCCTTTTAAGTTAGCCATCTCGCTTGCTATCGCATGCCCATGCAGTCGACGGTGGTGTGAGCTGACCGGGGCTCGAGATGCCGAGATATCGCCCTCCTGTACAGCGCCTAGCTGGGCCTCTCTGCCGACAGAAACCCACTAGAAGCCCACTTTTACCGGGCAGAGCCGCAAATTCTTTCAGTTGTTTTCAGTGGGCATTATCGGGTCTTGGCCCAATTGGGTGCGATCATGAGCTTGACGCATCATGAGATTGGTTGCACCCTGGGCTTACTCAAGCCCAAAAGCCTAAAGCGCTAGTCCAGCCCATTCCAGCCGCGACCTGACGCCGCCGTGCATCATGAGCACCCAGCGCTTGTCATAATGAAACGTGCTTTCAAGTCGGTGCTCCCTCCGAAGGCACAATCCGAGCCACCTCCGGCCCCCCGGCTCCCTCGATATATATCCCAAGGGTGGCGCCCACTGCCCCAGATTGCCACCATGCACTCGCAGCATTCACAGTTGATAAAGTTCAGACGTCGTCTAATACGTCTACTGAGTACTGAGATAAATACCAACACATCACCCACCCAAGTGTGATCAACCAAACACCCGATCACAAGACCCGATACAGCCTATCACCATCCACACCACCCACACGGCTGTTATGCCAGATCCGTCACACAAGATGGAGCAACCAACAAATGAAACAACATCATCAGGGCAGGAGCCGGCTCACATACCATTGGAGCCGGAACAGACATATGTCGAGCCTGTCCAGCGGGCCGTCACGTACGCCGCCATCAACCCCGGTTCCGAGCACGCCGACGCCAATCCGTACGATGTGCGGCGGTCGCGGTCAATCAGCGCCAGCGGCATGGGGCGTTGGCGGTCGTCGACCTCTTCTCACGCCTCGCAAAAGGAAGAGCGGGACCCCAATCTCGACCTGACCCTCCCCTACCGAACACTCACATCCGCTGCCAACTTGGACGAGTACCGCGTGGAGACGCGCGAGGGTGAGATCGAGGGCCCTGTCGAGCCCGACGGACAGACACACTACAAACTCGTCACGTTCAAGCCGAACGACCCTGAGAACCCCAAGAACTGGTCCAAGGCCTACAAGTGGTACTGCACCATGGTCGTCGCTATCACCTGCTTCGTCGTCGCTTTCGCGTCCAGTGTTATCACGGCCGATATCAAGGGCGTGTGTGACGAATTTCACGTGAGCGAGGAGGTCGCACTGCTGAGTATCACTGTGTTTGTCGTCGGTTTCGGTGTCGGACCCATGATATTTGCGCCTCTATCCGAGATTTACGGTCGTCGGATCATCTAGTACGTTTTTGTTTGTATCCTACTGCTTCTGCCTTGCACCCAACTGACAACTCCTTTCCACAGCGGTTCTACTCTACTTGTTGCCGTGGTATTTATTATTCCCTGCGCCGTTGCCAAGAACATCGGCACTCTGATCGTCTGCCGTACCATCGACGGTATCGCCTTCTCCGCGCCCATGACCCTGGTCGGTGGCACACTGGCCGATCTTTGGAAGAACGAGGAGCGAGGTGTTCCTATGGCTGCCTTCTCGGCCGCTCCCTTCATCGGCCCCGCCATTGGTCCCCTCGTCGGTGGCTTCCTATCTGATGCCGCCGGCTGGCGTTGGCTCTACTGGATCCAGCTCATTCTTTCCGGTGTCATCTGGATCCTCATCACCTTCACCGTCCCCGAGACCTACACTCCCACTATCCTCGCACGCAGGGCCAAGAAGCTCCGCAAGGAGACCGGCTCCAAGGATCACGTTACCGAGCAGGAGATCGATACCCGTCCCTTCAGCGAGCGCCTGGGCATCTTCTTGATCCGGCCCTTCCAGCTGCTCTTTGGCGAGCTCATCGTCTTCCTCATCAGCATCTACATGTCTGTCCTGTACGGTCTTCTCTACATGTTCTTCGTCGCCTACCCCATCATCTTCCAGAAGGGCAAGGGCTACTCTGCGGGCATCACCGGCCTCATGTTTATCCCCGTCGCCGTCGGCGTCATCCTCTCGGCTATGTGCTCCCCGTGGGTCAACAATCACTACATCAGCCTCGTGAAAAAGCACAACGGCAACCCGCCGGCCGAGGTCCGCCTGATCCCCATGATGCTGAGCTGCTGGTTCATCCCCATCGGCCTCTTCATCTTTGCCTGGACCTCGTACAACCACCTGACCTGGGTCGGCCCCTGCCTCGGCGGCCTGCCCGTCGGCTTCGGCTTCATCTTCCTGTACAACGCGGCCAACAACTACCTCGTCGACTCGTACCAGCACCAGGCCGCCTCGGCCCTGGCCGCCAAGACCTGCATCCGGTCCTTCTGGGGCGCCGGCGTCGTCCTCTTCACGAACCAGATGTACGACCGGCTTGGCGACCAGTGGGCCTCGACGCTGCTGGCCTTCATCAGCCTCGCCTGCTGCGGCATCCCCTTCCTGTTCTGGCGCTACGGCGCCAAGATCCGCGGGCGCAGCAAGTACGCCTACGCCGGCGAGGACGACGAGGGCCAGTCGACCGGCGACGACGTGGAGAAGGCCAAGAAGAAGGCCAAGGCTCCCGAGCACGACGCTGAGGATCTGCGCCGGGCTATGAGCTACGTCAGCAACCCTTGAAGAAGGTTGGAAAAGTGACTGTAAAATCAAGCGAAACGTCTGGAAACAGCGAAAAGCGAAAGATTTGGAAAGGAGAGACCGGGAAAGGAGCTGCCAATCATGACAGACCCCCCGAGTAGAAAAGTCAGGCCGCGAGTGACGAGAGCGATCACCGGCCAGAGTACATGTGCATTGCACTATTGCATTGATAATACCCCACGAGCCGCGCGCATTTACAGCAGCTGCAGGCCATTACTTAGATTAATCTCATAATTTGTTCAAAAAGATATTACATCATGCCCCCACGTTCAGAAGGACCAGAACGACTAGAGATGTAGCAGATAATCATGCCTGTAAATCATGTTAAAAACGTTTACTTGGAAGCTAATGATCTCCATTACACAACTAATACACCACGATACCGCATCTTGCCCTCCCTGAGCTTCTCCATCGCCTCTGTCACGCCCTCCGGTGTCATGGCGAACTTCTCAATCTGCGGCCTGACTCCGTGCTTGGCAGCAAAGGCCAGCATGGCTTGCACGCTGGCGACGGATGCGATCAGCGAGCCGTGGATGCTGAGGCCGCTCATGTTGAGATGAATCGGCGACAGCTGGATCGGGTCGAAGCTCGCGGCCAGGGTGAAAATCTTGGCTCCGGGAGATAGGATGGGAAGGAATCTGTAACCACGCAGGGAACCAATGATCAGTGGACTTGTGACGCTCGAGTTCATGGGGCTGGACTCACTTGGTAAAATCCGACCCGCCGCCCGCCGTGACGAGTAGCACATCCACCTTGGCCTCGCTATTCAGGCTGTCCGTGCCGCTGGTGACGTGGAACTCGGACGCGCCAAACTCGATGGCCTTGTCCCGCTTGTCCGCCGAGCTGGAGAAGACAACGGCCTCGAGGCCCATCTTGGACGCGAACTGGATGGCAAGGTGGCCCAGCCCGCCGACGCCGACGATGCCGACGCGGTCCCCCGCACGCAGGCCGGCGGTATAGAGCGGGCTCCAGACGGTCGCGCCGCCGCAAATGAGCGGTCCCGCGTCCTCGGAGGCGATCTCGTCCGGGATTTTGAAGAGGGCTGAGACGTCCCAGGCGACGGCGGTGCCGAAGCAGCCCTGGTCTGTGTCGGCGGAGCCGAAGGCCGTGGAGTTGGGGCATTCGTTCTGGCGGCCTTTTGACACGGAGTTAGTTGAAATAAGATTTACACATGATGCTCACCCCCAGTGTGGAGAGAGAGTCTGAGTGAACTCACCAGTCAGGCAGGACTTGCACTGCCCGCAAAACTTGTGAAACCAGCCCATGCCCACGCGGTCGCCGACGCGAAAGCTCGAGACGGACTCGACGGCCGAACCGACCTCGACAATGACTCCGATGCCCTCGTGGCCAAGGCCCATATCGGTGTGACGGTAGAGCTCGTCGGTTCCGCAGACGCCGCAGTGGGACAGCTTGACGATGGCCTCGGTTGGGCCGGGATCGCGGTGGCCCGTGGCCTGGACGATGTCCCCCGCCGCGGAGCCCTTGAAGACGGTGAAATCGATGCCCATGATTGCGTTAGGCTGAGGGTAGGTGAGTGGTAATGAGAGGATAGCGCGTCAGGTGTAAGGGGATTAAGTTTGGTGAAGTGTGTGTGCTTCTGCTCCCCTTATGTTCATCTGGTGCAGCAAGTCAAGCATCTTATATCTCCACGGATCTCCTTCCTCCAGAAGAAGTTGAGCATGTGGCAGCCTCCTCATCACAAATCATTCTTCTCTACGACAATAAACGAATCAATTTGTTGGATTACGTGTCTTGGTTCCCCGGAGTGTTGCCTGACAGTGCTGTCTACCTATGCCGGAAGATGACCAACGGAGGACGGGGTCCACACTTGACCGCACAGCTTGCGGTCTCCACCTTTGCCCGCAACCTTACAGGCTTTCCGGGCCATGATTCGAGAAACTGTGTGGTGGCCAGATCCGCTTCTGACCGTCCGGAGCTTACTAAATGTTCGAAATCGTCACTGTGACCCTACACATGCAGTTGATGAACCAAGTGAGTCGGAGTAACAACCGTGCCGCTTAACCACAGATGCATCATTCCAAAGTGAGACCGAGAAACTCCACAATTGACCGTGTCTGACAGCGTCTACCGCATCGACTGTATCCGCCTTTCCGTCCTGTGTCACCACCGCGAGGCCTGTTGCAGAGAGGCGTCTATCCAGTGGAGCAGACGAGACAAAAGAACCCCTTCAACTGCTCCGGGTACACCCGTTGAGCCATGTCTATTCGCCGCAAGTCATGCGAGCCCTGTTACAAGGCCCGGCGCAAATGTGACCTGGAGTATCCGGTCTGCACCAGGTGCACCAAGAGCGGCAAGCCATGCCATTACGTATACCCGCCGCAGCTCGGTGTATTCTCTACAGAGACGCCCCTCGATATGTCATCTTCACCCTCCGCAGAGGTCGCCTCCACATATGACCGCAAGGTCGCTTGCCCCCAGCCTGATCCAACCTCCAGCTTACCAATCCAAACCGCTGGCCCGCGCCTCTTCCAACCGTCCTCCGTCGACTACCTAGCGCCATTCAAGGGCTGCGACCACGACTGGACCTGGGTCGTCCATCAGATCCGCGACCTGCCGCTGGACTTCGCACGGCGCGCAGAGACGCTCTTCATACACCAGGCCCTCTACGGCGACGACGGCACCCTTCCCCCACCTCTGCGCGCCGCGTTCGGCATCTGCGCCGCAGCCTCGGTTTCGCTTAACGAACACACGCGGCCCGTCTTCTTCCGCGCCCTCGACGACGAGGTAGCCGAGCTGCTGCGTGCGGCACCCTCCTCCTCTACGTCAACGACGGTAACGACGCCGCTCGCCGAGGACCTCGCCCGCCTGCAGGCCGCCGTGCTGTACCAGATTATCCGGCTGTTCCAGGGCGGCGCCGAGCAGCGCGTCGTCGCCGAGCGCCAGGAGTTCCTCGTCAGATCGTATGGGCTCGCGCTGTTGCAGAGAGCGGACGCTGAGCTGCACCACGACGAGCCGCACAACGACGAGCTGCAGAGCTGGCAGGCCTGGCTGCTGGAGGAGAGCGTCCGGCGCACGGTCTTCGTCGCCTTCAAGCTCTACACCATCTACTCGCATTTCCGGCACGGGGTGTGCGCCGAGACCGAGGCCCTGGCCATGCTGCCCGTCTCGTCGTCGCGTCCGCCCGGGTCGTGGTGGTCGCGGGAGGCGTTCTATCGTCTCCCGCACAAGGACGGCGGCCTGCGGCGGCGCATGTCGCCGACGGATATTGTGACGTATGGGGAGTTTACCCAGCAGTGGGAGGTCGCGCCGCGGGGCGACATCGATGCTTACGAGATGATCATGCTCGTCGGGTGCAAGGGGCTGGGTCGTGTCGAGGCGCTGATTGAGCGCAGCCGGCGGGATGCTGTTGTGGTGTGAGGAGGCGGGAGGTGAATCTGGAACTATCGTGTTATTGGATCGTTCTCTTTGAAGACATATGCTGTTGGTTGACTAGATATTTCATGTATTTTGCTCTAGCGTCTGGATCTATATAGTTACACATACTTTTGGTTTTTACAGGAGGACAAAAGCACCCAGCATCACAGCCGCAAACCCAGCCATAGCTGACTGGCCAATGCCAGAAGCAGCATTGGTATTCTTGGGCCCGGCGGCTGTCGTAGTGGACGTGCCATTGCTGCCGCCACCGCCGCTGGCCGACTTGTCCGTGGTCGCGATCCTCCCGTCTGTCTTGACATCCAAGGTACCCTGTGTCTTGAAATAACTGATCAGCACCGCATCCAGCGGATCCAGCGTCGCGAACCCTTCCCTGGCCACGAAGAAGCTATCGCCACCGCTGGCCAAGAAATCGACCGTGACAATGTTGTACGTCTTGCTCTTGTCCAGCGGCTTGCCCTGGATGTCCACGGAGACGAGGCGGGATCCGGCCGGGTTGGCCGGGTTGTAGGTGACGCGGACGTCCTTGGAGATCTGCGGGAAGGACGTGACCTTCTGCTTGTTGAACTGGTTGACGCCCGTGAAGAAGCCCTCAAAGACCTTCCACAGGTCCTCGCCCTTGAACTCGAGCTCGACGAGGGCGTTGCCAAAGGGGAAGGAGGTCAGGACCTCGCCGCGGGTGATGGGGCCGGCGTCGATGGTAGCGCGAACGCCACCGCCGTTGGTGATGGCGAAGACGGCCTTGGAGCTCGAGTTGTGGGCGTAAGCCATCATAGCACTGTCGGGATTCAGCATTGGCGAGAACTGTTCCATGGATATTGAAGACGTTGGGATATCAGACGTACTCAGCAATCACATCGCCCAGCAGGCACTCCTCCGACTTGCACTTCTCGGCGTCGAGCACGACCTTGGTGTCGCCGACCTTCTCGGCCGCGAAGGCCTCAAACGGCTTGCGCCACTCGTTGATCTGGTCCTGCAGCTGCTTGTCCTGCGCCGTCGCGTTGGTCATGTGGATCGGGCCGCCGTGGTAGGCCAGGATCTTGCCGCTCGGGTCGTACGTCACGTCGATGTAGCCGAGGTACTCGCCCCAGCGGTAGGCCGTGACGATGAAGACCTCGTCGCCGTCCTTGTTCTTCTTGATGGTCGGGTAAGGGCCCTGCGCGCCCTTGAAGTCGCCGAGCGGCGTGTGCGAGTGCCCGCCCATGATGAGGTGCAGGCCCGTCGTGGCCTCGGCGAGCTTCTGGTCCTCCTGGTAGCCGATGTGCGTGATGGCGGCGATGCGCGTGATGTTGGTCGTCGACTTGATCAGGTTGATGGTGTTTTGCACGGCCTCGACGGCGTTGCTGAAGACGGTGGTCTTGTCGGGCTTGGAGATGCTGGCCGTGGTCTCGGTGGTGACGCCGATGACGGCCAGGCCGTACTGCTCGTAGATGTGGAACGGCTTGATGGTCTTGTTGAGCTTCTCGTTCTGCGAGTGGATGTTGGCCGAGATGATGGGGAAGGTCAGATTCTGGACGAACTGGCCCAGCTTCTCGTCGCCGGCGTCGAACTCGTGGTTGCCGAGCGTCATGCCGTCAAAGCCCATCTGGTTGAGCGTCGCGGCGATCTTCTCGCCGCCGTAGTACTGGTAGAAAAGCGTGCCCTGGAACTCGTCGCCGACGTTGAGGAAGAGGCTGTCCCGGTGCGAGGGCCGCGTCTGGTTGACGGCGGTGCGCACGCGCGCATAGCCGCCGTAGCAGCCCTTGGACGGATTGGTGCAGTCGTTGCCCGCCGGGGCGAACTGGTCGAGGTGGGCGTGCACATCGTTGATGTGGTAGAACGAGATGTTGTAGTTGCCCTTCTCGTCGATGAAGCGCTTGCTCAGGCGGCGCTTGCTGATCAGGACGTCCTCGGCGCTGACGGCGACGGCGCCGAGCGCAAGCAGGGTGTGCAGCGCAGCACTGAGCACACGAAGGGACCTCATCTTTTCTCCACGCATGGGACTGTGACGCCTGTATCGTGCGGCGAAGGGTCAATTGGGTGGTCAATTGGCCCAGTGGTAGATTCTTGAGGCACGAGGAATCGGCGGTTCACGAGCAGGACGAGTGGCCATCGTGAGACCGGCTGCCTCGGCCGAGGGAGTGACGGTGATCTTTATATATCGTCCATGCGACCACCACTAGGATCCCTATGACATATGTCGCACCGCTGATACCTGCAGAAAGAGGAAGCTCCCAAGCGAAGACATTTTGGTCGGGCGTGCGGCTGATTGGCTGCGCATCGCCCGTCAACAGGGTTTCTTCCGCGTTACGGGTCGGGGCTAAGGCCAGCCATCCAGACTTGCTGCGGGATTGAGACCTGTTCGGGACTCTTGTGGCTGTTGGAGGGAGGAGGGTTGCGAGATTGCTCCCCTTGGTCCCGCACCGGAGTCTTGGCACCAGGGCACAGCATGCGATAAGGTCGCCCATGTGCCGTCGCGATACGGCGGGAGATGATCTTGGCACCAATGCTAAAAACAGGAGGTGCTTTTCAGCTTCACATCAGCACTAATCGCGTGTAGTACAGCCCCATACTACTTGTATATGATGATGTCGTCGGCGAGCTTCGTGGAATTGTCAAAGGTTCTTTTAAACTCAATTCCAAGCACCAATGGACCTGGTCAGCGTGCTAAACGCTTGCTTCTACCGACGGCTAAGAGCGTGTGGCGTTGCTAGCTGCAGGAGACACGGGATCCAAGGTTTGAACTTTGCGGGAGCTCCGAGTTCAGTGTATCTATTTTCGAACGAACTGCCAAATTCTCATGAGTTGTTGTAGCACATGAAATGGCCTCTATTGCGCAGCAGGATTCGGAGTAGGTGGAATTGTCTATCGACACCACGTGCTTTCAATTGTTCATGCACATGTCTTGGCAGATCTAAGATGAATCTATGGGCGTCTTGGCAAGAGGCCATATCTCCACCCCTGTGAGACCGTCTCGGGGTAAGCTTGTGTTCGTCTTGGAAGGAGTCCCTTTGGGTAATCAAGATCTATCGTAAAGTTATAGGTCGAGACCGCGGATGCGATCATGCTGTATTCTCCATTCAACGCACCAGCGTCTCGTGGCCATTTCCTCACACGCTACCCGGACATGGATCTGGGTATGCTTTGACTCGGAATCACGACCGCTCCGTGTGCTCAACAAGTTCCGTCGCCTGTGCCTCTTGTCCGTCTCGCTTCTCGCCGAGCGTCTCACGCTTCTGAACATCCCGGAACGCCTCATCCATGATGGTTGTCTTGTACGACTTGAACTTCCATGCCGAGACCTTATTGGCGAACAGCTCGTCGATCTCCTCGAGAGTGCGGCCCTTGAGCTCGGGCATGAAGAAGAAGAAAAAGACGAGACAGCAAAGGTTGGAGCCGGCCCAGATGTAGCCATATTTCGCGCCCTGAAACGAGGGGAGGTTAGCTATTTCGTGGACTTGAAGATACTACCCATATCTCGACTTACCCAGTTCAGGTTCCCAGGGTTGATAAAGTATGGCGAGCAGAAGCCCGTCAGCCAGGCCAGAAAATAGCCCAAGCTGATGGCACTGCCGACCGTCCACGATCGCAGCCGGGTGCTCACGAGCTCCGTGGCAACAGGATAACTGGCATCTCCGACGAAGGCATTGTAGCTGAACATGAAGAGCGCGTTAAAGGCAATGGTGCACTTCCTCGCGGTCAGGGAATGCGGATCGAGCACCGTCACGGCGACGGCCATGCCTAGCATACACAGACCCTGCGCAACTGCGCCAATCATGAGAATGCTTCGACGGCCGACAAGATGGCGCATGGAGTAGATGCCGACGTTGACACCGATGAAACCGAGACAGGTGTTCATGACTGAGTATTTGAAGGCCTCGTCGACAGTGAGGCCAGCCACAATCATGAAGTAGGTGCTGTATGAGATGACAAACCAAGAGCCCGCTGCGGTCTGACAGGCGATCATGCCATAGCAAAGCAACGTTCGCCGAAGTTCCGTGCCTGGATCAACAATGTCAGACATGGCTGATAGGCATATGTCGAAGAACAGCTCGCAGACTTACCCTTGTACATATCCAGAGCCCCGACTGTGCTAGCCATGCGCTGCTCCTCCTCGATACCCTTCTCCATCTCGGTCCACTCGAGCTCGAGCTCTTGAGGCGTGAGCGAGTCCGCCCTCAAGGTCTCCAGCGCCTTCCTGGCCTCCTCAATCTTTCCCTTATTCAGCAGGTAGCGCGGCGACTCTGGGACAAAGCAAAGGCCTATGGCTAGTAGGACGGGAACGATGAACAAGATCCCGATCGGGATCTGGTACGAGGCCTTGTCGAAGCGCTTTCGGGTGCTGTTGGTGACGGCCGCCCCGACGATGCTGCCGATGTTGACCCATTCCGAAAAGAGGGCGACCATGACGGCGCGAAGGTGGGCCGGTGCGGCCTCGGCGGTGTAGATGTTGGAGAACGTCACGAGGAAGCCGTTGCCGATGCCTAGTACCAGACGGCCCAGATAGACGACACCCTGCGAGGTGGTGCCGATCTGGATGGCGGCGCCGGCGACGTTGAGAAGACATGCCAGCCACAACGCAACCTTGCGACCAAAGAAGTGGGCGAACGCGCCGGCGACCAGGGACGACAGGAAGGCGCCGAGCGTAAGGAGAGATCCGATCAACTGTTGGAAGGTATGCTAGTGGTGCGAATCTTCGTGTCAACAAGGCGGTGTAGTCTCGAACCCAAAAGTATCTGCGGAGGCCTTACCTCGATGCCAAAGCCTCCTGGCTGCGTAGGGTCAGGATGTCCAAAGACAGCGAGGAACCCAGGCATGGCTTGCAGGCTGGCGATGGCGGCTGAGTCAAGGCCATACTGCATGTTGGCAACGGCGACAATGCCGCATATTAGCAGGCATTTGCGATTCGCCCAGAGGGACGTTTCTGGGAGGCGAGCCACAGGAGAGGCCGACATCGTGTTGTGGATGTAAAGGGTGGTCACAGCAGGATCATCAAGCTTTCTACAGGGTCTATGAGGCAGAGGAAGTGACTGAAATATTTACAGCAAAGTGTTCACGGTTGGGGGTACCGAGGTATTGATATGCATTTACGAATCAGCAGCCTCTGCCAGGGATGGAAATGCTCATCCCCGACTGCATGGCAGCCGAGAGGTATTGGTTTCCGAAGAACGGAGCTCGGGCCCTGCCATGCACCAATAATGACGTTCGAAGAGGAAGTTAGTGTTATCACCAGGGTCTTTGCACTCTTGCTATCTCCATTTCGATCTTCATCGGAGGTATGCTCGCGAGACTTCCCCGCATCTCGGTAGTTAATTGTGAGTTGCAACGGTGTGAGCAGAGAGCGTTTGCGGGATGCAGATCACAAAAGAAGAATGCGGGGAAAGTGTCATCTCCACTTCCCGGATGGGCGAGCGACTCGGCCGAATTTTTTTAGGAACTCCTCATCAGGACACAAGCCATTGTGGGTTAGGCATCGTGGGGAATCAGCCATGCATAATGCGTAGTGGGACACTGTCAGCTCAAGGTCTGTGATATGAAATCGCGCCCAACCTGATCTAACGGGTCTTGCGGGTATTCATTTGCATCCCGAGATGAGAATTTCGGGACATCGAGGTGGACCACGAGTCGGTGTTGGCGTGCGGCGTGGACAGCCTCCGGTCCGGATATTGCTCCGCTTCCGATCGCTTCTTTCGAATTGAGATTCAGCATCGCCTCCCAAACTCTGGAAAGGCTCCTACTGCCGAGGAATACTAGTCACAATATAGCGGTGTGGCCTTTAATCATAGACGCCCGTTCGCCACGAACAACTACGAGACTCCTCTCTTGGGTCTCCAGTTTGGCATCAAGGAGGCCCAAGCCCCTTGGCTGGTTGGTGGGTTGTAAGCAACTGTGCCACACTAAATAGATTTCGACTTTGACCCAGCTGTAGCTTCTCGACTGGAAAGGAATTCATGTCTCAGAATCGTAGCCTGGGGTTTGCAGTGCTTCGGGAAGCAAGTTATAGGAGGAGTAGAAACTGCTTCCAGTTTAGGGTCGAGACCGTCTGAGCTATCCATTTGACAATGAGAGATCCTCACAGCAGATCGTTGTCTTAGATAATCGCAGTACCCGAACTAATAAAGTCCTCAACCCAAAGGCCTGGTGCTTCTGGTCTCCTTCATTTTCGCTTAAATATCCAAAGCCGACCATTTTGAAAGATTGTGTGTGTGGAGGCCCCTGGGAACGTGTATCAATAGTCAAAATGCTTGAGCCTATCAACTTTTCGCACGAGGCCGATTGATCTTCACTTACAAGATTCGAGCTCTGGTATCGAGCTGTATTTAGACTAGCTAGAAAGTTAGCATATCGGACCCGCCAACGGCTGCATCCGCCCACAACGAAACCGAAATATCGGATTTCCATTGACGAATCAGACATGAGATTTAACTAACGTGTCGTTCCTGACACGATGGGGAGCTGAGGTTTTGCAATACAATATCTGAATGATGTGGGTTATTCTACCTGTCTCGGTGTTCCGGGATAGTGGTTTGGGTGCCTTGATAGTGGTATGCAATGTGATACTTAAGGTGATGGGTCGTCCCGTCCTGACATCTCTTGGCGATTCTTGGCTCTGTTCACCTGTCCCAGCTAGTTGCTTTACTCCTTGTCTTTCGTTGGTACAATATTCTTATAGCTACCCTTCGATCTCGCCGGCATTATGAGGCTCCTTAGTACCATCAGCACATGGCTGGCCCTACTAGCTCTCAGTCATGCTGCCGTCGATGACAGCTGCGAAAACGAGGGCCCGAATATGGCTTCGTACATGGACGCCAAGAGCGGTGTCACGTACAAGCTGGCAATTCCGGCCGTGAGCAGGCCACAGTTCCCGCTCTTGATGTCCATTACTGCCCCCAAGAACGTTACATGGGCTGGCTTCGCGACCGGAGGTGCCATGGTTGGTGACCCGCTTCTTGTCGCCTACCCCAATGACGACACTGCTGTCGTGAGCAGTCGCTGGGCGACGTAGGTTCCCAATCCCTATCTGTCTGGTTTCTACCTGGGCTTGTAGGAGGGGAGGCTAAGTTGCAACTAGATCGCACACTCCTCCCGCCCTGTATAACAACACCAAGATCACCGTGTTCAAGAGCAGCGGCTCGAATGCGACACACTGGACTGCCAACTTCATCTGCTGCAAGGGCTGCAGCTCGTGGATCAATGGTTCGATCGACCCGCTCAGCCACAACGAGACCTTCGGCTTTGCAGTGAGCAGCAAGCCGGTTGCCCTGCCATCAAGCCCCAGCAGTCCCATTGGATACCACAACGTCAATCATGGCAGATTCGGTCTTGACATGAGCTCGGCACGGAATGACGCTGAGCAATTTGCGGCACTGGTCAAGACCTTCAAGGCGTCTGCCTAGTGCTCACCAACGACAAGAGATGTTACACCTAATACTCTACGCTGATAATCCGATGCACGCACTCCATAGAAGACTTCGTTGCGGGGGTCACATAGATTTGTACATATTGCCTCACTAGAATATAAAACAACGAGAGCCATTCATTTGCATATAAGCCCAATCTACCGATCCACTGTTTCAACCTCCCCAATCTTGATCCCACTCTTGTCCATCCCCTCTCTGAGAATCCTGATCTGCTTCTGAATCTCGACCCACAAGACGAGCTCGTCAAGATCCTTATCGCCCCGGACGCCCACCCAGTCGTCCTCCAACTCCTCCGTGACTACCTCCTTGCCGCCACCAGACTTGCCAACGCCGTGAGACCTCCCTGCGATCGCCAGAAGGCTCGCCACAAACGCCTCTTGCATGTAAGCAAAGCTGAAATCGACGGTGATCTCCGCGATGGCAGTGCAGAGCTTGTCGGGGAAGTCAATGTCTTTGTTGTCCGAAAGCTTTCTCTGCCAGAAGTGGCAGTACGCAGTGCGCTCCTTCAGGTTCGGGTCCGGGAAGAAGTACTTCCTGTCGAAGCGAGAGGGCCGTTTCTGCAAGAGTTTCTAGTCTCAGCATGTGTAGTCTATATGGAAATCCTTCCTGGGGATGCTCACAGATATACCCGGGTCAAGCCGGTCGAGATGGTTCGTGCTCCCGATCATAAATATGCCGTCGTTGCTCTTCAGTCCGTCTACCTCGTTGAGGAAGTAGCTTCGCACATTGTCTGATACAATGGTGTCTAGGTCTTCGAACACCAGGTAACAAGGTGCGAACTGACGAGCCTTGAGGAAGATTTGGTTGATCGAGTACTCCGGTCCTCCAAACTGAGCCAGCAGGGATGAGAATTAGCAAGAGTAATTGTACATCTAGGGAGGCGGTGAGAGACGGACAGAAGTCAAGGTTCGAACATAAAGTGTCGGTATGGGATCATCTCTGTTATACAGAGTATGCATCATTGCCTGTTCAAATATCAGTAACCGCGTTGCATCTCGCCAATGAGGAAGGACGACAGAACCTTGACTGAGACTGTCTTTCCATTCCCCGGAGGCCCGTAGTAGATGATGCCGCGCTTCCATGGCACTTTGAGTCCTTCATAGGTGTCTCTCGACTCGAAGAACGTGAGGTGGTCCTCAATGATGGCCTTCTTCATGTCCGGGTCCAGGATCACGTTATCCCAAGAGGCGTTCCTGACGCTATTATACAGGTCCTGGCTCTTCTGCCAGTACCCGCCGTCGAAGACCCAGACCTCGTCATGCAGCTCGTTGGTCCACTTGCCGACCTGCAGGATCATCGCCTCGGTCTGCTGCTTGTCGGCAGACAGCACGTAGAAGTTGGCGATGGAGGGGTAGGAGGCGCTGCCATCGCGCCCATCAACGAGGTAGACGATGAAGTCGTGGCCCTCCCACTTGTAGGCCATCTTGCCGTAGACCAATTTCTCAGCCACGACGCCGGCGTCGCCGTCGAGGCGGCGGGCAGGAGGGAGGAAGACTGTCCATTGCAGAGACGAGGGGAGCTCGTCGCTACTGTCTGGTCCCAGGAACCGGAAGCTGGCGTGCCCCGCGGCAGCATAGGACAGGAGATCGCTGGAGAGGCGTGGCACGACCGAGAGCTGGAGGTTGGGGTACTGCTGGGTTAGTGCCTGGACGATGACGGCGTCGGTGTTGATGCGAGGCGCGCTGGAGTGCTCGAAGAACTGCCTGGTGACCTCATCAGAGGCCTTGGGGGCAGGGTAGAATGACGTGGGCAACGACATGGCTGCGCAGCAATTGTATTTCTTCTAGTACCCAGTAATTCAAGCGCCGGGCTGAGCCGACATGAGAGCAATTGATGGCTCTCAAATTGATGAACGAATAAACAGTACAGAGCTTGTCCTGGCAGTCCGACGTAGGTCATGAATGGCAAATGTGGCAGCCTGGAGTCGGAAGGATCGGCGATGCTGAGCAGAGCTCGTACTTGCTGGTAGTGCGGGGGAGGGTCAGCTTCGCCACTCTCATGCCAAGCATCCAATCCTTGCTCGGTTTGAAACATGTTTGACCTTTCTGCTATTAAAGAGCTCGAGAGTAACAATGTGATTGTACAGCGATCGGTTCAGCTTCAACACAATCTTCCGTTGGAATTGTGACCAATCTATGAATGATGGCGTCAGAGCTATGCTGAGGTTGCTTCCAACATGGGGGATTGTGTGTCGTAGGTACATGGGATGGGGATGACAGGCTAACATCATTGGGAATTCCTCGAACTACCCGCAAGCCCGCTTCGTAGTAGCTACTCAGCTTCCGCTCCGGCCTGGGAAGAGACAGCGAGGTTGACATGCGGATCCGGGTGCCGAGTCCGGTCTTGGCGCGACCTGACCAACTGTTGAAGGTCCCCGGAGACATTTCTCAGTGGGTCAGGCTACAAAAGACCGCCTGGTCACACCCTCGAGATCGCTGCGACTCATGAGGGCCACTGTTGATGTGGCACGCTTTGTGCCTCAAATAGATCAAAGCTCATTGAGCTGCCACCTGTAATGGCAGTGTCTAGGTCGGCTTTGGCGTACTGGTCTTGCAAGAAGTCGCTCATTGGGACTTATAAGTAGACTGGGATGCTGACTAGCGCACCACACTCACTCACCATAATCCTCATCCACGAGACGAAAACCATTTCCTGGGCAGCATTGACATGCTTGATATCATTGTTCTTAATTATTTTCTGCTCTGCTGTAATCAGTGAATTAAGAGAACCCGAATCCGTTGAAACAGTCACGATTTCTTACATCCATCGAAGTCGTGACGCAAGCCGACCAGCTCGGTCCCGAGCGGAACCGAACCATCCTGTCTGCACGAATCCTGCGTTGATCCCACCGCGTCAGCAATGCCTGTGCCGCGACAGCAGCCAAGACGGCCTCTCAGCCAATGCAAATAGACCTGACACTAACGTTGAACAATATGCTCCCACAAAAGATGACCCTGTGGGTGGGCTCTTCCAGCTCGGCAGTAGTTGAAACTGCCGCCTACCGATGGGATCTTCGCAAACGCAGCTTAAACTCTGAGGCTGGCCGGTCCTCCCCAGCCCGAGGTCCGGGGAAACAGCAAGCCATTGCAATTGTCTTATCTATATAGGGACGGCATGGTGATACCAACTCAGCTATACCCCGACCCCTCCTACCCTTCGCTGACGGTGGAACACAACATCATCGCAAACCTCAAAATGCAGCAGACAACGACCATTTTGCTCTGTAAGTAATATCAATCCCATGGCAAGTTACTCATGAAACTGATCAGGATATCTTCCCTTCCATAGCTTCACTCGGCCTCGTCTCGGCCTACGGCCCATGGAGCAGTGGTGGCAATCCGTGGGGAGGCGGAGGATACGGCGGACAGGATGACTCGGGATCAGACACGTCAACTGGGTTCCCAGGCATATCGAGTGGGAGCAGCTCCTTCGCTGGCTTCGACATTAGCGCCGCAACGCATTACCGGACCATCCACGGGATACTCGCTGCCATCGCCTTCATCGGCCTCTTCCCGCTGGGCTCGATCCTCATGCGCATCGTTCCCGGCAAGTTCGCCATCTGGGCTCATGCTATCACGCAGATCGTCGCATACATCGTCTTTGCTGCCGCCGCCGCTCTAGGCTTCTACCTGGTCCACATCGTGCGAATCCCGTTTGGAAACGGAAATCTGGTAAGCCACGAACAATCGACCCGGGACCCTTCCAAATCTAAACCTATGCTGACCACACCCGCTCGGCCAGTTGAGCAACGATGCAGTCAACTACCACCCTATCATCGGTATCGTTGTGCTGGCCGCCCTTCTCATCCAACCCGTGCTAGGCCTCATCCACCACGCGCGGTTCAAGCGTCTGCGACGGCGCCAGGTCTGGTCCTACCTGCACATCTGGAACGGGCGCATCTTCATTACACTGGGGATCATTAATGGCGGGCTGGGGCTTGGGCTGGCTAGGGCCGGAGTGCCGGCCAAGGTGGCCTACTCGGTCGTGGCCGCCGTGATGTGGATCCTATGGGTGCTGGCCGCCATCTTTGGGGAGGCGAAGAGGGCGAGAGCTGCCAGAAAGGAGTCCAGGAGGAGTTCAAGGTCACGTGAGTGGAAGAAATAAGAGGTACAGCTGCTGCTTCAAGTCACGGCTCTCATCAAGGTTTTGAGGAGGATCATTATTTAGATAAAGTTCTGTAGTGTCGATACTGTGTGCCTTGCTTTGAGACAGATCATATGAAGACTACTCAAGACTGCAGGCTGCGCGTTTACCTTTCAGGTAATGACCCAATACAGGCAGGTGCTTCCCCATCCTGTTCACTCCGGAATATCTTCCATATCGATCCAATAGCATCCCATGCCGCCTCGAGGCATTTCCCGCTCGATTCAAGGCTTGTGCAGAGAAACAGAACAAAGAGACCGGAAGACTGGAAGCAATTGGCGCGAGTGGGAGAATGGCGACCCATGCGACAGATCAGGCGAAACCAAACCATGATGAGTTAGGCAAATTGTAGGCTCCCGTCATATAATGAGGGGAACTAGCTGGCGTGAGATCAAATATCAAGATGAAGGCAGAGGGAAGAATTTGCGATGTTCTTGTTTGTTGTTCTGATGATAGGTTTATACAGGTTAGAGTGAGGTGTAATGGTGATTGATTGATTCTATTCAGGTATAAAAGATGACAAAGAAATCTAGTGCTGAGTTGATGTATTGCCAACAAGAGATGGCCGGTTTGAGGTTCAAAGCACTGTGAGTGGGCAGTGGCACGGTTTGTGGTGCCGGCAATCCATAATGAAAAAACCCTTGCCCATCAGGGATTCTTCTCGGATCCTCCTAGCGACTCATCTTGCTATGAGCCTTCACGATCTCTTCAAGATGCGTGGTCTCTAGAATGTGAAAGTTGACACCATCAGCAGCAAGGTGTTTCAACAGCCACTCTCTCTGATCCTCCACGTACATAATCATGGCAGGATCCTCTTCGGTAGATGCCTCATGGATGATGATGTCCCTTAAACAGGTATGCTTTCCCGCACGGATGTCCAGTGCCAATCGTTCCATGCCTTCATATTCCCAGCTGATGAGGTGCGTGATGGTGAGCTTCCGCAATCTCGGTGTCGACGAGAACAGATTGGTGAAGCAGTTGTCGTCCGAGCCCCATATAGCTCGTCGGTCGAATGTGATCTCCTCGAGAGCCTGGAACTGGGACAGATCGCGAATAGAATATGCTTGGTCCTCCAGCGAAACTTGGTTCCAGTGCTCACTGAATGTGCAATCCAAGTTGATATGCAGAGACTTCAGCTTCTTCTGGAAAGGCACTAGTGCCTCGATGATATAGGCCGGTGTTGCTTGCCACTCAAACATGCCGCTGTGTGAGCAGCTGTCATAGTAGTAGAAATGTTCCAGACCGGGGCACAGTGAGAAGCAATCCTCGAGGTCTTCCTGGCTGAGGCTGCAGTGCGTAAGGGTGAGGGTCTTCAACTTGCTGAACTGGTGAATGTCCACATCCCCCATCTCTTGGTACCTCAGCTCCTGCACCATCGTGCGATCGAATTCAGCATCAGGCAAACCAATCATGGACATAAAATGACCATTTCCCACGGAGAACAACTGATGAAGAACCAGGTCCTCCACAGATGGTAGAGGTGGTAGGATTGATGTGCAAGAGTACCACGGCTCGCCATCATCACACATTGCTCCGGTGTCTGTCACGAATGTGGAGCAGGTCGAAAAGTATGCTGGAACCTCGATATCGATCTTCTTGGCATATGTGCCAGCAAGCTGAAGGAGAAATGCCAGGAGAAAACGATGCTGAACCTTCCAGGTCATTTGATGCCATTGTCCAGGGGCAACCAGTGAAGATTGGCTTGACTGCAACCCCAACAACTGGACAGACTCGCTCTTGAGGCTTTGGAAGACAGACGGAGTAGGCTCCGGTGGTGTGATAGGAATCTCTATGGTGCGCGTGAACGTGGCGTAATGTCGATGCTCCATAAAGGTCCGAGCCAAGAGGTGGAGGCTGATGAAGCGGCCTGGGCACCCTTCCCAAAAGCTCTTGAGGTGCCGATATTGATGTGGCAAGACACGAGCTCGAATGAATTGAGAGGTCGCACCCAGGGAGATAAGAGCAAGCATGCGCTCAGTGTAGTCGGTGCTGGAACAAGGCTCAGCAAGGAAACGGCAGATATTGTCCACCACCTCTGGAGGGAGACCGTCCAGTCGTGGAGGCATTATGGGAAGGAAGGGCAGTGTTCAGTTCAGTGCTCAAGGCTGTCGGCAAGCTGTGAGGATGGTTGAAGGACTCAAGACGTTCAAGGTTGAGTTGCAGGTAGAATTCCAGGTAATATTTAAAGAGAAAGAAAGACTTTTTATACGTATCTGTAGAGCTATACCCATATCGCAAGCTGGATGTGGTTGTTCACTCAATAAAGAGTTAATTCAACAACTGCGTCTTGGTTGGAAAATGCAATTCACTGAGAATTCACTAATTTAGAAAACACAGAATAGTTAAAACACACATTCTCGGTGAATCACTCGGTTATGATATACCAGGATATGCCAAATAGTGAAGTAATCAAACTGAGTCGGCCGACAAGCGCCATGCCCTCTGCAAGCGACTTTAAGAACATCGAAGAGATGTATGTTCAGAAGACTCATGCCACTTTCATGATGGAGCTCTTAACTGTTTCTATATGCAGATGTCTATCTCTGCAAACATCAACGTCTTGCATTGCGAGAAGCTTTAGATTCTCTTTGAAGTTGCACAGACAAGAACTAGGATTGATATTGGCTACTAGCTCTGTATCTTACACAAAGACCTTGACCCACATCAAGGGTGTTTGATTGAATGAGTGATGATTCACTGTATAAACAACAAGCACATATACACACATGACAGTCTCGTGTTTGGGTAGAGTCACTGATGAATGGTTGACAAGCAAGTTCCAGCACGCACCAAAGTTTAGTTTATGGGTAACACCTGCTGATCTTTCCGTCCTGTACACGAAATCGCGAAAGTGTCCTTCTTTCAGCCGCCGCTCCAGCACTTGGTAAAACAATAAGCAGCACAACTGTCCTCCTTTCAGGTGTTGCCCAGACCCTAGTGAATAATCCATGGCTCCATTCATTCCCACGAATTCTCTAGGTTCTCTGATAGAAAGTTCGAACCTCACCACGCTCCTGCCATGGCTTTGCACCGGTGGCACCATACCAATCATCTACCCGACGTTCTTCCTCCTCTTCTTCCTTGATTGATTCTTCAACTCCCGTGAGAATAACCAGTTGCAAGTTTGGAAATGCTCCATCGTGAATTGCAGAATCGAATGCAGCCATCACTGGAGGGTTCGGTATGCCGCACTGACTAAGCCTGAGCTCCCTTAACTGGGGGCAGTTTGTAATTAAGCGGACAAGGCAATGTTTGTCCGCTTGAGCGATCGAGTTGAAGTTGACAGTCAGCTTTTTAAGTGCTGACAATGGGGGTACAGAACCCAGCAGATCGTTGTCGGTCCATGCTGCTGGATTCTCCGTCCAGTATTCGCATGCGCATGCTATATCAACCTCGATGGTTTCAAGAGTTCGTTGGGTGGGCAGAAGGGAACCAAAAAGTGCTTTTGGTGTGGCATGATCCATCAGGTCAAGATCATATTGCGCCCACAGTTCATAGCGTTGCTTGTACTCGAATTGTTTGAGCTTTGGACAGGAAATGACAATCGACTCCACAGCATGGGCTCCCATGACACAGTTGTTGAACCTGAGTAGTGTCAGATTCTTGAAATGCTGAGTGGTAATGTCAGGAGCCTTCTCGATCCTGCTGATGTTGACCAACTGTAGAATCTTGAGTTTCGGCATGGATTTAGTCAATCGAAAGATATTGGCCTTGTCGCTTGTAAGCAGGTCGTCAAGTCGCAACCTTGTCAAGCGCTTGAGGTGGCGCACTCTAGGGACGCTCACATCCCCAGCAATCGGTGCTTGTCTCTCAGGTCTGATGATCCCGTTGAGATAGGAGGGCATTGTGACAGACATTCTCTGTAGTCGTTCCGAAGCTAGATTCATCAAAAACACCAGGAGGTATGTGTTTTGCGTGAATAAGGGAAAGCCGTAGAATTTCTCAAGGTTGCAGTCAGAACTGTTCAGTGTGAAGGCATTCTCTAACGCAGCACCCCACGGTTGCATGCTCTGAAATGTTGGGGTGCTCCTATGCACTGGGTTCTGCTGAAAGTGAATGAACCTGATATGTTTTGGAAGCTCAGGATGCTCTATTAATGTGCACACCAGCTTCAGCATATTGATGTCTTGGGTCGGAGTTCCCAGCCAGAAGGCCTGAATACGACGGTATTGGTATGGAATGACAAGCTGGTGAAACGCCCGACAGGTCTCTCCCAAACGCACAAGCCCTAGCATTCGTTGTGCATGATCGTTTTCGGGGAACGGGTGCTCGAGGTTCTCGCAAATCTGGAGCCAGAGCTCGGGAGGGAAAGGGTTCCTGTCTTTAGGACGAGGCATTGATGGCTGAAGAAGAATTCTAGAAGATCAGGCAAAGATAAGGAATGAGCGGTGCCTCAAACCTGGCACATGTTCTAGCCTTTACAAAGTCCCTAGCAGTGTGATTAATTACAATAAGTGATCCCCAGCTTGTCGTGATCACACAAAGAGCCTTTGGTTTGAACAAGCCATGCGATCACATCACAAAAAAGCGGATTTAGCCAAACTTTTGATAGTTGATATTAAATTCAGCAGAAAGAGAATAAGGGTGATTGACACTAGTTGTTTTGTGTTCCAAGAGCCATAAAGAAGGGCAAAAGGGGCCGAATCAACCAAGGCCGCTTTATGCCTCAGGATCACAAATGATAGGCCTTGCATCTTCTTCAGTCAGGTTGAGGTAGTGGAGTATCTGTCTGTTGGACCCTTTCCCATTAAAGAAAAACAATGTTGCACCCCTTGAAAGAAGGTGGGGGACTTTCCAAAGCCTCAAGCCAACAAAGCAGCAAATGCAGCCGCAAGTGCAGCCGCACTGACTCCATGAACAGCAGCACCAGCGGTCGGAACAGCACTTGGCGGACCAGTCATGGAGTTGGTCATTGTGGCAGTCATGGAGTTGGTCATCGAGCCTGTCATGGAACCACTGGTGGACTGAGGCATTCCCGAACTTGTAGCAGGAGTCGTGCTGTTGGGAACCGGAGCGACTGCGGCCCCATATTGGTCGCACACGGGGTTGGGCGAGAGAGGGCAGGTATCCTTGATACAGATTGCCTGCAGCTCTTTATCGGTGGGCGGAACGGCGGCGGCGGGTGGGCTGCATCGCAGGCCGAACAGCTGGTTGAGAGCCATGCCGACCATCTCAAGGTCTTCCTTGGCGACACCGAAAGACGCGGCGGACATTGCCACCTGCTGGACAAAGTACCCAAGCTCGTTGGGCCCCAGATCCATGAACTTGTGTACTTTGGCCTGTTGCAACCAAAATTAGCTTTATCCACATAGCTTTAAGTATCAGTCGTGACTGACCATCGACGTTTGACCATCGTAGGCTGGGAATCCGTTCATGCCGTACTGGGAGCATCCCAGGAGTGCGCCGAAGAACTCGTACAGATGGGTGAGAAGGAAGCTGCCAAACATATCTCTGATTAGCTTTGCACGATCCCGACTTCCTTGGACATTTTACGTACTATTGGTGGGATGTATTGTCATTCGCAGCCATGTTCTTCTTCAAGGGGTCGGCGCCGCCCCCATCAAGGAAATTGACAGAAACACCAGCATTGCCCCCGCGGTTTGTCGACTTAAGATCGCCGTTGAAGTAGGGTAAAAGGTTGACTTCCGTACCGTTGTACATCCCGGGGGCAAGGATACCGTCGACCTTGATGCCGACATTCGGGGTAGTGTCTGTATGATTGTTTAGTCAGGAGCTGGACGGTAAGGGAGGGTTCGTAATGGAGGCATACAGTTGCCGATAACAGCCGTGTTGACGACAAGGGTCAGAACGGCGAGCTGATTTGCACCGGTGTTATTTTTGAGCAGAGCGGTCGTGTAATAGTCACATATGGACATATTTGTTGGGCGCTGGGACATCACGAGCCCGGCCGAGGCCAATGTCAATACAGATCGTGTGAAATGCATCGTGAACTGAGTAAGGGAATCGATCGTTCAGGATACTTGCAAATTCTTTGATGATGACAAAACTTGCTACGGGACGAGAAAGCGTAGCCTAGGGCATGGCGGACACGGCGCTCCTTTATTACATACACTTCGCCTCGGGGTGGTATCAAGGTAATACACGTACACCGACTAGCACCATACCTCACATTGTTTGCATCAGGGAGTCGCGGATCACTCGCCACCACGGACGAATGAAAGGCCGAAAGTCGAAGAATTGGATAGAGTTGATGCCATCCTAATATCCATTAGACTTGCGCACTGTGTACCTAGCTAACTCTCGTTCTCAAGTCTCTCACACTCTGGAGAATGAGCTAGCCAAACCCGAGCCAGTCCATCATTCTCCGGAGCATCGATTCCCTTGGTCGACAGCCCATAGAAATACGGGGAAACATATCAATAAAGAGGAATGCCACTTTGCGTCAAGGGCCAAAGATAACAGTCTTGGAATTTATTATTACACGCTTCTGATTGAACATTCCAAGCTTGACTACCGAAGCCTGCCGCAGAATGCGAAGGAGCCGTCGTCCCCTTGAGCTGTTATTGTAGCACAAGATCTCTAACCAAGCTAAGAGTTCGGATGTTGTCTCTCAATCTCGCGCTGTCATTCCTTGGGATGTTACCCCCTGCCAGGAGTAGTTACGTGCCGATGAACTCAAGCTCAAAGACAACCCCCAATCAAGATGTGGGCTTTACCAACCAGCGTCGATCCCAAGCTCTTAGCCCCGGATAAGGCTGTTTCCAGCCCTTTCGGCGCTGAGCTAGCACGCAGTTCAGCCTAGCGCATCGCTCGGGAAGCATCTGCTCCGTCGGGTAGCGAGCTTTCCGCCCAATAGACTGGCGCGTGATGTCAATCGGCCGAATCAAGTAATATCAATTGACAGTTTGCAGCTTTGAAGAGCTAAGAAAGGTGTTTGCTACTCTTCGATGATGTCAACGTATCCTGAAGAGGTTACACCTATGCTCATCTACACATACACACTAGAGGATTTAGATTTATCGTCATTCGGCCCCTATCATTGCTAGATCCAAGGGCCGACCGACACTGTGTTCTAAAGCACATAGCGGATAGACCATTTCCTCGGCGCACCACACCCGCGAGAACCGGCACTTGTAACTCTATTCGATTATTCCGACATGTGTTGGACTCACGCTAATCGATCTGAGGATGGACCACTGTTGCTTTCACGATCTCTGAATCTCCAACTCCAGTGACTCTCAGCATCCCGTATCAGCTCCTGCATGCTAGAGATAAATGCGCCGTGCGATCCTCGAAACTTCAGTCCTCGATCAAGGCATAACCTTGCATACCGGATGGCTTTGACAGCTTCTCCTACCCCATTCCACTCGAGGGCGGCCCGATAGTATGCCTCGTGCATCCTTCCCATCGCCCCTTCAAGCTCGACTAGCTGGATGAGAAGTTCGGCCTTGTCCGGCGAAGCTGTGGACTCTGGTGAATAGTCATCCAGCTCCTTCCATAGCTGGTGGATGCTTGTGATCCGTGCATCGGATTCTGCTGCAATGTGTGACTCAGCAGTACATCGGGAACAGCTACAACCGAACCCCCAGTCTTTTCGCAGTTTCTTTTGCCTGTTACTACGAAGTTGCAAGGGACTAGCTCTCCCGTCAGCTATGAGAACCAACACAACCTAAGATCCCGGCATCAACTCACTCGTAGTACGCCACGGAAAGCTCTTCCCCTGGAAGGATGTCGGTTACAGCCACAACCTTATGCAAGAAGGTGCTTGGGTCAAAGTAATACGCACAATTCGGTGTGCAGTCGTGATTTAACCGGGAGACTTTTGCTGCGGTCAGAAGACAAGATCCGGGCCCTAGACTGTTGACATAACATACCTTCAGTAAATATGGAGTGAAACTCCCAGCCTTGGTCCGGGATGGTCGTTCGAAAGGCGTTCGTTGCGAATATGTCATACGAGTCCTCTCCTGGGTTGGATACATGATCGTGCTTGGAAAGCTTGAAGAATTCTGACCGGTGAGGCTCTGGGAGGTCCGCAGCGGCATGCTGAAGCAAGGATGCCAAACCTGCCCTATTCGCCGTCCTGACTGCTCGCCCATCAAGCATTACTGCCGGAGAACGGCTCAGAACCTGATGACCTGTTCGGATTGGCTGTGTTGCGATCAGGCCGATTCCTTTTCCAGGGATCTGAACATCTTTGAACCGTTTGGTATCTCTTAACCATGGTTGCTCATTGATCGACTCAATATCATCTTGGAAGACAGATAGGCGGGAGAGTTCGTGAAACCTCTCCTCCGTCGTAATGATTGATACGTCCTCTCCTTGCTTGAAATGGCGGTTGGTGTAGGTGCAGAACTTCTCATGCGAAAAGGGATAGCACCGTCCTTTCCGAAAAGATCTTGCTCTGGCGGACCGCTGGGTTACATGGCTGTCGGCTGTGGTACGATTCGTCACAAGGTCAGCTACTTGGCAGACTTGGGGCTGGAACCGGAGCGCCTGCGCGACAGTGAAGCGGTCTTCATGGCCTGACCACGCTTCACTCAGTGCAGCATCCGCGACTAGTGCGCATACAAATAGTGATAGAATGTGCCACATTTTTGATAGTTCTCGGGTGGTGGTGGTCTAGATTTCGTAGAACAAAATGTGCGGCCTGGCCCGGCTGTCGTGTCACTATTCTGTTTTGTGGATTACGAGTGTGGCGGCGGTTGGTCCCGGGTCGTGTTTCACATGTGCAACAGATCTATCACCACGGCGGACGGTCAGTGCACCACAGAGCTTTTGTAGATCTTGTCAAGATTAAGTGGAACATGGCTGAGTTTAATTCATTGCTCTACGTGCACAGCTCATAGATATTAACTCATCTGGGGTTGCTGTTGTGATTTGCACTGGGCACTTTACTTATCCCGATTCCCACTATGCTCCACATATGATGGCGGACTCTGCCAACAGAATCAGTGAGGTGGGTTAGATGAAATCGATACATCGAGCATGATCACAATCGTGATGAACATGAAGCGCATTGGTACGATACGGAGGCTTTCTGCTCACATCGTGGACCTTGGCTCCCCGATGCCAGGCTCGGCGAGTGGGGCATGAGCGTCCTTTACTCACTTCACCGCCCGCTTAACTACGTGTGATTCTCTGTCTTTTCTACTCTGGCCTTTCTATTACATGACAGACAGTTGAGCGGGAAGATCATGACTAACTTCCCGCCAATCGACATGGCAATTGCCTGTTCACAGCCTCGCTTCCCCGGGGACGTCGAGCCCAAGCGCCTGTCCCGCTTGGCGCTCAAGTACATCGCGGACCACAACGGAGGCGATGACTACGCCTGCTCCTGGACGAAGATAGCGTGGAGAACATTCTTGCACTTCCAGAGCAGCCACGCAGCTTACTCAGCTACGGTTTCGGGAACGTGGACCGGGACGAGGCCTGCTGGGTCAAAGTCATCAGCAACAGGATGAAGACGGAATATGAGGGAGGCGGCGGTAGGTGGTGGCTGCGAGTGGGCGTCGCGGACCACCTGTGGTCCATTTGGTTCATGCCCTGACCCGGACTTCTACGTCGAGGAGATGGGCTGGCCGGATACAGAGGACGGAGTACAGAACATCTGGGGTCCGCCAGATCACTGGCAAAGTCAGATAATGGCAGCTCATTTCTGTTGATTTGGTGCTTAGAATACACAGACGACACGTATGGGCAAAAGAACAAGCACAATCATTTGCTAGAGGCGGCGCCAAGCGACATCCTTTCTGCGTATCTCGGAACAGAGCAATTCCAGCATGGAGGCGTCTGGACCGCTGCCAAGACCGAGACTATTGATGCAGGTGCGCCTGCAGTTGCCGACGCTAGGCATAGATGCTGACGGGATAGGACCGTCTCTGAGGCTGTGGTCAAGTTTGAGCATACGCCTGCATATGCACTAGACTCCTATGAAAAGAAAACCATGGCACATCGCTGGTTTTTCTTTTCTTCGACGGCGCCTCGGTATTGGATTAAGGACAGAGATTCAAGCCTCCGACACCGCCCTCCGGACATTCAGAAGTGTCTCACCTCTCGCCAATCATGCCCAGAGATTATAGGGTCATGCGCCGATGATTCGGATTCATTAAACCTTCTCTAGCATATAGCAAGCTTTGCTGGGGTGTTCGCCGTCAGCACGCACAAACAAGCCAATGGCGACCAGGTTCGAGTGTGGTGCTTCTGCAGATACGAGCCTGCCAACAGCGAGCGCCACACACATGTCGACGGCCTTCCGGACAATCGTGGGGGAGAGCTCCAGTTTTGGAAGAGAGATCTTCATGCTGACACTACCCGATGAGCCGCTGCATATTGATTGGTAGGTAACAGCAATGTCGGACCCTGGTGAACGAGGCTGATGGTGTTCGCATCTGATATTCTTTTCTATATTAAGCGCATGAACCCCGACCAGCCTGTCGGTAATCTGGTCGTGCACCATCTCATGCCTGCATCTACCCAAGTCACTCATTCTTTTTGAGATCTTTAGACGTCTCGATCAAAGATCCTTATCCACCATGCGCTTCAGTGCTGCCATTGTTCTCGTCGCCGGAGTCCTAGCCGCGGCTGTACCGAATGCTTGTCTGTCACCGAGCGACGCCGATAGCCTGGTCAAGGTCTACCGGGACCTGATCGCCGCGTACGATCCTGCCGTGGCTGACAAGTACCTCGCCGATAATTTCATCGAGTACAGCGACAGCATCAACATTCTCGCCGGCATGCCACTCGGAAGCCCTACCTTTCCCTCCAAGGATGTGTTCAAGCAAGTCCAGAGCGTCAACCCGCCTTTCCCTCTTGCGGTAGAGAAGGTCACTGGAGTTGCCTGCAACACGATATCGCTCATTTGGAGCGGCGCCTTCGGACAGGCGGCCAAAAGCGTGAGAGGCATTACTGTCATCACTGCGGCCAAGAAGGACGGTGCAAAGGGCTGCTGGAAGATCTCCAGACTTGATGTCGAGTTCAACTCAATCGCCTGGCTCGAGGATGAGGGAGGAAGCTACCAGTTGCCCCCGCGGCCTACCGCTTGAGGATTCGAGGATTGAAACATGCGGTGAGATCCCGGCTGGCGGATGGGGAACGAGTGGCCAGTTGGGCGAGAAATTAGGATGTAGTTGGTCTCGGTAGTCCCTAATCTAGTCACATATTCTTGCTTTGGCATCCTGAAGTAATGGAATGACTGGCTGAGCTCATCGGAGCCGCGGTTTTCAATGGCGCCAAGCTCGGCATGGCGCGCGTGGCGGCTTGATCTTTGCGCTAGCGTTATCGAGAGATTGTATGACGACAGTCAGTCTTAGGCACCAACCTCATTCTGTATAATGTTCCGTCAACGAGTAGTAAGAATCTCTCTCCGCCGAACGCCAAGTGGAATACATCCATGCCAAGGTCATATCCGCTCCGTCTGGCAACCTCAACATCACTGGTGATCGGATTCGCGCGCCGTCGTGGTGTCCGCACAGCGGCCATGAAACGGGCTGCAACGAGTTCCATGACTGGCGGGCGAGGTCCTAAGAAAGCGCGAGCAGCCATTGAGATACCCGAATATCACCTGACACCTTCCGCAAGAGATGACAGAGGCGAGATTATCTGGCCAGCTCCAGTCGAGAAGATAGAGGCGGCGAGGAGTTTCATTCTCGAATGGTGGGCCGATGCTCCCGAAACTTCACTACGGCCTCATTTGCCACCTCGACTGACTTGACAGCAGCGTATCTGCGGGTGAACGCACCTTGATCGTGCCAGATAAAGACGCCGATGGTCTCACTTCAGGAATGATACTGGAAAGGACATTGACATTACTTGGCCTCGACCCTGATCTGATCACCGCTTACCTATTAGAGAAGGGCACCACGGTGCATGATGAAGCGTCACGCGCGGCCATGACAGCTTTGAAACCCGCTTTCATCTTCGTGTTAGATCAGGGATCTAGACAGTCTCCACCGCTCGTCGAGGGCTCCCATCGCGGTTTGATTATTGACCATCACCATGCGCTTGAGGACGACCACCCCCAAGGCACCCTACACGTTACGGCCTGCCATTACCCGCCCGTAGCGACAACATCGTTGCTGACATATCTCATCTGCCATGAAATGCACGAGAAAGTGGAGGAGACTTGCGACTGGCTCTGCATAATGGGCACTCATGGTGACCTCGGCAACACCTTCAAGTGGGAGCCTCCGTTCCCAGATATGAAGGCTACGCTGAAGGTGCACACAAAGAAGGCCATCAACGACGCAGTCTCACTTATCAACGCCCCACGCAGAACAGCCTCTTATGACGTCCCGGGAGCGTGGAAGGCGCTGAGGGCCGCAAACTCCCCCAAGGCCTTGTTGAGCGACCCCAGCCTGCTCGCGGCGAGAGCAGAGGTCAATGCCGAGGTCGAGCGGTGCACCCACACGGCACCCAAGTTCTCGGCCGACGGGAGGATAGCGGTATTTCGTATCAGCTCGGCCGCCCAGGTGCATCCGGTCATCGCTACACGGTGGGCAGGCCACCTCAGCTCGAGCAAACTAGAAGTGGTGCTTGTGGCCAACGAGGGGTATCTGCCTGGCATGATCAACTTCTCTTGTCGAATTCCGCGGTGCGCCCGTGCAAGAGACCCTCCAGTCAACATCATCGAGGTACTGCGTGACGTCGCCGGGCGTGCTGCTGACCCGACGCTCCGAGAGCGGCTGGGTGATTCTTTTGCTCGTGGCCACAAGGAGGCAAGCGGCGGCATAGTTCCGAAGGCGGAGTTTGAAGAGTTCCTTGATGTGCTCGAGGTCGGCAAGAAGCCAGACACTTCTCCGAAGAAGGCCGCGGCTCAAGCGAACACGCTTCTGAATTACTTTGGAAAGGGATAGCCTATATCGATGGTACTTGAGCTGGTACTCAGACTTGGCGTTTTGGTGAACCATCACGCATTCATTAGCTTGTCTTCTTATGACGGTGGATCACTTCTTGTTGAATCAAAGGGTTGCAATGGATATTCTGCTTTTGGGGGCCACCCAAGCTGGACGCATATTGTACATGCATTCGTGATATTATACTAGTGCTGACTGTTCCTTCTGAACCGTTGTGTTCACCGAGGTTATATTAGCACCTATGCGGGCAAATTGAAGGAAAAAGAGCAATAGGCTCGACATTTGTAGCTTCTGCACTAACCCAGTTGAGTAGGTAGTCCATCGAGGAGTACAGAGATATGATGAGGTGAGGCAATGTGATCTTCGACTAAACAGGGTCATTGCTAAGAGGAGTCATTTCCAAAACGCAACATGTTAACTGAAATCATGGAGTTCTCAACCATAATCGGGCAGTATACTCGTCCTTCGTCAGAGCGCAACAGATCTTCTAATACTGAGCTCGCTTGCATCATTGTCTAGGTGTGAAGAAACATAACACCATCGATTTCAGCCATGTTCTATCCGAGGTTGCAGCACCTGTCTGTCAGCCTTGGACCGTTAAATACGGGGCTAGACCCGCTGGCCAAAAGCGCGACGGCTACCTCCATCATTTAGAGGCACTTGATGAAGCATAGCATGTCCTCACAAGCTCGTTCCGTTCGTGGTTAGGAAACCTTTTGTCATGGCCTTCGAGAGCAACAAGCTGACCAAATCCGGGACTATCGGTGCCAAGGTTCACTGTATCTCCCAAGGGTAGAGGATGAAGCTCAAAAGAATGGCCCAGGATGCGCACATCAACTTGCATCACGAGGCGCCTCCGCAATCCACATCAGTATCACTCAAACCAGCCCAATCTCCGACTAACTCCTGAAGGCCTAGCTGTATTGGATACTCATTTGAGAAACTTGGAAATCTTCGCCAGGTTTTGCCTAACATAACACAAATAAGATCCAATGGAATGCGTAGATGCTTGCAGTGACGCAATATGCCCCTCTCCCTAACGTGAACACACGCAAGTCTTTGTGACTGAGTAGTGACCACTCAGAGCGATGAGAATAATGTGCAATTCGATCTGGGATAGGATCAAGCTATATGGAGTTACAAGGGTCTGGACGTTTGGTCTGCTTGACGCCCCAAGGAATGAAGGACAAGACATGTCGGCCGCCCGTTCGATGAGACAGGGATTTCGGTCAATCAATCAAGGAACTCACCATGCGCTTCCAGATCTACATCGGCTTACACTAACCTAACCTTAAAGATTCGATGGTGGCTCCGTACAGGCAGGATTGAATCCCTTAATAAGCGGTTGCTCTCGTTGTGAGCCTATCCCGGCCTTGGCCTAGCACGACGTGCATTTGCCGCCGGCTGGCCCCAGTATTGTAGTTCTTCATAGGGTAGCAAGCCGTCTTACTTTAACGACGGCTGCAATTGATCTGCAAAGGCTGTACGACCTATTGGCAGCTTTGCGACCACTCACTCCGCTACTGAGGCGTTGAACTGCCGTTCGTGGCGATCAGGGGGACTGATTAAGCCACATCTGTTTTTAGACTTGCTTTACTAACTACATCAGGCTGCACGGAACAGCTTCCATTGGTTGAATGAGCATGCGCCAAGCGAACTTCCATCCACTGGTCACACATCTTGTTACTCATCACCGTGCAACGTGCTGCATGCGCGTTGCTAAACACACGGATCACCGTCGTATCACCATCGTGATGCGAACAGGAAAGGCTCTGGTTCGCCCCCAACATGAATGCCGTGCTATGGTTACCTCTCAGAGGCTGGGTGGCGTTGTGTATTTTCGCAAAGTGCCAAGAAGTGTTGATGACTGTCTCAACCAAAGTTGCGGTGATCTAGTCTATATAAAGGGCGAGCATCATCCCCTTCAGAAGCTTGAGTCTTTCCTTCTCAACCACAAGACAAAGCACTCATTCAATATCAGATCCATTCCACTTTATCATTCATCATGCGTTCCACCATCGCTAGCGTGCTCACCGCCTTCGCCCTCGCTGGCGTGAGCCAAGCCGCCGACTGCTACAACACGCCGTCCAACTGGTTTTATGGTAGTGTCTACGATGATGCCTGGTCCGTCCGTAATGCAGTCTGCAATGGAAATGGTGACAAGTGGGCTGGTCACGTTCACGGCACCTCGAACACTCCAGGTGGCAGCTCCTGCTGGGTAAGTGAAATGCAGATGCGCCCTTCTCCCGTATTATAATGAACTATCGAGTTCTGTACCACCCTGCCCGCTGCCAGAGGACAGTTTAGAAGACTAATGTTCTTTCACACTAGGATGCTATGGAGAACATCATCAACCAGTGCATCTATGGCGAGAACAAGCCTGGGGGCCAGTGGACCGCGAACGGGCAGAACTACTACATCAGCATGACTGCGTCGTAAGGGCGGAGTAGCTTTATGGCTCTTTATTTCTGTGCGGCTGAGGGCAAACGGTATCGAAGGACCACTTGATGTGGATTCACTCATTTGGTTGGAGATTCCACTGCAGGGAATTCTTCCAACTACTTTATAGGTTCGATTTAACAAATACATGTATTCGCCAATGACTTCGAGGGGTTCACTTGCCGTACGCGAGGGCACTTGGTGATCACACCTTTAGAACGCAAATGTGACTGATGTCAACATTGTTACAACTATCCTTTACTCTAAGATCATATGTGTCCTCCGCCTACATGGGTATGGGTGTTTGGCAAGCACCATTAGCACTACGGCGCCTACAGCCTTTTATCAGACCCTTCAATTCTCCTCCAAACGTGCAGCGAAGTCAGACAGTTTCAAAGTAGTACACGAGCCCTGATAGAAATTCTGTTCTGCCGCAACTGATAACTGCACGGCCAGCTCCAAAGTTTTGATTGGTCATACAATTCTCTTGGAAGATTTTTACTTGGCTGATATCATGGTCTAGACAAGTTTGTGAAACATGTCTACTTGAGTTGCGAGTCGAGTGTTGATGTTATTAACGTCTTGGCACACTTAACTCTGTCTTACATACTAGCAAAGATCATGCGATTCAGGAAAAGCATTGAGAAGATGCATATCAAACAGACTATCAAATATCAGAGAAAAGAAGACGAAGATGAAGGAAAATAATGGTTTATATAAAATCGCAATTGTATCTTCAAGCATACCACGGTCACATACACACCTTCCATTGTTCATTGTCCTTATGAGATTTCTTAGCCAATGGAAACCCCGCGTTCCAGGGTTCTTTTGCAGTGGAGATTCCTGGAGTGCAGTATTGTCGAAAGATCTTAGCCAAATCCGATCTTTAGTATCCACTTCATCGACCAAGCCTGGGCAAAGCACTGCCAATAATGGATTTGGCAGTGAGCTGAGTCGACATCAGCGGGTCTTCCTAATCCAGGCGCGGTGTAGCGTCTCTGCTATTCATCATACCACAGCGATGATCCGAGGTCTAGATGCATGCAAAAGATGTTGAGAGCCACCGATTCTTGACACATGCTTGATAGCTAGTGGCTTTCTCGAAATCCACTCCTACAGAACGGTATTGTTTAAGATGTTGCCGACCCTTTTGAATTGTTCGCCTTCTCCCGTGAACTCTTGCTTTACAGCGTGACCATAATACCTTCCTCTTCGTGTAACATCGCGGACGTAAGAACGACAATGGTGTTCTTCAGAATGCTAGCAGTGGCGCTCAGCCTCCTACTCGAGACGTCGCCGGCTAGAGCTTCGGATCTGACATTTCAACAACTGGCGAAACGGGCACAATGCCCGCTAGCAAGCTGCCAACAACCAGCCCCGAGACTGCCCAAGGAGGACCCTTGGTACACAACAACCCCCAAAGGCCTCGAGCAGGCTGTACCGGGAGCCCTCTTTCGCGTCCGTAAAGCACCCGCAAACTTGCCGTCGCTGGTAGCAAACAGCGCCGAGGCGTATAACGTGCTCTACCGTACGACCGACAGCCAGTACAAGCCGACCTATGCCGTCGCCACGGTCTTCGTGCCGGCAAGCCCCTCGACCAACGCAACACTTCTCTCGTACCAACTGCCATACGACTCCGTCGACCTGAACGAAGCTCCGTCCTACTTGATGTACAAGTACCAGACTGAGCAGCTAGACGACATCGCATGGGCACTGGGACGGGGCTGGCACGTCGTGACAGGCGACTACGAAGGGCCTTTCTCCTCATTCACGGCGGGGGTCATGTCCGGCCACGCCGTGCTAGATGGCGTGCGAGCCGTCCTCTCTACCGAGTACAGCGGTGAGCTCAAGCTGCCAGCCGACACCGACACCGTCCGCTACGCCCTGTGGGGGTACTCGGGCGGCGCCCTTGCCAGCGAGTGGGCCACGGAACTGCAGGTCCAGTACGCGCCGGAGCTGTCCTTCGCCGGCGCCGCCCTCGGCGGCCTGACGCCCAACGTCACCGCCGTCCGGGACCAGGTCGAGGGCACGCTGAGCGCGGGCCTCATCCCCGGGTGGCTCATCGGCGTGACCAGCCAGTTCCCCGACGCGCGCGCGTACCTCCTCAGCCGGCTCAAGAAGGACGGGCCCTACAACGCGACCGTGTTCATGGGGTTGGAGCAGTCCGTCTCGAACGGCGCGACGTTTGCCTTCCAGAACATCTCGGACTACCTTATCGGCGGCTTCGCGGACCTCAAGAACCCGGTCATCAGGCGCATCACGTACAGCGACGGCATGATGGGCTACCACGGCGTGCCGCAGATGTCCGTGTACGAGTACAAAGCCATACACGACGAGTTGAGCGCTGGTGTGGACACGGACAAGCTGGTGGAGAGGTATTGCGAAGCCGGGGCTAGTATTTTTTACCAGCGGGATACTGTCAACGACCATGGAGAGGAGGCTAAGGCTGGAGCACCTCGAGCGCGTAACTGGCTCGTCTCGGTACTTGAGCAGGGGCATACGGAAGATGGATGCAGGATCGAGACCATTACTGACCCCTGGAAAGCTTGAGGTAGTGATACGGGCATGCAACCTACTCTTGTACAAGATTCGGCGAATCGGTATTAACATCACTGAATAAAGGGCCCAAAATGTGCCAAAAACAATTGTACATTTACAAGACAACAACCAAACTCCATATTCAAGTGACACATGTCATGTTATCCAGTATCTAACATCATATCGTAACTAATTCGTTGAACTCCCGCATCACGTCACAGACTTTCACCCTTCTGCCTTCCAAGTCTTGCTTTGCATTGACTCGTCTCAATAACTCGACAGCCTTCTTGGTGCTCGAGCCTTGGTTTGCGAGCTCCCGCATGTAGTCCTCGATCCAGTCAAGGTATATCTCGTCGGTGACCTCGATACCCGCGATGAAGATGGGCAACGGCCACACGAGCGTCCTTGGCGAGAGGAGGTATCCAGTCTTGCGTACTCGTCGCACAATGCGGACGATCTCGACAGCGATAGCCTGGGTCTCAGCATCGCTGCGGATGTTTGGCGCCGTAGCCCGATTCAGCAGTATCGTGGCAGATAGGCAGACTGTGGACGTGACAAGAAACTGAAAGTTGGTCAGCTCAACGCTCTCGGGCGCTGACGCGGACTGAAGACGCTCAGCATGGATCATCTTGAGTTCCTGTTGCGGCAATTAGCTACATGTCTCCCCCAGAATAAAGTCTGACGTGAAGCCAAGGTGACTTACTGATTGGATGCGGGCAATGTTGGCCTTGATCGCCTGTATCTTGGCCGTTCGCAGCTCTTCGACAAGAGACTGGTCCACCACGTTTCTTGATTGCATCTCCTTCTCCCAAATCTCGAAATCACGGATAGTGCTGTACAGACCCATGGCATCGTCCGATGTCATTTTATACGGCTCTAGTTGCAAACACTCCTCGAGCCTCTCTTTCGGTAATGACGACCCATAGCAATCTGTCAAGTAGTACCCTTTACCCGATGTCCATCGCATATCGGCCAGTCCCTTCTTCTTCATTAGGAGATCCCAAAGGTCGTGTGTTTCCATTCGTCGAGAGCTCTGACTTGGCGCTTGGCCTGTAGTCGGCAGCAAGGGCGTAATCCTTCCCCACATATTTGTTCGCAGATGAACGTAAGCCAGCCACAGCAAGATGCGAAGCTCTAGGGAGCCTAATGCCTTTTCAAGCTGTGTCCAGTGCGTCTCTAGCATCGCTTCTATGCGGCTTAGTCGATCTGCAAGTGCCCGAGTGTCTCCGGAGACGAGGTCGCTGTAACAGAGAAAGAGGGAAGTGGAGAGCAGCATGCGTAAGTTCATGTTAAGCGATGTTGTCGATGGGGGCACGAGAGTCGTCTCTTGCACTGCATCCACCAGGCTGTCGACTATCGAGCTTGCCCTAGCATAATGTTGCATTTGAAGATCAGCGAATGCGCGCTCGCCCTTGACGACGAGGTGTGCAGAGCTCCATGCAAGGATGCTGTGGCGCAAGGGGGAATCCAAGATGTTTTCGGTCGCTTTGATGGCGTATCCATAAAAGCTCCAGGCTGTCGGCACAGAGCTCCAGAAAGTTGAGAGGTTTCGCTTGTAATAGTCGATCAGTTTGGGTGTGTCGTCAGGTCGGGAAGTCGGGGAATGGATGAGGCTTGGACTTTGCCATATGCTCAACCAGTCTGTGTCTGTCATCAAAGACAAGAGCGATTGGTTTCCGAAGTTGGGATCAGAGCCCGGATAATTGGGAGACGGATACGCAGACTGTGTAGCATCCATTGAGCCTTCTATTGGAGCGTCTTCTGTGATATTCCCGATCACGCCGTCAAAGAGACCGTCATTGAAATCTGCTAGGCGATGATAAGATGCAGATAGCTCGTCGCCGGTGACCAATCCCTCTGGAAGGACGGTTGCGAAGCGGTTCCATGGATGACTGAAATCCCAGTCAGCCGCGACAGTCAAATCGTCAACCAGGCTCCGGTCATTCGCGTCGTTTACGAGGCCAATCGGGCTTCCTCCCAAGTTGTCCGAGGTGTCTGAGGGTGTGCGTATCCCCGGTGACCCTGGGTGGTTCTGCTGCTGGCTTGGACTCGCATCTGGTGATGGGTTTTCCGAGGTGCCTCTGGTCTCTGTTGGCACAAATTCGTGCTTCTTCCATTGTTTGAAGTTGGAATGGAAAGATGGAGTGCAGGTAAGTTGCAGGCGGTGGCACGCATCACAGGGGATTCGCCTGGCCTGGCATTTGACCTTTCTTCGTCGGCAGGTAAGACAACCCCAGACAGAGCGCGACTGGGATCGGCGACCGCGCTGACTCGACGGCTCCATGGCCGCTGGTGACCGTACCATCTTCCGACCATCTATCCTGTCTCTATGTGGCTCGTGCTGCGTATGATACGGTGGTCATCGCCTTTTGCCTCCCCGGAGAACGGGAGAGAGAAGGGAAAAAGTGGCAAGACAAGAAGTTGTGACACCACCTGCGTGCGACTGGAGCATTGGGTCAGCGGGCGATGTCGGGGTCAACTTGCCTATCCTAGCGACCTTATCGCGAACTGGGTTGGGGCACCGACCAAGCACTTAGTGTCGGGGATAACCCCGCAAATTGTGGACGATCAACTTTGTACTTGTACTTGATACCGTCGCTTGATATGACCAGCCTATGGGATCCGGCCATCCCCCAGATCCAGAGCCTATTGCTCTCGAGACTGCCACGCGGCCAATGCGCCGCATATCTTGTACGATTCACAGGACCCATCTGATGATAAATAATGCAGTCATAAGTAGTCTGGGTAGTACTGAACATCCTCTTAAGATAACTACTTCTTGTCCTCTGCAGACTTGATTGATCATGCTACTACGTAGGAAGGGACTGTACAAATTCTAGGTCTTCTTTACGTGATGTACCGGAACTCGGGCTGCTCCATGTCAGTCATGTCCAAGAATGCAGCGGCATCAGCCTGCTGTTCAGCATTGTGGGCAGGCGCAATCCGCTCCCTCCGGCGATTCTCAAAGCGAAGGTAAATGCTAGAAATCACATTAGTATCTTAAAGTGAAAGCATTTTGAGGGCCTAGACTCACTATAGGGCAACCTGGATAGCAATCATCAAGGCCGTGGAGACATAGAAAGCGCGGAACCCAGTTGGGTAAGTGGGCGATTCCTTAGCCAGGAAGAACTGCGGCGCGATGAGTTGGCCGATACCATATCCAAGAAACACCATGACTGAACATGTGGCTTTCTTGGTGAAGCCGCCGATCTGCGCCCTGGTTAGTTCAGTACACATTTACTGATTGAATAGAAACACACATTTGAGGAGATCATGGACATGACCATGATGTATGTGACAGTGTTCACAAAAAGAACTGTGTTCGTGTAAGTCGCGAGCCATCAGTGCAGATAATAAGGGGAACATACTATAGAGCCCTCCCTGACGAACTTTGGTCTGGTCCTGAGGTATGCCTAATCCTTCAGTCAGTATCACTCTTTATTGGCGTATGATAATGCATCGGCAACATACAGTACACGAGGAGCGAACCGAGTAGAACCACGAGGTTGCTTATGATGCTGGACAGAATCCGGGAGTTCCGATACTGGACCGTCACAAAGCCGCTGGCGGTTGAAGTCAGCAAAGAGTTGGTCATGGATCAAAGTAACATAGCGTCTTCCTTACGCGATGAGTAGAGAGGCCAGTTGTACACCATCGCCCCCAAAAGAGGCCTTGGTGGCGTCATGGTCGTCATAGCCGAGACTGGTGTAGACAATCTTGTCAAACTATAGTGTTTTTTTGATGAGTAACCTTGACTGGCATCGGAAATTTGGCATCACTCACGTTCGTCAGGCCACTGCCAACAATGCACTGGAGCAGAGCCAGTGAGAAGTATGCCCAGGCCTGAGGGTCACGCAGGCACTCCAGAACCTGGTACTTCTTGTAATGCCGGTTTGCAATGCCGGTGTGGTTGGTGATGACCTGTAGAACTGTTAGCACAAGGCCGCAATATATGCATATCGAGAGCCAGTGTACCCACCCTCATCACGGCAATCTTCCTCTCCCGGTCGCTCAGGAACCACGCGCTGGTCGGAGAGTTGGGCATAAAGAAAACCAAAAACAGTCCATATGCAATAGTTACGGGTCCCCAGATCAGAAAAAGCACTTGCCACTGGGTGTACTTGCCTCCTCCCCAAGAAGGAGAGGTGATGGAGTAAGCAAGGCCGTCGATCACAAATCCTCCTAGAGGAGCGCCTATCCACCACCCACAGGCACGCAGAGGCTGTTCGCGCCGCGTCCAGTATTGGCCGACATAGATGGTCATAATTGGCGAGATGCATGTCTCGAAGAAGCCGATGAAAAAGCGGCAGGTCGCGAGGGTGGCAAAGTTCGTGGTTGCGGATATGCAAGTGCTGGCAACACCCCAGCACATGATCATGACCCCGAGATACCGTCCGATAGGCAGCTTCTGCATCAGAATAGAGCTGGGGTATTGAGCCAGGATGTACCCGAAGTAGAAGATCGATGATGCCCAGCTGTACTGCTGGCCGACAAGGTGCTGCAAGAGGTATGGTCAGCGTGGGGATGTTCAGCGGAGAGGAAGCGAGCTTCTTCTCATACGTTATCATGACGGATACCCAGAATCGAGGCGTTGCCCAAGGCTACCTTGTCGATGAAGGACAGAAGGTATGTAATAGTCATCTAAGTGCGTTTGGTTCCTGTCAGCTCTGGTATGATGTAGCGTGTTTGTTGGACTCTCTTACCATGGGGAGCAGGATCAGGTCAAGCTTCCACTTGACTTTACGTGCCTCGTCTTCATCGTACTCGAATACTCCCCCTTCGCCGACGAAAATGTCGGCGGCAGCATCGTGATCCACGCCGCGGATTTTCTCCTCGATTTTGGTGTTGTCAACCGCGACATGGTCCGGGCGAGTATTGTGGACGATGTGTCCATCACCCGCCTCCACGTCTCGGGGGGCGGCGGGTGTTTGGCTGACCTTTTCAGCTGGTGTCGAGTGCTCCATCTTGAATGCTGCGTATGGGATGGCAACGAAAGTACGGCAACCTGGGAGAGAATCTGACTACGACGGCTCGTGTGTTTCGAAGATTGTCAAGAGCTCGCGCTGGCCTAGATATATGTCTTTCGAAACCACGCGATATCTGGGGTAATCCACTGATGCGGAGATGCACCCTGTCGAAGTCGCTGAGCCAGGGAGATGTTATCCACTCAAGCCAGCGTTATCATGGCTCACTATCACGCGCTGCCATTTCGATGTGTAATATCTTCGCCCTGTCTGGCGTTTCGACAGTAATCTCCTGCCACCTCGAGATAGAGAGGGTTCCAGTCGTCGCCAACAGCTCCTAATGAGGTTAGCGCGGGTGGCACCTCATCCCGACCAACGGAGCCGATCCTCGCGTGGAACCGACATATTTACTGAATTCGGCAAAATTGGCGACGGGATTCACACCAACATAGCGATGTCCGCATGATCTCGAGAACCATATCTCGGCCTTGACCACCGCCTGGCACACATACTGAAGTCTCAGCTAAGCTTTTTGACAAGCTAGGCCCACATGCACTAATCTTCGCTTCCGTATCTAAGACCCCATCGCCAGTGTTTCCTGTTCCGGGCACAGTAACGAACAACTCTGTACGGTGGTTAGGCAGTGGGAAATAAGTCTCGCAGAGACAGGCATGGCTGGCGGGTTTCTCGGCCCAACCGGCCAGGCCCATTCAACGGCTGGCATACGATGGGCAATTGAAATACTTATCATGGACGCATTACTTATCTCCTGATAGAAGCCAAGCCATCCATCTCTTGTATAGGCAAGCCCTTCCCTTATCTCTCAAGCTGTACCCGATTCGTCATCATCCTTACCGTCCATATGCCTCACAGCGAGTTTGTAAACCCCCCGACATACCAACATGTCGTGGCAAGGGGGCTTCCGTATGATCGGGGCTTCGCCCACGGCCAACAGGCGAAGTCAAAGGTTCAGGAGAATGTTCAGTATTATCGACGCCCTGGAAAGCTCGCACGCTCCCAGTAAGGTTCAACAGTCCGAAATACTATAGAGAGTTGTACTGACAAGTTTCGACTACAAGGGAGTTGATGAATGCCATTATTAAGAATGTCTATAAGCCTGCATTGGAGCAGTACTACCCGAGCGGCTTCAAGGAAATGCAGGGAATTGCCGACGGAGCTGAAGTCACGCTAGAGGACGTGATCTTGCTCAATTCTCGATACGATCTGGCCAGGCTGGGAGACGAACCTGGATGCAAGCCCCTTTCGTCCGACGAACTGAGCGAGGACGTCAACACACCCGAGTCCTCGGAGGACATGGCCAACGAATGCACAAGTTCCGTTTTCTATCACGCAGCAACAGAAAGTGGCGACATGCTTACGGCCCAGAACTGGGACATGTCGGCCCGGCTTTGGGAAAATGACTGCATCATCTACCTCGAGGTCCACCCAGATCCATCCGAGAACAAGCCCTCCATGTTTCTTGTCACGGAAGCAGGGCAGCTCGGCAGATCGGGTATGAACTCGGCGGGACTGGGCGTGACAGCGAATTCCCTCATGTCGAGCGATGACTACATTCCGTATCCTTACCAGGACGGTAAGGGAGTCAAGCACAACGTCCCGATCAAGCCCGTCCTCCCCATGTCCATGTTCCGGCGCATGATCCTGGAGAGCAACCATTTTGCCGAAGCGATGACCTGCGCCTTCAACTTCCCCCGGCACGTGTCGAACAATGTTACCGTCAGCACCGCGGAGGGCTTTGGTGTCTGCCTCGAGGTCACGCCGGACCGTATCTACAAGGTCTATCGCCGTGTGGACGACAATTACCTGGTCCACACTAATCACTTCACCCACACTGGCTTCCTCGCGAGGAGCGACGTTCTTTGCAAGTACCCCGGCGGCAGCAGCTGGTTCCGACTGGAGCGGTTCGAGCAAGGCGTCCGAAAATGGGCGCAGAAGGGTGAGATTACTACCAAGCGACTGATCGAGGCATTCTCGGACCACATGAGCTTCCCCGAGGCACTGTGCGTGCACCCAGACAGGAATCCTATCGATGCCGTCATTGGTCACCTACCCGGCTATCCATTCAGATCCAACTCTGCGACTGTCGCCTGCGTAATCTACAATCTTTCCAAGACTGAGATCACGGTTTGTAAGGGCCCGCCGTGTCAGGGACAGTTCCAGACCTTCAAGCTCAAGGGCCCGCAGGGCAACAAGCTGGGTTCCCAGAACACCGAGGGCCTTGAGCGTCCTGAGCAGCCTTGAGGATGACCAAGTCAAGCAAGCCTGATCATAGAGAACTCCACTTTTGGTCGCAGCGAGTTGTATTCTTAGGTTCAGGAATAGAGATGAATAATAGATCTTGATAAATCAATATGCTTAGCTCGGGTTTACTAATCGAGTTTCGTCTCGAGATGTGGAGCTTTGGATGCGCCCTTTGACCGACAACCCACTTTGGTGAATCATATTCACCAGTGTTACGAGCACAATTTGGGACCTGCTCTGTTAGAGAGGCATTCCTTCTGTTATTATGATTTCTTCTTGAGTTATCTTCGCAAGATAAAAAGGATTTACCACATCGCGCAAGAGGGATTCTGAGCACTCGTTGCTGACCGCACAAGCCCCCATCTCGCGTGTCTCGCCGACGCCATGACTCACCAAGTCGACGCGACAAACAAGCGGCCTGCGAAATGCACCCTCGAGCCCATGGACCTCCACAACCCGGAGGACTTCGAGGAGCTGCTCGCGCAGCGCAAGCTCTGCGGCTGGGACATGGAGCCGGCCGTGCTCGAGAAGTGGCGCCGGCTCTGCGATGAGAAGCGCAAGAACATGTTCTGGATCATCCCGACGGCGCCCAGCCATGCGCCCGAGCAGGTGCGTACCGATGGTGACAGCGACAGTCAGGGGCAGCAGCAGCAGCAGCAGCAGCAGCGACTACGGGTCGGGCATATCTGCCTGCAGAGCTACGACGACCCGCCGGACCCGAGGGTCGCGAGTGAGGACAAGTCAGTCATGATGATCTCGACCTTCTTCATCAAGCCGGAGTACCGCAGCGGCGGACTCGGCACCGAGGCGGTCAAGGCGCTGGAGGGCTGGGCCAAGACGGCGCCGTACGGGTCGCCGGACTGCAGGGCGGTCACGGTGCACACGGTCAGCCGGCGGTATTCCGAGGACGACAGCGACGAGTTCCGGGGCCTGTACGCTAGGCGCGGGCTGCCGACACCCGAGAGGGGTCGGAGTAACGAGGATTGGTGAGGGATTGAAAAAAGATTTGCCTTTTTTATGACCCACAACGCAGAGCTAACGAGGGCGCATAGGTATGCGAGGATGGGATACGTCAAGTGGAAGGAAGAGCGCAGATATGAGGACAAGTTACTAGACGGTACGGAGATCAAGTTGTTGGCTGTCTACATGAGCAAGGATATCTCCTGATAGATTTTAGATTCGAGTTCATTGCTTTGAATCATCGATGCTGTGTTATTGCCCTGTTGCCGCGTCTATCCTCTAGCCTGTTGATAAAGAGTGAAAAATGGATAATTTCCCATCCATGAATGTTCTATGAGTGCACGTTACCGCCCGTCCTACATAAGGCTTCTGTGCAAAAACAAATTGTGCGCCAGATCAAGACTCATGACCGGACCTTAATCTAGTGGTTGTCCCTCGGTGAAGGGTATTTCTGAGCCACCCGTTGATACTTCACCGCGCGTTTCAGAACCATACCGTCCGCCAGCTGTCCAGTCTCCCGCCGGAAAATCTCCTGCCAGGGAGTGTGGCTCGGCGGCACTGGGTACCCGCCACTGGCCTCGAGAGCCTCCCTTCTCGCCTTGATCTCCTCGGGTGAGACGAGTAGATCGACACGCCTCTTGTTCAGGTCGACCCTGACTTTGTCACCGTCTTTCACCACAGCCAGATTGCCGCCAGCCGCTGCTTCGGGACTCGCGTTGAGGATCGAGGGCGACCCGGACGTTCCCGACTGTCTGCCGTCTCCGATGCAAGGCAGAGACTGCACGCCCTGCTTGAGGAGTCGGCCGGGGGCGTGCATGTTAACGACCTCGGCGGCGCCAGGGTATCCCAACGGGCCGGCCCCTCGCATGATCAGGATTGTCTTGGAGTCGATGTCTGCGGTCTCAAGACGCATGTGATAGTCTTCGGGCCCGTCAAAGACGACAGCCTTGGCCTCAAAGGCGTTCGGGTCGTTGGGGTCCTCGAGGAACTGTTTCCTGAAGACGGCGTCGATCACAGAGGTCTTCATGATGGCCGACTCGAACAGGGTTCCGGAAAGATGAAGGAAGCCGGCGTCTTTCTTGAGAGGCTGGTCGTAAGATCGTATCGTTCTCCTGTCCCAGGAGTTCTGGCCCTTGACATTCTCGCCCACCGTCTTGCCGTTGCACGTGAGCGCATCCGTGTGGAGCTTGCCTTTATCGTACAGTTCCGCCATCACCGCAGGGAGCCCGCCGGCGCGGTGGTATTCCTCCATCAGCATCTCTCCCGCCGGCATGACGTTGACCAGCAGCGGGATGTGGAAGCCGATGCGGTCCCAGTCGTCGTTGTTAAGCTCCACCCCGACGTGCTTAGCGATGGCGTTGAGGTGGATGGGCGCGTTGGAACTGCCTCCGATGGCAGTGTTTGCGACGATCGCGTTCTCGAAGGCCTCTCGAGTCAGAATGTCGGAGGGCTTCCGGTCCGCGTGGACCATCTCGACGATCTGCTGGCCTGTCTTGTATCCACACTGCATGCGCTCCCTGTAGGCAGCTGGGATGCCTGCCGAGCCGGGCAGGGCCATTCCGAGGGCCTCAGCGAGGGCGTTCATGGTAGATGCCGTGCCCATGGTGTTGCAGTGGCCCACGGACGGCGTCCCGCTGGTGACCATCTCGGTGAAGCCGGTGTCGTCAATCTTGCCTGCAGCGTGAAGCTCCCGGGCTTTCCACAGTGCGGTTCCCGAGCCCATGAGCTCGTCCTGCATATAGCCATTGAGCATGGGGCCGACATTGAGACAAATTGCAGGGATGTTGATAGTGGCGGCGGCCATGAGGCAGGCCGGAGTTGTCTTGTCGCATCCGGTTAGCATGACCACGCCGTCAAACGGGTATGCATAAAGCAGCTCGACCAGGGTCAGATAGGACAGGTTCCTATCGAGCGTTGCCGTCGGTCTCCTCACGCTCTCCTGGATCGGGTGTGTCGGGAATTCCATAGGAATGCCCCCGGCAGATCGGATGCCCTCGCGGACGCGCTTTGCGATTTCGAGGTGGTGCCGGTTACACGGGGCGATATCGGAGCCGGACTGGGCGATGCCGATGATTGGCTTGTTGGACTGAAGCTCCTCCGGGGTCAGGCCGTAGTTCAGGAATCGTTCGAGGTACAGAGAGTTCATCGCATTGTTGCCCTTGCGGTTGAACCATTTTGTGGAGCGCATCTGGCCGCCGGGAGCCTCTGCTATGATGGCCTTGAGCTCTTCGGCGCGCTTGGTGAGAGCCGCGAGCTCGGCTTTGCAGTCCTCAATATCCACCGGCGAGGACTCGCAGGGATCTGCGCATCCGTTGCAGGACTTGGACTTTGACGTGCAAACCATCCTGAGGAATTCAGCTGTTCGTTTGAAAGCCGGCGTGGCTCGCGAGGTAACGTTTGAAAATGAAGAGGCGGTCTAGAGTTGGTGGGATGGAGATGGATGTCTTGTCATTCTTCTCTCATCCGGTTTTGATAGGCTTCTGATATCAAGGGTGAGGAATTCCCGACACTAAGTTGTTGAAAACTGGGACGGTTCATACCCAAAGAAGCTAGCAGCTGGTATCATCAATTTATGGAGCAATCACTCCTCTGTGTAGGGCGTTTTCTTGTGGAGGCGCCGGTCAACGGCGTTAGTGTTTGGGAGGCTAATAATGGTTTGTCTCCGCTGCCAAGGAAGGACGATCGTGGGCTGAGAGTAGGGCTTCTGGCCACCTGTGTTTGGAGGATTTCTAATCCAGTAGTTGGTTAAGGGGCTTCTTAAATAGCATAAGCATGATTAGGCAAAGCAAGTGAAGTCCTTTGACTCTGGAGATACACTCAGAGCAGCAACGGTCACTTCAGTTCTCCATCAACAAGGTCATCAGATTGTTGGGCATTTGTCAAAGCGGGAATAATGTTTATTAACCAATTCCAATATCTTCTATCTGGTGACACCCGAAAACCTCCTCTGTTCATAAGGTGAATGTTTAGTTCATGGTAATCACAGCTCGGAAACGGACAGTCCCATTCAACATGGCGTCTATCGGCAGTTAGTAAGGTACATCAAAGCTCCTAGATACAATGGCACCTACTGAAAGCGTCATTGGCTTGTTCAAGTGGAAATTTCTCCACCATGCACTGAATGTTGTGAAGTTTGGTGAAGTTGATGGTATCTTCAGCGTCAGTTGCATGCCCGCAGGGCCATACTTGCACAGACAGACCGTACTTGAGCTATGGCCACATAAATACTGTTAGCCAGGAGAAATAAACTGAAGGCTTTCAAGTAAAGCTAACCATGATCCCTGTGTTGAATGGAACATCCCCAGGCACTAGTCAGAGTTAGTCGTTGAAGCTGGCCATTGTTGAGGCTAAGTAACACACCCGAGAGAATAAGCAGCTTGCCGAGGACGCCAAGTCCCTTTAGCAACCGGGGCATAGCATCGCCTTGAGGGCTCGTGGTCACAATCAGTTTGGCTCGACCAAGCTTAGCCACTGCCTCACCCACATCCGTTACCTTGGATGTGTCAACAAACTCGTGGGCGCCGAGCTGACGAGCAAAATTCTCCTTGTCTGATCCGCCACGAGATAAGGCAATGACACGGCAGCCAAAATGGTTGGCATACTGAATGGCCAAGTGGCCGAGGCCTCCAAGGCCCTGTACGGCGACAGTATCACCCGGACTGAGGTTCATGTGCCGCAGAGAATTGAAGACGGACAGACCAGCACACAGAACTGGAGCGTATGCGGCTGCATCAACGTCCTCTGGGACACGAGCTGTGGCTTCAGCACGGAGGATACAGTATTCGGCATCTAAAGTAGTGGCGGTCAGGAAAGATTTTCTCTTCATATCAGAAGGACGATTGACTAATGACTTACAGCCACCGGCCTTGGTTTCTCCGTTGATTACCGCATTGTCACACATCTGGTGATAACCAGTCCTACATGGTTCACAAGTACCTGCCAATATCCAAGTTAATTCATATGGCACATGAGACAGAATAAGATCAGGGGGCATCTTACCATCGTGTCCACCATGCCAGCCGGCTCCGACTCGGTCACCGACTTTCCATCCGGTCACACCTTCGCCCACTGCTGCAATGCGGCCAACTATCTCATGACCAGGGACAAGTGGGCTTCGCCCGGTCAAGTCAGCATTTACCATGACTAAATTACACATAGCATGGAAAGACAATGCTTACAAACCACCCCCCATCACATTGTTCTGGGCGAACATATCAGAATAGCACACGCCGCAGGCTTCGACCTTGACAAGAATCTCTCCTTTCTTGGGGAGCTCCAGCGGGGCATCCTCAATCGTGAGTGGTTGTCCGGCTGCCTTGAAGACCGCCTGCTTGTACGTTTTAGGCAGGGACATGTTGTAGTAATCTGTATGTGGCGTAGAGAATGTGGAGTAAAGCATGGACTAAAATGAGAATATGGATGAGGTAACTGAGAATCGGAAGTACACATCTTCCTGCTCTTAAGTACCAAAAATCAGTGTTGAGGAGTATCAGGTATTGCATGTAGTTAAATCGGATGTAAGTAACAACGGCATGTTATCCCCATCATCACAGTGACAACGAGCATCCCGGAGTTCGCGGAGTTTTATGGGGCTTCCATTTTACCCTTTGCTGTAGCTAAACTCCGTCTTGACTCCACATCTCACTCAGTTGGGCATAGCAACGCAGGTGGATTGACTGCGGTCTACGGCGGACATTCAGACAGGCCAAGACTTGATCGATGTTCTGGAGGGGTGGTTAGGGATGAGTAAAGTTATTGGACATGGAATTTTGTTGTCTACATGGGATTGGCTTCTTACACCCAACGCCGCCGATGTCACTACTAATTTTTGTTCCAGGTCACTTAAGGGTGGGTTACGTTCTCATGACGGGAAGAATTGCAAGCAAATACTAGAGAACTGTTGTAAGAGACAATCTGTGATAAAACTTGGCCCAAAGCAATCGGTCTAGATATCTAACGATTTAACATACACACCTGCCTACAGACTTGATCAACTTTGACACTTGAGTCCAACGTCTCCTCCAATCTAAACCTTCAGGTTCACGTACCTCAGCGCAACATCAAACCATCAGGGAAGAGCTGCTCTCCACCTCCTTCTCGCCCTCAACCTTGACCGCCGAGCCCACAAACCGCGATCGCGTCAGCAGCAGCGAACAGACCGTCCACAGGCACCCCGCCGCAATGACCATGACCCAGATCTTGCTGATGCTCGACACGATGACGTCGACGCACGCCTTGCGCACCTCCTCAGAGACGCTCTCCAGCACGCGGCTCCTCGCCCCGGCCAGCGCGAAGCGGATCTCGGCGTCGGAGAACCCCCGCCCGTCCAGCACCCGCTTCAGGCCCCGGAACGTCTCGGACTGGAAGATCGCGCTGGCGATGGCGAGCCCCAGGAGCTGGCTCTGGCCCTGCGAGATGTTGAGGAACTGGATTAGATCCGGGACGCGTTCCGGCGTCACCAGAAGGCTGCCCACGGCGTAGCCGGCCTGCGTCGTGGTCATGCCCAGGCCCAGCAGGATCGTGTAGCCGACGACGTGCGCCGACGAAGTGGACCGGCGGACCGTGTACATGAGCGCCGAGCCCACGATGATGAGCACGCCGCTCGCCAGGTACCAGAGCTTGTGGTAGCCGGTGCGGCCCATGAGGGCCCCGCAGGCCAGGATGCCGGTGACGTAGAAGCAGATGAAGGGCAGCAGCCGGACGGCTGCCTGGATACCGCTGTCGCCGTTGACGAAGAGGTAGTAGACCGGGATGTAGTATATGGCGACGAAGAGGGACGCGCCGCCACTGGCCATGCAGATGTAGAGGAGCACAAGTTGCCGGTCGCGCAAGAGGTCGCAGGGGAACAGGCGGTCAAGCTTGGTGGTCATGAGGGACAGGTGCTGGGAGAGGCAGAAGGCTACCGTGCAGACACCGAACACGACGATGAGGGCAATGACCCTGGGATCGCTGTACTCCCAGGTCGCTCCTCCGAATATGAATGCCATTGTAAAAGACACATAGAGTCCAGCCGTGAGTATCATTCCGACCCAGTCCAGCGTCTTGACCTTCTCCCAGAACGGATCGTCTTCTCGGCGGGGCAGCAACGGTAACAGGAACAGGTAGATGGGACTGGCAACACCAAAGATGAGGAGATTAAGATAGAATGCCTGCCGAGATACGAGCGTCAACAACCGTGTCTCTTGGAAATTTGAGGGCTCAGTACTTACCCATCTCCAGGAAGCTGAGCTGTCCGCGAAAGCGCCGCCCACTATAGGTCCGAGAATGCAGCCACCTCCGTAAACGACCGCGACGAGACTGAGGTAGACGGGCCGCTCCTTGGGTGAGCAAAGGCGTGAAACAATATTCAAAGTCCTGAAAACGTGGCTGTTAGAGCAGATTCAAATATGTTCTCAAGACCCAGACGTACCCAAGGTACATGCCCGCTCCTCCAGCGCCAGCCCAGACTCTACCAACAATCATGGCATTCATGCTTGGAGCGCCACCGCATAGAGCACTAGCAGCAGCAAAGTTTGCAAGGCAAACCGTGAAGAGCCATTTGTTGTCAAACATTCCATATGCCTTGCCCAGTGGCAGGATAGCCACCGTTGACCCTAATGAGAAGCCCGCGCCCAGCCATCCGAGCTGAGCCACGTTGCTGTATGTTTCGGCAATAGCACCCTGAAGATCGGCAACGATGGTGGTGTCGAGGCCGTAGAGGAAGTTGGCGGAGTATATGGCGACGCAGACGAGGAACCACCGAATACCGTGGATGGCACGGTCCGTGTTGTTGCCACCAGTTTCGCCATTTTCGGGCTGATCGGTTACGCGTCCCGATGTGGTTGTCGTTGACGTGATCGTGTTCTGGTGAGTATTGGGAGTCTCTCGAATACTTCGTATCGTCGAGTCGGATGATGGACACTCGGAGGTAGCAGAGTCGAACGCGTTTGTTGAGGTATTGGCATTCATCTTGGAAAGATTGTCAATGCCAGTTGAATTGAGAATTAAGAGTGGTGTGTCGGGATCTTCCCCAGACGTCGTCCGGCATGCAGAGAGCGGCACTCTTGCTCTTATATACGAATAGGTCCACCTTAAGCATAGCTATTTCCGAGGACGTTGTGCCTAAGAGGCATAATCTGCCAAGAAGAAACCCCAAATCTTGCACTGAGAAGAGAACGCAAGTTCCGGAAACTCCAGGTGCTGTGTAAGCAAGATGTGTCATCCCAAACCAGACTCCGGAAACTCCAGGCCCACTTTGTGGACCGTTTACCTTAGCCAACCTTGAAGGAGTCAGGCATTGGACAGGACTGTGGAGGCTTGGGGCACCTGTGTCGATTCTAAATCGGCATTATTTTGCTGATATAAACATGATTATCAATTAAACAGAAACTGTTCGAAGTTATTCGGTTGGAAACATCCAAAATTCGGAGAAGTTGAAGCTGCTTGGATCGAGCACCTCGAACCGGTCGACCGAATCTACCGAGAAGGCCAAGTCCATCGTCCCTGTCAAGACATCCTGCAGCCCATAGGGGTTTCCGAGCTCGCTTTGACCGACCATCGAATCCATGCCTGCTGCTGCGAAGCCGTTGGCCATCGATGCTAGCTCACTATTTGAACTGTCCAAGGGGAGTGTTTGTCCCAAAGGACCAGCAAGCCCCGACTGGCCATTCTGCAGAACGTATTCGATCCTGCGAAGCAGACACTGAACGACGTCCGCCGCACGGGTCCCAACGGCAAATTGCTTTCCGAAGACCTCGAAGACTTCAATCGCTTTGCTGAGGGTGCTGCGGGCGACAGCTGACGCCGGGGACAACGGGTGGGCAAGGAGGTAGCCAACCATGATGATGGCTGCGTTCCACTGCCACTGAAAAGCCTCTTGCCAGCCCTTCAGCAACTCGGTTTCCGAGACTGCTTGATGGGTGAGAACAGTGAGAGTGATGGCATGGTTCACCCCCTGAGTAGCGCACTCCTCCACAATGGGCGAGGTGTTATGGGAGAATGAGATCAAGGCGCGGTACAATACGATACAGAGGTTGTGGTACGTGAGCTCCAAAAATAGGCGTTGGCGCTGCAACCACAATGGCGCGAAGACTCCTTGGAGTGCAAGAGCTGTGCCATCCGTAGAGAAGGGCTGCCCTCCCCCTACGCGTTGGGCTTTTAGCCCATCAGGAACGTGTCTTGTCCAATCTTCGAGGATGTCCAACCGGGACTTGAACCGCTGTGCACAGGCTTCTAGAACCTGTTGGTTATCATAAATACTTGACAGGCCATGGAGGGCGATAAGCCGAGCGCACTCGTCGTAGAAATCTGTATAAACGTCGTGTATCGCAAGGACAAGCTTAGTGTGCTGAACAGTATAGGATAGCCAAGTCGCGTTGCCAGCGACAAGCGCAGCAGATCCCGACTGGATGGCCACATGATGGTCATCTGACGGCAAGCTGCACTCACTTGCATTCAAGGCCTCTGATAAGGGTCTGCCAAGCTTGAGACAAGTCTTGAGCTCGTTGATGCACAGTGTCCACCATATGCGCTTCCGTAACTCGCGTTCCGACTCCGGAAGGTTAGGAGGGGGCTCAAGATGGAATCCGAGGATCTGAGCCGTCCTGATGGCCTGTGCACTGAGACTGTATGCCATATTCTGAAAGGACGAACAACATAGGTATACCACCGACAGGAGCTGGCATTGTAAAGTCGATATAGTTGGGTTCTCCAGCTCAGAAATGAGCAGTGTCTGGCATCTTTGGTAGTGCCAGCGTCCAGTGATGATCGAGCCCCGCAGGTCGGTATCGCTCGGATGCTGGTTGTTAGATATGCGGGATGCCGAGCTCATAGTACTGGAGTAGAGATTTGTATTGCTGAAGTCGGTCCCTGAAGGCGGCTGGCTGTCCGTCGCCGGGGATGGCGGAGAAAGCGTGTCGAGATGAATGCACAAAGCCAGGATGATATCAACAAGAGCCGACGGTTTTCGAGACTTGCCATTCGTCCATAGTGACCTGTACAGATTCCGGAAGCTGGTCTCGTCGACGACCTGATAGGCGCAGTGCCAGGACTGCCAGAAATAACTGAGAAAATACTCCTCCTGCATCGCTGTCAAGTAGTATGTACTACTCGCTGCGGAGTGAGGATCCAGTGGATGATCTGGCTGCAGTGACGGCTGTCTTGGGCCTCCCTCTGTGAGGGACTCACCCTCCGGAGGCCTGAAGTGGATCGTGTTCTCGGCGGGAGGATTCTCGATGAAAGTACCGAGATGAGAGGACATGCGATGGATGAAATAAAAAAGCGAAGATGGGCCAAACCATTGTTTCTGGGGGAGCTGGCTGTTACAGGGATAAAAGCCCCAAGAATGCTTTGAGCGCGCCGCTCCGGTATTCCGATTGACCGGGCGTTCCGCCGACACCACCGCGCCCTCAATCAAGGACGCTTGGTTCTGGGTGCCAATCGAAGAACCGGGAGAGCGAGACGGCGTGAGCAGCGGAGCGCCCGTGTCACGCATCTCAAGCTCTTTCTCCAGCTCCTGGACACGACTCTTTAGGCGCTCGATTTCGCTACCGCTGATCAGCACATTGGACGGGGCTCAGGAGGATGGCTTGGGTCAGGCGAGGCCGGAGAGGTTGTTCAGTGCTTACCGGAACGCATGTGGCAGGTTGCGGATCTCGTTCGCCCCGGTGCTTGTGCATTCGCTCTTCCTGCTCCTGCAATTGGAGCACGGTTGCTGGTTGTCGCACTTGATCCGGTGTATGCGACAAGAGTCGCAAGCCCGCGATACCTGGTGGCGCTTGGCTCGGCCAGGAGCTCTCGGACTTCGGGGAGCACTGGCAACAGCACCGGCCCCAGACGGGCTTCCCAGAAAGGCCGCAGACATGATTGCAGCTCGTCGTGGATGCGCGTGCCCAAGCGCGATGCCTGCCAAGGAGATGGTCTTCACTGTTCCCCTGCCCCTGCCGCACCTTATCCTAGATGGATGGTCGTCGTGGTTCTCCCATCTCACGCACCAAGAAAATGGGATTGAAGTTGACAAATCCGATGACAGCTGACGACAGGCAAATTCGGGTTCTTTTGCATGACGAGTCAGCACTGTCTGCAAAGCTTAGTGCGCATACCCACTAGACGGCCCCTCAAACTGCAAATGCTCCGTAAACTCCGACACGGCCAAGCTCCGATTCCCACAGCTTTACGACGGTGCACACTTCGAAGGTTGACTCTTCGAGGCATTCCTCTGGCTTCGGGGTAGCTAGGAAAGGTCCAGGCCATGTAAACGCATGCTTCTGTAACCGGCTTGATAGAGATAATGAAGTGTGATGGACAATTCCTTGTAATCCATCCAGTGTAAGCTAATGGGATCGCCTGAGTGCTGTGGATACACCGTCCACTGTATGATAACCGGCCCTAAACACCTAATTGCTGCCACTAAAACACCCGGGCTCCCTTCAAGAATCCATGGATGCTTCACGGACGCTGCCTCGGCTTGACCGTTGCTCTGAAGTCCACCGGCTTGACGAACCAAAAGCTCCGCGTGTGCCATTCTGCCGACTGCAGCGATTTATCAAGAGAGAAGTCAAAATCCCGGACCAGACGAGGGATGACTTTGCACATCTCAAGCATCGAAACGTGCCGACCAATGCATGTCCGGGCACCGAGTCCAAACTGTTACGCCATCCGAGGCAAGTCAGCAATCGTATTCACATTCCGGGGAGTGATGGTCAAATGTACTCACAGGCATCCAGGAGCGAATCATCAATGAAAGCCGATCGGGATCTTGATTTTCGAGCCATCTCTCAGGTCGGAAGATATCGCAGTCCTGGCCAAAGACATCCTTGTCGCGATGAGCAACCCAAGTGTTCACACCAACAATAGTCTGCATTCGGTTGTCAGCCACACGCCTTCTTCTCTCGTATCCTTCACGAGTGGAAAACTTACATCTCCTGGGAAGAACTGGCCCGACAATGTCGCGCCGCCCTTTGGGACGACTCTCTCCATCACCAGACCAGTAGCCGGGTGTAGGCGCAGGGCTTCCTTGAAGACCGCCTGCAAGTACGGCATCTGCTGAGTTTCCTTGAACGTTGGGGACTCGGACAGCAGGCCTTCAGAAGCAAATCGGTCTATCTCCTCTCGTAGTCTCTGTAGGCTCACTGGGTCCTTCAACAAATAGTAGAGGACGGCGGAGAGGCTGATTGCCGTGGTATCGGAGCCCGCAACCATGTTCGAGACACATCCTGCCAGTACGTGATGTGAGGTGAACACGTCAGGGTCCGCCGAATGCTTAGCTAGAAACTTGGAGAGAAAATCCTGGACACTGATCCCGTCGTCCTCAATGACTGGCTTGGCTGTACCCTGGCTCTCTCGCATTCTTTCCTTCGTGAAACTCATCACGTAGGCCCTCCCCGCTCCCTTTGAACCGGCCCACCAGTTCTTCAGAGGGAAGAGATAACGATGAAGGGCAGGGTAGATGCCAGTAAGCGTGGCGTAGGAGAGATGGTCTTCGAGGGCGCAGATCACGCCCCCGATATCCTGGCCTTGATCCAGAAATCCGAGCCGCTTTCCATAAGTGATCATGCCGATCACGTCGAAGGCGTAGCACTGGAACCAGTGCCGAACGTCGACCGGCATGTTGGAGACCGCGATCTCACTAAGCCTTTGCGTGAAGAGATCGGAGCATTCGTCCACAAAGGGCTCGTACTGTACTAGTGTCGACATGGAGTATGTCGCTTGATAGAGCCTTCGGCTCTGCGAGTGTCGTTGAATCGCCTGATCGTTGAACAGGGACCATTGGCCAGGGCTGGACCAGGTGGTATACCATGGCGATTTGGGGAAGCCACTGCTCAGGCCATATATGGTCTTGACGGCTTCGGGGTCTTTGATACTATATCGATTTGGTCCATACCGGACTACTCGGCCTACCTGAAGTTCAGCTTGGCACATGTTCAAGGGTTTGTTTTCTGGATGAACTTACCATAACGCTCATGAAGCTCCAGGTTCACTCGCTCGAATGAACCTTGGCGCACCTTCCACAAGTACCATCCATCGGTGAAACGTGCCAGGAACGGTCCCGGAATCGATCGGAGAGGCGAGACAAACGACTTGATCAGTTGGAGGACAAGCTGCAACAGCAACCCAGCGAGCCCCAGCAATGCCCATAGTTGAAGCTCCATCTCAGAAGTACCTAAGTGTTTCCTCACTCGCGGCGCTTGATGTGCATTGCATAGGTCTCAATCCTGTCCTGCCTGATAAGCTTCGTGCTTTGCTATGTAAAGGAGAACTACGAAGTAAGATGAGGTCAGCTTGCGCGGTGCTGTCTAAATGTCATGCCAATTGCTCGTGCCGTCATTGGCGGCGCGTCCGCATTTCCGTTCCCCAGTGCGGGGTGCAAGACGCTAGACTCCTCCGGCGAACTCCTCCGTCCCTCGGCTGCGCTGGGACGGTACGCCAATACTCCGAGAGATGGCGGCTGTCGTCTTCTTTTCCTTTCTTTCAGACGTGAATAACTCTATCAAGGCCGCCATAATTTGTAAGTAGCTAGTAGAATGGGTAGAATGGGTCAAACATATGCAGATTCAATATGCTTCCGTATCGAACGTGTAGATGGCAGAGCATGGGCGGATGGGTCATAACAGTGAAGCTGAGCGGGATATCGAATTTCCAACGACACAAGTACTCCAACCTTCTGATCAAAGCTATCATTGCAGTATCGGTCGACAACTTAAACGATTCATCTTTCCCACCGGGCTGGGTCGGTCACTGCCGGCCGGTAGTGATGAGCTAGCTTGACATCCTCGTCAGGGTTCACGCAGGCGACTTGTAGTTAGTTTGAATGCAAGTTTTGTGGATCAGCCTAAATACGGCCCTCGACCCGAAATCCCGCCTTGACAAGCCGCATAACCTCCGCCATCGGTTCCTTCTTGCTTCGAGGGGTCGTGTCTTCATGTCGAAAATCATGCCCCTCATATCTGTACTTTCCCATCTATCAACGTGATCTAGGAGAGCATCCATCAAGCAAGCGTATCCAGAGAGCTGAATCAGTTTCTTGTGAATCGTGACCATGCCTCCAGTGCGAAATCCCATCCTCCCAGGGTTCAACCCCGATCCGTCGATTCTTCGCGTCGGAGATGACTATTACATCGCCACCTCCACGTTTGAGTGGTATCCAGGCGTGCAGATCCACCACTCGAGGGATCTTGCCAACTGGGAGCTCGTCGTCCGCCCGCTCAACCGCAAGACCCAGCTTGACATGCGCGGAGACCCCGACTCTGGAGGAATCTGGGCGCCGTGCCTGACACACGACGGGGACAAGTTCTGGCTCGTGTACACGGACGTGAAGCGACGGGATGATGCGTTCAAGGACACACACAACTACATCGTCAGCGCGCCCGCCATCGAAGGCCCGTGGTCCGACCCCGTGTTTGCCAACTCGTCGGGCTTTGATCCTTCGCTCTTCCACGACGACGACGGCCGAAAGTGGTTCGTCAACATGCTTGCCGATCACCGTCGTCGACCGAGGCTGTTTGCCGGCATCGTGTTGCAAGAGTTTGACGTCAAGTCTGGGAAGCTGGTCGGGCCCAAGAAGAACATCTTCCCGGGCACTGAACTGGACCTTACTGAGGCGCCGCATCTGTACAAGCGCAACGGATGGTACTATCTGTTGACGGCTGAGGGAGGCACAATGTATAGCCATGCCTGCACTTTAGCCCGATCTCGAGACATATGGGGCCCGTACGAGACGCATCCTCAAAAGTACATCCTGACCGCCAAGGACGCGCCCTTTGCAGCTCTGCAAAAGGCTGGTCACGGCGACTTTGTGGATACGCCGGACGGTAGGACATACCTCGTCCATCTCGCCGGACGGCCTGTGGGCCAGAAGCGCCGCTGCGTTCTTGGCCGGGAGACGGCAATCCAGGAAGCGTACTGGGGGGATGACGACTGGCTCTACGTCAAGAACGGTCCGGTCCCATCCCTGTTTGTCGATGTTCCCGGAACGGCCGACGATACTGCGTACTGGGCAGAGCAACACTACATCTTTGATAAGGAGCTCCACAAGGACTTCCAGTGGCTTCGGACGCCGGAGCCGGAGCGCATATTCTCTGTTGAAGGCAGGAAGCTGAAACTCATTGGGCGAGAGTCAATCGGGTCTTGGTTCGAGCAGTCGCTAGTAGCGCGTCGTCAAACCCACTTCTCATATGATGCAGAGACGATCGTTGACTACTCGCCGACGGACGAGCGGCAGTTTGCTGGGCTGGTCGCTTACTACAACCGGTACAACTACTTCTACCTGGCCATCACTGCGGATGCAGAAGGCCAGCGCGAACTCCAGATCATGAGCTCCAAGGCGGCGTGGCCGGCCTCCAAATTGGCAGCCCCGGAGGATCAATGTGTCTCGATTCCACAGGAAGGAAAGGTCCGGTTGGCGCTGAGCATCCGGGGTGGCCAGACATTGCAGTTCGCATACGCGTTGGAGGCGGAGAAGGAACTCAAGAGCTTCGGTCCCGTCTTTGACGCTACAGTGCTGTCAGACGAGTCAGACGGCGATATCAGTCATGTCCAGTTCACGGGGGCCTTTGTGGGTATGGCATGCTCCGATCTCAATGGGACGGCTTTGGAGGCTAGGTTCGATCATTTCGTTTACCGGCCAGTCCGTCATGAGCTCGATCGGTACGAGGTGTGATGGCGATAGACTGTCTCATCAGTTTAGTCTGTATCTGACTTTCCACGTCCGTACGATATTGCAAGCTCGTGTTACCAGGAATTTGCCAAGAGTGAGAAGAGGTGCAAGAAGGCTCCATCTTTCCCATGTTTTAGTACCAAGCCATTTTCTGCCGTATTCAGTAGAGCGAAGCGCCGCTTGGCTCCCGGAAACAGTAGACGGATGCGCCTTTCTCCACTCAACACTCCACAAATTCCCAATTTCTCCGACAATCATGGTGCCGGAGGTTAAGTACTGGGATGCGCCCACACGGCCAGGGAGGCGCAAATGGACCCTTGAATCCGATCACAGATACATTACCCAACTTCTTGCTGTGCGCTGGATGGGTTCCTTGACACGATAAACACTCAATTCTGTCTTCTCGAGACCACCCGGCCTGCCTCAGCTGGAGATTTGTGTTGTAGGCAAAGTGCCCTCAGGATTCCAGGCAAAATGGCGTTCCCCCAGTCACGGCTCAGAGCTATCCCTACAAAGTCGCGTGTCTTCATTGTGACCGACATTGCAAATGAGCCCGACGACTCAGAATCTCTTGTCCGCTACCTCCTCTACTCGAACGAGTTCGATACCTGCGGCCTCGTCGCCTGCACGTCTACACACATAAAGCGCCGCGTATGTCCGGAGGAGATAGTCAACATCGTCAACGCATACGGAGAGGTGGTTGACAAGCTCAACGTTCATGTCCACCCCGACAATCCCTACCCGACTGCCCAGAGCCTGCGTGACCTTGTCAGAGCTGGACCTGCTCTGTACGGCAAGGAAGCACTTAAATCTGGCGTCCCTCTCAGTCCTGGTGCCGAGCTCCTAGTCCAGCAACTCGAAAAGTCGACAGATCCATTATGGGTGTGCTGCTGGGGAGGTACCAATGTGTTGGCCCAGGCACTTCAACATATTCACCAAAAGCATATGGCTTCTGAAGCCAAGGAGATCCGATCCAGGCTTCGTGTCTACACCATCTCAGACCAGGACGATACAGGTCTGTGGATGAGGGTCACATGGCCCGACATCTTCTACATCTGCTCTGTTCACGGATGGAGCCAATACCACAGCGCCGCCTGGATCGGAATCTCTGGTAATATTGACGGCGGATCCGATATGTCCCTCGTCGCCAAGGAGTGGTACTCGAAACACATCCAGGTCGGCCCCCTGGGGAAGGCCTACCCTGATCATAAATTCATTGTGGAAGGTGACACACCGACCTTCCTCTATCTCATTCCCAACGGGCTTGGCTCCTCAGAACATCCCGAATGGGGCAGTTGGGGGGGTCGTTACATCCCCACCGACAGGGGGTTGGCAGCTCGGCACTACGGTGATGCGACGGACAAGGCGGTGGGCAAGGATGGCAGATTCTACTCGAGCAACTACGCCACCATCTGGCGCTGGAGGGAGGCATACCAACACGATTTTGCGGGCCGCATCCAGTGGACGCTCACCGATGACTTTACAAAGGCCAACCACGCGCCGGTTGTGAGCGTGAACGGGTCTACTGGTCCGGAGCCTCTGACCGTGGAGGTCGAGGCCGGTAGCGAGGTCGTCCTCGACGCATCAGAGACCTATGACCCGGACGGCGACGAGCTGACCTTCTCGTGGTTTCAATATCGGGAGGTGACTTCTGCTTTGCTAGAACTGCACGACCAGATGGTTGCCACACCCGAGCTAACAGATCTGGACGAGAAGATCCCGCATAGACAAATCAAGCTCAAGGTGCCGCCGGCCGACAAGTGTGCCGTGGATTTCTACAGTGGGAAACCTGTCGAGAAGGGTCAGGAACTGCATTACATTCTGACCGTCAAGGACAATGGAACGCCAGCTATGCTGACATACAAGCGCGTCATAGTCCGCATCACCAACCCCAAGCTCCTAGGTGGAAGTAGTAAATCATTTACTACGACAACAGACTGGCTAGAGGCGCATGGCTTTATATAAGGGGCAATTATAATGACGTCTAGACCACATTGAGTAAGAATTTGTCATAAATCTCTTATGAAAGCAACGGCTAGATACTAGGAAACATGTCGATTCGCGAAGTCGTAATCAAAGCGGCACCGCTCTGCGTGAACGTGGGAGGTTCCCCAACATAGACATTACTTCTTGTGGACCAACTGCCTCGAAGTGCACGTGAGAAAGAGATTTCAGACTGTGTGCAGCCAACGACATCAAATTTGATTGATCCGACACTTGTGACAATCATGAGCTGTTCCACACCACGTCAATCATCACCAGCACACAGCATGACGGCCCCACCACGGCTGTGACCTGGAGGTCTGACCATCCAGTTTCGGGCGTGCTTCTTCGCAACGACCGCTTTCCGTCCTTCTCCTCTAAGAAGTTGGGGGCCATTCCGCTGTAGCATCAACTCCGGACCCATGCATACACGGCGGAATCCTCAGGGTTGCATCGGCGGCAAGCGTCTGCATCACAGGCGTGTGTGGCGCTTATCGGGAGCGGTGATTCGACAGAACATGCAGAAGCGTCTTTTACCCATCAACCACCGCCTATCACAAGTCGACAGCCAGCGGGACGACCACCCCCTCGGGGTCGACAACGAGGGCATCGAGCAAAACTGACGCACACTGTGGCCCTCAGCTGTCCGTAAACGGGATTGGGCTGCCACTTGGCTTGTAACGGCCGATATGCATGTGCCGACGCGACCAATGCCCGGCGGCCAATGGGGACGCGTGGGGCGCTTGCTGTTGGTTCTGCTGTTGCATTGATGAGTATTGCATGTCCCCACCATCCCGTGATGCCGGCATGCAAGTGGGCGAGGTCGTGTTTTTGAGCAACCAACAGCCAGCTGCACATATTGCTCACCAGGTAATGGTTCATAAAAGAAATGACTCTGATTCCAAAGCAAGCCGAACAGATTTCATCTTCATCTGTCTGGGAGTCAAGGCGAATTACATCTACTGTTTCAGAGCTCATTGCCGACATTATCGTTATGGCTCAACTACGAAAGACCCTTCAAAACATCAGATCACGATGGTCCGCTTCGAATGACAATGACAAAGTCCTCGACCTGCAGAAGACCCCCCTTCTTGAACAAGCCAAACAAGACACAGAAGCGTCTCTGAACACTTCGCCTCCAGGCTCGCCTCGAGCGTCGTTGCCAAATATTCCAAGCCCCGATCAAGAAAGCTTCGAGTCAACAGCCGATCCTCAGCGCTCCTCATATCTATTCAAGCTACCCTTGGAGTTGAGGACGCTGATCTATATCGATATCTGGCAGCTGCTGGGCTCTAGCCAGCACATTTTTATCAAGGGAGATGGATACTCCTATACTCCCTGTGTCGTGCGTTCAGGCGAAGCAGACGAGCGACCTGCCGAAATAAAAAGGATCTGGGAAGAAGATGGGGGCTGGTCCATCCGGCAAGCTCTCTGGAACAAGCGCATGTCAAGCTCTTGGGGCACTCACTGGAAGTGTCTTGAGAGAACCCTCGTGGCTCCCCCGGGACAGCACCCTGTTTTGACAATGTTGCTGCTGTGTAAAAGAACGTTAGTCGTAGCCACATCCTTGCTGAGTTTCTTTGCTCGTCTCTGATTATGACCGATAGGTACCTCGAGTGTCGAACACCAAGACTCAAGAACCTGAGCATTACGTTCACCCGCGTGCGGATAGCACATCACTTTTGCTGCGTGCGAAAGATGCCGATCATGGAGAACATAACGCATCTGGTCATCTCCTTTCGAGAGGCCGGCAGCAAGGACTACAGGGCATTTTACAATCTCCTACTACATGTGGAAAAGCTTCCGAACTTTCGGGAGATGGATGTTTGGATGGATGTTCCGGGCTTGAGTATCGCAGAGTTTCTGCTTACTATCGGCCAAACATATCACGATAGGGGAGTTCTGTCGAAGATAACATTCGATGTCCCGATAGATGTAGATGAGGTGCTGGAAGTTGAGAAGCATTACCCTCAGGTAAAGATCAGGAAGCGTGGTTTCGTCAGGTTGCCTCCTAACTTCACACCTTCTTTAAGGTTACCAGGGAGTTTGTTGCGTTCGATTTAGGAGGTGAACTTAGCATCGTTCGGGAGAAGAGAGATCTTTAGTTACATTCCCAATACCCAAGCTGCAGACTCAAAATCAAAACTTATTCGATATATCTGGCTCGGTCACTTGCGTAGTTGAGAAGGAGCTTGGGTCAGGTTGAGGATCTGATGAAGATTAATTTTTCCTCCAACACGATTGTATAGTTATTTCCTGCTGCATGCGCATACTTTCGAACACGTCGTGCTTTGTCTGCACTCGAGTCTCGTTTAATTAGGTAATTTCATGCCTAGAGTTCAGATCTCCTCACAGACATCTTTGAGGCTAGTCAGTAGTAGTGCCAGTTTCCAACGGCTCTTATTTCTCCGCGGAGGATCTTACACCTGTTACTAGGCCACTTTCGGCACTGGATCCTAAATCGGAAACCCCCGTTTCTAACTGCTCTCTTAAACCCGCCCTCGGGACATCATGTATTTTTGTATTGGGGAAGGCGTGCTTGGAATTTCCAGATCCAATTTGCATGGGACCGAAAGCTAACCGGCTGGGTTATGGTCAAAACTTCTTCTTCCACCCGTCCGGCTCCGGGCCAAAGCCAGACACTGTGAGACTCGCAGGCACTACATATATCAACAGTGTCGTCTTGGGGCAATACGGGCGGGCAGTAGGGCAGGGGCCTCACTTGAACCTTCACATAGCCAATAGCTTCCTAAAGACAGATGGACATCACGTCACATCATATTAATAACTCTTGGCTGTAAAATCAGTATTTCGCCTATAGGACTGAGAAAACATCACCATGGGATCTTGCTGTTACATGCCCAAAGCTCGCAAGATTACGAAAAGCCGCTATGCGACATATCTCTCAGTCAAAGTATTTTTAAGGGTATCACTTTTGATATTATATATGAAAGACTCATGATTGACACTAACATTACACCGTGCTATTTGTGTTACACCAGAACGCTCTGGTGATCGCTTTCCATTCCGATGACCAGATGATGTGTCTTAGAATCCAGACTCTGAGAATCATATGCATCCTGTGCAATTCAGAGCTGTGTGACGGCGCAACCTCACTAGGCCTCCTCATGCTTGGCGTGGTGCGAGGCCACCGCGACGTCTGCGGTAACTTGGCACACGTAGGTGTCAAACTTGCGAGCGGGCACCTTATTATGGAACATCTCCTGGATCTCGGCGAAGGTGCGGCCCTTCATCTCGGGCAGGCAGAAGTAGAGGTAGACGCACATAGGCACGGAGAGGCCAAAGAAGATGAAGCAGATCTTGCCACCGAGGTTGGCCTGGTCCGTGTTGATCAGGTACGGCATGACCTGCAGGACCATGCACGACACGGCCGTAGCGGACATGATGTTGATCGAGTAGGTCTTTTGCCGCAGGACGGGGCTGGGCGTCTCGCCGCCGACGGCGTAGGCGCAGGCGCCGAGGGTGGCTTGGTACTGATTTTGGTCGTTAGCAGCCCGTCTCCTACGATAGAAGGGAAAAAGGTTTGGAGACGCACCAGATAACCCCAGACAGTCATGAATGCAACCGTTGCCTTGAGGGCGGATTGGGTATTGATGGTGCTGATACCGCCGATAATGAGGAGGCCACAGGTCATGATGATTGTACCGCCAACGATCATGGGGCGGCGGCCAAGCCGGTCAACTAAGAACCAAGAGCAGATGTTGCCGAAGAGCTGGATGGCAAATGCAACTTGGGCCATGCCAATTGGGTTGTTGACGCCAGCGAGACGATAGTAGTAGCTATGTGGCAGCATGTCAGTCAATCGTTTGTGCCGGGCCAGCAAGGCACAAATGTCCAAACTCACGTGAGGTAACCAGCAATAAAGTTCACACCGATAAACTGCTGGGCAATGTAGACCATGCAGATGATCAGCGTCCTGCGACCATCGGAGCCCTTGAAGCACTGCAACCAGGACGATTGTGCCCGCTCCAACTCGCGCTCCTGCTCAACCGAAGTCGTAGCCAAAGCCATGGCAGTGTCCACGTCGTAGTCAGGTCCGTTGAATCTACGGAATGCCTTGGCAGCGTCCGCGCTGCGGCCCTTTATGATAAGCCACGAAGGAGATTCGGCAATGAATGGCATGCCGATGAGAAGAAGAGCGGGAGGGATGATTTGAGTGATGATAGGGATTCTCCAGGCGAGATCGTCTGATCGAGAAGATGTGGCGTACACAACGAGGGAGCTGAGCCACTGGCCGATGACAATCATGGTGTTCTGCGTCATGCTGTCTAAGTAATCTTGCCTAGATGAAACAATAGAGGTTACTTACCACCAATGTAAGGCAAATTCCACGCAGTTTGGAAGGGGCGAGTTCTGCCACGAAGACAGGGCCCAGTGAGTGGCCGAGACCGAAACCGAAGGTAGCAATGATTTTGCCGCCAAAGAGCTCCAAGATAGTCTTGGCGAAGTATTGAGTGATAATCCCTGCCGTGCAGATGAAGCAGCCGAGCATGATGGTCTTCTTACGGCCCAGGAAATCGGCAATGAAACCGGTAGCGAAGGCAGACACGAAGATTCCAACGGTGGTCGCGGCGTTGAGGATCTGCTGGTCTCTGGCAGAGATGACGAGGCCGGTAGCAGTCTGTTTTCCAAAACGTTCCATGAAAGGGGTGACGGCGAGGAGGTTGCCAACGGTACTGAGCTCATAGCCAAAGTTGACCGGCATCAGGAAGATGTAGAGGCCTAGACGAAGGAAAGGGCATTGTGAGCCATGCGAGTCCAAACGAACAAGCCCGTTCTACCCGGAGAAGACTTACACCATGCAAGGACACGCCTGTTCTGCCAGATGTCACCCCAGGTAACCTTGGTGTCGGGAAGCGAGCCTGAGCCATGGTTCTGCTCGAGATGCTCCGCAGTAGCGCTGATGACAGGCGGATGCAGAACCTCGTCCTTCCCGTCTGTGATCGCCATGATTCAGGAGTATTTGTTATGAAACCGAGACGCCTAGCTGATGTGAAGTCCGAGGCCCTTAAGTGTATGTCGTGAACGCCCTGGATCTAGGGATCTTCGTGGGATGGAAGCCCAGGATATATACATATCCCTGAACTGGCTCAGATGCGCGAGTGGCATGTGCGGAACTGTGTGTCGTCTGCGTCCCTGAGGCGAAATCCGGGGTCTAGTGATTGATGGAAATCGAAAAGTTAGCTGAGCCGGGGAACCAAATCGCCGCTAAGATGACAGTGACTGGCTTCCAAACCCCAAAAGCAGACATGTTTTCTTGTGGGGTCGGCTCTTCATCCCCAGATTGGTCGTGTCCAGTCGCAATGCGCAACAAGCTAACGTTCTAGTTCCGGGTATGTGGTATGGGGACCTAATTCTCCGCGGAGAAACAATCGGATTGCCGACATTTAGGGACCAGGAACACATGATGCCCTGGCATCGTGTCCAGAATTGGAAGTCTTAGGCACAACATGGCTGATTCGGGAAATGCTTAGCACTTAGGTCCGTAGGGGTCTTGACATCGTGCAACGCCAAGAGAAAACCTGACGATGCAACCAACGACTAAGATAACCAGACAAAGGTTGCCGAGAGCTCCCGCAGCATTGGATCTCCAGTACATGGCAGGCAAACATGAAAATTATACAGGTCTTGGTGACAGTGTATATCAATAACCCTATGATTGAACCGTAGTTAACTCAGCTCGACGGCGTGATGAAATTGTTCCTTTCAATGGTTTCAGTTTGTTTCAATAGGCTCCCAATAGCGAGAAATAAGCCTAGGCTGCAAAGCACTAGAGCAATAAACCAAATAGCATATACATAGTCACAAAAGGAATAGAACCAGAAATCGTAGTCTGAGCTCCTGGGGAGAGTTGTCTTCTAAGAAACCTATCGGAAGGAATTCCCTAAGCAAATCTTCTCGTCACAATGAAGAAGCGGGTTAAAAAGACTTCAAATATAGAAATGGAAGTTGGAACAATAAATGGTAGTACTTGTTCGTAATCACACGAAACGCCTCCAAGAGAAAGAAGACAGACATATACTTACGTGGCTTCTTTTTCTATTATCAGATCAGCCCAGCAGGTCACATATCATCAAGCCCACCGAGTTTGTGTCTCCGAGACCGTCTTTTAAAGCGTAATGGCGTCATCTGCGATATGGAGGACAGAAGCTGAAGGATGTTGGTCTAGCGGCGTCGAGACAGCCTGCGGCTTGTCGGTCGATCCATTTTGAATATCGAATTGAGAAGTGAACGATCTTTCGAAAACAACTCCAAGAACTTGTGCTAGGAAACCAACAGCAGAATCACATCACACAGTGCTTCGGCTAGTCGCCGTGACCGTCCTAAGTAGGACTGAGCAGGACGTCTTTGAACTCCTCCTCGGCTGCCCCGTCGGCTGCTGCCCGCTTTGCCGCGGCATCGGCGCGCAGATTGAGCTCCCTTGGGATCTTCCAAAATGCAACGCTTTGCCCTTGGTCTTTCCATTTCTCCACTTCACCGAATAACATATCCCACAGGTCCTTGTTCTTCACATTCTTGCCGGTACGCGTCTTCCACCCATTCCGTACCCAGCCTTTGACCCAGCCTGTGGCGCCATTGACCACATAGGATGAGTCAGTCGCAATGACAATGCTCTTGTAACCCTTACGCCCCCAGTCATACAGACGCAGCGCGGCGATGACCGCTCGCAGTTCAGCTCGATTGCTGGTTGCCACACTGACGTCCCCGAACGGGCCTTTCTCCTCGAGCCTGCCAGATGCGACACATTGGTGAGGCTGACTACCCGTTCCAAATTCTCCGCAGACGACCGCCCAGCCGCCGCGGGGTTTCTGTTGCTCGTTTTGGGAACAAGCACCATCGACGTATACGAGCACCTTGTCTGGATCGGAGCGAGAAATGAACCACTTGGCCGGTGTATGGCTCACGTTAGTTAGAGGGAAAAGCTCAGCTGGAGATAAGGTCGGGAATCGAGGCCGGAACTTGGATGGGAACACGTTCCTCGTGCCCTTTCTTCGCTCGAACCTCTGGGGCCTTTTATTGTCGTGATCAGTGCGTGCGTTGCTGACGACGCCTTTAAACGTATCTGGAAGACCATGGATGAATGTGGGGGCCTCCAACTTGACCACAAGAGCTACAAGAGCAGCATCTTCGGATTCATCCCAGGCACGTTTGCTCTGGTAGAGTATGAGGTCGGCCTCTTCCTGAGACCCATGGCTCAAGCTATATATGGAGGGCAGGGCAGGGGTTTCTTCCATGAGGAGGCCCTTCCAGATGTACGGATTCGCGGCATATAACTTGTAAGAAAGTTGCTGGCATTGGGCCCTGAGTTTCCTGGCCGTGATTGAGACATCGGTGGGGTGCATGGTTCTTAGCCTTGCCCGTGCAAGTCGTCCGATGGGCCGGTCCGGACCGGGCGTCCATTCCGCTATATCGGGATCATTGTGTGCCTCAAAATCGAGATAGAGGCGCGTCTTGAGCAGGGTAAGAGCAACAAGGTGGCTGAGGTTCGGGGACGCATGAAACACGTCGATGGACTCAAACACATCCGAGTCATGAACATGCAGGTACAGAGACGATAGAGGGAGAGAATTGTAGTGGCTGTGGTAGTAGTGCTCTTTGTCGTCAATTATGGTCCACCACTTGATGAAGTCGTAGCACTCTTGCTCTCGGTCGAGTCGAAGCAGCAGAAATGGGATAATATCTCGCTGGCCTAGGTTGACTCCTGGGCAGAGACGTGACATCTCCTGCAGGTGCTCAAGGGCTGCTTCGACGGCATAACTCGTGTTGATCTTGAGTAGGGCGTCGGCAACGGCATTTCGTGCTCTAATGTATGCTTGTGTCCGAAAGCCACAAAAGACATCAAAGTAACTGTCATTATCCGGTGCTAGAATTTCTGCCTCCTCGTTCTGGAAAACTTGTCGGCTCTTATTGATGGCGTCACAGGCCTTCTTGTGCTCGACCTGATGCTCTTTCTGATGAGCAGCGCCGCAGTAGTGGACCAGTTTGCAGCCTTCACAAGGCAGCAGTTTGTCCTTGGACGAGCACACCGCACAGCCCTGCTAATAGATCAAGGCATTCGATACGGTCTTATTATCATACAAGTCGGAGAAGTCGTAACGCGCCATAGTAGCAAGTCTCAGGCTCCGAATCTTAGGAGATGTGTCTGGTCTCGTCAATGTTCTGACTATTACCACGGGTGGGTGAAAAAGGCGTCACAAAGGCGGGGAAGGTGCCGAATACCCTGGATAGGGGGCATCACCGCTCTCCAATTGGAGCCAGTTTGATTCGGGATGAAGAACAAAACAAGATATCTCTTGTTTACGAATATCTCAAATGATCATTAATGAAATTGGAGCAAACCACAAACTCTTCCCCTCTTTATGGCATTCCGAGGCATCTCGACAGGGTGACGTCAGCAGAACCCAATGGCCGCAAATACTTAAACTTTCGCTTGCCTCGATGAGGTTAATGTCTGTCATAAATCGTTCGGGAAAGCACCGAACTTACCGAACTTGACGAACTTCAGCCGGTTGTTACGTTTGTAGCAACATTGAACTGCCTGAGCGATATGCCGCCAAACAGGACACGCAGAGGAGCAGCACCTCCCAGCTCGTCGAGGAAACGAAAAGCCACGGACGATGCAACTGAGGAAAAGAAAGAAGCAAGGCCTCAAAAGGCGCGAAAGCGATCCACGAGCAGCACCAATATGAACCAAACAGAGATCTCTACAGAGTCGGCAGACAAGCTCGAGAAGCCTATTCTTATCAATCGCTCCCCGGTGCTGGAGCTGTGGGGTGCCTGCGTTGCCAGCTTCCTGCACCCTGATATGTCATGGAATGCCTGTATCAACATTGGAAGCAGCATTGCAACACTCACAGCAATCGCCAAGGGCCGATCCATCGGTAAGATTGCCGAACCGGACCCAGACAAGCAAGCAGAGAGGAAGAAAAAGGGCAAAGGTGACGAGGGTTTACCCATCATCAGAGTTATGGGCTTCCCTATGACGATGAAAGGAGATGCGGTCGTGTTCAAGGGTAAGGAGAGGACCGCGAGAGAAGCCAATCTCGTGAGGAAGTTTGGCGAAGAGAACCTTGGAAAGGTCAAGACAACCATGGGCAAGGCACTGGAATCCTGGAGGGGAGATGAAGGCGAGCTAGACAAAAGCGCATTTCACATGTATGAGCGCTTCAGGCCGCAGGTGCCCAAGGGCCAGCAGGGTTGGGGCCGAAAGGGAGAGCTGCATCTTTCAAAGATTGAGGGTGCTGTACGAAAGTCCTAGATGCACAATGGAGCGTGCGACCTCAGATCCCGAGACTGACCGGAGATACCAGCCCACCTTGTAGGGATTTCCATCCTTCCAGAAAACCATGAAGAGACACACTGTCGGTGTGGCCCCGGTCGGGTCGTACAGAACGCTCGAGACGTACACCACGTCGTCCATCCAAGCTGAACCCCGCTCTCTTGGATGCAGGGAGCTCAGTGGTGCTGAGAATCACGGCTCGGATGTCCGGTTAAAGCTTGCTTAAATATTGAATGTGTCGGTCATCTGCGCTGCTCCAGCTCTTCTCTCCTTCTCTATCTCGTCGAGATATCAATACCTCACTTCGCGGAGTTTGGCAACAGCATCCAAGGCACCGAGACTACTCTGTCCCTCACTACTTACTCAATCTCTCACCTCGCAGCAATGGCTGATCGCCCACCAACCGAGAACCAAGGCGCCACTCACCTGCCCGGCCCGACCACATATCTCACTGGGCATGACGCCTCCGGCCAGGCCGTGATCCAGTCGAAGCGGCCCGTCCACTGGACGCGCTACGACGACGACAAGCTCAACATGTCGGTCGCCTACACGACCCAGTTCCCCGCCGATCTCAACAGCGACGCCGACGTCGCCGCGCACGACGCCAAGATGGCCAAGGGCCCCATCGGGCTCGTGTCGGGGGGCGGCACGGTGCTGCGCTTTGTCGACATGGCGCCCGGGTACGAGTGCATGATGCACCGGACGCAGAGCGTCGATTACGGCATCGTGCTCGAGGGCAGCGTGGTCGCCGTCATGGGCAGCGGGGAGGAGGTCGTCATGGGCCGCGGGGACATCATGGTGCAGAGGGCGACGATGCATGCGTGGCGCAACCCGAGCGAGACGGAGTGGTCGCGGATGGTGTTCTGTCTGCAGGACTGCCAGCCGCTGGTTGTGGCGGGGAAGCGGATGGGCGAAGATCTCGGGAGAGGGACGGACGGGGTGCCGCCTTCGCAGAATGATGCGTAATAGCTCGGGGTGATGGTCGCACTTTCACACCGTCCTGGTCATAGCATTGAAAATACGATTACCTGTGCGGCCCCATTGCAGCTTCTATAGATGGCAATTGAAGTATCGGTTGCTTCTTCCTGGTAAATCGGGGAACACCTTCCATTTTGCCAGTGTAGAGAGGTCGGGAAAGAACGGCGTGGTCATGTTCAATCGTATCCAGAATTTGCCATGTGCAAGTCCTCCCAGCTAGCTTCTGTTACTTCATCTTCTCTCCCTCTTTCGACTCTTCGGTACACACTCAATCTTCGAGCTTGGGATAGCCCTCATTCTGTCATATTGCAGACTTACGAACCACACTGTCTGCGTTACAGAAACCAGATCCGTCCAATATGCGGTCGAGTCGCCTCCCGGTCGCTGTTGCGTCCATTCTCCTGGGCGGTATTTCAGGCGATGCTGGACTTCCAGTACCGTCTCCTGGTTGCAAGAGTGTAAGTCAAGATCATACCCAGCCAATAGAAATCGGAAATTTGACGAGCCGCTTCAGACACCTGCCGACGTTGGCTGGCCTTCACCCAACGACTGGGCCAATTTCAATCTATCCGTGAATGGCCGACTGATTGCCACATCTCCCATTGCGTTGCCTTGCTACCAGGGGCCGAATTACAACCCGGCGGCATGTGCTGCCCTGATTCCAAGCTGGAACGATCCCACATTTCGAGCCCAGTTCCCTATAGGCTATTCGTTCTCTGATCTTGAGCCATGCGACATCATCACCAGCGCCTTCAACACGACTGCATGTTCTCTCGGAAACAACCCTGTCCTTGCTGTTGACGCTGCTACCGCAGACCACGTCTCTGCTGCTGTACTCTTCGCAGCCCAGAAGAACTTGCGCTTGTCTATCAAGGCGACAGGCGTGGACTACCTGTCCCGTTCGACTGGGTTTGGGAGCCTGGAGATTTGGCTGCGGAATATGCGTGAGGGAGGCATGGTCTTGGAAATACCGTACCAGCCCCAGCAGCCTTGCATACTCCCATCCGGACAGCCACTTTGGGCCGGTGACTCCATCACTATCAACGGCAGCTACACGTGGTCCGACGTATACAGTTTTGCGCAGTCCAATGGCCAAATTGCTGTCGGTCCTGCGTATGGCGGCATCTCAGCCATCGGAGGCTATCTCCAGGGAGGCGGTCACTCCGCTGCATCTGCTCAGTACGGGCTTGCTGCCGACCAGCTGCTAGAGGCTACGGTCGTGCTGGCGAACGGAGCACAGGTCACTACCAGCGCCTGCCAGAATCCAGACCTTTTCGCCGCAATTCGTGGCGGCGGCGGTGGCACATTTGGCATCGTGACCAGCGTCAAAGTCAAGTCGTATCCGGAGACCCCCGTGGCTGCAGTGGTCTTTAGCATGGCGGCCTTGACCGGAAACGATATTCCTCTGTTTCTCGACTCGATCACATACCTGTACCAATATTTCCCCTGGATCATCGAGGCTGGTCTGGGTGGTTATGCAGGCTGGAACCTGTATGACACGCAGCCCATGTTCGGTCCAGCAGGCCCATCCTTCTATCTTGTAATGGGGGCATTCAACCAGACACTTGCGCAAGTGCACGCGACTTTCGATCCCATCGTGGCTGGCCTCACGCCACTGAACGGCGTGAACCTCAACCTGTCGGTTTCTTACAACTACTTCCCGACCTATGCTGGCTACTTCAGCTCTCTCTTTGGGACGAACATTCCTGCATCGGCCGGCGGGATCGCTCTGACCTCACGGTTCCTGGGCGCGGCTCACGTCAGCGATCCGGTCCCGGTACGCCAGATGCTCAACACTACTGCCGGCCTGCCCGGTCAGAGGACGTCGAGGCTGGCCGTACTTGCCGGCGGCTTGGGCGTGCGCGCGGGAGCAAGCCAGAGCTCAGGCGTCAATCCGGCATGGCGAAACGCATATGTGCTCGACATCGTGGCACGCCGGTGGGAGCACACCGCCACAGCGGCCGATGTGGAGGCCATCCACAGCGATGTCACTGCCGTAAAGGGTGCTGCCCTGACGGCTCTGGCCCCTGACACCGGATCGTATCCCAACGAAGGCGATGCGCGTGACCCTACGTTTCTGGCGAACTTTTACGGTACTGCGCTCCCAATGCTGGAAGCGGCGAAGGCTAAATATGACCCTAGTGGGCTATTTTACTGTCCTACTTGTGTTGGCTCGGAGTTCTGGAGCGAAGATGCAACTGGTCGGCTCTGCCACGTGTGATGAGTACGGATGGCGACATATGCTGTTTGGGTTTGTTGGATGATATTTTACACTAGGTTTTGGGAGACAGTAACTGCATTGGTATGTCGATCGTTTGATTACAACATCTATAAGAGATTCGGATCGTTTAGCTCTTGATTCGTAAAGATAAGAAAAGACATATTTCTTTCCTCAAGCTCTGCGAGAATTCAAAAGTTGAATCAAACTGCTCACTATGGAACAAAAGCATAGAAGATTAACAAAGCTTTTTAAGACCGATTTTAGGCTACGATGAGTAAACACACTCAAGTTACCCCAACCAAGACAATGACAAGAAAGAAATGAATAAATAAAAAAAACATAGTACTCTTGCAAAGATGTAGCTAATTGGGTGTCCCATCTCCCAGTTCAACTCTCGACTCAGGCTGCTTGATCAATGCCCTCAACCCAGCCAACACCTCTTCAATGTTCGCCTCCTCCGCCAGTTCCACCTTGAGCACGTCATAGAGATGGTTCGGCGCCATCAGATTGTCTGGCGCGGTGGATCTGGCATGGTAGGTGGCCGTTCTGAGTAGGTTCTTAATCAATCGCCCCTGTCCATATTGTCAGCTCAAGCCCAACATACCCACGTTTTGTCTAAAACGCAATGCAAAACTCACGTTGACAGCTAGGGCCCCCAGCACTTTATATATCTCAGGTTTCCACTTATTCGCGTCTGCCACGCTGTTGTTGAAAGTCACAAAGGACTCCCAGATGCCCTGCCGTTGCTCAGGGCTCAGATCAGGCAGCCCAATGGTAAGATGTATTCGACTTTGAAACACTGCATCTAACTGGTCCTTTCGGTTCGTTGTCAGGAAGAGAATACCCTCAAAATATTCTAGTTTCCTCAGCCATACTGTCGGAGCCTTGATGTTAGTGACGTTGAGGCAGGCAAGCGGGAAACTCTTACCAGCTACTATGGCATTTCTCTCGAGCTCCGAGGAGCTTCTTCTCGACATGACCACGTCTGCCTCATCAAGCAAGATGATGGCCTTCCATCGCTTGCCCAGTTTGAATACGGATGTCACTGTGTCCTCCACTGCCTTGACATCAACGCTAAGTTCGCCGCCTGACACGCTGTATAGCGGCGAGGCGGTCAGTTCCGCAACGCTTTCTACATTTTTTCTTGTTTAGCATAAGCCATGGGTTCAAGGCATCAGGAGCGACTTACCTGCTGTCAGAGTCTTCCCGATGCCAGGATTTCTAGGCATGGTTAGTGCTGTTCCATGCTTAGGCTTCGAGGGGCGAAGATCTTACCCATGCAGCATTATCACAAGGCCCTTGCCCTTGTTTGTGACCACATCATCGAAGTCGTTCGCCGTCCCGCCGTTTTGATGACCTGTGACGAGTGATCTTACCAGAGACTTCATTCCTGGATCAATCTGTAATGAGTCGAAGGCAGTGTCATTTTTGTAGACAGGCGAGAGATTTTCAATCAATACCCAACCCCACCGTTTCGACTTCAACCCGTATGCTGGCACGCGGGGCGAACTGAGAAGAAGGAGGTCTTTCAACTCTCTGATACCGCGTTCTTTTGGGATCTTTTTGAGCAGGGCGTTGAAAGCGTTCTTCTCACCTGCATCGGTGATACTTGAGTTGCTCGTCGCGTCCGGCGTAGTATCTAAGTCTGCATCTGAACCAGTATCTGAATCCAAATCCGAATCCGAATCCGAGTCTGAGTCCGAGTCCGAGCCTGAGTTCGAATCCGAGTCAGACTCGGGCCGTCGCGGTCGTGATGTCTTAGCAAACTTTTCGAGGGATTGCGCTCTGTAGGGATGCGTCTCCAAGAATTGCTGATAGTCGACCACAACGCGCTCGTTCCACTAAATCAATACCTGGTCAGCATTACCGATACACACAAGAATGGCAAATAACCTCCCTCTGGAGAACTCACCACAGTCATGACTGAGTCGTCAGCTTCACTAAACCACACCTTCCCCTTATAATGGCGGTATGCATAGCCGCTCAAGTCACTTCGCATGATGTCCTGAAAGACTCAACCCCTCTTTCCAATCTCTTCCTTGACCTGCTCAGCCCGGTCAAAGTAGTCCTCTGGTACAAGAGGCAGCTCAGAGATGTCCATGGACCCATCAATCTTTCGGGCAAAGGAGATAGGGTGCTTTCGTCTCGTGAGCCCCAATTCTCGAACGTTAACACCCAGCTGGACACCTGTGACCCACCAGACCAGTGGGTTTTTTGGATCGCGCTGAACATCCCGACATAGCCAGCACTCAGAAGCTTCGCCTGTGTTGAGAAACAGCCGTTTGTTGGGTGGATATAACGTCCACAACGTTTCAACATTAATTTTGCCTTGAACGATCATTGAGTCGTATGTCGCCATGTTGTCAATAGTCAGTCTGTCGGTACGGAAGAAGTCATACAACAGCTTGACATCGGCATGATTCTCCTGGTGGGTTTCGTTCTCCGCATAAGCTGCCAAGTCCTTTCGCCAGTAGAATAACTCGTAGAACGGTGCTGGCATAACGATGGGGGTAGAGGAGATGTCAAAGCTTTCATGAGTGTCGCCGACAAGTCCCCGAAAATATTTGCAGAGGGATGGTGCTTGAATGCATAGCTCGGTGCCGACTAACATGTCCCTATCGCCATGTCGTGTGAAGATCCTGCGGACGATGACCGAATATCGGTCGAACTTGCGAAGGGCACGCTCCTTTTTCTTGGGGGCTGGAGGAAGGTACTCGGAGGTTGGGCCCATCTCTTCATCGGCCCCAAAGACAGAGCGCGACTTGATGACAGTAACATCTTTGAAACCTTTGTGTTTGAACTGTACACCATCGTCCGGGTTCGTTGGGGGTGAGGGAGTGCTATCAGAGCTAACGCAGATGCCGCGGGCTTGATATCTCTCAAGAGACATTGTGCCGGTGTTTTTTCTTTCTTTTTGATGAGCAAGAGTCGTTAAATGATGTTATACGCCTCTAAATATTAGGTAGCGTCGGTGTCGAAGGTTCAGAACCCGAATCAGTATAGAGCAGAATACATACAGGTCAGATCTACAAAGGGGCACAATCTTGAAGAAGAGATAGACCAGATCAGGAACAAAGGCTGGCTCCTTATGATCAAGGAGAAGAAAAGGGAGCTATCTCGAGTGGTGGCTCTGCAGGCTTAAAGAGATGCCCTGGTGAGTGCCTAGTGACGGCCGTGTCGGGTGTCTTGCGAGACGCCTAACTTTCCATTTCAGCTACACCGCCCCTCGCCGCTCGACAGCCCACCTAGGGATGCCTTGTCGGTCTGCATCTCGCTTCAGAAACCAATCCGAGGGAAGCCCGCCAAGGCGCAGCTGGGGCGGCGTGGCGCTGCAAAATGCAATAATGAACCTAAGCCACTATCGCTCGTAAGAATTCAGCGAAGCCAACGGTATTAGATTCACCAGGGGACGGTTGACATAAAAAATCTTTTAAATGCTCATCTCCCTGGAGGCGGCACTCCATGAGATCTAGGAAGGCAGTGGCATTAACATCCTGCTTTAAGCTAAAGTGCACTCTTTGATTCCCTTGATTAAACTGGAGCCACATTCACTAAATCATCGTTTTGTTACTGGAGAACCAAATGTATGCCAGATTCAAGAAGAAGAAGGCTGCTCGCTCCGCGGAGTCGACGGCGACTCCCTCACCCAGCCCAGCCGAAGCACCCGACCGGAACACCCCAATCGATCTGTCTGAAGAGGACCTCCTCATTAAGAGAGCATGCAACTTTGAAGAGTTTTCCCTGCCTGCTTTTGCTCCTGGGGTGACCATTCGTGATGGGTTAGAAAACTGTGATGATCTGACAGCATACGGGGTGTCAGAAATCGATCAGAAGGAGCTATGGAAGGATGAAATCGCCAGGCTAAGCGAAGCCGTCAAAAGCACAAACATTCCCATCCATTTCAAAGGCTCTGATGAGTTCAAGGTCGACTCTAAGGAAGCCTACGAGAGCCTGGCTAGACTCGCCGACAAGATGCTCGTTGCGCTCAACATCGTCTTCAATGACTCCCAGGGGGTCATGCTCAGTGAGATGCCTGATCTTTCTGAAAGACGGGCTATTCTCGACAAGGCCCGCCGCAACCTAGAACGTTCCGTTGCTGATAACAGCGACGATGACGACGATGACGAAGCGGCTCAGGCTCGGAATGCCCGCCCAGTGGCATCTGAGATCAATTACGCCGACTACTTTGAGTTTGTCAACTATGTGACTGCGACCATTGCCCGCATGCTTTGCAAGGCTGCAGCAGGTCACCTATGGCACGACACAATCATCGTCAAATTTGCCAAGATGGCAGCAAAGATGAAGGTTGTGTCTGGTGATCTCCGAGAGCATGCCGCGAACTCGCTACAAAATACCTCATCTGTAAAGTCGCCTCCGAATATTGGATATGGACGTCCTGCTGGTCGGAATGCAGACTTCGGTTATGACAGCCTAGGAAGAAACGTGCTAGGGGATCTCGATGGAATGCTGGAGATGCTGAACCAAAAGGAAAACCAGCCAGCCTTCGCAGGCCCCAATACCTCGAACAGAGCGCTCACGCGACTGTACTATTTATTCGAGTACACGATCCAGATGCCGACTTATAAGCTGTTTCAGTATGTGCTCATATCCTTGCGTGGCACAAACACACTACGCACGGCACTAAGCACATCCTACGAAATCAGCGCCATGCTGTACAAAACTGGCTACGGCAATTTCCCAGTTTTTCTTTTCCAAGACATTGACGGCGAGTACCTCGGCAGCTCTAGCGATGAGAACATCAACATCTCTCATGCTTCGTTCCAGGTAGTCAATTTGGCAGTAAATGGGTTGGTTCATCAGCGTTCGTTGGGAACCGAAGGCTCGCAAAGCGAGAGCGGTACGCTTGGGAGCAGACCCGACGGGGGTGCTTCGGAGTCCGCTGGCCTCGGCGATTCAAGAGTCAGTGACACGAATATCACTCCGCCGCCCTCTTTGAACGATCCAAAGTCAGTTGGAACCACTATCAGCTGTTATTACTCCGAGGATTCTAGATCCAACGCCTCAGATCAGAAGAGGAACTTTCGTCTCGACACCATGAGCAAAGTCATCACCGTTGTGGTGCCCATGGTTCTCACCAGTCCCTCATTCGTTATGACGGTGAACGTATTCATTGGACTCTTCGCCTATCTTGAAGGCAGTCTCATCGAGGGGGAGCCACCTACGCTCTATCGACCAACAGAATTCGAGGCGAGCTTCTGTCTCAGTACTGATGAGTATCGGAAGACGTGGGGGGACCGGTCGGGGAAGGGGTTTGCCTCTCAGCTATCTGACTCCCTCGTGGCCCGCGATACGCTCCTGTCATGGCCTAGCAAACGAGCTCTCCGCCGTACTCAAACTGCGAACATGGAGTTACCGATGGCGAAGACCTCCCAAGAGGAGCAGGAGCGGGAGGATCCAGAAAATCGGGAAGAGCGGGAGCAAATCCAACTCAACCTAAAGCAGTTCGACCAGGCACAGAAACACATGAAAGACTGGGTCTTTGAGGAAGACGGTGTGCGTGTTCGCTGCGACTGGTATGTCGGAGCTGTCTGCATCACAGCTGGCTTACTGGTTCTTGGTGGGATCACGGCCGGCCTCACTATGGGGAATCGACTACGTGGTGTGGATCCCTTCAACGTCACGTCGTTCAGCTGGGTCCTGGCGGCGTTCATCGTTCTCATTGCGAAGAGTGCTCGCGTGGCGAGCTGGCCTTGGTGGGACTTCCTCCATCGACAGGTCCTATGTCGCAGTGTGTCTGAGCTGAGGGCCGTAACGGGTATCGATGATCAGTTGCTCCTTGCACGCTTGCTTCAGGAAGAGTCAGGAACGAGGCTTCAGACGCGAGGACCATACAATACAGTATTCTCACGGAAGGCAAGCGGCGGCGACGGCTTTTCAATTGACCAACCACTGAGCATTCGGACCATGCTACTCAGTGGGCTCATCATGATCCAGGTGCAGGCTGTTTACCATGGCAAGTTCCTGGTCTGCTTAGATCTGCGGAGAGGAACAGAACTTGGTTTGGTCTCTCAGACGAGGGAAGCGGTTGTGGATGAAGAAGAGTGTATCATCAGCGAAAGACTGACTGATGAGCCGGCACAGGGCACGATACACCGCATTAATTTGAAAACGGCCAAGGCTTCTTGGGGCCGTGTCGTTGGGGTATTTGGGCGGAAGAATGCGGTGTTTTGTTAATATTAAATAGAGCAGAGCTAGATAAAGGATTACCATCCAGGAAGGACTTAGGAGGCGCTCCTATTTGCTGCACAAAGCTTTGCTATCGTGAGAGTGAAATTACATAGACACGAGAGTTCACCTGTGAGCACCCCTGAAGTTTTGCGTTCAAAGGGATCCATAACCCAATCGGCAGCTGGCAGAGCCAGTTTCGCGTCTGGCAATCAAAGTTTACCCCTGGATCGGATCGTCCCCAGCTCCTGTGGACTGGCCGGACCCACTCTGGAGAACCACGAGCTTTCGCAAAAAGTGTCCTCGAGAGAACAAGACGCGACGGGGGCAGACCTTCAATTGACGAACCCGACCTTGTGCGCTCCTTTACAACACACAACTTTCACCAGACAGAATCACCTATCACTGCTGCGACTTGCAAAAGCGATCGATATCGGATTTCCTGACAACTACAAGCTTGTTTACCCGACCGACTAGCCATCACCATGACGCGTGCCCAGCAGACCATCTCCATCGCCCTCCTGGCAACCTCTGTGCGCCCCTCCCTCGCCACTCGACTTCCATCAGAGAATGGGAACATTTGCTAACACCAGCGACAGCTCTATCTTGCTCTGTACCTCGAACTCGTGCCCCTCCCGCCCGTCATCCAGACCGAGATCGTCCCCGTGGTATGTTGTCCCCTTCTCAAAGCTCTCACCCCCCACACCCCCATGGTGAGAGGATCAAGTGATTATTGCTAACAGGTGGCCAAAACAGCTTCCCTTCTGGTTCCTCGTCTCCTTCGGCGCGTACCTCCTCTCCCGCCTCGGCTGGGGCATCCTGACCTTCAACGACATGCCCGAGGCGCACAAGGAGCTCATGGTCGAGATCGAGCAGGCCAAGAAGGAGCTGCGGACGCTAGGCGTCACCGTCGACTAACGGGTGCGACCAAGGATCGCCGGTTTGTGAAGAAGAAGAAAATGAATTGATGACGGGAGGTCACGGAGTTGGAAGACAATGCCAATGGCCGGTTCAGAAGGGAGCAAAGCAAGACTTGTGTTCTTCAAAAAATGCATGCTCGTCACAAGGTCCAGCGTGTTGCGCTGAGTTGTTTTGATCAAGAGGTAATTCAATAAAGGTCCGATAATAGAGCACTGTGCCATACTGCGCCCCTGCTGTTTTGTGACGCCTTTACATATGATATGTGCCGCTCCCAAGGTATCGTTCAGACCAGCGCATGGCTCTGCAACCAAGCAACGCCAGACCATGCCAACATATGTCCCAAGCCGAATTCATGACATCCCCGTTCTTCTAGCCAAGCCAGTTCTTGATTTAAACAAAAAGGGTGCGAGATCCCCAAGTCTATTTCACGCAGGCGCATCGCCCGCCAGCAACGCAGCCACCGTACGAACCGCGTCTATCTGGTCCCCCTCATCCTGGACCAGATCGTTGAAGATCTTGGGTATCCTACCGAGCCTTCCTCGATCATCGGCTTTGTGCCCTGCATTTTACCGTTTTCCATTAGTCATTTGCTAGTTGCACTCATAAAAGACAACGAGGTGAACGACTTACACTTGCCCGGAACTCCGAGCAGAACCCCAACCTTACTCTGCGCGTCCCCGCTCCAGTCAAACTCCACACGCCATTGCACTCGCATCGCGCAAGCCTCCTCGTTGGGGAGGTCGATGTCCATGGACATGCGGCCCAGGTGCGGCAGAATATCCTCGGTAGACACTTCAGCCGACGCGTCCAGTTGTCGTTGTTCGCCTTCGCCGGCGGCGTCGGCGTCATCATCGTCGTCGTGGTCGGCCGCCTTCCTCCGGCGCTTCCTCTTGGGCCGGTTGCGTATCCTGGCCACCGTCTCGGCGAACGCCTCCTTGGTGCCGAGCTCCCTGCCGAGCAGGACCCAGAAGCGCGCGCGGCGCAGCGCGACGCGCAGCCACTCCCCCATCGCCCAGGTGAGCACGCTGACGTTGCGCGCGAGGCCGCTCTGCGGGGCGAAGTCCCTCCTGCTGCTGAGGACGCGCTCGACGAGCGGGTTGAGCTCGGCCATGGCGGCCGGGTCGAGCTTGGGCACGGCGAGGTCGGTGATGGCGTGCGTCTTGGTGTTGACCGTCATGTCGACGCGCGCGGCGAAGACGCCCGGCGGCGAGGAGGACGAGACGAAGATGCTGTGTCGCTGCAGGGGCGGGGCGTCGGGGTCGTCGGCCGGCGAGGGGAGCATGGCGAGGGTCGACTTGAAGGATAGAGGGGTAAAAGCTTGGAGGTAGGGTAGTTCTTCCTCGGCGGTCATGGGGATAGGGTGGTGTGATATCGGGTCCTTTTCGTCATCCTTGTTGTCCTGTTCGGTTGGGAAGAGTGTGGGGAGCGATGTGCTTGGCTTGCTGAAGGGCAGGAAGGCAATCGGGTTGAGGGCCGCTCGAAGCCAGTCTGTCGACGCCGGGGGCTGCACCTTTTGTTCTTTCTTCGATAGGACATGGCGGCGCAGGACCCCCAATATCTCGTCCCTGTTAGTTGGGGCGGATATCTCGGCGCGTACTTGCCGTAGATTCGCGATACGCTCGTTCTCTGCGGAGGCCAATGCGAGATCCGCCTCCAGTCCTGCCACCTCTGCGAGGAGCGCGTCGCGTATTTTCCGCTTCTTCGGATCAGGTTCGACGGGAGGTACACCGCGACCTGGATGTGGTTCGGGTGGCTGAGGGCCGTTCAGTCTCGCGGATCGTCGCCGTAGTGGCTGTGGCTCCGACTGTGGACTGGCTCGACGCGCGACATTGCGCAATTTGGACGGTGGTTGCTTCAATGGGGAGCTCCTAGGGACGTTGAGAGCCATGCTTCGGCGCGGGCGTTTAGAGGGCGTGTTATGGATACCGGAGGGCGGCGTGGTAATTTCGGGATCTGGGTGTTCGGGGGTTGGAGGCAGCTCCGGCTCGGGTTGACTTTCGGTAGGCAGTACTCCCAGTCCTCCTGACCTTCTCAATCCTCTGCCAGCGAAAGGGTTGAACAAGTCTTCTGCTTCTTCGGGTCCCGGTGGCGGTAGAGGCCTCGGCTTCGGTCGAGTTGGCGTGCGCTTCGGCTGGTCTGCCAGTGCTCCTCCAATCCGCCTCGTGGGCGAACGTCTGCTTGCGTCTGCGGGCGCGCTTCGAGGATTGTAAGCAGCACTCGAGCTAGGGCCCGCGGCTGTTCCTTCGGATCGTTGGCCCAATTGCGCGTCGGCCATAGCATCAACGTCGCTGTGCCGACTAGTGGGACGCGATGCGCCGGGCTGAGGAGCGGTTCCGGTACTACCGCTACCACCACGCGATGTTGGCCGCCTTCTCTGCAATATCTCGGGATTGTGCCTCGCAAGGCTTGACTTCGTTGGAGATGCAAAGGACGGCCGGTTGGAACGGGTCGGGGGCGGAGGATCGGGCGGGGTTGTCGACTCGGCCTGTGTTTGTTGGCTCTGGCTCTGTTGTTGCTGCTGTGGCGGCGCGCCCGGGTGGATGGGAAGAGAGGTCCTTGGAGATGTTCTCCGGCGCTTGGGCGCCGAGGTCTCCATTGCGGACACAATTGGCGCGGGTCGTCTAAGAGATTGAATTACGGTGGCAGCTGTGCATTGTGCCAGATCCCCGAGCTATGTATGCTGGTGGTGGTGAGAATCGACTACCCTGAGGATCGCGCAGTCTGGTGTCTGTTGTGGCTGTATCAATGCTGGGTGAATAATGATTGGCGACGCGACTTGGCGGGCAGTTGGAGTTGGCCCGTGCACGCGTTACAGTGATCTGTTGCGCTAAACCCAACCAAGAATAATTGAGAATAAAAAAGGACCCTGTCACCCGCCAAAAATGACGTCTTTTTCTGGTTCCTGGCGCCTCCAAATTTCTTGCTTACCCAACCAATCAGCCCAAAACCGAAATTCCGAACATCGCCGCTCGCACCAAACTCTCGAATCACATCAGCGAGATATAGTCGCCTGCCAGCTGGTACACACTCTTCCCTTTCTTTCAAACCCTCTTTGACTCTTCCATGCATGCGCAATAACATCTGTCAAGTCTGCTACCTGCGCTGTGGCAGCATTCTGAAGTCGAGATGAGGGCCTTTTCAAGGACCACTCTCCACAGCTTGCCGGAGGTTACCCGACACCAACCTCGGCGTGCGTTGCTATCAACAACGTCAAGACGACAGCAAACAACGGGAACTTCAACAGAAACCTTCACTCAGAAGGCACCGATAGGAGCATATTATGAGAGTATCCTCAGATCTCCCCCACCTTACTCAGAAACCAAACCTGAGGCCCCACCTGTCACCTCACAAGCAGGCCAAGCGCAGGGTGAGATCTTCAAGACGTCTACCTCAACTCCCACTCCCAAAGAAGCTGGCGTCAATCTCTCACCTCCACCCTCTGAAGAGACCTCTCCTTCCCCCATCTCACCGCCACCCACTACTGTCCAGGAACGGGCACGCATCGTCTTCGGGTCCAAACTGGCCGGGCCAGCCGAGCGTGCAGAACGGCTCAAGGAGTTGCGCTCCCGCAGCAAGCTCATTGCTGGTGTGCTAGTGCCGCCAAAGCCAGAAGAGCCTGACAACTGCTGCATGAGTGGCTGCGTCAACTGTGTCTGGGAAAGGTACAGGGACGAGATGGAAGAGTGGTCAGCATCCAGTGCAGAAGCCCAGCGGCGGCTCCAGACTCAAGCTGCAGGCCCTGAGGGCACGGCAACGGCACCCCCGCCGCCAGGAGTTGGCCACACTCCGTCATCAGACCACCATGCTGTCAGTATGGATGACGACGGTGGCGGCTCCGAGAGCAACTGGGATGCAGGCACTCGGCAGGGAGACAGCAACTTTGCTAAGAACCTCTGGGACGAATCTCTCTATCGCGACATCCCTGTTGGAATCAGAGAATTCATGAAGACAGAAAAGAAGCTCAAGATCAAACACAAAGAGGAGGGCACTAGTGGAGGCTAAGACCACGCTCCCAGAGAGAGCCACATGTCGGTCACGCTACTGTCAAGAGCATGTCAATTCTCCATCAGATCAACATCACTGTCCATCACTATTCTCGCAGACAACTCTCAGTTCTCCTCGGCATCACATCAACCACGTCAACACTTTAGATCTGTCACAGCATTATACGAGCTCACCTTTCGTCAAGTTGCAGTCGGTTTCTGGAGGCTCAATCTGTACATTATACCAAAAGCAGAGCTACCTGCGGGTGGCACTTGATACCCTATACACACTACGATTCTCAGTACCAGCAACTAGCCATCGATGATTCACAGCAAAGATGCTCAGCGCATGCTCATGCTCATGCCCACTTCCTTCCCACCAAGCATAGCTTCCAGCCCTGCTTGACAAGGTACCCACACGCTGCCGACAAATGCCAAGTTACTACGATATGGTAGAGCTTCTCGGTACCAAGCTTCCTCAACCTTGCACCGGAGGTATGTTGATTCTCTTTCACTGCAGCAGTGAAAATCTGCACTCAAACTCACTCTTTCTCTGACAGGCACATCGCAAAGGTGTTTGGAGCGCTGCATCCCCACCACTGTCTCCAAGCACAACCTGGATCTTTTCTGCACTCGCATTGCAAACACGTTCAATCTCAACTCGTGCAGCTTGCGGCGCCGCTTCAAGTCTAAGATGAGCCCCAGCCAAAGCAAGATTCAAGGGGATGACAAGTCCTTTTTATCCGCCCTCAATAGAGAAAGCCAAGCAACTCAAGAAGGACTTCAGGACAGCTCGAGCTTTTTCTTTCTTGAAACCCCATCCGACATCTGTCTTCATGACAATCCCATCGAAGCTGTATTACTTGTCAGCTATGCGGCAGCATTCAGTCTGATCAACACCATCTGAAAGCTCAACAACAACCTCTGTCATATGTTCAAAGGCACGTCTCCTGACCCTGATGAGTCTCCCTGTCGTCCAGAGCACAACGCCTGCATGTATCTATGCACAATTCTCCTGCCGATCTATGCATGAAGGCCGGCATGGTCAGTGACCCTGTTCTCAAGCACAGGCTTGATTGTTGTCTGGGGACAGCGTATAGGATGATTCCTGAGTGGAACCTCAGCAACATCACCAAATCTGGACCTGACTCCCTTCTCAAGATACTTCGATTTCGCGCCACCACACATTCCTGAACACTACGCTCCCGAACACACTCCCGAACATCACACACTTCCGAACATTCTCCCGAACACCATACACTCCCGAGCACCACACCCTCCCAAACATCCTCCTGAACACCACACCCTCCCAAAATAGTGCCGCATTGGCATTTAGTCACGAGGCGACCAGGATGGCCCTTCATTAGACGCTCTATCGAGGAGCACGAGGAGCAGAAGCAGAGGAAAGTGGTCAAGGACTACTGCACTAAAGCTGAGCTCATCGCCAACGGCGGAATCCCCCCGCAAGCTTCGGGGGGATGAAGTCGTCATTCAAATGTTTGGAGTCAGGCTCAAATTCTGTTCCAGGTGCCTCACAGCATCAACCTCGTGCACGACATCGCCGACTATTTTGCTGTCAGAACACTGGTCAGCTATGCCCGTCAAGAAAACTGGGCCGCCGCCTGCCCATGTACACTATACCGGATCCTCTTGGAGTCTGTGTACTCGAACCATCCTATTCTGGAGGAGGTCTACTGGACCTCCTCCGCACTATATATATAAAGTCTTCTACTATTATTCACGGTGATCAAAGCCTTCCGCCTGGCAAACCCAGATTTCATCCTCGACAAGCATGAGCAGCCAGTTGGCTTGAGGCCATTGGTGGCGGCGCCATGAATGGCGCCATGGACACTTCAACAACCCCAATGCTACCAACGCGACCAATTCCAACAACGCGACCAACTCTTACAACGCGACCGTACTGGCCTCCCCAACTGACGAATGGAGATACGGAGCTAACCATCTGAAGCCAAGAGAACCCAACTGCTCACTTCGTTTCCTCCCCTCCCCGCCATGGGCAACCAGGGCGGGCGACGAGTCTACCAAGACTCTATGGAGATCGTTTCCTCGTTGGAAAACGCCAAACTTGTATCGATATCTTCATGGGATGCGAGAACTCGAACCCTGGATGGACGAAGGGGACTCCGGTGCCTCGTTCTATACGCTTGTCGGTGCCTGCCACATGGCTCACATGTACGCATTCGACGAGAGCATGCAGTCCATCGCGGACAAGGGCAAGGCCCTCAAGATCTGCGCGACTTGCGCTGGCTGGCCGACGCTCGCAAAGTCGCGATGAACGCTGAGCGCACCGAGTGGAGGGTGGGGTTTGCCAAGAAACGTTTTCTCCACCGTATCCGGTGAGGGTGTCGATGCCAATGTGATCGTCGCCGGTGAAGACGTGAACGTTATCCTCCAGTCCTTATTGCTATTGACGCATGGATCATATTTGTCCATGTGTCAGTAGCATTAGGGATTGGAGTGGCGAGTTGGAGAGAGAGCTATTGTGTCTATTCACTCAACTGTACTTTATATAATCACCGAAATATCACTCCCCTGGTACTAGAGTACCCCTTTCTTCACATCCTCCATGACCATAAACTTTCAAAACTACCTGTCACCCTTGCCCTTCCTATTAATCAAGGAACTTCACAACCCTCGTCCTCTCAGCTACGTTGTCATACCTCTCAGAGAAAGCTTCCACTGTTCTTCCTCGGCCTGTGACCCTTCCACCAACTCCCTCCTTTGTCAATCATCAAAGCTTAATATCAGTCAGGCCCCTCCACCAAAATGACTACCACCAAGAAGCCTTTGCTCTCCACATATTCCTCCTCAACTTTAACAAGTAACTCTTTCCTCAACCATGCGCTAGTGCGTTCCCCAACGCCTCGACTACCACCAGCTTTTCCTTGATTCCATCGTTTAACACAGTCAACCATTCCTCTGCTCAAGGTGGATAGACCTATTTTTGGAACCAAGGACATCTATCCGTATTTCAACATGATGTCTCGACCTTGAAGTATCCCGAGAGCTACGGCTGTCTTCGGAACTGCACAGCTTTCTCGACCATTCAGCATGCGCATCACAAATCTCAACAGTGTCTGCTGCTGCTATCTCCAACTACTGTTCTTTACAACCTAATGATATTCAAATTCAACATCACGTCTACCGACATGTCGACAAAGAACTGATATCTTTCTCGAGTTCATTTCCTTGTATGATTACCTGTATGAGCTTTTGTATGAATATCTGTACGGTCTATCGTAATCATTATTCATATGTGACATGTCAGTTCTTCCTTCACTTGGAGAAGTAGAACAAGACTTATCCAAGATCGCTGTTTGCCCTTTCATCGACACCCCCTCCTTCCACCCCATAAATATCTTTCTTAATAGCATTCATCTTCCACAACGTATCTGGTGAGCTGGCGCCAGAGTAAGGGGCCTGGGTCTTCTGCGATTGTATGGAGCCCAGTCGAAGACAAGTCGTATTATCATAACTATAACACTCACATGCACCTACCAGCCGTCCCTTAAGAGCCCTTTCTCGCAAAGCATGCGGTAGCTTCCCATTTTCATCTCCTTGTATTTCCTTTGGCTGGTTCTACCCGTTATGCGGAGCCTTCCTGGTCTTGCCAGCAGGCTGACCGGAGAGAGATGTGTGATAAATAGTCAGATAATAAAGCAAAATCTACTGGAGTGTCTCTAGGAGAAGATAGACTACGTATTACCAAATCTTTTCCTAGAAATGCCATTAAGCTGTGAGAAGGCTCTGAGCTCGTATTCTGGTGGATTGTGAGACTTGGAGATGATGGTAATGTAGTGTTATGCATTTTCGGTGTGCATCATTATTCTCAACTTCAAAGTGTTCCATTCAGTCTATCAATCCCAAATCTTTTCTGACGGGAGTGCCGCAAAATCTCGGTCCTGTTATCAAACACCCATCCAGTCAGTGAATCCCTGTTGGTGATGTTCACTTCCATTTCGGAATATGCACTGACCCTACACAACCTTCAAACCGGTGCTGATACGGTTCGTGGCACCACTGTGAATAACTTCAAGTGTAGCGGAAGGGGTCATTTCGATCCCCCCTCCAGGAGTTAGCTATCTCATTCTCTGCAACTCCAAATCGTCCCCGCGATCAAGCTTTCTAGCTTTCGCCCAATTACCCATTTTGAAATGGTTGTTACTCATGGGAGCCTTACTCCTCATTCCACCGACTTCAATGCGATCCCATCGCCGGATAAACCAGACCGAGATGGTAACAAGAAGTAGTGTGAGCAGTACTGTCAAGGCCTCAGAACCAACTACATGACAAGTAAGCCACGCGCAATTTCACAGCGAAGTATTTATAGCACAACTCACAGAAGATCCCCATCATTGCTTTGCTGCTGTAAACATCCTCCTTATCACTGACCTGGAATCTCTCGAATCCATCAATCTTCAGGGCGAATAGCGAGGTGAGGAACGAGAGAGGCGCGAAGATGATGGTGATGACGGTAAAGCCAATGACCGCCGTACCGAGAAGAAGACTGCTGCGCGCGTCTCTCATTGTGGCGTAGGTGCGTTTCAATTCCAGCATATCCATTACCTTCTTCTCTATCCTTTCAGCATCCTTTTCAAGCTTTTTCCCTCGCTGCTGATACTTGTGAAGAGTTGAATGTGCTTTTTTAATAATGCTGCAGCATGCTTGGTGCTCTTGTTGCCGGGGCCATGGTATGTCATCTACAATGGGATCAACAGGCCGGACTCTCCGGTACTCCTCGCTCAACATCACTGAGACAATCTCCTGTTGTTGAGCTAGAATGCTGAGTACCATAGCAAGCTCAGCACGAATGTCCGAAAGATTTTGAAGAAAAGTACTCTCTTTCTTGTACGAGTCGTCAGTAGACCCTGCTTTTGCCTGGTCGACGTATTCGTCTACATCAGAAAGTATAGATACGATCGCCTGTTCGAACATATCCAATGGGGCCTGAAAGATCATGGCATCAATCTTGGTCTGTTTCCCAAAATTATCGATGTGACTCTCGATGGTCTGGTCGACCTGATGATCGATGCGCCGTGTCACATCTAGAGAGAACAGACCGTCTTCATAACTTGCATCGCGCTCCTTACTCTGCTTCGGGAGGTTTGACTCTTGTATCGTGGGATAACACGATATTATGAAGCTTCCAACGCGCCATATCCAAAGCTGGGTAACTATGAGGAGCGGTGTCCTGTGATCGGAGTCGCTCTCGTCTCTGAGCACTCTGGACAGCACTTGCTTCTCATTTCTTCTTTGGAGAGCGGCAGCATCAAGCCCGGGAAAGTATGCCTCATCAAGAGTACGTTCGAAGTGGAAGGTACACTCTGTTGAAACACGTCCCTTAGGGTTGGTCAACAGTGAATCTCTAAGGTATCTGTACTCTTTTCCTCGAGATTTCTGTTGATGAATCGTGCTGACCCCGATGCATGGTAACTGACAACCTCAGATATTAGTGAGTGCTACTATTGGATTCTTGCCCCAGCAGAGTTGTACCACAATCACGGAAGCCTTGACAGACACTCCATTTTCGAACCAGATATGCGGATCCATGCAGTTCAAATATGGATCTCCGGGTGTGACAGTTGCTTGGAATTGATCGTAGAAGACGCTAGGATCTATTCTAGCTTCATATTCAGCGCTTTCATCGACCATACTGAGGAGTGCCTGTTGAAGTTAGAAAGAACCAGTCCGGATAGTCAGGCCATACCAAGACTGCAAGCCCCTGAATTGCACATTAGCTTTCTAGATTCATACACAACGAGAAGGAATACTATATACATTATTTGATGGTAAGTGGATATGGGTTCCATAAGAGTCACCCCTGGAAAACACAACTCGGCGTTGCTGGTCATCAATAACCGTTTCATTTGCCATGGCCTTAAGAATTATCTTCAGTTGCCTCGTATACTGAGTCCGATGGCCCCATTCGACCGCAGCTGCGAGAATGGTAATGTCTTGATCAGTATTTAACGAGCACAACTGGCTAAGGTCTAAAAGGTCTCGTAATTCGCGGAAATCGATCAATCCATATTCTCTAATGTCATCGAGAGTCGATTTGGACATCGTGTCGCGCGCGTTCGATGCTGGTGTTGTGTCTCTCACATCTGCCAGTAGCGACGCAACTCTGTCCCGGTCATTGTCCTGAATACATTTGGCAAGAGCCATTTCAAAAGCAAGTTTTCGGTCCAGGTCATCGGGCATCACATATGGGATCTCCATATCTGTGAGCATGGGTTGGTGTAAAGGCATAGAGTCGAACAAGGAGAGAAGGATGCGGTGGGTTGGTCGAGAGGTACGACATGGGGTTCTGTATTGCTTAAAATGAAAAAGCCCGACAGCAACGCCTTGTCAGGCCGCAAGGCCGATTCGCTTCAGTGATCCCCTCACTGGGTTCAATCCCACTTGATTGGGCTCGTTGGGTAGGAACGGCAGCGGGCACATGTATTATGATGCAGGCAGGGTGTCCTATTGGATAATGTGTCCTTGTCCTTGATGAGAACATAAACCCGCTTTTCCTCTAAGAGAGGTCTCCAACATTATAAACCACCACAGCTACTGCACACCCGCCGCACATGGCGGAGCCGGGACAGCAGAGGCCCACTCACGAGAAAGGAGATCTAGTTTTGAGATGTTCTGCTTTCGCGATAACACCGGGCTCCATACGGATACAACTCGAGACATACTCGATATGACAAGAGCTGGCATCCCAAATCACGCCATGCCAGTTGTGTGTATCCATCCTCCAAATCGTATCCTCGCTTTCAAATCATATGGGTCAACGGGAGGCCTCTTTTCATATGCTGAACTCGCAATCACATCGCCCCCTATTTTGTCTCCATCTAAGCACTGCCGTTCGCCTTTTGTTGCCGAGCGAGCTCGTCGTGCTCCTCGATGTCGATCGCCTCCCACGGGTAGCAAATCCACTCATCGCCGACCGTTCGCGCGGCCTTATACCTGCCGGACTCGAGCATGGCGTGGGGCAGGACGCCCTTCTTTTGCTTGTCCTTGTTCTGTGATATGGCAACCCCCGCGTTAGCTGTCTGAGAACCCTCTCACGACCCGCGTATACAAGAGAAAAAAACGTACGTGGAGCACGAAAATGCTGAACTGCGTCTCCTCGCCCTCGGCGCCCATCTCCTTCCTCGCCTGCTCGACGTCCTTCTCGAGCTCCTTGACGGCGTACTCGAGCGTGGTGCGCGTGTCGTCGACCTCGTCGACGATGAGGATGCGCTTGCCGACGAGGTTGCTCATGCTGCCGAGGCTCGAGAGGTCGAGCCACTGGGTGCGCGTGACCTTGGTGCCGGGCTTCTCCTCGACCGTGTCGGTGGGCAGCGACTCGTAGAGGGACAGGCCGATGGCCTGGATGGGGATGTTGGGCGAGCCGGGCTTCTTGAGGAAGGAGCGCAGGATGCGTGCGGGGACGTAGCCGCCGCCGCCGATGGCGATCATGAGCTGCGGCTGGAACTTCTCGAGGATCTCCGGGGCGGACTCCTGGCAGAGCTTGTGGACCTGTGGGTAGAGGAGGAAAGGATTAGCATTCGGGGGGGCACGATGCTTGGATTGGACGAAGAAGAGGCACATGGGAAGAGTGGGAGAGTGTGGGAGATGGAAAGCACAGCCCGAGTGGAAGGGGGGAGGAATGCAGCCCTGTCGCCTGCGACTGGCCACAAGTCGGGTCTCGGGAGTGTGCATCGTGGATGTAAGGCGCACCCGTTCTGGTGATCCCGGCACGGCAAGGGAGGAGGGGCTTATCGCGGACTCACATCGTTGTACGTGACGTAGAGCTTCTGTACCATCTTGGCAGCGGGGTGCAGGTGGTTCGCCTGCGAAGGAAGAAGAGGGAGTAGAATCGGGTTTGAAAGAGATTCAAGAGATGACAAAGAGGCTGGAAAGTCAAGTCCACGACAAGGTGCCAGAAGCAAACCAGAAGAAGCCTGTTCAAGAAGAGTAATCCGATCTCAAAAAGTCAAAAATTTGACAAGACTAAACAACGGCGCTTCTGCCTTCGCGCCGAGGAAACCCCACATTTCCGCCTCTCCCGCACCTGAACAGGCCCCGCCATCAGCGGGTGGGACAGCCAGATACAGCAGGTGGGGTCCCCTGCAGAAAAAAAAAACGAGCAAGCATGCATGTGAAGCTTGTGAGAGTCGGAGATGGCCGGAACTGTGCCTTCAATCACGCGACTGCACACAGAGACACGTACACAATTAACTGGAAAAGAAAAGGATCCGGCGATGGCTTTCCTTGCGTAACTATCATGTTTCCTTTGCCAGGTTTGGGTTGCTTTAATGCTCTTAATCATCAACTGCACAATCAGATCAAGCTCTAAAATCCCGGTCAGCCTGCAGATGCCCAAACCTGGTTTAGGCAACATTGTATATCAAACATGCGGGGGAACATCCTTTGTCTGACCTTGAAAATAAAATGAGCCGACGGTTGGCTGGCTGGCTTGCTGACCAAGCTCGGTGTCATCCCAGGATTGTACCATTTCAACAGATAGATAGGTCTGTCGAAGGGATCTAGAGGCATTTCGTCTTATCAACTTCTCTCAGTTTATAGATGCGGGCTTGCTCGCGAGAAACAAGACCTTGAACTTGTACAAGAACTCTCAGTCTACCTCTTTATGATGTAAATGGCCGGTCAGAAGTCAGAGATCGAAATCAATACATAGAGCTAGTCATGATCCTAGAACCTGAAACAAGGGTTGGGAATCTCGTTAGACAAAAGACATACAGCCAATTTATTTACTCAGAACACCCTCCCTGATAATATTGTGTCAAAGCTAATCTGGAGGAGCATTTCATTGGCCGCCGATGTTATATAGGCAAACCACGGCCGGGTCCGTCACATTCGGCGAGGTCACATTGAACCCATCCACGCTGATCGTGACCCAGTGGTTGCTTTCAATGCCCGGATTCGCAATCCTGGTCAGAAGGCCGTTCTCCAGATACCATTCCTCCCGAAAACCACAGTTGTAGACATTTTGCATGACGCTGGCAACATACGATCTTGCGTCTCTGGTTACCCGTGTCCCGGTGACGCAGACATCTTCACACTCCCAGTGACAGACTGTCCTGAATTTGATAAACGACCAGTGGCACTTAGTTCTGCAATCCGGATGACAGTCGCTCGAATCCTCGCAGTCCGATAACGCGCCATAAACGGCTCCGCGAATGGTGTTGTTGTGATTGGCAAAGTTGCGGCGTTCAATGGGTGCGTGCTGTGTGCAAGGGTAGGATTGCGCTGGACGACCGAACACGGCGAGTAAGACTGCAGACCATTTCCGCCAACGCCCCTTTCCTCGCCCTGATACCGTCCGTCTCTGGCTCCGCGCCGCTGCCCGGGCAGCATGTCGCTTCGCTATGGCCCGCCGCAAGAAGTGGAAGATCAACCAGCCGACCCCGAAGGCTCCAATAAGGATCAGGACCGTCAGGCCCATCAGCCGCGACTTGCTGGCCTTGTTGTCGGCGAGAGCCTTGTCGCGGAAGATGGCGCCCACTGCGTCCAGGCAGTGCGCGGGATATCGTTCTTGCCAGTTCCACATGTGCTTCCCGTTGCATGCCTCGCCTAGATGGGATTCGCCGGTGCGGGCACACGCGCGTTGGGCAAAGGTGACGTCCGTCTCACAGCTGCCGTCCCTACAGCCTAGGTAGCACGGGTCGTATGCTTCCTGGACGGCCTGGTTTGACCATTTCGCGGGGTTGCCGTCTACCTTTGCTGTAGCCACGAGGTGGTTTACACGGCGAACGAGCAGGTAGGTGCAGGCCGTAGCGGTGCCGATACCGAAAAACAGGCCGAGGAAGAGTGGGAGCCGGGAAAGAAGCTTGGGGCATCGTTTTGAGAGGCGAAAACGATGCCTCTTTGGTGGAGGCGTCGGGTTTGATGTGCCAGGCCTGGCATTGTTCTGAGTCGATTGGGAGGCTGGAGCGGCCCCTGTGTCTGTGGCTGCTGGTTGGCTTGATTTAACGGCCTCCGAGTATGGCGGAGGAGCTGGATCGCTCCCGACATGAATATTGTTTAGTTCTATCGGCATGGTGATATCAGTGTATGCGCGGGGATACCAGTGATGATATTGGAAGGGCACTTGATTATTATCAAAGAGATATTAATGTGCACCAGGAGGAGATCTCGTTTCAGAAACGAGCAGACCTAAATGCTTGCAATGGTCATAGCAACTGGCCATGGTTCTGCCTTGCTCTTGCCCGCAGATATGGCCAACCTCTGTAACCATGGAAAGTGTGGTCTTGGACCATAGATGGCCACCCGGACCAACCTGTCTGGTAGACAGGGAGGGATACTTTCCATTACTGAGATACGGTGTTCGTCACCTGGGGACTACATCCTTTGTGTAGGTGCTTCTCCTCGGTTGTAAGAGCCTGGACGGATGCTGGTATCAGAAGGTCAGACTCCGTGCAATAGGCCGAATTGATCTATATCAGCAGACCAAATCAACTCTATTCGGGCCATTCTTGTGGCGAATAAGCTCACCACAGCCACCGTAGATACCGGACTGCCCAAAGATCATGTCAGTCCGGTAGCCTGCTTGTATCACAATTTACCGAGCCCAGCCACTAAGACGCTAACAATACCTAGGTACTTTCTTCCATCCAAATATGTGTCTTAGGTACCTAGGTAGGTATTCTGCAAAAGCATGCAGACTGTCCATACTATCCTCAGAGGGTGTTGTTCAAAAGCCAATCTTGGGTTTAAGGTGTGTACAATAATGAATTTACATTTTGATCATCAAGTCTAGGAGGGTCGGCTTGAGAGCAGGTGGACATGAGTATGTCTCCAGCTCCTTAGGCCCATGACATCACTGCTACGAAACCTTTCAGCCTTCGTCTTTTGCGGGGCGACTGCGAATGCGTCTCCCCATCTTCCACAGCCCCTTGCATCAGACACAAACTGAACTACCGCACACATACGGCAGCTACCTAGTGATCTAACAGCGATGCGGTCCATACGGACTTCTCCAAGGAACATTCTCCGGACACCCCGGGTACAATTTGGGCGGCAACAACAGGCTTTGTCGGCTGCGCCACTCACTCAACCACCACCGGCACGACAGCCCGCCAACGAGAAGAATGTAGATGCGCGCAGTGCATGGGGAGCAGCACAATCCCCAGTCACTTCCGGACCCGAGACCAAGACGGGCCCCAAAGAACAGAAACCCAAACAGAAGACAATGGCTGAGCTGGACGAGGAGCTGCGGCTGAAGCTGGAAGGAATCTCTGGAGATGGAGGAGCCTCTGGCGTCGAGTATGAGAATGGCAGGGCAGAGGGCTTGAAGAGAGGGGTGAAAGAAAACATGTTTAGATTGATCTAGTCTTCTCAACCCACGGCAACCCACGGGCAACAAAGAAAGACAAGACAGGACCGGCCTGCGGATCACCCAAAGGGAACAACACCAGGACAAAGTGGTTCTCACAATCTTTGTTAGGTCAAGCCATACCCCCAAGGGACTTTATTCGTCGACAAGGGCTTTATTGTTCTTGCTGGAAGATGGATTGTTCGGCTTTGAGAGCGACTCGACTGTGACTGAACCAGTTAGATGCTCCCTTTGTATCGGAACTCTTCAAGACTTCAAGATGGAGAGTATAAGATCGATGCCGACACCTCGTCTCTCTCGGGGATATTTGGTCAGACAAACCCAGCTCCTGTCTTACTCAATACACAACCAATTCAGCGCAGATCCTTCTAAACACAAAACCTCCACGAAAACTCAGAATAACCACCATGGCCTCTTCAACCTCTGGCGAGAATGCGAACATTACGTTCGTCGACACTGTGGAGGGGATCTCCCAGCTCGTAGATGTACTCTACGAGCAACCCACGACGAAGCCCTCCATCGCCGTTGACTTGGAGGGCGTCAATCTTTCTCGATACGGGACCATTTCCATCATGCAGGTATTTGTCGCCCCGACCAAGCACACTTTCCTGGTGGATGTGCACACGCTTGGCGAGAAAGCGTTTTCAACAGCCGGAGGACGGGAGCGGACGCTCAAGGACTTGCTTGAGGACGAGGACATCCCGAAGCTCTTCTTCGACGTACGCATGGACTCGGACGCTCTGTTCAATCTCTTCGATGTTGCGCTGGGCGGCGTTGAGGACGTACAGCTCAGGGAGGTGGCCACTCGGGGGGAGGGCCGGATGTTTGTCCACGGGCTGGTCAGGTGTATCGAGCAACACTCCTCGATGAGCTGGGACCAGAAGAAGACCTGGAAGGAGGTCAAGCAGCAGGGAAGGTCGCTTTTCGCTCCAGAGCTGGGAGGCAGCTACGAGGTGTTCAGCCAGCGCCCTTTCCCGGAGGCCCTCGTAAAGTACTGCACGCAAGACGTACAATTCCTTCCTGAACTGTGGGAGAAGCTTGACCGCCGGATGACCGGGTGCTGGCGCTCCAGGGTCAAGTCCGCCACTGACAAAAGGGTGGCACTGTCTCGAGACCCCCAATTCAAGCACTCGGGGAGTGATATGGCCTATGCACCTGAGGGTTGGGAGTATATCTATGACGAGTACAACGAGTACGATGATACTGAGGAGGAGGAGGAGGATGAGGATGAGGATGAGGGCGAGGAGGAGGAGGAGGATGAGGATGAGGAGAACGAGGAGGAGGAGGAGGAGGAGAATGAGGAAGAGAATGAGAATGAGGAGGAGGAGGAGGAAGAGAACGAGGGCGAGGAAGAGAACGAGGGCGAGGAAGAGAATGAGGACGAGGATCGATGTGAGGTCGAAGGCTGCAGGTACTGTCGCCTTGTGTTCTACGAAAACTATGGTGTCGACTACGAGGATGAGTGCGAAAACGTTGTCGAGATCCACGTCGAGCCAGAGGACGCTGCTGAAGGCGAGAATGTTGCCGAAGGCGAGGGCGAGGGCGAGGGCGAGGGAGTTGCAGAGGACAAAGTTGTCGAGGAGTTTGCCGAAGACGGTGACGAGAACGAGACTGAACGGTGAGATATACGCCGTGTATGGCTCCTTCTCCGTCGGCATTTTTGCATACACAAGGTAGATCTCCCTTTGGACTCGTTATGGGCTGGCATTTTAGATTATCGATAGATCTCCTTTGTCTTTCCAACAGACTTCTCTTTGTCATTAATACTGATCAAACCTTGGAATACTCTGGTCCTCTGTGCTTTTTTTGGGGTTTTGACTGCTGATTGCGCCCGCCTGTGATTTTCGTGCTTCACTCCAAGACTTATTGACTCTCCAAGGCTCCCTAAGGCACCTAATAACTACCTAGGTAGTTTACTCACTGTAAATTTAGAGGTTACTGAATTCCCCGCAACCCGCCCTGGAGGAGCCTGGAGGAGCTTATCCATCTTATCGCGGGTCGCCTCGCCTGGGCAAGACTGGAACATCCACTACGTCATCATGAGCCGCCCAGAACCCCGTAACACAATTACCTATCACACTCGTACACTAGTATTGCTCGCTGCGCCAGCTTGAAAGAGTCGATGAGGATCATGGGCGAAACGCTGCCCAAGAACCGATAACATCTCTTGTCTTTTGCTGCTCGTAGTGAGCTGCACGGCCTCGACTCCGGCACAATGCTGTCTGACTGCTTCGGCTGGTGCCAGCCCAGCGAGGAAGAGGAGCGGGAGCCTCTGCTGCCCCAGTATCGCGATGAGACGGTCCTGCAGCGGGAGCTTCACCAAAAGCTGCACACGTACCAGATGCTGCGTGCCTTGAGCCAGGGCTTCATGCCGTCCAACGAGCAGACCATTGTCAACCTCCGCACGCTTCTCGGCTCTGAACTCTTGAACTCGGACAATGAGGACCTCAGCGAATCCGGACGCGCGCTCGTGCACTACACCAAGCAGTGGCTGAGGCAGTTCATCGAGCTCTTGCAGCACAAGAACTCGGTCGATCAGATCCAGGACTTTATCTGGTACCTGTCCAAGGCGAGGGTGTCGGTAGACATGGAGGACATCGCCAACCGCGCAGCCAAAGCAAAGTCCAAGGCCAACGTCGCGGCAGCGTACCGGAGCTTGCAAACTGTCGGATCCCTCCTCCTCACCAATTCCGACTTCAGGCTCTTCCTCTCCGACCTTGGTACAGTCGGGCGCGAGGTGTTCAAAGAAACTGCTTTCACTCTTTCAGAGGTGTCGAAGGAGGCCGGGAAACGACTGGAGCCGACACAGGAGGAACAGGCCAAGCTGAAAGAGCCAGGCGCGGATGCCGAGCCACCGCCTACGAATGAAGAGCTGGGTCAAGAGGTCGCCGAAGTCACAGAGGTCGTGGCCGAGGGCGCCTCCAAGGTGCTGACGGATGCGAAGGACAGCCTGGTCGAGAAGCTGACAGGCGACGAAAAGGACACACTGCTCTACCGTCTAAAGCAATCTGTCACCAAGCTGCGGAAGCGACAGGACTACTCTGACTCTGTGTCTACCCTGTCGCTGCTACTGAAGCGCTATGCAATGGTCTATTCCCACGTCGTCGAGGACACCCTTGAAACGGCCGAAGAAGATGTCAGCGCCAATAGAGCAACAGATCGAGCCATCCATAATTTCTGGGCATTCCTCAAGTCCTTTGGTGATGCCAAACAATGGAAAGAGTTGGAAAAGCGATTTCAGACAGTCGCCGGGCATAGCAAAAGCGATCCCGAGTTTGATGAGCTGGTTCGTCAGCTCGGCAATGCAGTTCAGGAACTGCTCACAGACCCCAGTTTCTTCGACCGAGCAGAGGAGCGATTCCAACAACTTCGAGAACAGTCCAAGGACCTTGCCTCGGGTTCATCTCTCCGCGATGATATAGATGCTCTACTCTCCCAGGCCGAAGCTACGTTCAAGTCTGTACTACACGATAAGGACATCGCTCAGCTCCTCGCCACTTCAAGCAAGATTGCAGCGATCCTGTCCCCGGCCCACCAATACACCAACACTGACCTCGTGACCGACTCGATCAACGTGTTTGTGCCGTTCATCGTCCAGGCGATCCAGTACCTGCCTATCCCGCGACTTGAAATTTCGACACCGGAGATCGATCTTCTGCTGGAGAATCTGATTCTCGAGCCCGGCAGAACGGTGAATCACTCCTCCTTCTTGCCTTACAAGCTCAGAGTTGCTACGTACAACGACCTTGAGATCCGCAAAGCCAAGTTCCGTACTACCTCCAGCATTCAGTCGCTCGTGGCGATCCGGGTCGACGGCATGTCGATCGCCGCCGAGGAGATTGGTTTTTGGCTCCGCACGCACTCCGGCCTGCTCCGTTTTGTGGATGAGGGCATCGCCGGCTTCCATCTGGATGAGAGGGGCATTGATATTCAGATAGATATAGAGGTTGGCAAGGAGAAGCTGGAGAAGATTCTGACTCTTCGCAAGGTCCACGTCAACATCCACAAACTGGACTACACCCTGCGCAAGAGCAAGTTTGCGTTCTTCGCGTGGCTCTTCAAGCCGCTGGTGAGGCCGGTCATCCGTAAGGCGCTCGAGATGCAGATCGCGTCGGCGATCGAGGACGGCCTGCACTTCCTCAACCGCGAGCTCCTCTACGCTCGCGAGCGCCTACGGGCGACCAGGATCGCCAACCCGGGCGACCTGTACACGTTCGTCCGGGCCGTCGCGGCCAGGCTCGTCCCCGAGCAGGACCCGGACCTCTACACGCGCGTCGGGCTCGCGCAGCCCGGGCAGGGCGTGTTCAAGGGGCGGTACGCGCCCGGCAGCATCGTCAAGGTGTGGAATGAGCAGGCGGCGCGGGCGGCGGACCGGATCCGCGAGTACGAGCAGGACGGGTGGAGGAACGACATCTTTGACGTGCACACGGTGGCGGCGTGAGGAGGTAGGTACATGCACTGAGGGATCAATGGCTTTTGTGGTTTTCAGACGGCGTTTTTTATGTTTGGCACAGCATACATGGGGTGCATTGAGGTATTGGGACTAGCAACAAAATTCAATGGACAATTGATTTTTCTTCATCATGATCGTTATTTCAGCGATTTGACGATTTACACATCCATGGATGCAGCCCTGGAGGTGCTGCTGTCCACCATGCCTAAGGTAATTCAGATGGCGCTAGATCCTGAAGCTTTGACAGTGACAACCGCTGACAAATCGGGCTCTTTGAATCCTCCATTTGGTGCATTAGTGCGTCGGGTTACAGGGTCTGATACAGCGCTGAAAACCTGCCTCCTAGGCGGGCTCCGCCAATGATCCTGGCGGATTCGTAACGAATCCTCTGCCTAGACCTAGAGATCGGTCGCGGGATAATGACGATCTTGTAAGACACTGTGACGCCTCTAATAGGTAAGTTGCTGCGCTCGTGTGTGTCTGGGACTGGGTGTGCAACGCGGTGTCTACGGTGTCTGGAAGGAATTGCCCCATCCATTGTCCCTCGACTCTTCTGACAGGGTGCATGACACGTAAATACGGCGCTACCTAGCGCAACGCCCGGCCCGCCTCGCAGGAACAAGTGCTGACCTCATCCGTCGCATCCGTTTGCGGCCCCTTCTCGCATCTTGATGACAGATGTGAAAACATCGTCGCTTTTCTCTCCTTACCTGGTCTGATCAACCTCTCAGGGCGCTTCTTGACGAGCGCATTTGAATAGACATGACGGACAGGATATCAGCGCAGCAGGACGAGGTCGTCCAAGAGACAAACTTCACCGAGGAGCCGCTCCTCCGCCGTGATAGCGGCGCACCAGAAGAGCCTCGTAATGGGAATGCTTCGCAGTCGCAGTCGCAGTCGCAGTCGCAGTCGCAGCGCAACAGCTATGGCTCCATGTCCGTCGCAGCGAACGGCTCTGGCGCCTCCAACGGCACCAACAAGGCAGCCAACACGCCCGCGAAGCCTGCCCGGGACCTGGCGCCCGACCTGCTCCGCGGCGTGCTGATGGCCCTCATGGCCTTTGACCACGCTGGCGTCACCCTGCGCGTCTGGCCGCACGGCCAGGGCATCCACTCGGAGCTCGACTCGGCCGTCGTCGAGCAGTTCAACTGGTGGCTGCCCTACACCATCCGCACCCTCACCCACCTGTGCGCCTCGGGCTTCACCTTCCTGCTCGGCATGGGCATCGTCTACTTTGGCCGCTCGCGCGCCCGGCTCGGCTGGAGCACGGGCAAGATGGCGCGCCATTTCTTCCTGCGCGCCGTCGTGCTGACGCTCGTCAGCGTCGTCTTTGGCGCGGTTCTCTCGGGCTTCCAGGTGTGGTTTCTCAATATCGTGCTGTTTGCCCTCGCTGTGGACTATTTGATCGCGGGGCTACTGTACCTGCTCTTCTCGGGCACGGAGCAGGCGCTGGCGCGCCTCTTGGTCAGGGAGATCCCCGACGAGCCGGAGGAGGAGGTCCGCGAGCCGATGCTCTCCGCGCCGCCGGGCGAGGGCGAGACGGTCGTCCGGTCTTCGGACCGCGTCATCGTGCGCGCGTCGCGCATCTCGTGGCACGTCCACAACGTGCTGCTCATGGTGCTCGGCGTCGTGACCATCTGGTGGAACATATGGATGTCGCCCACGCACGGGTACTGTAAGCCCCAGGAGAGCGAGCTCCTCCCGACTACCGCGTCCTCAGCCGCCGCCGCCGCGCCTCCCTCGCCCATAACCGAGGGGTTCTGGCCCATCTTGCGCGACATCTGGTTCTACCCGCTGCTCGGCCACCGCGTCATGTCGGGCTTCCCGCCCATGGGCTGGCTCTCCTTCGCCGTACTCGGCCTGCTCTACGGGCGCATCGTGCTGGCGCGGCGCTGGAGCCCCAGGGCGGTCAACGCGGGCAACGCGCTTGCCGCCGCGGGCTTCCTGCTCGTCTTCGCCCTCACGCGCGTCCTGCGCATCGGCAACCTGTCCGAGGACTGCCTGCGGACGCCCGCCCAGACCGGCGCCGGCGAGGGCAGCAACCCGTACCTGCAGTCCGCGCGGTCCTTCTTCTACACCGTCAAATACCCGCCCGACGTCGCCTTCTGGGCCTACACCCTCGGCGGCAACTTCGTCATCCTGGTGCTTCTGGGTGTCATCCCGACGAGCATCAGCAAGCGGTTCGGCGTGCTGCTGGCGTACGGCACGTCGGCGCTCTTCTTCTACATCGTGCACATGCTGCTGCTCGTGCTGGCGGCGGTCCCGCTCATCGGCCTGTTCGGCGAGGAGCTGGGCTACGACGACGAGCTGACGGGCGAGCCGGCGGTCGGGGTCAAGAGCGTGCCGGCCTTCTTCGCCGTCTGGGCGGCCGTGCTGGCCGCCATGTACCCGCTGTGCCGGTGGTACGGGGCGTTCAAGGCGCGGCAGGGGCCGGATTCGCTGTGGAGGTTCTTTTAAGGCGGAGTTCGTTCGGTGTTTTCGGTCAATCTTTATTGATTTGAAGAATGGCTGCTGGGGTGGTCAATTGCGAGGGTGGTGAAGCATGCATGGTGCAGTGATAAATCAAGGAGATATTATTCATTTGGGATTCATCCTGTCAAGAAAAGAAGATATTCTATCCTGCTAGAGATAAAAGGGAAAAAAGGAGCATACAGTCTACATTAGGAATTCAGACTTACAAATCAAGAGAGAGAAAAAAGACGTCGCATCGCTGGCAGATAACACCACCCGGTCGCACCTTTGATCACCAATGATTGCGTGATCCCTTATCAGCCACGCCAAACCACTCTCATCCATCAAAGGCCTTGCCCGCGTCGACGGCCGCAAACGCCGCCAGGGTGTGCTCCCACACCTTCTCCACCATGCCGTCCCTCCGGTACGCGTCCGTCTGCTTCTTGGGCTGGATGATGTCTCCGTTCCAATGCACCCTGTACGCGCCGCTGCCGACCCCGCCGTCCGCGCCGACCGCGACCTCCAAGGAGTCGGCGGCGGCGGCGGCCTCGACCTGATCGCCCCCGCGCGCGGCGGCGTACCGGCCCGACGCGAGGAAGTCGACGTACTGCCCGCAGTCGTCGTCGCCGACGGCGAACAGCTTCACGACCGGGGTGCACAGCTTCCACGCCAGGCTCGCCCAGCGCGGGATGGGGCTCTTGGAGGCGATGTCGGTCATGACGAAGCCCGGGTAGTAGTGGCTCAGGGCGAGGCGGCCCGGGTGGCGCGCGGCGAGGGCCTCGAAGGCGAAGGTCGTGAAGAGGGCGATGTGCGAGCTCAGGGCGACGAAGCCGAAGTTCTCGGCCCCGCGCAGGGACAGGTCCGAGGCCGCGAGCTTGCCCTCGAGGTTGGGGTTGAAGACGGAGACGACGTGGCCCGGGGTTGAGGAGGGGCTGCCGGAGGGGAGGGAGGTGAGGAGCGGGAGGAGATTGGTGACGAGGCGCAGGCGGGAGTAGTACATGAGGGAGAAGTGCCGGTCTAGGCCCTCGGATGTGTCTGTTTGCACCTCACTCATGCCATGTTAGTAAGAAAGTAATTCTCCTCTCACAGTGAGAATGTGAGATATAGCGCAAGATTTGAAAAGGAAATGAAAAAGGGCCCAGAAAGACGCACCCATCCGCCCGCCAAAGTACAACACGCCCTGCGTGGCGACCAGCAGGTCGATCTTGGCCTCGTGCCCTTCTCTAGCCGATGCGGCCTCCTCCAGGCGCGCGATCTCGGCGCACGCGGCGTCGACGTCCCGCAGCATGGCGAGGTCCTCCGTCTTGATGAACACGAACTCTCCTCCGGGGCCGCAGGCCGCGGCGCACTCGGCCATGAGGGCGTCGGCGACGGCCTGCTTGCGGCCGATGATGTAGGCGCGCAGAGGCCGGCGGGAGGGCCCGGCGGAGGGCCCGTGGTTAGAGGCCAGGGCGCGGACGGCGCGCTCGCCTATGCCGGAGGTGCCGCCCGCGAAGACGGCGACGTAGGGCCGGCCGCTGGGCTCGGCGGATGCGGCTGCGGCCTTGGCGGCGTTGGCAGCGCGGACGGTGGCGATGGCGACCATGTTGGATGGTACGGTGGTAGGTAGATGAGTAGTTGGGCAAGATTTGCGGGCACTAGGGAATGTTTGAAGTGGTATCTCTAATAATTGGGGCTAGTTGGTGATTGTTTGGCGATGTTGAGTTCAGAAGTATGGTTCAGCTACGAGGCGATGATCAAAGAACCTCCTTTTAATACTGTTCTCATGGGGGCGCCACTCTTGAATTTTGGCATGGCGGCACTGTCTGCTCAACGCCATCATGAACAGGAGTCGGGCTACCTATCAGGCCGTCGCTCCATGTCTTAGCCTGCCATATCTCTGGTGGGGAGATACATGGGGCCTGCCGGCGACGTTCAGCATGGAAAGATCATCATTGCTTGACTGCATTGAGACGCATCTCATAGACATGTTTTGACATGCAATGCAGTAACGGAGGTAAAGATTAGTAAAACCGATGCATCCGTCATGGCTACATGAAGGTACCATTTTGTGCACACTGGCTGGACTTGATTGGCTCAGGTCAAACTACGAGGCCCGAAAAATGGACGAGGCCGAAAAATACGCGAGGCCAAGATCGAGCTTTGTGTCCCTGGACAGTGGTTTGCTGACGCATTTCGGGGGTGTGGTAGGGCCCCGGGTTGAATGAAATACCCTTTTGCAGCTGCAGGGCATGCAATGTCGATTTGCGGCGCAGCTCCCGTCTTCCCGGCCCAATGTGCTGCCATCATGCACCGTCGGCCGAACATTGCCCCGCCTTGCACTCTGGCACAGCCTTGGTTTGAGCGCGGCGCCGTGGGGGTTTAGCTGGAATCTCGGAGAACTTGCAAATTAATTGAATGGGTGCTAACGATGAAATTCGGTCATGTTCTAATGATCACCGGCGTTGCGCCGTGTTGCAGTGCTACCCGTCAGCGCCCAGCCGGCTGGGAAGGATCATCAACCATGTCCGACGGGCGGATTCGGCCCCACCTCCGTCCGGCAGGGCGAATCCCCACACCGGCCGGAAGGGCATGGACGCCGGATGGACGCGAGCAGGTCTCTGATTGTTGATTGGACATTGTACAAGTACACAAAAACAGAACTCATGTTATGGATTCGGCGAATCACGAGTCCGGTCTCGCTCAACGTCGTGGTTCTCAAGCCACTGGAAAGATGGAGTGGCGTGCCTGGGTGTCACCGGGGCAAGAGACTCACGATCTGCAGGCGCGGGTCTAGCCTAGCAACAAATCACGGAGACATCGCCAGTTACAGCTTAGATGGGGCCAAGTGAGATTTGGGCTTCTTTGTCGTGACGGCGTGGAGGCCGGAGGCATAGGCGATCTCCCGGCCTATGTCGCCGTTGCTCCAGGATGGAGAGGGCCGAACCGACCCTCCACTCTTCTCTGTTGCGGAGTTCAGCTCCGCTTTGATGAATTCTAGTTTACATCCATCTGTATTATTCTGGACTAGATATCCATGCTCAAGGCTGAAGAATTGCAGTATCGCAGCCGTTGAGGTGTAGTGCCCTTGGTCTAGGCTTGTTCCAACGGCGGAGCCCACGAGGAATGGAGTTTGAACCGCTCGACAGAATATGATGAGCACGTCACCGTCATGCAAAAAGATGAGTTGGAGGGCAATTGCTCCTGCCTCAGTCGGCGCTGATAATCCGTCGGCGCTGACAAGTTGGGTGAGTTTCTCGATCTGTGGCTGCGGACAAAGAACCTGGCTTGGCTGACACATGACAAATGCTTCTCCCGCGATGAGACAAAACACAGCCATCACTGTCGACCCGATGCTTCGGATCGATCTCTGGCCGAGTTCAGTCTGGGAAGCCTTCTCCAAGACACGGCTCGGTCGCCATGACAGGGGATGCAGCATCCAGCGCTTCGGTGATGTCTTACCCCACGAGGGAGCATCTCCACGGCGTTCTCCGTGGCCTTAGCTGGCCAGACACGGCACGGAGATTGTTCGGTGAGCAGCCTTCCCCCACGGAAGGCTAAGGGCTGAAGGGGTCTCCCCCGAACCTTAATCTGCTTGTGTGCGCACCTAAAACCCCAGGCAGTATTTCCACTCTAAACCCCCCACAGGCGCTGAGCTATGGCGGGTGTCTACCGGGATTTAGGGGGCCGGTGGCTGTGCACGTCATTTTGCCTCAGCGGGGCAAGCGCTGAAAATAAGGTTTGGCAGGGCCCAATTACAGGGGCTTTAGTGATGGGGTTTGTGCAACCCAGATGTCGTCATTGGCAGAGGCAGAGATTGCTGCACGGTGGCAAATCCTCCTCAATCTGGGGGACATTCCACTGCTGCAAGGTCTCCAATCTGAGAGCATTCCTAGTCAAGCTTCAAGAATAACAACAACAGTCTCCAAGATCGACCGCTCCCGGGATGCCCTCAGCCCGTCTCACCGGCGTCGTTGTGCGCCTTCTTGGCTCCGCGGAGTGCGATTCATGAACAGGTACTCACTGAAAATTAGACGTCATGTTTGGCTGATTGACGCTGTGCGTCATCTCAATGCTGGTTGAACAGGCAGAACATTCACCAGATGCGCGGTTGTGTTTGCATGCATCACACAATCTCAGTGATCGGACAAGATGAGTGCTTGACGTTGCTGTTGCTTCTCCTGCGGCTTCTGGACCCCCGTGCCTCACCCTACGAGGACCGACTGGCGTTGTCCCTCTTGTGGAGGATGAGGGTCTGGAATCCGATCAAATTGGGGAATCCGGACTACGAGAGTACTCCGTACTTCGTAGACAATACCAGGCTCTGTGGAGGGAGATTGAGCCCAGGCTTGGCACGCCTTTGTGAACTGGTCTAGAGCCTCCTCACCTGAAACCTTATGCAGTGGGAGGCGATTCCAGCCATTGCTGAGTCAGGATGGGAGTACCTAGGTACCAACACCAGGTTCCTGACCCAAGGACCCTGTGAATCAGGTCTCACTCCTCGCGTGCGATCCCTTCGCACATGGCTGGTCTTCCCAGCTTCTTGGGCCGTGTCACCTCAACTCACGAGGCATATGGGCACAAACTCTGATTTGTGACACAGGCCACAGCGAGCATTGTGTCACCTTCGGTCTTGAGCCCGACCATGCTGAGGAAGAGAGACAATCACCAATGCATCGGTAACTTCCATGATCATCAAATGCAAACCCCGCCGGACACCTGGCCTTGGCGATCTGGGGAAGGGGGTGTTAACCGGGGTCGTCAACCTCGACACCCCTGATAGCACATGGAGATGCCAGGAAGACCCTTGCTCAGAGGCGGATAGCATATGCACGCTTATTTTGACAGGGCTTAGTGGCTTGACCTGGGCCACGAATCAAGTGAATTGGCCAGCGGTGATGTTTGTCTACTGCAGCACTTCGAAGCCACACATAGGCAATGGTTTGGCCGCCCAGAGCAAGATGCTCTTGGCAACAGCCGCGTTTGCTTGCCGTCTTGACACTTACTGAACACCACAGCCTTCCCTCCGCGAGAAACGGGGAAGAGGCCGTGAGGTGGTGCTCCTCGAGTCAGCTGGCGTTGTCTCGGAACATGTCCACTTTGGGTTGTGATCAGCAAAAGCCACGCATGTCTCAGAAATTTTGCACTCTAGAGAACAATTCCACGCCGGTTCTCGCTGTCTGTGTAACCCTTCCAGATCTTTTTGCCCTGCTGGGACTTGCGTTTAGCGTCGGGGACCCTGTCGATCTCTACGTAACGACGGGGATATGTGACGTTTACAGTAAATGATCAGCTCTGTCAAGTGTCATTCACATCTCCGGCAACCCCAAACTAGTGCAAGAAATTCTACATCTGATCCGAGACATATCCTTTTCTAGGCCATTGACGATGTCAAGAATTGATTTTCATGTTGATTTTGTATGGCTTCAACGCAAAGGTGGAATGTGTATAAATCTGGGCTCTTCCACCCCTGCATTCCAGTCGAAAGAAGATCATCATCAACACACAAGCCTCCAAGAGCCTCAATCACAAAGCCTATACTCCAAAACACTCCAAGCTTTTCCATCTTCTCTATTTCTATATCTTCTTCTCATCATTAAAGACATTCTCACTTGCTATCTCCACTTTTATCCAAGATGAAGTTCTCCAGCACCATCTTGGCCTACTTCGCCGCCCAGGCTGTTGCCGGCCCCATGGCTCCCATTGAGGACGTCACTGCCGACATCACCTTTGTGCCCCGCGAGCCCCGCGCCGCCCTCCGCAAGACTGGCCTCAACATTCTTCAGTCTGACAATGGCGCCGACCCCGCCGCCTCCCTCTACAACAAGACCACTCGCGCCGTCGATGTCGAGGAGGACATCGTCGGCGACCTCGTCGAGGACATGGACGAGCTCGAGAAGCGCGCGGCCCGCAACGTCGCCTACTCCTCCAACTGGGCCGGCGCCGTCCTCAACGGCAACAACTTCAAGACCGCCCAGGCCACCATCAAGGTGCCCAACCCGGCCATGCCCCGCGGCGGCAAGGCCTCCACCCAGTACGCCGCCTCCGTCTGGGTCGGCATCGACGGCAGCAGCTGCCAGCGCGCCATCCTGCAGACCGGCATCGACGTCTACTTCCAGAACGGCAAGGCCTCCTTCGACGCCTGGTACGAGTGGTACCCGGACTACGCCTACACTTTCCAGGGCTTCGCCATTCGCGCCGGCGACACCCTGACCATCACCGTCTCCGCCAGCAGCAACAAGGCTGGCTTCGTCACCATCCAGAACCTGACGACTCGCAAGCAGATCACGCACAACTTTGCCAACCAGCGCGCCACGCTGTGCCTGCAGAACGCCGAGTTCATCGTCGAGGACTTCCAGTCCGGCGGCTCCCTCGTGCCCTTTGTCAACTTTGGCCAGGTCGCCTTCAGCAACGCCGTCGTCCGCAACAACAAGAACCAGGTCCAGTCCCTGGCCGGCGCCTCCATCCTCAACATGCGCCAGAACAACAAGGTCGTCGCCAACTGCGGTGCCAGCAGCAACCTCGTCTCTTGCAAGTACACCGGCTAGATAATAGCCTCTTGGTGTCTTGCGTCACTTTCTTCTTTTGCACATCTTTTCTTTTACATATTGCATAACACTAGCGTTTTGGGATTAGAACAGGGACTATCATGAGCATAGAGAACTTCCACATGGAAAAAGCATTATTCGGAGTTTTGGGCATTACTAGGCTTTGGGCTATCTTGGAGATAAAATCATGAATGAGAAACTTCATCTACAACAAACTTTCACGATCCAATCTTCCGTGTGACTGAATAGCTTCAATTGATCGTACAACGAATCTAAACAATCTCACCATCCTTGACATCTTCCCATCTCTAGCTTCCCCTCCAACTATCGTGATCGAGACACCAGCTTCAAACTTCCCGTTGCCGGCCGGATCACGATGGGAACCTCGTCGCTGTCGCCTCCAGCGATCCGAGCCACTGGGTCGTCCCAGACGATCCGGGCCTGTGTCAATCGGCGACCGTTGCCCCAGATCTGATCTGCGACCCTCCCCTCCCTTCACTAAGGTCTCGGATCCCTGATTGGGAACTTACCCAAGACACTGGGTGTCGTACCGGCATGGCTCGGCGCGCTCTTGGCCACCGATCCTAGCTCTACCCATACCACCTAGGAACCTGACCTTCCACGTCTACACTCTCAATGTACCGCAATGTACCTATTCCTCCACGTCTCTTCCCTGCGAAGTTCTAATTGCCACACCTGTCTAACCTGTACCATCCATTCATGAGGCACACCTTTTCAACTTGATGCTTATTGCACCGTCTATTTCTGATTTTCTATACAAGATACAGAATATCCTCCATTAAGTCTATGCTAACACTCATACATATGCATTTACGCACCCATTGGTTACATGTATGCCCTTAATACGGAGTCGGCACCATGCAGCCCACCATAAACTCTACACCTGTAGAAACGTAAAGGAACATGGAACGCACAGAGCACTGGAGTGGGGGGCACCGTTTGACCCTGAAGCACAAAGCAGTACCCTCCCCCCGGAACGCGAGCGTGGCCTCAAGAAAGTTGGTACAAACATGTCTCACTCTTTTACCATGCTTTTGGGATCATACATCATGTCTCGGTACTATTCACATTTAGCTCATCACGACATTCTATTCCAGCATCTCTAAGACATTGCCTACATTGATACTTTGAATAGTGGTTGTCTTGGCAGGCGGATTACACCAAGCCGGTCCCACTCTGGGAAATAATTGACTACATACTTCGTAGTAGGCGTTTACCGCACGTTTCTGCTTCTGGATAATCTCCGCGACTATCCCCCTCTATTGCTTTATGGTCTTGTGTAACCTGAGCCGTTTATTATCCCTGGCTTCACGCGGTCAGCGTAACACAGTTCGGGTGGCGTGGGTGGCTGAGTTGCGGGAGCGGCATGGGCGTCCTCGGTCCCTTGTCCGACTTCCCAGCATTTTACGGAATAGGATTTCCTCTTTGGGTAGGACGCCGTGTTGAGACAACGCATAGCGTCGTGTAACAGCGAAGTCCGGCGCCGTCGATATTTTTGAGTTACACAGCCATGAGAAATGAAGCGTTTCTGTGTAACAGTACCACGCACCCGCTGGACCCCTATCAAGAGACTCGGGGGTCCAGCGAAAGGGTCTGGGGGGATGACGACATCCCGGTGCTCCCCGCTGGTTACACAAAACTCACCGATGTCTCTCCGGACATGGCGAGAGCAGAGGAGCAGGCTTTCCTCTTTGGGAATGTCCCCGGCCCTGTTGATCTCCCGAGGCTGGTTGAAGCCTGATTGGTGCAAGGCTCCCAATAACGCGGATCATGACTGCTGGGCATGCGTCATTTGTGTAACGGAAAGCAATGAAAACTTGCCACAGCTTCAAGTTATTTGCAACTTTGCTGACAAGAATGAGTGGGCCTTCAGATGGGTGTCGATATACGTTGCCCATGAACCCACGCATGATCTGAATAATAGAACAGCGAGGAGAAGTGAATTTGAAGAGGGACTGCAGACGCAAGATGCTTTATTTTGCAGACTAATTTGATAAAAGTCGGCATGCTGGCATGACATGCATGACACGCATGATACATCACGCGGAGACTCGCCTTGTCCCCGCGTGCATCCCAGCTGCTTGTCGTGATCGACAGGAACTCTGCGTCGTACGACTCTCTCTCTCACATGGCCAGAACCATTTAGCTGGAAGTGCGTGGTGTTTCATTGCCTGTGGCGCTCTAAGTCTTCCTAGAACAAAGAAAAGAGACTCGAAAACCAAGACATGGCACCGAGACATGGGGAGTGTTCCCTTGCCCATGCATGTCCAGTACCATCAAGCTGGGAAAGCATGGTGTCTCATCCGCCCGAGCATTCCTAGTAGAACAGCGGCCAGAGGATCAGAATGAAAGACACCCAAGAGCCCCTATTTTCAAGTTAGGATAGGTTGGAAAGCTTGTTGTGGCCGGTAAGACATCTCGAGGGTCCAGCCACCTATGGGGCGACAGCCGTTCGTCGCCAAGCCACAGCTTCGGGGGAATAAGGATGAGGTGTGGCAGGCGAAGCCACAGTCAGACTGCCAGTGAATCTGAGACAGCCCGCCTTTTGGCCTGTCACCTGACTCTGGCTTGAACAAAGGAGAGTCCGGGGAGTAGACGGGCTTACTTGATGTTGATGGTGAAGACACGGGACATGAATCGCGGTGGGAACACATTTCCCCCCCCAGCCGAAGAAGATGATTGGCCACGATCAACGCGATGCCAGTAATTGTGTCAACATCGAGGCTATTTGGAATGCTTATTAAGTCATGGGCAGTCGCAAGCGACGCGACGCGCGACCGTCTCCTGTCTCAGCCTCGCCACTGTCTAGCACAGCCAAGACACGGGACATGCAGTCTGACAGACAAGCATTTAGGTAAGAATTGCACAGGTTCACTGTTCCAGAGTATTGAAATTGAGAGTGGACTATGGTACGTGCATGCTCGAGAATAGCGAGAGCAGGTACATGAGACTTATTCGTGCAGGCGCTCAGATCAAAGTATGCTAGCCGCTCCTGTTCGCCAATCAAGGGCGCCACTTGAAGGCAGGATGCTTCCAGTCGAGATCCTCGATTTCTTTGTCGGTGAGCCCTGTCAACTCCTCCTCTACATTGCGCTGGGCGCGTTTCTTGTTGTCGCGCTTCATCCACAAGAGGGTCAAGATGGTGACGATCAATACGGTAGACGAGGTAGCGAGATTGAGCCCGTTGCCAATGTGATAATCCGGTCCGTCATACCAAAGGAAACTCCAGGTCTGAAGGACGTTAAAGCCAGTTAGTCTCTGTGCCGAAAAAAAGATCGAATATCACGATCAAAGAAAAACATAGACATACCGCGATCAATCCACCAATGTTGCCCATCATGACGTTCATACCGATAGCGCTGCTGCGAGCCGTATCCGTCACGACGTTGGCGCTCACCTGCGCGTTGGTCAAGGCGCCGAGGGAGAAGGCCGACAGCGCGATGAGGAACGTCGCGGCGTAGCGCACCTTGGCCACGTTGGACGCCAGGAACATGATGTAGCCGACCATGGTCAGCGGCGCGCTGATGACCATGAAGATCTGGCGGCGGTCGAAGCGCCAGCTCAGCAGCGGGATCAGCACGGTGAAGAAGGCGCCCACGACGTACGGCGGCACCGTGTACAGCTGCTTCTGGATGGTCGACTTGTCCGGGTAGATGGTGGCGACGATGGTCGGCGCGAAGAAGGCGAGCCCTTGCACCGTGACGTTGTTGAGCAGGAAGACGAAGGACGTGGCGATGGTGAGGGGGCTCGTCAGGCCGCGCTTCAGCTTGATCGTGTCGATGCCGTCCAGCACGTGCGTGGCGCCCACACGCTCCGACTTGACGCGGGCGATCGCCAGGGCCTGCTCGTCGGGCGTGAGCCACCGGGCAGTACTGGGCCGGTCGGTCAGGGTAATGAAGGCGATAAGGGAGAGGCCGATTGTGATGATGCCTTCGATGGCGAAGATCATGCGCCATGCATGAAGACCGCCAAAGTGCGAGAGTTTCAGGATGGCCGAAGCGAGCAGGCCACCGAACGCGCCTGCGAGCGGCGCCATGACGATGTACAGGGAGAGGCGGAAGGCGAGCTCGGCACGACGGTACCACCGCGATAGGTAGTATGCGATCCCCGGGAGCATGCCGGCCTCAAAGATTCCGAGGAGGAAGCGCACGCCGCACACGGCGGGCATGTCCTTGACGAAGGCGGTGCCGAGCGACGAGCCCAGGGAGATGGCGGGCAAGAACCAGCCGGGGCCGACCCATTTGCAGAGGATGTTGGACGGGATCTCGAAGATGATGTACGAGATGTAAAACACCGACAAGACGGTGTTGTAGTCGTTTCCCTTCAGGTGCAGGTCCTTTTCGAGGCCGGCAAGTCGAGCGTTACCTGGTGATGCATTGGCATGAGTCATGCAGCTCAGATAGGGCGTATGAGGAGCCCTGGGGCGCTCCCGAGAGCAAGAGAACTTACCGATATTGGCTCTGTCGATGAAGCAGAAGAGATACAAGACCGCGACCGTGGGGACGATGAAAAGATCGATCTTGGTGCGCAAGCGAGACTCGGCCTTGGCATCGAACTGGAACAGCGGCTGACCGTACCTTTACCATTCGAAGAAAGTCAACTATCAGCACATTGCTTGACCCTCTGGACGTGATCACACATGGGATGGGTGTCTTGAACACATACTTGTCGGTGGCCATTTGCCCTCGCTCGGCGACATGCTGGATGTCTTGCTCCCGATGGGCGGCCTGTATGACATCCTCCCCCTCGCTGACTGGTGCTGCCTTCTCGGGAGACGCCATGGTCGGGATCCGAGTTGAGTCTCAGGAAGACCAAGAGTATTAAAGCGACGCCGATGGGCAGGTGAGAACCACTCTGTAAAAATCCGAGAACACAAGAGTGTAAATCGTCTTGAAAATTTGGAGAAGATTTCAGAGCCCAGAAAACCGCTGTATCTAAGTCTGTCCACACAACATCAAAACAAGATTTGACAAGGGTCGGAATAAGAATGCCGCTCTTTACCCTTTCCGACCTGGTGCTGATTCTTGAGTCACAACCCCACGACAGGCCACTCGTGGGTTGAATAAGGGCTGTACAGAGAGGCAAGATTGGGTAATGTATTGCTCAGAAATACGACGTGCAGAACCCAGGCCCGTGGAGTTGGGAGACTGCTGTGCTTTTTATTGAAGACTTCAGCTTACATAGTGGCGGAGGAGGGCTGCTTATCCTTTCGAGCCCACGAACCCCCAAGCACTCCTCTCGGACATGTACGCCAGATTCAGGTCATTCACCATCGTCGCCAAGACCACTAGCTCCAGCTCCCCAAGATGCTCTCCGCACAACATCTACCAACTGGAATGCGGAGCAGGGCGAGCTAGCTGTTCTCCAAATGCCGTTTGCCACTCCCGACCTCAGTGGGGTGGGACAGGGGGGCCAGATATGGCAAATGCATCGGCAAACTCTTCCCTGAAAATTGGAATCCATCCAGTGACAACCTACGGAAGCCTCGGTTTGTCCCCACGAGGTTGTGCCTGACTATCGTTGCTCCGTTAGAATGGAATGTCTGGGCAGTGCTGTATCGCTGCAGAGAGACAACAGAACACTCGTAGATTGCATCCCCTTTGCATCGCCGCTCTAGCTCCCGTCCGGCATGGCCGTATAAACATAAACCCTTCTCCTAGATGCGGCTAAGTCACCTTGACGTTGTTGTTATTGCGTCCCTTAGCGGTTGAATGGAGTTGGTATTGTAAATGCTACCATGGCAAGAGGATGAGTAGGAAATCCCAAAAAGCCAGGGATTGGTCTGTATTGAAGCCTATCACGATGCAACAAGTCATCTGGCCCCTTCTCAGGTCCTGAATACTCTCAGCTCAACTCAGCCTGCCCTGTATTTCGTAGGCAGTGCCTGCGGCGGCATCATGCGTCATGCCGACGAGCGTTCCGATGGCATGCAGGTTCTTCAATTGATACTCCCGGGGACTCGGATCGCTGACGAGCTGAGCTGCCCCGGGTGGAGGGCAATGCATCCAACTCTGGCACCTATTCTCTCGCTCACGAATCATATCAAGTCTAGATCATGTTAGCACACCAATCTCCGCGATGGGCGGCGGATGGATGTGTACCCGCCTTTGGAGCCTTGGCACGCCGTCGCCAAAACACGATGAGCGCCAATTCCGTCTGCAATCTTGTCGACTTCGGCAGCAATATCGGCAGCTGTATAAAGCTTACCTAAAATCTTGGCACCCATGACCGGGCGGACACAGCTTTCTCTTGGCTTCTCCAAAATCGCAATTGGCGCGACTCCATAAACCTGGATTCATTTTGTCAACCTCTGTGACCCCTTTAGCTGGCTAACGTCTTTGGTAAGGTGAAGGAGACAGTATATGAAAGTGAAGGCCGGGTGGAAGAGGTCCAGAGCGCGTCCACTAAGAATCCCTCAACTGATTACATTGCAGGAAGCCTTTGCCGATATTTTGTCAACATTCAGTCTCGATTTCTCTGTACACCGCCTGACCTGCGATTCCCAGCATGGATATCAGTAATATGTTGATACCCAGTATTGTGTCAGACCAAACGTAGCGCCAACGCTCAAGACTCCTCCAACCGCAATCAGAGACACGCGACTGGTGAAGGTACTGCCCAGATTGACGGCAAGCACGTAGGCAAATGTGAAGAGCAAACAAAAGCTCCATAACCAGACCACAAACAGGTCGACATCGTACCACCCAAGACTGGCATATCGAAACGCAGCTTCGTATAGGTGAAGGCTCAGGCTTAGTACAATGACCGCCAGAATCCCACCGATGATCAACCAGGTCCCCTCCTTTCTCAACCATGCCCAAAAGCCTTGCACGAGTCTATAAATGCTTGTCTCGAATGGCAGCGGCAAACGCATACTGCCCCCCCTCAAGTCCTTTCCGACTACAGAGCAGACTTCTTGGCTATTTAGCTGAGTCGGGTCATAGCCATTCCTGTGAAGCTCTGTGTTGAGAGACTCTGAGAGGTCTAGAATCGCCCGGTATTCATTTGGGACACATGGGCAACCGAGCATCCGAAGAGTGAGTCGCCCCTTTAACCACACCAGATAGACGCCCACGGCCCAGACATTCAATATGACAAGGACCACAAAAAGCTGTATGAAGGAGAATCCCCACGAATATCTTGTCTCTGATGAGTCGCTTGCCGTATCCTACACCTATAGATCAGCCTAGAATTCCAATGTGTATTTGGCATTAACACGAACAAGTAATGGCTGGCAGCTGCCATATTTCTGAATGTATTTTCTGTCATAAACGGCGTCTGAGTATGTCAAGGCAAAGTCGCTAGAGTATTGGTGTTGTAGGGGACGCCCGAGGGACTCAGACTCCAAGTCTGGCTTGAACGGGTAGAGTCCATGGTCCGAACCCCACTCCACGATATGACTATGCAGAGAATATGGAAGGGTCGACGAAATGTTGAGCGTTGGGCTGGGAAGTGTAATATTATTCCAGGCCGATGTTGTCGTGTTTGTACCGAAATAGCCATAGTCAGCCACATCTGATGGCAACTCTTTAGCATTACAGAAACATCATGTGGTCAATGGACACTCACACTTAGATGCTCCCTGTTGCATCCTACACAAGGGTATAGTGGACGGCTCAGCATTCGTATTGTCCCTAAAGCAAACACGAAGTGATTCCGTATAAGCGAAGTAGTAGAGGGAGTCGATGTTGACTATGCGGAATTAGTCGGCTGGGTTGCTCATCAAGACCATCATCACTTTGGGTGGAGAATTACTTACAGTTGTGTGCAGTCAAAGAGACATTCCAGAAGACGATGGGATACTCATCTGCGAGTCCTATGCGGCTGCCATCATGAATAATGTACATGACTGGATGAAACCGGGAGAACGCGGCAAGGTTATCGTTATAGTCTCTAACATAAGCCGTATTCCGGGGGCTATATCCTGTCATAGCACTCGCCAGAGTAGGAAAGAAGAGAGTGAGGGACATTGTGATGACCATAAATGACATGACGAATCGCGACTCGAGACAGTGACCTGAGACGAAGTCGTTCAACACTTCGATGGTGGACATCAAAGTCGGTTCTCTGTCCACAAACAAGGTGCGAAAGACCCGGTAAGTGATTGGTCTGAAGTGCATAGACGCGGCAATGTATGCTGAGAAGGATCGCCAAGATAGGTAGGCTATCAAGGCCTGCCCAAGCCGTCCAATGACCTGAATAAGGTGAGCCAGTCACCTAGACATCCTAGACCATTTTGGTTCTCCAGACTTACAATATCCCACGCAACATCAATGACTTTGGCCTGAGTGAAATTCAAATCTCCAAAAGCAAGAGTGATTTGGAAGAAACGGCGGATGTCCCACTGCGAATTCATGTGGAAAGGGTCGAACGAGGCATCGGGAGTACAGACGGAGGAGAACGATGGCAAGGAGGAGCCTGCCCCAACATATGGCAGAACGAGCAGCATGGTAAGCAGCCCTGAGCCAACAATCGAAAGGCTTGCCCATTGGAGAGCCTTCGCCCATCCCACTCTATTCAGATCGTTGAACACCTCGTGTTTGATGACAAACATGCGTCTCAGGAGGAAGAAGACCAGTATACGAAGACGGTCAAACATGCCGACCCGGGCATGCGGGATTGGCTTCGAGGCCGCTGGCATTGCGATGCCTTGACGTTGTCATAAGTGTACTAAGAAATCATGTCTTCGATGGGAAGAGTTGACAGCGCCCGGATTATGTGAATTCTACAGTCCAACATGACTAGAGAGTATTCTTCGATTTAACCCAGCTATAGAAACTCAGCTTTCCACGATCTTGGTACCAATAATAGTTCCCCCCCAGTCAGCCTTTTAATCAAAATAGATTGACATAAGCACCATACTATCGGCGATCAGCTCTGCTCGTCCTTGGTTCGTAATTTGATTGGCCTTGTTTCCAGACTGGCTCGGCGCGAGGCAAAATCTGATTCGTCCGGTGCTGCCGGGAAGCTGCACTGCCGGCTGACGCCTGGTGTGCCTGTGTTCCATTGCATTGGGATCTGGGCCGTCGTGCGGGCGCGCTCAGGTGCAGATTTCTAGCAGAGACCTCCCGTCATCACAGCATCCGTGCTGCAGGTTGCAGTCACGGCCGTCCTTGTAGCTTAGCCACTTGCCAGTCCCTCCACGATCCCCCTTGCGACCTCGACGGGAGCAAGCTAGAGTCTAGCGTGCTGCTCACCCCTCGCAAGGGCGGAAGAGCGAGGTCAGCGTCGCAAGCAAGCCTTGAACTGACAGCCCGATGATCTGGTAGCGTAGCAAGTAATGGTCAAAGAAGTTGACGGGCTGCTAACAGGATTTGGCTATGCATCAAAACTATCGGGATGAGGTAGTGGGATGACACTTCTGACTTCACGAGAAAGGATGCAGTGTTGCTATTGAGGTCGCTCCTGATGGAACTTCCGTCCACTGTTCTGACCTTGCTAGCGTAGACCACCTAAGGTAGTTAGGTAGATGCTGGCCTCGAGACGAACACGCAGAGCTCTCCCTCTCGGCTCAAATCCGTACTTGCCCTGAAGAGGCGATCCTGCCCGCCCCTTTGCAAGCACGCGCCGGTCCACTGCCGACCTCTTTATTCTCCTTTGGGGTCGTGGGAGGCTGGAAGAGGGATGGTGGGAAAAAGCAAATACAGACCTGGACTGACCTGCCCACTAAGCGCGTACGCTATTAACAACAGTCTTTGCTAGGGCTCAGGCTCCCAAATCGACACATGGCAAATGCCATGGTACTCCAGATTCTCGTGCTCGGCAGGGCTGAAAAGGACAGGCCCTAAACTCGAGATTGAACAGGTTGTCAATTGCGATATCGACCCAAAGGGCAATTGTCTTAGTGATCATGTGCAGTTCGGATGCAGAGTTTGAAGTGCATGTTCATAATGGGCTTCCCAGACCTGTTCTCCGTCGATTGCCAGATCACCATCAATACCTAGGTAAGTACTTCCTCGGCATGCAAGCTACCAATCCCATTCATGCGTAGCTCGTTCTGTTACTGTTGATGATATTCTCCGACCAAACGAGTCTGTGCCATGGTCTTGACATACGGCAATGTGCCATCTCGATCGCAAACGAGCAGAGGGGCTGCAGGACCCTGGCGAAAAGGTCCAGGCCATGACCGCCATCCTCGATCTGCCCCATCTTCCCGACCGGGCGGCCCGTCAAAGATGCACTAGGGGCGATCCTAGACAGGCTCTAGAGACGCAAAGACGCCCCTAGATCCAGCTAGCGGGGAGATGCCACGCACAAAAACAAGGGCAGGGAGACTCGGTTTATGGAGGGAGCACGGAGTGCGGCCCTCGCGAACCTCGTAGAAACAGCAGGATGTTCCTGTTTTGGCTGGGGTTACATTCAATGTTCAGCTCGTCGATATTTGTGCCATGTGAATTGCCGTGAACGACGAGGCGACGGCCCGGATCGGCAGCATGGGTACATGAATGTCTCATGGAAGCTGAATTCAAAGCCCTCCAGGCTTGCCCCCAATGATTGATGGGGGCGGGCTGGGGTCCTAAAAGGCCTGCTATCCCGTCCCGTTTTTACAGCGAGCATCTGCCCGGCAAACGCTACCGACACACGAAACAAAAGCAAAACTCTCGCCCGGCTCGGTCCCCGCCACCTTTTGTACCTCCGTAGCCTTCTCCCTTGCGTCACTTAGCCGCAGCCGGATCTGGCCCCAAAGGCGTGTCACTGGCTGCCTTTAGGGTGAGTCGAGGGAGGGAAACAGCTGAGCGAAAAAGCAAAAAAGGGCAAAAATCTGTCGTTGACAGGCTGGGGAACTAACGCGAGATGGCAGGCATGCGCACTTGACATGTCTATTAATACGGAGACGATGCCCACCGAAGCCATGTGGGATCGGCACTGGAATGCTCTCCTGACGTATTTGCCGATGTTTGATGCCTCTCGTGCCGTTCAAGATGAGGTCGTCAGTATCACGATTGTTCTTGATAATAGCCCTGGTGTCCCAATGGCTCGTCGCCGTCGTCGCTCAGGGGACGCCGGGCAAGTTCCCGACCCTCCCTAGCTGCGCTGTAAGTCGATGGCCGTGTTGATCCGTGTATGGGTTGATCTTGTACTGACAAACTTACAACAGACTCAATGCCTCGTGACCGCCGCCTTCAACTCGCCCTGCCAGATCAGCAACATCACCTGCATGTGCACGACACCGTCGCTCCAAGCCGAGGCGGAAGAGTGCGTCCTGCGAACATGCAGTCTGCCCGACATCCTCCGTCAGTCCTTCTCCCACCTTGGAAAGTTACTTGGTTACTGACCAGGGCCCTTTTAAAACCAAACAGTCGCCAAGAATGGCACGAGCACCGCCTGCGGCGCCCCCGTCCGGGACCGTGGTCCCGCCTACGACCGCATGAACATCACCTTTGGCGTCATCTCGGCCGCCATCTTCCTCGCGCGGCTCTTCTTCAAGCTCTTCCTCGCCCGCACGGGCTTCTGGGCCGACGACTGGCTCATCGTCGTCGCCTTCTTCTCCGCCGTGCCCAGCACCGTCATGAACTCGCGCGGCCTCGTCGCCAACGGCCTGGGCCGCGACATCTGGACCCTCGCGCCGGACGCCATCACCCGCTTCGCAAAGTACTTTTACGTCATGGAGATCATGTACTTCACGCACCTGCCCCTGCTCAAGGCGTCGATGCTGCTCTTCTACCTGCGCGTCTTCCCCTACGCGCAGACGCGGCGCCTGCTCTGGGCCACGCTCGCGGTCAACGGCGTGGCCGGGCTGGCCTTCCTGCTCGTCGTCGTCTTCCAGTGCGCGCCCGTCAGCCTGTCCTGGAGCAAGTTCTTCGACGCCTCGGCGGGGGGCACGTGCCTCAACCTCAACGCCGTCACCTGGTCCAACGCGGCCTTCAACATCGCGCTCGACCTGTGGATGCTGGCCATCCCGCTGTCGCAGCTGCGCAAGCTGCGGCTGCACTGGCGGCGCAAGCTCGGCATCGGCCTCATGTTCTTCGTCGGCGGCGCGGTGACCGTCGTCAGCGCCGTGCGCCTGCGCTCCCTCGTCCACTTCGCCAACACGCCGAACCCGACCTGGGACGAGCTCGGCGTGGCCTTCTGGTCGACCGTCGAGATCAACCTCGGCGTCGTCTGCGCCTGCATGCCGGCCCTCCGCGGCATCCTGACCTACTTCTTCCCGGGCCTCGTGGGCGCCTCGGCGCTGTCGATGGACCGCCACAGCGGGGGGGCCGCCACGCCGGGGCCGGGACTCGTCGAGGTCGTCGAGGTCAAGGAGCAGGAGCGGCAGCGGGAGAGCCTACAACACACAGTCAGCGTGTGCCCTCGGCTAGAGCTCGACCTCGGCACCGGGGACCATGCGACCAACGAGGCCGCCTCTTCCGAGACCTCGAGCACTCGCGACAGTGGCTTCAGCGACAAGAGCGTGTTCGACCCGACCAAGTGGTACGTCGTCGAGCAGCAGGACGACAACGACGAGTCGGGGCTGGTCATCATGCGAGAGGCCTATCCGGCGTTCGGGCTGCAAGGGGCGGAGAACCCTGAAGGCGATGCGGAGAAGGGATATGCGAGACGGGGCTAGGTGATGGGTTGGACTGGCGCCCGGATGATTTTATGATTTGATGAATGATGACTTGACGACTGATGAGAAAAAAGGTTATAGACTTAAGACATGTATGTATGCTGATGAGCGATCCATGATGTTTAGACGAGAATTCAGATGAAATGACTGTTGATGGTTTGATGACAAGAAGAACAGAGCTTTTTCCATTGCATGCTCTCATCGTGAACGTCCACTCTGATCTTGATGAACTATCTCAATTGATACCTCAACACCGACACTACTATACTTTTCACATGCCGATTCAGCTGGGGAAAGCAAGTCTTCTCGGGTGTGGAACTCAAGGGATTCTTTGACTTCCTCCGGCCACGAGCTAGAGGCCATATAAACCGTACAAGGAATTACCTGCGTCCACCCCTTCGTTATTGTGTACCATTTTGTGCAGGTCTGTTATCCCAATGCGCTGCATCAGAAACCTCAAGGCCAAGGATCCGTACTCGAGATTCTGCCGGATCGGGATCTACCGTCTCAAAGCCGAGGAACTCTTTGATGACTCCTTTAAGGACTTAAGACCCGTGTCGATACGTTTTAACATAAAGCATAAAGGTCGTCTCCGACCGCATCCCAAGCAACGATGACGAGACATAAATTTTCTCCGCGGGTATATACCGCTTCTCCAGAATCAAACACTACACCCCTAAGCCGCTCATTAAGACTATCGTAATCTCATTACTCATGCGGTATGTTGACTGCGTGTCTACATGGGCTCTATTGGCCTTTGCTTGAGAGGACTTCAAGATGCTTCACTAATCTGCAGCGGGCTTGCCGGATACTAGAGGATCCTTAGCGAAGGCTTACAAGTTCCCAACACTGCGTGGATCTATAGCTGCAGTCCATTGGGCTCAAGCAAGACGTAGACAACCTTTGCCTATGCCTGGTTGTCAACCCCACTTGGCTATGGCCAAATAGCTGTGCAAGCAAGTAATTATTTGGACCTGGTACGCCGCCCAGATGTGACAACACAACCTATACGCGAAAGGCTCAAGGCCGCGTTTAGAGTCACGCTCGCTTGTCAACCCCCTGACGCCTCACACCGGCGTGTGCAGCGAAGGTGACCCACATCTACTCGGACGTGTCTCCTGCTCCTCACAATATCAGAGATGCAGAGACGCACTGCGAGTGGTACATGCCGGAGAAAATCACAGTTCTAGACTCGACTTGTGATTGCCGGCTCCATAGCTCTCACCCGGGTCTCCCACAGAATCGAATGACAACCTACCTAGGCATGCAACGTGCCCGGGGACGCGCGCCGGCGCCAGGTCGCCGTAATACTCGCTGATGCGGCTGACCACCTCACCTCGCATGGCAGGAGCAGTAGCAGCGGCAGCGGAAGTTAGGCGAGGAGGGGGATCTGCGGTGAAGCCCCGGGTCTAGAAACTGGCACTTTTGACAGATGCCACACAGGCACAGTCGGGTACGACGGTCCGGGATGAATGCGGGCCAACTTTGATATGACCAGCTTGTACTTCCAAGTCGCAAAGATGGATGTTCTAGATGCCCTTGGACGCGGATCCGGTACCGGCACCGTGCGGCTGCCGTGTGAGCCGCTAGCCCCGAGAGCGGCGCGGTGGATGAGCAGTCGGCGCTGGCGTAATAGCTCGGGCTGTGGTGTATCCGGGAGGGCACCCTTGGCGGCGCGGGGTTTGCTCCTCGCTTGATGGACCTTGGGGCCCGATGGGCAATCCATGGGAAGAGTTTTCCGTACATGCATGGATATACAGGCGAGAATAGTCAAGTCGCATCAAAAATAGTCTGTTGACATTGTGATGCATCAGATTATTCAGAAGTCGAGACACAGCAAAAGCGGCGACGCTGCAGGATCTGTGGATACCGGGACGTGTCACGGCGACCGTATCACACCTTGGTCTGTGGAGATACTGACCGAGATCGAATGCAACTCGAGAGTGCTCCTGTACCTCATCTATGTAGGTAGGAGAAAGACACCCGCCCGCGTGCAACGGTATCCACGACGAGCACGAGGTCGTCGTACCCAGGTCGTCTTGGCACAGGGGGCCCTGATGCGATGATGGTGGTCTGAGGAAAGGCAGATGGAATCCTACAAGGCGGACCTGTCACAGCAGTCCTGTGTCCAATCTCAGGCACCTCAAAACAAAAGTCGGTTCACAGATCTAGGTAAAGACATGGAGACTGGCTGGTTCCATGCTGCTCCTAACCGTCGTCGTCCCTGGCCTGTGCCAGAAACACAACCTGAGTCCCGAACGGCGATCAGGCACGGTTTCCAAGGTTATGCATCCTGGATTGCCAGTTTTGGGCTGCAGCCGCCCCGCTGTTAGTGCTGGAGGCTGGGGGGCTAGCGGTCGGGCTAGCAGGCTAGGGTACACCACCTGGCGCCCAACGGTGGGACACTCTTCTCTGTGCGAGGGGGCTCCAGGGCTAGTTTAGCGGACCAATGTTCCATCCAAGGGATCCAAGGCAAGGTCCGGCCCTCCCGCGGGTTAGAACGATTCGAACCTTAAAAGACCCAAGAAGCAGATATCCGTCTTCGTACTGCGCTCCTTGACCGGACTCGGGTCAGTGTCTTTTTTTCTTTTTTCCTTTTGTGTGCAGAGTAGCAAGAGAAGGTCGCATTGTGTTGGGCTTGAACAGTCATTGAATCATTGGGCTCTGGCTCTGGCTGGTCCGAAAGACTGGGATCATGGCTGCAACTCAGCAGACTCGGTCTATCCCATCAGCCGACCAGGAGAAGCTCGTGCACGGGGTTTTCGCGTAGTGGCAGTGGAAGTGTGAGGTCATATGGGCAGCCGGCCCAAGAGGCACAGCCAGTCCCTGAGCGGAATCACCAGTGAAGAAAAAGCGCGCAATGGGAAAGGGCTTCACCGGCACCCGTCTTGCATCTTTGCTGCTGCAAATCACCGAGGCAGAAATAGGTAGGGTTGACTTGACGTTCGGCATCTGCGCCTGGGTAGGTATCGTCGCATGGATATCCCGTTCCTGGCCATCATCGATCCATCTTGAGCATCGGCACCAGTCAGTGATTTCTTGCAGGACGGGCCCCATCGTCATCCTACAGCCCGCCCACCGCTCATTCATCCGCATCCATCCACCTCCATCCATACCTGTCCATCCCCATCCACCCTCCATCCAGCGTCCAGCATCCAGCATCCAGCCAGTCACTCGTGAGAGGGCACATCCCACCCCTGTCCGTCCGTCTAGTTAGCTCTCTCGCCTGACTGGCCTGGTCTGGCACAGTCCGGCACGCCTGGTCTCCTGCACCAAGCAGAAGAAGAGAGCACCCTAGCAAGGGTCCTCCCCTCCAGAGTCCAGACTGGCGACGCCCCTCCATTCCACTTCCACTTTCCGTCCGTGTTCACGCCCACTTGGTCTGCTGGTGTCGTCATCGCTTCCCAATCCTGCTGCACTCCCAACCTGCCCACTCCACCCATCCAACCGACCCATGGGCCAATTCCGCCGTCGACCCTGACAAGACAACAAGTCGAATTCTGAAGGGTTCATTAATCTGAGCCTTTTCTTCCCATCTATTGATCAACAGGGACAACCGCTCCTTCCATCAAACCATATCTCAAACGGCGACCGTTGGGGACCCGGATTCCAAAACCAAGGAACCAAGTCTCCCAGTCTTCCCACACCAACTCACACCACCCACCACCTACCCACCACACAGACGCACGCACACTCACAAACCAGATCAGCCTCTTCCCCATGGCCTACAGAGCATCAACCGGCGACCTCAGCCGCGGCGAGCGCTGGGACAGAGACCGCTTCCTCTACGAGAGAGACCGCGACCGCTACGGCGACGAGCGAGTCCGCTACGAAGAAGACGACCGCGCCTACTCCAGAGAGCCCCGCGGCCTGCCCGCCCGCTTCAGAGACCTGTCCGTGTCCGTCGACAACGAGCGCTACGACCGCCGGCCGCCGCCGCCGGGACGCCCATACGACGACGAGCACGCCGTGCGCGACCGCCGCTACTACCACGACGACGAGCCTCGCTTCGTGCGGGACCGCCACTCGCCCACCTCGTCCGACTTTGACCGCCGCGTCGTCATCGAGAAGGAGCGCGTGGCGCGCAGCCCCTCGCCGCGCCGCCGGCCCGCCACCCTCCTGCGGCGCCAGTCGAGCCTCGACACCTTCGACCGCCGCCCGCGGTACTGGGAGCACGAGGAGGAGCAGCAGCAGCGGTACGGCCCGCCCGCCCGCAGGGAGGACTTCCGCCCGCCGACCAACGTGCCCATCCCGCTGCCGCGCACGCGCGCCCTGCCCCCGCCGCGCCGCTTCGCCGAGCGCGACAGCTACGAGGAGATACGCGTCTCGGACCCGGACTACTACGGCGACGAGGAGTTCCGCCCTTATCCGGAGCGCATCCGCGAGAAGGAGGTCGTGCGCGAGCGCCGGCGGGACCGCAGTCGCAGCCGCGACTCGCACCGCAGCCACCGCAGCGGCGGCGGCCACCACCACCACCTGCACCACCACCGCGGCCGGAGCCACCACGGCACCAGCGTCACGACGAGCACCTCGCGGTCGTCGAGCACGTCGAGCAGCTCGTCGAGCAGCAGCGGCGGCACGACCGTCAAGAGCGAGTACCCCAAGAAGGGCAAGACCAGGATCCCGGCCCGCCTCGTCTCCAAGAGGGCCCTCATCGACCTCGGCTACCCGTTCATCGAAGAAGTGAGTTTTCCCCACCAAACCCTTGCGCAGCATTTGCTCTTTTTCTTTCGCAGTTCGAAACAACATACTGACCGGAAGAAACCAGGGCAACACTGTCGTCGTGCAGAAAGCGCTTGGACAGGAGAACATCGATGACCTGCTCAAGCTCAGCGAGGACTACAAGCGAAGTGCGTCCATCCCTCCCAGCCAGCCAACCAGCTTTCCCCGGTTATCATTACACTGTACACATTCCTTTGCTAACAAAACACTCCTCGTTTCACAGGTGAGATGGAACTCGTCGTAGCCCGCTCCCACGCCGGCGACATCATCGAGGAGCGCCGGCAGGAGGTCTACATGGCGCCGCCGCCCCAGCCCGCCATCCAGGCCCCGCCGATGCACCAGCAGCCCCCGCCGCACTTCATGCCCGTCCGCAACCCGCCGCCGCCGCCGCCACCCCCACAGAACGTCGAGTTCGTCAACAACACGACCATCATCCGCGACGCCTCCCCGGCCCGCAGCTACACGACCTCGACCTCGTCGTACCCGTCGGCCGTCGTCGTCGACGCCCGGCCGCGCGAGATCTCGGAGGAGATCCCCGTGGGGCCCCTGGCGCTGGTCACGGCGGACCGGGAGCGCGAGGTCGTGCACCACCACCACCACGGCTCGCACTCGCGGCACCGGTCGCACTCGCGCGTCGGCAAGGAGATCGTCACGGCGGAGCGGCTGAGCAACGGCGAGCTCGTCGTCTTTGAGGAGCGGGTCGAGAAGATCGAGGAGCCGAGGCGCGGCGTGAGGATCGAGAAGGACAAGAAAGGTAGGATGTCCATCAGCGTGCCGAAGTATCCTCGGTGAAGAAGGTGCGCGTCGCCACGCCTCAACCCCTTTTTGGTGGAGTTTGGTGGTGCCAAAAGAAGTGGCTAACCTGTATTTGGTTTCCTGTTAGGTCCGCCTCCCGGTCTCATGAGGGCTATGCTTGCGACTTTGACGTGAAAGATAGCCGTAGGCTGGTTTGACGACGACGGCACGGAGCGAGAACACGCGTGTGTGGGTGGGGATGGGATGGATGAGATGATACATGATGTGTGCAGGATTTTTCAATCATGGCATTAGAGATTGGGACATGATGAACCGATGTTTTCTTCTTCTTTTTCTTCTGATATTCATTGCTTCCTCGAGACCCGGGAATCTAGAGGGTTACTGGGGCGGCAATTGTGTGTGCTTCTCGTCTTTCTGGAGGAAATCTCAGGCGTCTCGGACACTTTTGGTTTCACAATATCTCAAGTCACGACTAAACAAACGGACGGCATTTCTTGATAATGACGAGAACCATGACTGGCTCTATTTCATTCCATCTTTCTTCGGGTTTCCTCTCTTTTGACTTCTCTCGTATGATCCTTTCTCTGGATACATTTGGCAAAGCAAAGGTGTCGAGGGATATCAGACACTGCCTTTGTACCTTTTCTTCGCCATATTGTTTACCATCCAACTTCTTTTTTTTCATAAGACAACAATCATATCAAAAACATCTCATCAAAAAAAAGCCCAAGGTCAGTCCATGAATAAAAGTTGTGCTGGTAATCTGATAGTATCAAACGATGCGTTGAATGCAGGTTTACGTTTACTATATAAAATTCATCCGCTCGGAAATAAAGAGGTGGGACAACGATATCAGAGAACCCGCTCGAACGAGATCTCTCTATATGCTCCAAGCCTGTGTGCATGCAACACATGAATATAACCCCCCGAACCAAAACCACAAGGATACAACAATAGCGCCAAGCATTTCCAAAAGTTTCAAACAAAAATAAAGGGGGGAGGTTGGTTGGTGGGCGAAACTTGAAACTTTCTCTCAAAACATAGCCTTCAGATGGGGGTACAGCCCCTCGTCCGTGTCGGCATCCATCGGCACGGCATGCATCTCCGACGACGTGTAGGAGGACGCGCCGTTGGGCCCGTACCGCCCAGAGTGCTGGTGTTGCTGGCGGTGCTGCTGCGCCTGCGGCCCCTGCTGTCCCTGCTGCTGAGCAGAACCGCCGGCGGCGCCCATGTAGCCCTCGAAGATCCTACCCATCTCGTACTGTATCCTGAGCCCATTTGCCTGCTCCTCCGTCAGGTTCGACTGCGGCTGCTGCTGCTGCTGCTGCTGCTGCTGTTGTTGCTGAGCAGCACCAGGGCCCAGACTGCCCGGCCGCGCAAAGTGGCTTCCCCCGCCGCCCGTCGTCGCAGGCGAGCCCATGCTCGCGGTTCCGGGGCTCACGCTGTGGTGGTGGTGGTGCTGCTGGTGGTGGTGATGGTGCAGCTGGCCCGGCCCGCCGGCCGCCATGCCGGCCATGGCCAGCGCGGCACTCGAGTGCGCGTCGCTCGCGCCCGAGACACCTGCTCCACCGCCACCCGCACCCGCACCACCCTGGACGCCGCCGCCGCCGCCGTGACTGCTGCCGTTGCTGCTCTTGTTGCCGTCCTCCTCGCCGAGGCCGAGCTGCGGCGCGTACGCCTTGAGCGACTTGATGGTGCGCCACAGCCGCTGCGACACCCACGACTTGGACGACATGTCCTTGACGAGCTCGAGCCCCATGTAGAACTCGGTGCGGCAGTTGGCGCTGAACTGCAGGGGCGCGTGCGTCGAGGCCAGGAACAGCACGGCGATGGCCGAGGTCAGGAACTGGTGGTAGAAGACCTGGATGCGGCGGTACAGGTTGGTCGAGTTGTTGAGGCGCGTCAGGTAGCGGATCGTCTCCTTGGCCAAGTCGACGACGCGCTGCGCCAGGTGCATGTTGTCGTGGATCGACGAGGCCGAGTGCAGGACCGGCGTGTGGAGCCATATCCGAATCTGTTTGACAGTAGCATCGTTAGTGATATTGGACTTCGAGGAGCGTTTTGGAATTGGTTGTTCATGAGGGGTGCCTGTCTGTCTCTTCGTACCTGGTTGAGACGGAGGCGGGTCCAGATCTGCAGTCTCTGAACGTTGTAGGACGGCGTTGAAGGGAGGGGGAGGTCTCTGTCGAGGTTGCTGATTTTGACGTCGTCGGGTACCGTCTCGTACCACTGCAGGATCTCCCGATCGAGACTCTCAAACTCGTCTCGCTTGACGTCTTGGATCAGGGCCGGCTCGAAGTAGTCAACCAGTCTCCAGATCCTGGCGCCGAGCTTGGAGTAGGTAATCATGGCGACGAGGTAAGGGTAGTCCTCCTGGCATGTCGGTCAGTCTCTTGTCCCATTTCTAAGCCAGAAAACGAGTAGCACTCACGGGATACGGGAGCTTGGGGTCAATCTTGTCGTCGTGGACCACGTACGGCAAGCCCGTGCCGAAGCTCCACCTCCGGTCCAGGACGTACGCCGTCCAGAACGTATTGAGCGCGTTCCTCCTCTCCTCCTCGTCCGGGATGCGCGCCAGGCCCTCGCGCCGGTGCAGGCCGAGCTCGAGGCAGTGGCGCGCGACCTCGCCCATGACGCGCCAGGCCAACACCTCCTCGTTGGACAGGAAGCGGTACCCCGCGATGAGGGCGAGGAAGGGCAGGTTCTTGATCTCGCCGGGGTCGTTCATGAGCATCTTGTCGGCGACGGGCTGGATGCTGTCGTAGAGGCGCGAGGCCTTGGCGCTGTTGCCGTGCTCCTCGACCACGAGCGCGCAGCACATGATGATCTTGAGCTGCAGCGACTTGATGTCGCTGATGCCGTTGTCGACGCCGAAGGGCGGCACCATGCCCTGCTGCTTGATGTTGCCCAGCCACGAGGCCAGGAACTTGGCGTGGGAGATGACGCTCTCGATGTTGACGACGGGGTACATGATGCCGACCTCCTCCTCGTGCAGGCGGCACAGCCTGATCATCTCGTCCTTGTCGTAGTCCCAGAGCGGGTCCGGCGGCCGTCGGGGGTCGAAGTCGGACGTCGTGTTCGCGGCGTCGTCGACCGACCGTGGGGGCTCGTCCGCTCCGGTCTCGGGCACCCCGCTGTATCCCATGTTGTGCAGCGTGTTCTTAGCGACGTCGACGGTAAAAGCTATGCTCGTCGGGCCTCGGAAGGAAGGGGCCTGGTGTCGCAGGGGCGCGAGCTCGGGTCGGTTCGGAGACAGGATGGAGGAGGAGGGCGGGGAGGGCGAGACGGCGTTGGGCGAGGCGGAGGCCTGCAGTGCTCGGTTCTGGATCGGGGCGAGTCGCAGCGTCTCCTGACGCAGGGCATCCATGCTCTTGTAGAGCGAATTGACCTGCTCCTGGAGGCGCGTGACATCATCGCTCATGCGGCGGAACTCGTCCGAGTCCTTGAAGTTGTTGGAGCAGCAGTTCGGGGCGTAGAGGCACGCCAGATTAAGGTTGCCACACCGCTGGCAAGGGGTCTCGCCATTGCACTTGATTTTGCGCCGTTTGCATTCATTACTATGGGTCAGTGGGTTAGCAAAGGGGGGCTCTTTTTTGGACGAGAAGAAGCCAACGACCACTTGGATCCGGAGTGTCGGGACCGGGGCCAAGGCTGGTCGGCAGACCCGGCACAACCTCGCCCCGAGGCGTCTTCAGACTCGGCGCATAGAGGTACTTTTCGCACAGCGCTTCGTTCGCTCCGGTCAGGCAGGGAAAGGGGAGATGTTGGTTACACATACCAGGCAATCGAGATGTACTGCGCCAATCAGACATGGTCAATAAATCGATCCAACAGCCAAGGTGCATACAATGACAAGCGGTGAAGGGGGGGGGTCGCGAATGGGACGATAACGCAACAAGAAGGACAAAGACAAAGACAAACAAGACGTACTCTATTCCTTTTGCTCCTCTGCTGCTTGCCAGCGTTGGACGCGGCGTCCTCAGCGTCGGCCTTCCTCTTCTGCGAGGCACCGGCAGCAGCGCCGGTAGATGGAGGACCACCAACACTCCCACTGCGCGAGGCACCCCTAGCTGCACCGACGCTGGAGGCAGCCCCAGGCGAGGCGCCGGACAGCGACGGTGGTTGTGGAGGGAGTGGTGATGAGAAGGGCTGATGGGCGGAATTGTCTCCGGGCGCGGAAAACAGCGAGGCGTTGAGGTTGGGATTGCTGGGATGACGTGGAGAATTGGCGCTGGGTGATGCGCCCAAGGCCAGCGGCGGAGGCGGCGGCGCATGCGACAAAAAGGTCCGCAGGTCGCTGACCTGTCCTTCTAGGCCTTCCATCGTCGAAGCGCGGATTCTCCCAGGGCGCGCATTGGTTTGCAAACCCCGGAAGGGGGGCGGGTTTTCCTTATGCTGCCCGATTCGGGGAGTGTTTCTTCTCTGTTTCTCGCTCCCCTGTGCCTGCCTGCGAGAGTAGGAGGGAGGGGGCGGGTGTGATTGTTTGGAGGATTACTTTTTCTTAATATTTTTTCTCCTCCTTCCTTGCCGGGATTATGGGGTCGACTCTGCCATGCTATGTAATCCTAGCAAATCGATTTAAAAAGACGGCGCGCCGGAGGGAGACTGGGGGGCGGCGGGCGCGCGGGCGATTGCTTTGCGCTTTTGCTTTGCTTTGCCTTTTGCTTTGCTGGCGCTGCTGGCTGGGGGGGGGAGGAGGAGGCGGAGGAGCGGGAGAGACAAAAAAAGCGGCCTCTGTCGGGCTTGGAGTCAGCCAGCCAGCCAGCCAGCCAGCCAGCACAGCACAGCACAGCACTAAGAGGGCTCAGCCGTGTTTGCGCTCGAGGCAATTGGCCGGACGAGAGCTTGAATGACGCTCACGGGAGAGCTCGCTAGGTAGGTACTGCTACTGGAGGGACGGGCCAGCTCTGGTGGGTGTGCGAGGGCGTCGGCCAGCTGTTCAACTGTCTTGCATGCCGAGCTACCCCACGTGATAAGCAAGTTTGGGTGCTAATGCTGACAAGCAAAGCAGAAGAAGCTCGGACTCCGGCCTTTTTTTGGCTGGATGCGGCGGGCTTGTCGGATGGGCAATGGTGAGGGCGGGATTGGGACTGGACTGGAGGAGATGGCTAGAGTGGGTTCACCGACGCTTCCAATCTGAGCCGAGATGAGAGTTCACAAGTCTCCACCTGTGCCGCGACAGCCATCCTACACAAAATAAGTAGTTGTGCAGCGTGCACAAGACAGATGCCATGCACAAAATCAGCAGAAATGCGTCTCATTCACATCGTCACTACCGGACTCCTGGTCTTTTGATCCGCCCCCCCTTCTGGCTACATGCATATGGACATCTGATCCCGATCCAAGCCCTCCCTCACCTCACCTCTGGATCGCACTGTAGATCCTGCCAACGCAGTCCCCAAAGCCCACGCGCTCGCCCTCGCCGCCGCACCGCCCGCGGATGGAGATGGTGTCGCCGTCCTTGAGGAACCGCCGCGTGTCCATCCCGCAGAGCATGATGTCCTTCTTGCCGCCCTCGCTGATCTCCAGCAGGCTGCCCCTCTCGCTCGCCTCGGTGCCGCTGATCGTGCCGGACCCCAGCAGGTCGCCCGTCCGCATCGGGCACCCGCCCAGCGAGTGGTGCGCGATCATCTGCGGGAACGACCACATGAGGTTCTTGGCGCTCGTCCTGGAGATGGTCGTCGTGTCGCCCTCCGGCGCTGTCGTGCAGTCAGTGTCACTCACAGTCCTACAATACAAGAACCCGCTTCTCGGCATCCCCGACCGGGTCAACTCACTCGTAATGTCCACCTCCAGCCGGATGTCCAGCACGTTGTCCTCGCGCGCTTCCCTCAGGTAGTCCTGCAGCTCCGTCTCGTTCTCGATCCCCTTGGTCCGGAACGGCTCCAGCGCGTCCGCCAGCACGACCCAGGGGCTGATGGTCGAGCAAAAGTTCTTGCTGTTGAACGGGCCCAGCGGCACGTACTCCCACGTCTGGATGTCGCGCGCGCTCCAGTCGTTGAGCAGCACGTACCCAAAGATGTGCTCCTCGGCCTCGTCGACCCCGACCGGCGTCCCCATCTCGTTGGGCTTGCACAGGAAGCACCCGAGCTCCAGCTCGATGTCGAGCCGCCGGCACGGCGCCGTCGTCGGCACCTTGGGCTCCGCGGCCGGGTCCAGCAGGATCTGGCCCCAGGGCCGCCGCACGGGCGTGCCCGAGACCACGACGCTCGAGGCCCGCCCGTGGTACCCGACGGGAAGGTGCGTGTAGTTGGGCTGCAGCGCGTTCTGCGGCCCGCGGAACATGACGCCTAGGAAGTAGGCGTGGTGCCGCCCCGCGTAGAAGTCGGTGTAGTCGCCGATCTCCATGGGCAGGTGCATCTTGACGCCGCGCTGCGGCAGCAGGGCGCGCTCGCGCAGGGCCGCGTTGTCCCTGAGGAACGCCGCGTGGGCCGTGCCCTCGGACAGCAGCTCCTGGATGTCCTTGCGGACCTGCCTGTGGACGGGGCGGCCCAGCGCCGCGAAGGCGTTGAGCGAGTTTGCGGAGAAGACGTGCGCGCCGTCCTGGAGAGAGGGGAAGACCTTGCCGAAGTCGGGCTCTGCGGCCAGGACCTTGAGGTCCAGGACGGAAGATCCGATGGCGACGGCAGGGTGCGGCGACGAGTCGGCCGGCGTCGAGATGATGCCGAACGGGATGTTGGCCAGCGAGAACTCGCTGGCCGGGTCAACGTTGGGAACCCAGGTGGCCGGCATGATGCAGTATGTTCAGTTTGACAGTCGATGAAGCTCGCTCTGTGTCTTTGCAACGGGAGATGGTATGCTGGTGCATCAATTATTTACAGTGCTGTGCCGTCGGGGAAGTTCGTCATATTCGCGGAGGTGGGGTTAGTTGGAGATTCCGACGAAAGCCGCAAGCTAAGCTTCGGCATTGTAACAGGGCAGTCAATTCCGCACTTCCCTCTCGCTGAGCATCGGCCCAAGCTCCACAAATGGCAGGCGGAAGGTTGAACCTGAAGCCGGGGCAGCCATCATGTAGTCTTCTGCTTGTAATGAACGTCTCTCTACTCTATTAAGCTAGAATATATCATAAATTTTGGATTGAAAAAAAGATAGGCCAAACCGGAAGAAACGTTCCTGCTAAAGGTATTTTGAACCTGCCTGTTCTCTTGGAACTTTTAGATTTCTCAAGTCCAGCCAGCCTTGAGCCTCCACCAGCATAGTTACAAAATCAGAACGAGACAACCAGTCTTCCTACACACGGAAAGACAGCAAGACAGACAGGTCTGTTTTCGGACAACCAAAGGCAACCGCATGATTCCACAAGAGAAAAGTCGCAGGCTATCATGGCCATCAACACCGATGACACGAGTTTGGTGTGCACCATAACCCCTGTCCAATTCTTCAGATGCAATGTCGAATATTGGAAACTTCATGTAATCACAAAACACGTCCGGTTCCGATAATTCTGCCCGAGGATCGTGTGAACAGGTCTCAAGGATCAAGGCTTGCGAGAGATTGATCAGAACTTGAACCGGAGAGATCGTGTAGCTCGAGAACACATCCGCACCGTCCAGTCCTAAGCCAACAGTAAGCTCTCTATTCCCAATAGCGGTTCTGAAGGCCGCCTTGACCTGTGGAAAGAGATTGAGTGGCCCAAGGACTGGGCGTGGATCGGGCGCTTGGACGACGGTCCATTGACCGTTGTAGTTCCCCGACCCCTTTACCTGTTTGTAGCTTGCTCCTCGGTATTTCAGGTTGCCACGAGCCCAATTTAAAGTTAAAAAGCCATGTTTCTCAATGACTTTTGTGTCGAATATGGCGGGCCAGACCGCTTGTCCCATGTAGCAAGACATCACCCAGTCCTCGCTCATGACTTGCTGAGTATTGTCGTGACCGGCGAGAGCCAAAGCGTGGGCGAGCAGTTGGAGGATACTAGCCCGCTTCGGCTCCCCAGTCTTGAGAATGTGCATGACCTGTCCGGGAAGTGCGTCGCCACCACGGGAGTGCTGGGGTATGTCTGGCCTAACAAGAAGGCCTTCCGGGTAGTTGAACAGCGATAGAGCAAGTACATCCGTAACGATAACAGACAGATTGAAGTAGAGTAAGTCGATATCACAGCCCGAGAAGCTTTCTCCAGTGGGTGGTGCCCCCTTGTCAAGAGGATTAATCCTGCATTTGGAGCAAAGACATGATTTCCGCCTTGACTCGAGAAGCTCCTTCGTCACTGGGTATTGGGCGATCAACGATCCGTTTCTCAACGGAGGCAATTCCCGTGGGTCAAGCCGAAACATCGTTCTTAGCATGTCACAGACGGACTGCCAATGCCTGCCTGGAAAGGGGTGGAGTCCAAGTTCGGGTGCCGGGGAGAAATGCAGGCAAGAGAGGCATTGGTGAAGGGCATAGGGGATGGCTTCATCAAAGGCTCTCTTCGCCAAGCCCGCGCCGAAACTCCTGCTGCTCAGCAGCCATTGCCCGTAAGCCTGAATGCTCGGCATTCCGCTTAAATGAGTGCCGCTGTCGCTAAAGTCAATAACAACAAGCTCTCTTGGCCCTTCTAATCCAGGGCCATGCTGAACCGATACCTCGCAAGAAGGCAAGACAGACGGGTCCTTCTGAGAGATGATGAGGGATACTAAAGACCCGGGCGAGTTGAGAAAAGTTTTGACATCTCTTCCATCATCTATGAAGATGCGAGGGGGTTTCCCCAGACACCATTCCGTGAAGGCCGCTATCCAGGCCATCCAGCTAGACGTCTTAATCGTCGCTCCGGTTGCGGACGCATCGCCCAGTCGCCCTATCTCACGAAACGCGTCCACCAGGCGTTCCACCCCATGCCCTGGGGGACACCAGATTCGGAAGTCTCCATGTTTGGGTCCTGGGTGTGAGTCATGTTCCGCCAACACAGCTTGCCACGCTAAGACGCTCTCCGTGAACCCGGATAACTGGCATCGCGGGGCCAGAGCCTCAAGAAGATCCTGGATCTGAGTGACGGTAGGGACTAGGTCCTTGTCCGCAGCTGTGTTCCGAACCATTCTCTGTAGTGCCGGTGCATATCTGTAGGGATCCGCCGAGGATAGTGATGCCGCCAGACCTAGGAATTGAACCCCAGGCTGTGATTTTCCCAGATGCGACGCGGAATCGTCTTTCGACCAACCCACCACGGCCTGAAGAAACGGAATCACGCCGGGGTTTGGAGTCGGGACAACTAGCTTTTCAATCAAGGTGCAAGCTCTCTCACTCATTGTCAAGGTAGTGCCAAACCTCTCGCAAGCCAAAACAGCAAGAGGCTGTACATTGTCGCTCGTCGCTGCGAACATGATTCCTCGGGCGACCTTGAGGCTCTGGTCGACCGTGGTGTCGAGACTCCATTGGACCTGAATAGTAGACATTGATAGATATACCGGCCCTCGATTTCAGAATCAAAATTTGAGTAGTATCAAGACGATGTTCTGGTAGGCAGAGTGCTCATTCGTTACCGGAGAAACTCGAGTCTCATTTTGAACGCGCAGAAGGGGAATGATTACGCTGGGCGGGCAAGTTGGGCACATTCGTTGGGCCGTATTCCAAACCTACTTCCTCGTCCTCGCAATGCCCAATCCGTGCCTGGCATACTTGATGCCAACAGTACGCTGAGCTGATGCAGTATCTACCTAGGTACACTGTCCACGAGCCCCACCACTAGGTACTTAGAGACCCGGATTTCATGGAGTTTGATTGGCCTAATTGAAGATTATCTGCTTTTAGTGTTAAACGAGGTACAAAATTGGGTATTTTTTGACAGTCCCCGAATGAAATTTACCAGTCCCGATCGGGTCTCTTTTGAAGACAGATGGGAACGCTGAACGTGACCTCTACTGTGCCGTATCGACTACTTGAATTCGTGGCCATTTACTACACAAGTCACTAACAGACAGTCACATCACATGGATAACCGATGAGTACATCTCAAGGTTCGCAGGAAATGTAAGTTTGTTGTATATGGTTGGTTAAAAGAGTGACTGGAAGCACCAAATGCAGAAAAGTCAGAGCTGATTTCCATTGTCAACGTTCTCCCCGCCCTTGTCGTGAGCCGCAGGCTGCCACGATGATATGCCGGGCTCGGTTGTTGTTGTTGTTCGGGGTTTCGCCCTTTAGAGGCCCTCGTCCTCGGGAGCCTTGCAGCAGGTCCAGCAGGGGCTGTCTCCGGTACCCTTCGATGAAAACTGTCAGTAGCCATCCCGAGCAGCTCAGTTGCAGACGCTGTGCGTCCGTCGATGAGGAAAGAGCTCGGACTTCTCTACGGAGGCGGTTGGAGGTTCTGCTCCATTGGGGTTCACATGGGAGACGCGTTGTCTCTCATTGGTGTCGCAATTGGCGAATAAGACGGGCCCGGATCACACCTGGAGGCTGCCCGACCGTGTCTCGGGCCATTAGTGATGATCTCGCGGTGGCGCTACACCCGGTTGAAGATCTCAGCTGGCTTGATTAGGTGTAAATTCATGGCATCGTTCACGGATCAGATAATAAAGCCAAGATATCCAACTGGCGAAACATCACAGACATTCACATACGTAAACACACCGACTCAAGAAAACTGCCAGGAACATTTTCATCCCAGGCTTGATCTGGTGTGTCATAGTCATTGATCAACGGGAAGCACAAACCCCTTCCCCCACACCACAGAGGCAGTTGCACAACGTTTCGTATCAGGTCGGAAGAGGATCTGATCCCGGGAATCAGCCTCTGGTCCTCCCACTCCCCCGCACTTTGCGGAAGGTGCCGTCACCGGTAGCACGACCGAGCCGTGCGTTTCGTAGCATAGCAGCGGGGATAGCTGGCGTGGCGCCGGCGTTAGTACTGATTCCCGGCTGAGACCTGCATATATCTGCCCTGGTATGGTATGGAGATGCGATGCATCGGGCTGGAGGTGCATGACATTGCATGATGTGGTACAGTGACCGTCCCGTCCAGGTTCGCGCGACAGAGGCTTTCGTCTCGATGGAGATCGAGGTTGTATTACGATAGATCTGCTTCAGAATGATCCTATTGATCTGCTGCCCCGAGCTCAGTTCAAAAGCAATGGCAAACTCGGAATGGCTCTTCCTGTTCTTCCAACCCACCCGGATCCTTCTCCTGATGTGCATGGGCTTGAACCGGTCTTTACATGCCGTAGCATTTCGCCTCTTATAAATCAACGCTAGAGAACACCAACATGGTCACCGCCTCTCACCCAACCAAAGCATCTGCACTGCATCTCAGTATTGCTTTTTCCGTACGATATTAGTTCCGATCTCGCCAACGCGGGAGCTGTTTATTGGCTCGCCAAGATGGCCTCCATCTCGCGCAGGAAGATATCGGCTATCAGACGCATTAGCATATTATTTTTGTCTCATGTCGGATGCGGGTTCCTCACCGTGATGCTGCTGCAAAATCAGCATCGGCCTGAGCCGGATGGCTGACTCGCCACTGACGCCAATGTTGATACCCCGCGCCTTGGTTGCCTTCATTATCTCATCTCTCTTGGGCGAGTCCCATGCAATGAATGTGCCGCGGCCCTTGCCACGTAGGTTCTTGATAGCGTCGGGATGCTTGGCAGCGAGCTTCTCCAAGCCACTGTAGATGTAGTCGCCGAGCTTGGCGGTGTGCTCCACCAGGCCCAGTCTCTCGATCTCGTTGTAGATGGCACGGAAAAGGATGGCCCTCACCGGGTCACCCATCCACGTGTTGAACTGGCGGTAAGCACGGTCGGGCCGGAGCGCAGGGTTCCCGAAGTAGAAGCCTGCGGCCTGAGCCTTCTTGGAGAAAGTGACCATGTCGGGAGGAGTAGTCAGGTTCCAGTGCTCATGCGCCCAGAACTTGCCGGTGGCTCCGACACCAGTCTGCACCTCGTCCACAATGAAGAGCACGTTCTTCTTCTTGGTCAGATCGCGAAGGCCTTGGAAGAACTGGTTGGAGGCGTGGTTGTCACCACCCTCGGACTGCACGGGCTCGACAACGACGGCTGCGACAGGCCTCTTCTTGGCCCACTCGTCAATGAGGCTCTCGACCTCATCGAGACACCGCTGCTCCTCGGCTTCGTTGGCTGCCTTGTTCTCCTCGAGAGGGTACTTGAGGGCGGGGAAGGGAGCAGCAGGCCAGTCAAAGGCCGGAACGTCCATCTTGTGAATGGCCTTGCTTCGCGTCGTCGACAGAGTGCCAAATAGGCGGCCGTGGAAGGCGCTGGTAAAGGACATGATCGAGTAGTTGGGCGAGCCTGGAGACTGGTTGCGCATGACCGACTCGACCTCGGCGTCGCTGAAGTCGCGCGAGCCTCGGTCTTGGGTTCCGCGCCAGATGCACGCCGCCTTGTACGCGGTCTCGTTGGCGTCGGAGCCAGCCATGGCGGTGAACACCTGGTTCAGGCCCTTGGGCGCTGCCTTGAGGATGCCGCCCTCGAGCTCCTGTCCCCATTCCGTAGAAGGGAACATACCCAGGGCTGGCCTGCTGGTGATGGCACGGATGGCTTCCGGCGTGGAAACAGCCTTTGCTAGCTCCGGGTTGTTGTATCCCAGTGGGATAGACGCAATCTGAGCGAACATGTCAAGGAAGACATTGCCGTCGGCGTCCACAAGGCTTTAGCGATAGAGGAGCGGTGAGCAGGCCATTTCACAGGTCCGGAAGATTGGTGGGTGGAGTGAAGCACTTACTAGTTGCCAATCGACTTCTCGTAGTCGACGAGAGTGCTGGCGCTCCGCGTGTCAAACACACGCTCCAGGTCCTTGAGACCAGCGGTGACAGCAGGACCGGGGAGCTGGGTCTTGACGGAAGGGCCGGCAGGCTCGCCAGCCACGTACGAATCAGCACGATGCTGGACAGACGCAGAGAAGGCACGGGCCGAGGCGCTCGCGATCTTGAGCTGCGGCGTCGCCCTTCGAAGGGCAGACGCCATCGTCGTCCCCGCGGTCCGGTAGCGGAGGGCCATGGTGCTGACGGTGATCGAGATACCAAGGAAACGTGTTGCCCCAACGACACAATGACCACGAAAGAAGGTTAATCCAGGACCTTGAGACGTAGACACAGGATGAAGGACAACAATTGAATGACAATCTAGTGAGTGTCCTTCGGTGTGGGATTTATATATGTTGTGAGCGTGTTGAGCGTGTCGTCGAGCGAAGACGGATGCTGGGGCAAACACTATCGTCATTGGAGGAGGGGAAGCTGTGGAGCAGGGTTGGCCAGGAATGAGTGATAGCTCACCGTACCAGCCAGTAGGCGCGGTGACTGGCGGGGTGCTCTAGCCCGCATCTGGCATGTCCAGCCGGTCTGGCCTGGTCCACAGCGGTCGACAGTGGCTCCTCCGGCGCGATAACAGTGGCATTTGGGTGGGAAACAGCACACTGGCCCCAGTGCCAGTATCCCTTATCTCGGTGCGCTCTGGAACCGGGGACGCCTGCCCCGTTCAGCCAGTTGGCGCATCGACTTTCCTCGTTGGTGCTGGTAAGACTCGACTCCCGTTTCGCTGTCTCCATCGTCTCCTCCGAGGTTCGGGAAGACCTTCGATTGTGACAAAGACTCTTATCTACCCCAGACGAGATACAAGCAGGTATTTAAACCCAGTGTGCCTGGTTCTCAACAGGCTAGACCCAAGCTCTGGCTACTGTCACGTATCGAAAACCTTGTGGAATTGAACATCACCAGTGTATTTTAAATCAGCGCAAGCATGAGCGATCTGAGCGTGAACCTCACAGCGCCCAACGGCCGGACCTACACACAGCCTTTGGGTCTGTTCATCAACAATGAGTTCGTCAAGTCGTCGAGCGGACAGACCATTACCTCGATCGATCCCGCGTATGTGAACCTGAAATAACCATGTAAGAACTCACGATTGACTTATTCCTCTACGTATAGTACAGAGAAGGAAATCGCTTCCGTGCAGGCTGCGAACGCCCACGATGTTGATAAGGCTGTTCAAGCAGCCTACGCAGCTCTCAAGAACCCCTCATGGAAGAAGATGGCGAGCTCGGATCGCGGCATCCTCATGAACCGCTTGGCAGACCTGATAGAAGCCAACAAGGAGATCTTTGCTACTATCGATGCTTGGGATAACGGTTTGTCTTATTCGTGCATGGAGCCATATGCCAGCCTCAGCTGACCATTCGATCCAGGCAAGTCCTACTCCGAGGCGCTAAACACCGATCTGGTCGAGGCTGTTGGCACCATCCGCTACTACGCGGGCTGGTGCGACAAGATCTTTGGGCAGACAATCCCTCTGCCCAACAAGCTCGCCTACACTCTGCGCCAACCCATCGGAGTCGTCGGTCAGATCATTCCCTGGAACTACCCGCTCTCCATGGCGTCTTGGAAGCTTGGGCCCGCACTAGCATGTGGAAACACAGTCGTGCTCAAGGCCGCTGAGCAGACGCCGCTGAGCATTCTTGTGCTCGGAACTCTCATCAAAGAGGCTGGCTTCCCTCCCGGAGTTGTCAACTTCATCAATGGTTACGGCAAGGACGCCGGAGCGGCCTTGGTCCAGCATCCGCTTGTTGACAAGGTTGCATTCACTGGCTCCACTGCTACAGCGGCTAACATCATGAAAATGGCTGCTGCTACGCTCAAGAATATCACTCTAGAGACTGGTGGCAAGTCACCATTGCTAGTGTTTGACGATGCCGACCTAGAGCAGGCAGTTAAGTGGTCGCACCTGGGCATCATGTCCAACCAAGGGCAAATCTGCACCGCCACCTCCCGTATCATGGTGCACAAGAACATCTACAACAAGTTCATCGAGCGGTTCGTCCAAGAAGTCAAGAATACAAGCAAGGTTGGGCTCCAGTGGGACGAATCCACTTACCAGGGGCCACAAGTCACCAAGCAGCAATACGACCGCGTCCTCTCCTACATCGAGTCGGGCCGCGCTTCCGGTGCTACCGTCGCCACGGGTGGGCATGCCATCACCAACATTGGCGACGGCAAGGGATACTTCGTCGCTCCTACCGTCTTCACCAATGTCAAGGATGACATGTCTATCTGGCGAGAGGAGATCTTTGGCCCTGTCGTGGTCGTGAGCGAGTTCGGCGATGAGGAGGAGGCGATCCAGCGGGCCAACAACACGACATACGGCCTCGGCGCCGCCGTGTTTACGACCGACCTGGAGAAGGCGCACCGAGTCGCGAGTGAGATCGAGGCCGGTATGGTCTGGATCAACAGCAGTCAGGACTGCGACCCACGCGTTCCCTTCGGAGGCGTCAAGCAGAGCGGTATTGGCCGAGAACTGGGCGAGGCTGGGTTGGAGGCATATTCGCAGATCAAGGCTGTCCATCTTAATATGGGCAACCGCTTGTAGGCATAGATAATAAAGAAGCATGAACTAGACCCAAAAGAGCAACCTGCGAGATAGACTCTTACCTTGGGGGTGGCTATGGGAACACATGTCTTTCGCAATGGGTCCGCAATGTCTCCAACAAGTTTCAGGCAGTTGGAAACGATCCGGTCAAGGCGCCCTGTCAATAGCGGCAAGGCCTCTGGGAATGAGAAGACAAGCTCTCTGGTTCACCTTTGACAAAAGGCGCTAGATACCTAAGGACTGAATTCTGGGAAAGAAAAGGCAATGTTATCAAGATATGAGTGACCGCTATGATACATTTTCAATCTCGTTTTGTTGTGAGTTTGATAATTGGCTCTGGGTTGGACTAGTTTACAAGTGGCTGGAGGAGTGAGTTGCTCATTCATATGATGGTCCGGGAACCACACAGAATCCCTCCAAAACAGCAAGTTACATTGTGATATGTATAGATCACTTGGCTTGCTCTTGATCCGTTCGGCAAACTTGATATCATCAGCTGCCAGTACAAGCGATTCCGCCCTGTTTTCCTAACCCTATTTTCTTGGAGTCACCCCCCTACGATACCAAGCTACAGTGTATCATGGGTCTCACCTGCAAAGGTTTACTCTTTGATTCATTAGGTCACTAACCATGTGAGCGAGCTACTCAAGGCCTCTTCCCCCGATGCAGGGTGTATACCGTGCCTTTGCTTCGCAACTGTCCATTATACATGGGTTTTGTCGAATTACATCACCAATGAAGCCGACCACTGTTTCCCTTCGAAGATAGATGGGTTGGTATGACGCACCCCGACTACCAGAGAATGCCACTGATCAAGGAACAAGATCTGCAGCCACCTGAATATGATTATTAACCATGCGTGAGACTACCCATGAGGCTAATTAGTTGTGCGACCCACAAGGGCTCACATCATGGCCACCCCACACCGCGAGAAGTGGCTTCGAGACCGGACCTGGAAGATGCAAAAGTGGCTGGGCTGGCAACACCCTTCCGTGTCGCTCTCGATTATCTACGGAATCATGTCGGTATCACGTAGGTTGCGTTCTACGGAGAAATGCCGGAATGTGCAGGTCATACTGTCACACGCCTCGCCCCGACTCCAGTGAATGGCCTCGACTCAGAGACAGGTGGCACACGTGGAAGAATTTAACAGCCCCCAACATGTGCTTTAAAGATCTCGTTACCCCAGGGCCCATCTCTATTGGGCATAGCACTCTACTGTCGTGGCCTAGAGGGTTCCGCCGGTGGTCTCCAAGTGCTGTTTTTGGCTTGTTTCGCCAAAAGCTGGACCCTAGGCACCACCTGAATCGTGGAGAGATCTGTGCTCCGCGGAGATGTCAAACCCACACAAATCTCAACTGTGTGGTATGACGGTTAGAAATCCACCTGTAAGCCATCTCAGCATGTGCAAAAAAGTTCATGATCACGACCGAGCTCGGCGCTTTGCACTGCATATAAGCATGCGGTCCCTTGCACTGGGCGGGTGGTCCAGTAGGGAGACCTTCACATCATCGTTCCAAACTTGAGGCGACAGACTATCATGGAAGCTTCCAAAATTATGAAACTTTTGCGAATACCCTTACGAGCATGCTGTCCCGCCACTTTGGCAGCTGAGAAGCGAGTAGCTAGTAACAGCCACACAGCCTTTCTATCAACTCGCGCAGCAGCTCCAGCATCATACCCTAGAAGATGTGCTGCACGTCTATCTAGACAGTACTTCTCTTCTACTTCTACACCTCAGACTGGTCAAGAGCGCTTCAAAAATGCACAGCTGAGTTCGATACTGGCCGTCTCTGCAGGTGTAGCAACAGCTGTCATCTACGCCACGTGGTCTCAAGAGCCAATGAGAGCAGACTGCGAGTGCTGTGGCCACGAGGAGGGATTGCTAGAAGAGTCAGAGCTCAAGGAAAAGAAGGCACGCTTACTTCATCCCAAACTCTCACAGACATGATGCTAACACTAGACAGCCATATATTTCTTTCACGCCTTCGACCCCTGTCCCTGGTTCAGCAGAGCCACCCAATCTGGAAGTCTACGAGTTGCTCGAAGAGGCGGTGCCGGACATATCGAAACTCCCCGTGGAGAAGGCCGTTCTTACCACTGCGCCATACGTGCCCCCGACTATCACCCGCGACTACCCTGTGCTCCTCAAGGTCGGCCTGACCACCGGACCCAAGCTCGCGCAGCTGACAAGCCAGTACAAGTACGAGCAGTGGACTTTCAACAACACGGTGCCCGGCCCCTTCATCCGCGCCCGCGTCGGCGACGTGGTCGAAGTGACTCTGACGAACCGCGACGCCGCAGGCAACCCGCACAACGTCGACTGCCACGCCTTCACCGGCCCGGGTGGCGGTGCCGCCGTAACCACGGCCGAGGAGGGCGAAGCCAAGACGGCCAAGTTCCGGCTGCTGTATCCGGGTCTGTATGTCTACCACTGCGCCGCGGCCCCGGTGCCGGTCCACATCTCGAACGGTATGTACGGCCTCATGTATGTGCAGCCCGCCGAGGGAGACCTGCCGCCGGTCGACCGCGAGTACTACGTCATGCAGAGCGAGTTCTACCACGAGCCTCCCGAGACGCTTGAAGATGGTCGTCGGTCCGACATCGTCGAGTTTTCCTATCCGAATGGCCTGCGAGAGGAGCCCAATGTGGTGGTGTTCAACGGCAGCGAGTCTGCGCTGACAAGAGACCACCCACTCAAAGCGACTGTTGGGGAGAGCGTACGCATCTTCTTTGGTAACGCCGGACCCAACTTGCGGAGCTCGTTCCATATGATCGGTACCGTCTTCAAGAATGTCTACCGCGATGGCGATGTCGTCAGCCCGCCTGGTCACTTCATTCAGACCGTCAGCGTACCTCCAGCCGGATCTACTATTGTGGACATGAAGATGAGCGTCCCTGGAACCTACACCATGGTGGATCATGCAATGTTCCGACTCGACAAGGGCGCTGTGGGGTTCTTGAATGTGTCGGGAGACCCGAGGCCAGATGTGTACCAAAGCTCACAGCCACCAGCTCCTTGTACCGGGTGCAAGCTGCATTCTTGATTTGTTCATCATTTCAATCTGATACGAAGTCATGATATCATTCTCATTATTGCGCAGCAGGACTAGGGCTAGCGAACATCCAGTGCATAAAAGAGTTTTTCTGGTCCTTCCATGAGCAAGGAAGTATTGCCAGGATGAACATCTTCCACATGGCAAAGACAGTCGATCCCATATACTTTGAGTTACTCGTGCTTTTTTTGGGACTCTTGCTTTGACGGGGGCTCCAGACCGTCTAAAGTCCCTTCTACCTGTAGTTCAAACAAGAGCAAAAGTCCTCACGCAACAAAGTCTCGTGTAAGATGGTGTATTGTGTCAAGCATGGGGAGACAGGTCGTCAAAGGCGGGTTCAGTCATTTGTATGCGACATAGCTGGCTAAGCTTTGTTGACCTCTAACGATCTTTCGTTTAAATTTCGGTGACAACGCAAACAGTCGTGGTGAACGTGCTCGTCTCGGTGGCGGTTGTGATCTCAGTGCTATTCATAATATCAAGTCAGTAAGATATCCCCGATACAAAAAGTTTTCGCTATCAAAGAATCAAGGAATGAAAAGCAAGCTTAAGCTCTTCACACTCACACCGTGATGGTATCCACAGCAGTAGTTCTGGCAAGAATATGGTCAGCAGGGATCATTATTCGATATGTTTCAAGAACTCACGAGGCAGTCGAAGTCGAAGTTGTGGGAGTGACATAGACTGTAGGCGCCTCAAGCGTCTCGGTGACGGGCGTCAAAGCGGCCGCAGCACTAGCAATGAAGCAAGAGCACACGCTGCTAACGGATTTCGTTGATGGATTGAGGTTGGCGATGCAGGCCAGAGAGGTACGTGCCACATCACGCTTGTAAACTGTGCTCGTCGTTGGGCATTGATTCTGCTCACTTGGAGGGGCTACAATCGTGATGGTGGTTCTTCTCTTGAGCTTCGCAGTAAAAGTCTGAGTCGTGATAGACGGAGGCGCCGTAGTTGTCGCCACGCTAGTGGTGGTCGTCGTTGATTCAGAAGTGGAGGTCGAGGTCGAGCTCAAGGTCTTTATGGTCGTAGCTTGCGCCGTAACAGTGCTGCAGTTCTTGTTAGCCGCGGTCAGGCAGAACTGAGGAGAGAGAAGCATACACGGTGGGAGTGACAGACACCACGGTTGTGCTAGCTGTGGGCGAAGCAAAGCCGGCCCTCGACTTGCAGAACGGGAAGGCCAAAGTCGGAGTAGCGATGAAGCAACGGAGCAGGTTGTTATGGGCACATTCGCGCTTCTCCAGGCTCAAGCTCCCATCACGGTTGGGCAGAGCACTACTGAGGGCGCCCCCAAGAAGGCAAGACGATACCAGCACAGTAACCTTCATGGTCACCGAGGAACGAAGATCGAGCTGCTAATTATGCAATGGAGATACAGTCGAAAGTTCTATTGTGAAGGAAAGTGTGGAGTATGTGGGATGTCTGTATTCTTATGAGAAAATAAAAACCATCCTCTCCTCTCTTTTAAGCCAACCCATGGCGGACATCATTCATATTCTTAGCGTTCAAGACTACTGCCGTAAGCTGAGCAGCTCGCCTCATTTCGTCCCGTTGAAGACCCAACGCCTTGGGCTGACAGTGTCGAGACCAATCAGATTGTGAAGATAACAGCCATCCGCAAAAGCCCTACAACAAATTCAGGTCTTGTCTAGCTCGAATTGGCTTTCACGGTCTAGGCTGGTGATAGTCTGAGGTAGGCGCCGCTCCAGCTCCCAGACTATTGGCGTGAGAACAGGGGTTCGATCAACGGACGGGGCGTAGCGCAACTGTAGCGCCGGAATGTCGCCGCATTTGGATTCCACTTTGTGCCCTGAAAACGCGGAGGCTCGACTTTCATGGGCTTTTTGATGGTGTTGATGAAGGAAGCCACGTGAAACGATCTCATGTCGCTGCATCCCGTCTTCGCGGGCTTCCATAAGTTCGGGGTTATTTTTCGCCTCACATCTTTCTACAGCATCCAGGACACCCAAGTTATGATTCGTTATACTATATATAATGTGTGACGCCAGGTAAATGGGTAGGATAGGACTTCAACTCCCATTTCACATACGCTGAGATCGGTTAAAACGAAGCCTTATCAAGTTTGCTGTTGCCCGTTACTATGCATGGCATGTTTAAGACTGTATATCCGACAAACCTTGCCGACAACAGCAATTGTCCCAGGTCGTCGGCACTACCTTTCAGTGCAAAACACTTCGAACATCATCTGTTCCAATGGGAATAATAAATTCAAAATCTCCTTCATATTGCCATATGAGGTCTAAATTCGCAACATGATACACCCGGTAATTACTCTTGGATGACAGCCCCAAGCTCAGCCCAAAGGGCGCAGCGCTTGCCCCGACCATCTTCCCAGGCATTCCCGTCGACCACACTGAACCTTGCTTTCCCTGGGCTAGACTCTGTACTGTTCAAGTTTAGCATTGGATGGCCAAGTCCGTCTCCTCCCGTATACATGCCAACAGTCCCCCAGGGCAGCCAACTTGAAGGCCCAATCGCCGCTGTCTCGTCCCCACCAGCACCATCAGTGTCATTCGGGCAAACATTCGGGGCCCCCTTGACGATGAAGTTGCCATACATCTTCTGGAAATCCAGCTTGAAGGCCCTGTCTTGCTTTGCCCCCCGGGCCGTCTGGGTCAGTAACCAGGGGTGGCCTATCCGCGCCGTGGATAGCGTCCGGCGTTGAGTACTGGTAGCGCCACGACTTCTTCCCGGCTGCGTTGGGATTGATCGTGTCCGCATACGCTGCGGCAAGCCAATAAGAGGTGCAGACAAAGGTAGTCTCGGCGTAAAGATTTCGAGCGGCTTGCATCCAGCCCGCTGCCAGATGAGAGACTGCGGTAGCATAGGGCGGCGCGAGGCCGTTTGAATCGAATTTTAGGCTTTCTGCTGTGATAGTTTCCGGAATCTTGTACAGTTCCATGATCGCCGATATATTCTCGGCAGAAAGCAGTGGGTAATCAAGCCTGATCATGGCCTTGAAGTCTGCCTCGGTTTTGATATCCTGAATGACGAAGTTTCGGGCTTCATTCGCGTTGTTCCCCGTAAGCATGCTCTCCCCATTGACCTTGCCATGGAGAAGCTGCTGGGTCGGCCGCTCCCGAATGAGGGTGCCGTCAGTCACAGGGATGAATGCCCACTGGCCTAGCTTCGATGCCACGCTTGTTCTGGCGCTCGCCTCCTGTAATTTGAACGAGTCGACGCTTCGAAGACACTCAAAGACTGAAGAGTTCTGAGTCACGCTCGCGTCCAAGCACCCTGCCCGTGCGGCTAGACTGTAATAAGACTGGGAGGGCTGCATGTCGTCGTACTTCCTACAATCGAGTGAGTCGGTCATAGTTACATAGCTGATCAACCTTGGAAAGTCTTACCATTGAGTTGGCAGGTAAGAGCTGCTGGTCAGAACTCGTTTGAATAGTCTCGTCCCTTCAGTTCCACCGTTGGCCATCGCCATGAGCATAGCAGCTCCTCCCCCGGCAGACTGGCCTGCTAAGGTAACCTGGTCCGGATCGCCTCCAAACTGATGGATGTACTTTTGCACCCACTCCAAGGCAAATCTCACGTCATGGAGTCCTGCATTGGGTACGCCGAAGCGCGCAATCTCGGCGGAAGAGGCGAAGCCAAAGGCACCGAGGCGATATTGAATCTGCACCCACATGAACCCATTACCGGCGGTGCGTGAGACCCATGAGGAATCAAAGCTCTTCGCTTGACCTGTCCCATAACCGCCACCGTCTAGAATATAGGCGTCAGCAGCTAGGGGCACTGTGCGCTGTGCTATTTTCTCGATACTCACGAATCCAGACCATCACAGGGAGTTTGGTCTTATTGGCTGGCTTGAACACGTTAAGGAATAGGCAATCTTCTTGGCCCTTGGCAGTGAAGTTGAAGCTGTCCGGCCTGTTGACGTGATTAGTGCGCGCAATGGGCCATATGTATTCACGAAGAGTGGACATACGACGGGCTTGCAAGCGGTGACTGCGGACAAGAAGGAGGCTCCTCCGTAGCTTGAATCACGGAGTCATCTTCTCTCTCCGGAGCTTCTGGCAGCTGCCATCTCTTTGGGGGTGCCGCGAAGCGAACACTATTTTGAAAGTGAGTCGGTGCGACGTCGGAAAACAATTGAGTCTTGGTAGGATATACCCCTTGTATACTTGTAGATCAAAGGTGTCATTGTAGAAGCCTTGGTATTTGGCGTATCCGAGGTCGATCACTGGTGCAGAGGCTGCTGACGAGGCTCGTCTGATCAGCGCAATGCATAGAGTGACTGAGACCAGGTTCCAATGTCCCTTGAACAGAACCATGGTCACTTATAGACAATCGACAACGCCAGTTACAGTCACCTGAAATATACAAACCTATACTGATTTATTCTGTAAAAGACTGTTCCGGCTTAGATGTTTGAAAGAACCAGTTGTACGGCGTCATGGGATTTAACATTGCTGCGACTGCTTGGAAGAGAGGACGCAGCTCGGAAATGTTGCGGAAAACGAGCGGAAACTGGTCCAATTGACGGGTTTCCCCTCAACTTGGCGGTCTGTTGTTCCCCGCCTTGTAAGTCTCTCCAATACGGGGAATAGGGAGATGGGGCATTAGGTCAAGCTGTGCCGCAAGCCTTTACTTGTCGAGACAATGCGCGGCTGTATAAGGATGCTCCTTTACAAAATCTCGCGTATTGGAAATGACATACATGTAGAGCTCTATAAATTGCAATATCTCCCTCGCCGCATGGTAAATGTTACACAGATTTATTTAGGTAGTGGGATAACCCTCTGTGATGTGAATTGGGAACCTGGTTGAGGGCGAATGTCGATCCCCATCTGATGTGGTCGCCCTTGATCAGTACTAGCAGAACTGCCGGCTATATCACAACGACGAATCAGCCGATATCAAGGCAGACGGTGGGCGGAAGCCCAGATTATCTACAGCAACTTGGGAAAAAATAAATGAGAGTAACGAGTAGGTTGAATTCAGGACAGGTCAGTCATTCTATGAAATCTGAACTTGGCTCCACGGCAACACCCACCGTCAAAGATCACGACAAGATAGACGCTAGAGGAAGAGGTTCGTTGCAGTAAGTCAGAAATGGGGGCAAGTGGCTAATTGTAATTATCTCAGCGCAACATTGAGCTATGTAAGGAGTACAAGGCGATTGCGTACTCCCCGACAGAGAACAAGGGAGCCATTTCCGCCTCTCATCTGTGTCACCCAGACAGCTGGTTCTGGGCTCCCGCCACATTTCCAGGGTGCCAGACACCCATGGACTACGCCGACTCACACGCTGTTGTTATGAAGAGCGTCAGCGATCTCCATATTATCCGCTTCGATCATGGGCCAAAGACGGACATGTGCTGCTGCGGTATTCAGCTGAGGGGAGCCATTGCGGTGAGCCGTACAAGGGCACCACTAGGACGGGGAAACACGCGAAATGGTGCACAGCGGCGATATTCGAGGTTGAGGATGAAAAGATCAGAAATTTTACAAAGAACTGAGATTAGAAGACAATGTAGGGAAGTCATTCAAAGAGGCAGATCAAGGTGACTTTGGCACTGACATGCCAAACAGATACAGTTGGGGTTGAAGAATGTGATCCTGCGGTGTCCCTTCTAAGTAAGTTTAGATGAAGTCCTGTCAACACAGCCAGAAGTCAGCTGCTTTGGTGCAGTTGGATGAAGCAGGATGTTGATGAATATGCTTCCAAAGAGTAGTCTACCTGCTCACCTCCTGGATTCAAAGTTTATAATCCCTCTTTTTTGCCTATTTCAAATTCTCGCTTTACCGATCGCCAGGGTGACCAGAGCTTTGACTCTACTAATTCACTCCTGTGTTGTAGATGATGCTAGTTTCTAGACTGCTTCCAATCTGGCTCTTTGAGCAGTACCGAATAAACCCATCCTTCCCCAACTACAGATCCATTCAATACTTAGAAATGAACAATGGGAGGCGGACAAACTAACATTAAAACCTAACCTGCACCCTTAAGATCGGGTGTTGGGTTTCGCAGTCCCAATGGGTCGCATAAGAGATCGCATGATTCCCTGCGGTAAGAATGCAACCGCCTCTATGCGCGGTGATAATATTGTGGATGCCGAAAGTAATGCCGTGTGGTGGAACACTCTAATACCTCTAACTGTCACACTTGAAATCAAAGCAGAGAATCATCGCACCGATAGGACGCCTTAAAATCCATCTCGGCATTGATCATTACTTATTGGCCCAAATGAAGGTTGCAGGCGCACCGTATTCTCTTGCTGACAGCACAATCCTGCCTGGTGACTATTTGCAACGCCAGGCTCTCAGACCCGCGAGACCGAGGGCTTTCAAACTCATGTTTATCCATGTCGGTATAAGAGGTGCTTGCCACAGGCTCCGATTGAGGCCTCTCTTCTCTCCTCTCCTCCTATACGAGAGAGAAGAACTACTGTATAGAAGTCTAATACTGCACCAAGTCATTTATGAGCAAGCTCTATCGGGCATGCGATGCCATTCGCATTCGAACTATTCCACCCATGCCATGATATGTCTAGATGATATACCGAAAGCTGACATGGAGATCCTGGACGTCCTCCAGGCTCTTACTCTCGTGTGGGTGGGCTTCACCCCGCGCCATGTACGCGCCCACCTCGGCCTCGCGGCGGACATTCTCCTTACGCATCCACCACATGAGCACCACGCAATCGATAACGCCAAACGCCAGCAGGCCCAGCAGCACGCCGTGGCCCTTGAAGTAACGCGGCGGCGTGTTGTAGATCTTGGTGGCCATGATGGATAGGCATTGGCCGGTGATCTCGGCCATGGCCCACGTCGTGGCCCGCTTGGTGAACCCTGCAATGTTGGATCCGCACCAAGCGGCCAACAGAGTGACCGAGGGGTAGACCCCGGAAGCGACGAGACACAGGGCCGCCATCTTACCAGCTGTTGGCGCCTCGGTCATGATGACAATGAGGCCGATTGTGGCAGTGGATAGACAGCATACTAACGGAATGCCTTTCTTGTTGAAGCGATCCGAGAGGTGGTTGGCGACGAGAATGGATACGAAGGCCACGGCGTAGGGGATGACGCTGAAGAGCTGGGCATTGACTATTCAGAGAGTGTTAGTCATTCACTGCATCTTGCCGCATTTCATCGTGCCTGAACCCAGGTAGAATGCTTGCTTGCCTTTCGAATAGCCTAGCTCGCGTACAAAGGTAGGCAAGAAGACCCCGATGGTTGCAATGCCCGAAGCTACCCCTCCGTTTACCAAAGCAAAGCCCCACGATAGAGGACTTGTGAGGGCAATGAGGATCTGGCGCACCTCCACCTTGGCTCCCATCGTATTAAAGGAGGAGGTCCTCTCGCACGCGACATCTATCTCCTCCTTGGTGAAGAACCAGTGCTTGCCGCCCCTTTCCTGTAGCTTGTCGGGGAACTGGGGAAGCATGGTATAAAACAGTATCCCGACAAAGACGCCAATGCAACCCTCAATGATGAAGAGCCACCGCCAGGGTTCAAGGCCTGACACGGCAAGGCTCAGCTTGGCGTTCTTCTCGATACCGTAAGCGATGAAGCCGCCGAAGGCACCCGAGATAGTGGCGGCCGAGTAGATAATCGCTAGTCCCGCCCGTTATTTACTGTTATATTGCACAGGGTATGAGCGGATACATGAGATGAAGCGAGGTCGCCTACCTGCGATGCCAGCTATTTCATCCCGCCGAAACCACAGAGATAAATAGACTGTCATGCCCTGGATGAAAGACTGGGCGAAGCCGACGAGGATACGCAGACCAAGCATGGCCCCGTAGTTTCGCGCGGCCGCCATGCACGCTACCGAAAGACCAAATATAGTACATGAAGTGCCAACGATGTAGTGCGGAGAGAATTTGCGCTGTATGATGTTTGCTGGGAGCATGCATATAACATATCCGACATCTAGATCAGAACAAAGGGGTCAGCTCATCTCTGGTATAAGTGACAGGAGTGATCAGGGTAGCGTACAGAACATGGAGAGGACATTGGAATAGTCGTGGGCTCCAATATGTAGGTCCTTTGCCATACCCATGACGGAGGCATTTCCAATGCTGTGGCGGTCCTGGAGGTTGTTTTAGAGGCTAGACCCAGAGACTCGGCCAGTGAGGGATGAATGCGCACCAAGTAAGCGGCGAAATACATGAGTGCCATCAAAGTGGCCAATAGTAAACGAGCTTTAATCAGCAACCTCTTTTCAACAGGAGACATATCCACAACGCCGGTTGCGTAGTCTCCCCGGAAAGCCTTGCCTGGGGTTTTCTCAGGCTCCGAGCGAGTCTCGAGAGCCTGAACTTGCTCGATATCGGAGTTTCCCATCTTGAGGTCTTGTCTCGGTTATTGTACGGAAAGAAAGTTGTAAAATTGTCGAAAAAGAAATGGACTGATTATAGAATGTAACCATAATATATATGTTTCGTTCGAGATCCTACCAGCTCCCGAAGATCACAAAGATCAAGGTTGCTGAGCTGGGGAAATCTGGGGTCCCCGCAGTTTCCCCTATCATGAGTTTATCTTGCCGTGTTTCACCGATGTCATTGCAGAGTGTGGGCCAACGTGTTGGCCGACTCCTGCCGATCGCCTTTGACGCCCAGCTTTCCAGGTATTCACGGTTTGCCCAGCCGCTTTTATTGTTGGAATAGACACTTTTACGAAGCTAGGAGCGGTGGCAACACGAAACACCTACTTGCCTAAACAGCTACCCACAAGTGTGTTCCGCACATCCCCGAATCGGTCCCGAACTGTCTCCAGATTAACCTAGCAATCAGCAATACAAATTCATGTTTCTAGACATCGCCTATAAAACACGAAAAGACGCTGTGCTATTTTCTCAACTCATGCAGCTGAAAAGAATCAGATAATAACGCTCGTTCATGCGGTCTCTACTCAACCCTTCACCCCATTGGAAATGAGTCAGCCAGCAGTTCTCGCCCAGCCCGGACCGACCGCCGAGCTTTGCCGCTGGATCTCGACAGTTCAGCTTGGCGACATCCCACCCGAGCTCCTGACGCGCGCGAAATACCTGATTCTCGACGGAATCGCCTGTGCCCTCGTCGGTGCTCACCTGCCATGGTCCGAGAAAGCTGCCGCCGCCCTCCTCGATCTCGAGTACAGCGGGCCGGGCGCTGCCGCGACGCTCTTCGGCTGGGACCGCAAGGTTACACCACTGACCGCCGCACTGCTCAACGGCACATTCATCCAGGGCTTTGAGCTCGACGACTGGCATCGCGATGCGCCACTTCACTCCAATTCGATCCTGCTGCCCGCTCTTCTCGCGGCAGCAGAGCATATGGGCACTCCGCCGCCGCCTGATCACTACAAAGGCGACGGGCGAGCGGCACCACGCCACTTCTCAGGGGCTGACTTGCTGCTTGCCTATGTCGTAGGCTGCGAGGTCGGCCCTCGCGTCGGTCTAGGTCTGCGAGGCGCAGACGTGCTCTCGCACGGCTGGCATTCTGGCGCCGTTTTCGGGCCATCAGCCGCCGCCGCCGCCGTGAGCAAACTGCTAGGCCTGTCGGCCGAGGCCGTGGAAGATGCGCTGGGGATAGCCTGCACTCAGGCGGGCGGGCTCATGTCGGCACAGTTTGAGAGCGAGGTCAAGCGGATGCAGCACGGCTTCGCCGCGCGCAACGGGCTTCTCGGTGCGACGCTGGCACGGGGCGGTTATGTCGGCATCAAGAAAGTGTACGAGCGCAAGTACGGCGGCTTCTTGACCATGTTCAGCTCGGGTAATGGGAAGGAGCCGCAGTACAAGCCCGAAGAAGTGTGCAAGGACCTGGGGAAAAAGTGGCAGATCGAAGGCGTGCTGGTCAAGCCCTACGCTGCCATGGCGGGAACTCACTGCACCGTTGATTGCCTGGCTGCTCTTCGCGCCGCGCATCCGGAGCGAACGCGACAGTTCGATAACATAAAGAGCATCCGAATTGAGATGAGCGAGGCCGCTTTCCATCATGGAGGCTGGAAGCCAGAGCGACCGCTCACCGCGACCGGCGCGCAGATGTGCAATGCTTATGTTGGGGCTACGTATCTGGTGGACGAGCAGGTTACGCCGGCGCAGTTCAGAACCGACAAACTTGACCGTGATCAAGTCTGGCAGCTCGTGGATGCGACTACCTGCGAGGAGAACAAGAGCTATGCATCGACTGGATTGGGCAAGACCTCCCAGAGGGTGACTATATCCTTCAAAGATGGTTCTCCTTCTATATCGCATGAAGAACTAGCTCCGAAGGGCGTACTGCCACCTTTAACTAACCAAGAGATTTTATACAAGTGGAGGCTGGTAACACAGAGTGTGATCGAGGACAAGAAGAGAGATAGCATCGAGCATGCCATCTTAAAGTTACAGGAGTGTACAGATATATCTGTCCTGGGCACATTAATGGCGGGAATGACAAAGAATCCTATAGCCTGAGCACTGATCGGTATTTCATTATTGAATGTCTGTTAGTACCAAGCTCACGAGATAACTATGTGACAATGAACTGCCAACGCCTTGATAATGACTCATGACTTCAGCGCCCACGAAAGCCATTGATATTGTAATCAATCCTTCCCTAACATCCACAGTCCTGCCGACTCGGCACCGGCTTGGTGGAATGCTTCTCCTTGTCAGATCATGTGTTGATTGTGGGTGCACTGGATATGGTGGTCTTCTCGCCGAATTTGGCCGGACTGGGGCAGTTTAATTAGTTGATCAATCTGAGCAGGAAGGATTTTGATCACTGCACATTTATTAGTCACGTTTGATCAGGTGTGGTCTTGATTTATCTTGAGAGGGTATATAGTGCATACATGGTTAACCTTATCGAGTTCGAAGATTCCTTCATCAAGGGGACGAATTAGTGATGACGAAGACTGTTTCCCCGACGTCCATGTCGGATATGATATACACATAGTTTGCTCTGGAGTATCCGACTAGTTCTGTATGGCTAGTGCATGCCCAAGTAAAGTGTGCGCCGGCGTCATCCCAGAAGTCGGAGCAATACTGGGCTGAGCTGGCTTCACACATGTCCTGTGAGGCCCGCAGAGTGGCCGTGCTGCACAAAAAAGAACGACTCTGTTTATATTAAAATAAATCAACAGATCCCCGTAGCGTGCGGATTGTTGGTTTCTAATGCTGTCCAATTTTGATCAACAACGTCTGTAGTCCAGCCTCATAAATGATAGCTCTTCGGAGAGTAGGCTGGCTTTCTTGCGTCTGGCTGAGGCGTAAAGGCGAGTCGCAAAGCGGGTATCGCGGAGTTTGGGGGTGTCCGGGGTCGTACACTGTATTACCCGTGGCGTTTTCATTATCTTGTGAAACGTATTCATGGGCTTAATAAAAAGCCTCACTGGACTCCTCTCTGTGATCGTCCCATCATGAACTTGCTCATATCAACTGTGTTGCAACGTCCCCCCTTCTATTCAAGGCCACTTTTGTCAATACCGGCTTATTGTCCCCTATCGAGATGGAGTCTGCCCAGGATAGATCGATGGCTCAAATGCCACATAGGGATATGAAGGATACCATACCGGGGACGGAAGTTATGAAACAAGTAGATCAGGATGGCGATGAATTGACTCGGAGAACCCTCATGCAAGTACATAATCTTCGATTTAACAACTCCGGTTTCAGAACGCTGACAGCCTTCAATACTAGTCTAGTTCCGCATCCAAGTCTCGACCCTGCTGATCCTTTAAACTGGTCCTCGACACGCAAGTGTAAGCATCGGCCCATGGCCTCCATTTCCCCTTTATTGGACAAACACAGTAACAAACAATAGTACTTGCTGGAATAACTATTGCATTCTATTCTTTGCTGACTACAACCTGCGCTATCTCCATGGCACCTATGTTCCCCCTCTTTGCGGAGACTTTCCATCTCTCTGAGGAAGAAGTCCCTCTGATCACGGGTGTCACGGTAGTTGTCCTTGGGTTCTCCAACTTCATCGCCATCCCCTGTTCTAGAATCTTTGGACGTCGGGCGGTAGCCCTATCATTTGGCATTCTGTTCCTTGTTACCAGCATATGGCAGGCTGTCGCACAAAACTACGCCAGTTTCATGGCATCTCGTGCTGTGATCGGTATTGCCGCCGCACCTAGCGAAACGCTGATGGTGCAGGTCATTGCTGACCTCTGGTTCATTCACGAGCGAGGATTCTGGATGGGTGTTTATTTGTGAGTATAGTATCGAAAAGGCATGTCTGGTTGAGTTGCTGAGTTGCTACATGCAGTACTTCAATGTCTTTTGGAGCATGCATTGGGCCTGTCATCTCCGGGAATATTGCTGAGAGGTAAGCACCACATTTTATCAGCTGACCGGCATGATGATGTGGTACTAATGGAGGGCTAGACACGGTTGGCGAAGCTTCTTTTGGCTGTCTGCTGGCCTCATTGCTTTCAACCTGATACTGATCTTGTTTCTGTTTCCCGAAACCAAGTACAACCGCGAGACGTTGCTCAATTCATCTGAAAGTCCAGCCACGCCGGCAAGTACAACTCACACTGACGACTTCAAGGTTGAAGCTGAGTCACAATGTGTGCAGCAGCATGTCGAGACCATCGGTCACGCTGTGTTAGTCGGAAAAGGTCGGCCGAGCCGGGGGCAATTCTGGTTGTTCCAAAAGCCCCATCGTCACTACAAACAATTTATCATTCGCGACTTTGTGGGACCAATCCGGGCTGCGGCTCTTCCCATCGTTCTATTTGCTTCGTTGAATCTGATGGGCACGGCCAATCTAGCGCTGTACTGGAACATCACAGAATCCCCGATCCTGGAATCCCCACGCTACGGATTCACTCCTGCGCGAGTCGGATTGTCCAACTTTGGCTTCGCTGGGGGTGCGTTCGTTGGCATGCTGACTGCAGGACCTCTCTCGGACTGGATGGTGCAGAGAGCGACAGTACGCAATAACGGCGTGCGAGAGGCAGAGATGCGTCTCCCCGCCCTCATACCCTTTGCCATCACCACCGTTGTTGGAACGGTCATAGGAGGCATCGCAGTCCGCGAGGGCTGGGACTGGCCTCTCATCGTCGTGATGGGCTTTGGGTCGTCTGGTCTGGCTGTCTGTTCGATCGCGGTAATCGCTATTGCCTATGCCTTGGACGTGTACAAGCCTCTCTCTGGCGAGATCATGGTCGTGGGCACGGTCTTCAAGAACGTGACGGGCTTTGCTATGACCTACTGGGTGCCGCCCATGGTTGTCAACCGCGGCTACATCTTGCCGCTGATGATCTGGTTTGTGTTCACTGCCGGTCCCTTTCTTTTGGCCATTCCTCTCTACATCTGGGGCAAGAAGCTGCGGGCAATCCCTGCGTTTCGGGGCCGTTCCATGCACTGGGAATAGTAGATACAATCAGATAGATAGCTGCATCTCCGCGGTAATTCCCCGAAACCCAAGAGCCGCACTTCTGTCTCCCATCCGCCCACGTTCCATCGTGCCACCGCCGGAGCTCTTTGTGTTGTCTCAGGGATGCCAATGCCGGCCAGGGTTGCACCAGTGCGCCTGATTCGGCTTGGCTTGCTAGGGCAGTCCAGTTCAGGCAAGGATCTCCTTTGCAGGGTCCACCTGGCGTGAGTTTACTTGCACATCAACGTCCGCCAAGTCGAGCTAGATGCACAGCCCTACAGCACACTAAGCCGACGACCTCTTCAGCTCTGGAGCAGCCCGGACTGTGACTGGCTCTCGCCGGGGGCATTGTCTCTCATGTCCCATGTTTTCGTTTCGTTCTTTTCGTGTCCACAAAAGAAATGGCCTGCGTGTCCCAGGGTGCCCAGCTGTCTTCGCGCGACGATCAACCCTGTCCGCCTTGCCCAGATCGTCAGGCTTCGATGCACGCGCTGGCCTGCCCGCTCAGTCACCACAGCCATGCGGTCGATCATTGCGCCGTTTCTTACGGCTGAGGTTTGGTGCAATGAGCTAAAGCTGTGCCTCGCTCTGTCGGTCATCGAGAACGTCTACACTTCCCCTGCGCCTCGATTTTTGTCTCTTCTTCTCCCCACAATCGTCTTGTACTCTCTAACTACTTTTCTTTTCTTGCTATTTTTATGCTGGATTTGCCAGAGGCATTTGTTATTTGTTTTCTCGGCTGTCTACCCCGACGAATCTCTTCTCCTTCTCAGCAATCAATTTTGCAAACCCATTGACCTGCCTGCAAGTGCATCACCAAAATGGCAGATGAAGATTTCATCTACGCTTGTGTCCATGCCGGCATGGTTGGCGTCTTGATCACGCCGCTCTTCATCCTCTGGTCAGTCAGTCTTTGCCTGGCTCGTCGACGCAAGGACCCTGCCCGTACTGGCATCACATGGCTCAAGATCGTATATCCTGTGGAGATCTTGTAAGTTGCTCCCCCACGACGTACGCTCCTGGCGATGATGCACCCATCCAATGGACCCGCCACGTCGCAAAGCTCTAACACCGACTTTTTCCTGCCTCCTAGAGCCCTGATCCTGATCACCGCCGGCGATGCGATCTATGCTGCTCTCATTGCCTACACCAACGGGTACAGCCGGCGCTACAACCGAAGCTACGTGTCGTCAATGAGCAACGCGCAGTACCGCATTGGCACTGTTGGTGTTCTCTTTGAGCGCGTCGCCAACGTCCTGCTTATTATCACCTTTGTTGAGCTCGGCAATGGCTTCATGTACATCCTTAACTACAAGCGCACCGCCATCCAGACTACCCTGCGCTATGTCAGCTTCGTCGCCGCTGTCGTCCTAACTGCGCTCAACGTGGCCACGACGGCCCGCTTCAACGTCATCTACGGCCAGTACCTCAACTCTAGCCGCTACACCGACTACAACCGCCAGATCCGCGACGCTCGTAAGATCAGCGGTGCCTATGATGTGCTGAACTTTATCGCGTCGATCGGGCTGCTGGTCTATGCAAGCGTGATCATGCACAGGTTCCGTAATATCATGTTCACCAAGAACGTAAGTACTCTGCTCTCCCTGTGCCATCTCTCTCCGCACACACATGGAGAAGAGCCTCGGCTCACCACCTTTGTAGTCCGCAGTCGTCTTGCTCGTCGCCGCCGTCCTCAACTTCATTCGCTGGCTGTACGCCCTGGTCATTGCCGCCCTGTTCCTCCTCGAGACCAGCCCTACGGTCTCCGCGCCCGAGTATATAAACATCATCGACGCCGTCCTCAACACGTGGATCTTCTTCGTCGTGCTCGTCCTCCTCTTCGTCATCGGCGTCTGGAAGCACAAGGGCCTGTGGTCTACCGCCCAGCCCTTCATGAGCGGGCCGGCGGCCGCGCCGCCCATGGTGTACGCGATCCCCCAGCAGCAGTACGGCTATGGCGCTCCCCAGCAGATGGCCTACCAGCCGCATGGCTACCTCCAGCCGCAGGGATGGCAGGGACAGCCGGTGCAGCAACCCCAGCAGGCGTACACCGGCCACACCTCGGTCAGCCCAGTCGATCAGCAGGGCACTCTGCCGCCGCAGCAGCAGCAGGTGCCTACTCCCGGCCCCGAGGGACAAGCCAACGGATTCTACCCTCGAGAGATGAAGGCTTGATCGGCGAAGCCTCCGTGATACACTCGTTTGACTTGAGAGATTTGCTCATCATTTGAGATTTTGCATGATACCATATCGCGCTGCTATTCGACACTTCACTCGTTTGGATCGAGGACATAATATTATCTGGTGTATTGGCCGGCCCTAGGTTTGTGCCGGGCGTCTGGGAATTGGACTGCGATAAGGATGCGGGTAATGTGTTCTGGGATTGCTCTAGGTTGAACTGATATCTACGAGATCTATCAATATACATATATACATTTATCTACTTGTCTTCTTTCGCCTCTGCATATTCGTTCGGGGCCGTGTACGATTCGTGAGCACCCCATGCTTGAGCGACGTATCTTTCTGTAGGTCAGCATCCGTTTACTGCAAAAAGAAGAGACGGGCTCACTTGGTGTGGCTTCCCCTGGCGGCAAGCTCCCCCTTCTTGTTTTTGAAGGTGACTTGGGTAAAGGCAAGGGTCTTGCCGACTGGAATGGTTGTCAATTCAATCCTTGGCCGTAGTACGAAGCGCGAGAACTCACTCTTTTCGCACACGGCAGTTCCATGAAGCTTATCGCCCACTTTGCCGCCACCGCTGAGGTAGGTCACTGTCCCGAGAAGGTTAGGATCCGGCTACGCGTAGGTGTGCGCAGGCAAACTAGGGTACACATTTCGGCAGACTTACCGTTCAGATCCGTCGAGACACCCGTCGCGAAGAGTCCCATGGAGGCTACAGCCAGTGAGCCACCGAGATCGACCAAACTGGCAATCGTCCCTCCATGCAAGATCTTTAGACGGTTCTGTGGCAACCCGTCAATGAATGCTTGATCACTATGGCGAGCTGCAAAAGTGTGGCTCATACCGTGTGGTCCTTGTGGATGTCCAGCTCAAAGTCGACCTTGCCCTTCTCCGCATGGAGGACCCGGAACTAGGGCAATGTCAGCTTTTGAGGTGCATAAGACAATACAAGTATCCCTCATACATTGTGAGGGCCGAGGAGTCTGCAATTCAGTTAGGGGCGTGGCTCGTTGAAATGGGGAGTTAGGGGGAAGGACGGGGGAAGGACGGGGAAATGCCCGCACCTCGGCTCCAGGCCGGACTCGGCCATGAACGATCTCACAACCTGTGTAGCACGTGTCAATCACCGGCTGTCAGGCTCATAGTGGTTTTGTATGCGTACAGATCGAACAAATTTCGTGGGCGCCAGTTTCGTCGACATGTTGCCAGCTACCAGTGATCAAATGTCGGGTGTCAAAACAGCTCGTCCTCCTCCCGAGCTCGGTGCTGTTGCAGCGACAGGCTACCTTAGGTAGGTAGTGGGTGCTTCGGCGTCATCTTGGGGGAACGCGCTCCCGAGGCCCACCTTGGAGCTTATCGGCGTGCTTTGGTACGCTAAAGCTTATCGCGAGAAACCCCACTACGAGCGCTCGAGTTGCCTGGAGCTCAAATTTACGCTAAATGTGCATGCATCATCCTTTGTAGGCCTCTAAAAGATAAAAGATCACTGTTTGTTGATGTGCTTCATCTGTAAGGGATAGACCTTAGACCACTTACCACGGCCTTTTATGCATCGAGACGCATACATGACCTCATTCCTGACATGATATAACCACCGCAGACCTCACTCACGCCACGACTGCCGCCAAGATGTCGGTCGGCACCCCTTCCCTCACCCTCTCCGACTACTTGGAGAAGCAGCCCGGCACGAGCTTTAGAAAACTCTACCAGCAACCCTCCACCACCCTAGCTATCTTCCGACGCATGCTTCCCTCTCTCGCCAAGAACTTCGTGCGCATGATCCTCTACTTTGAGGGCCCGATGCTCCTCTCCGACCTCGACAACCTTGTGCGCCCCGAGGCCAGGCGGAAGAAGGACCAGGCCCTGTCGATCCTGCGAAGCCTGCACATTGTCCAGATCAGTGCGCTAAGTAAGGACAAGCCGCAAGAGATGGTACTGGCGACGAACTTCAAGAAGTCTTTCCGGCTGGCGCTCGAAGGCGGGGGCGATCACAACAGCTTCGGCGTACCCAGCGAGAAGCCCGTGGCGGCGGACATCAACGTTGCTTTTCTCGACAGATACGCGAGGCAGAAGTGGGAGGATATTCTGCACTACGTGGTGAACAGCGTTGGATTCTCGTCGGGTCCGTCCGGGGCCGACTCTCACGGGCCTAAGAGGTCTGTCAAGGAGCTGCTGCTCGCTGGGCGGCTAGTCGAGAGACGGACGGGCGCCCCCGGCGGCGTTGGCATCACACAGACCGGCTTCACGTTCCTGCTACAGGCGGCTAATGCTCAGGTATGGACGTTGCTATTGCAGTGGCTGGAGGCGGTGGATCATGCTGGTGGTAGGGACGCAGGCATGGACAGCGTCGACATGCTGAGCTTCCTGTTCATGCTCTCGACGCTCGAGCTGGGCAGAGCCTACGACACCAACTCTCTGACGGAGCAGCGGAGGAACATGCTCCCGTCCCTCGTCGACTTTGGCCTCATCTACATCCCCAGCAACGACCCGTCTCAATACTTCCCCACGCGCCTCGCGACGACCCTTACCAGCAGTGCTGATGCCCTGCGGTCGGTCAGCGCGGGCTTCGACGCGGCGACTACGAATGCCTCCTCGGCCAGCGGCCTACCGGGCGCCGGCACAGATGTCAAGGGCAGCATCATCCTCGAGACCAACTACCGCCTCTACGCATACACATCCTCGCCGCTCCAGATCGCCGTCCTGGCCCTCTTCACCAAGATGAACATGCGCTTCCCCGGAATGGTCTCGGGCAAGCTCACGCGCGAGTCGATCCGCCGGGCCGTCTCGTTCGGCATCACGTCGGACCAGATCATCAGCTACCTCGCCGCACACGCGCACGAGCAGATGCACCGCAGCGCCGCCTCGCACAGCCGCCCCGTGCTGCCGCCGACGGTGGTCGACCAGATCCGGCTGTGGCAGCTCGAGAACGAGCGCATGAAGAGCAACACGGGGTTCCTGTTCAAGGACTTTGATACGGTTAAGGAGTATCAGGCGCTGGTGCAGTACGCCGACGAGATCGGCGTGCTGGTCTGGAGGAGCGACGAGAAGCATAGCTTCTTCGTCACTAAGCATGAGCAGCTGGCTAATTTCCTTAAGGCTCGAAAGAAGGCAGAGGCTTAGGGAGCCGAGCTTACCGTACACAGCAAGGGGCGGCTTAAGGTTGTAAAGTAAGCACGCAGGGTCAAACAGCGTCTGGAAAGGGTCTAGGCTTTGATTATTAGGGTGGATGAAGCGTTGCCATCTCATCAGCGGGAGTTTGATACCCTTTCTTGGGTTTGGATCTATTTGGGCGGGCGTAAAGGTGCTATTATCCAAGGATTACTTATGACCCCTGTATTCGAAATACACAGCGTAGTACTATCAACATGATCTGTCATGCTGCTGTATGAGGTCTTACCCAGACTGTCCCTCGCAGATGTTCACTCGTTGTTACCTCGCTTCTTGGAAATAGTTCCACCTGCCAACCTGGAGAGCTCAAATGGGTAACAGGGAGTTGAGTTCCTTCCAATGAGTGCGGCTGGTACCAGACGTGGCAAGGGCTACTCGTTAAAGAGCCAGGTGTGAGTCGTAAAAATTAATCACTGAAGAAAATCTGCCATCTACCTAGGCATTCACCTCTTTACTTCACCATCAGTCCATTCTCCAACGCACTCGTGGTCCCAAGATCTCACCTTACAATCGAACTGACTCCGACTTGGCCGCAACTCGCATTTCTCTGACCCTTTCAATACCCTCCTCCTAATCTATCTGACGAGCAATTTAGTGCACCGCTGCCAGGACTCAAGATGGTGCGCGAAAACCAGCCAACAACCCAAGCTCCACCACAGAATCAGTCTCGACGGTCGTCAACGGAAGCGCGTGACGCCGACTATTGTTCCCCATTCTCCAATGCCATACGCCGACTCATCGGCCTCTTTGAGTCAAATACCGACCAGAATATTCCCTGGATGGTTGCCCTCTCCTGTGGTCTAAGGCTACTTGGAAGCTTTCTCAATCTCACCACGAGAACCGTTGGGCTCTTGCTCTCAACTACCCTCTCAAACCACCGCACTCTGCTCAACCTTGTGATTACAAACTCCACTATCTGCTGGCAACTGATCGACCTCTGGGCGAGCTTCATAGTCGCTGTCTTCAACGCTTACTGCGCTTGCACATTTATTATCGCTGCGTCTTTCTTGCGGATCGTACTCTGCCTGGTCGCCGAGCCTCAATGCAGCACAGAATGTCCGTCGCCGGCTCAGCCACCGCCACCACCACCGTACAACACAGACCTCGAGACGAACTGGCCTTCGCATTGGGGCAAGCCTCAGGACTCCCCCGAAGAATCCCTGCCGCGGTCTCCATCCACGGACTCGAGCGAGACCGGAGGGGCGCTGTTGGCGTCCACTGTCGAGCTCAACAGGCAGGTCCGAGGCCAGACTCTGGGCATTCCTGTGGATCTGGAATCGGAGATCTTGCCAACAATCTCTCCCGTTCTACCGGACATGTTGCCTCCCAAGTTGGAGACGCCTCCCAAGAAAGAGACGCCCCCTATCAGGAGAGTCCCTCGGTCACCCACAGTCTACTTCGAGTACCACGATCACCCGTTCTCGGCGTACCCGCGAAAGCGCCCTCCGCCGCTTGCAGAGACAGACTCCGATACGACCTCGGTGTCGACGCAGGACGAGAAGGCCGAGCGCTTCTCCATGAGCCCGACGTCGGGCAGACCAGGGTACCTCCCGCCACACACACCGCCCAGACCCAGACCCGTCGTGGCTTCCTGCCCAGGTTCGTAGGCAGGAGCAAGACGACCAACAACATCCAACTTTCGAAATCCTCAGGAACCTTGAGCAAGGCTGGGAAAGGCTCCCACAGTATACCAGACGAGCCTTCGACCTCTACATCTTATACCACAGCCTACCCTCAGAAGACAGATTTACCCGCCGCTCAAAACGAGAACACGCGCCCTCTTGACGGGGCATTCAGTACGAACCTCCGCGTGCCAAAGTCGCGCACCTTGAATGTCTTGGCAAACATCACACAATCCCTATCTCGAAGCTCCCTGGCAAGCCTGGGCAGCAGTCGTAATGTCAGCCATTCATCGACCAATACAAATATCAGAGAGTCCTCGACTTTCTCAAGGTTATCATCTCGCAACTCCTTTGGCAGATCTGCCCGGCAGAGCCTGGAGGAGAACCAGGCCGCCGCCTTGAGGGCCTCAAACCCCAGATTTATATCTACGCCTCAGCCATTCTCCTACTGGTCCGGCCGCTTCATGGCCCTACACGACCGCTTTCACGGCGAGTTGCTCACGCCGTTCAACTTGCAAAGTGTCATCGATGCACAGACAGCTCAGTCAACTCTAGTCAACGACCCGGCGCCGACGCCGAAACAGCGCAAGGGCAACCTGCCGGCCTCGAACTCAAAATCTTCTTATCTACGTTCCTCGCTCACTGGAACTTCGCTGGCTGATTCCCCGTCCCACGGCACGTTCCAGTCCATCGCGCGGACTGACGTGAGCTTGCTCTTGGACGAGACGAACCGGTGCAAGCGCGTCTTCCTGCACCTCGAGGCCATGTGTACGACGAGCGAGGCTAAGCGGAGCCTGTTCCTCTTCCAGCAGGACTACGCTAGGAAGCACAACCGCAAGGCCTTGTTGCCTACCGGCGGTACCATGGTTGCGGGTCGCCAGGGCCTCGTATCCCGAATATTCAGCGGTGGCAAGTCGCAACGTGGGTTTATGAACTTATGAGTCTATGTATGGGTGATGGACTTTCTGTTATTGGAAGCATCATAGTGGGTGGTAATCTGCATTCTGGGGCGGGAGAAGTATGCTCGGGTTGTCTTTGGGAGCAATCATTATTGAAAAAGGCCATCTGTCTTTTTCCTTCTTACATGCTGTAGAAAACGACACTCGCAAGGAGCATCTCATATCCCCTATGACCACTCCCAAAATATCTTTCTTTGACTACTAGGTCCTCATACTTAAATAAATGCAATCCATTTATCCAATGCTACGCTGAGGATGGGTTTCATAGGCACCATCCTTGTTCTAACGTGATGTGATGTGATGTCCCTCTAAGCCCCATGCACCACCTGAATAGCTCAGCCTCCCGAACTAAGGCTCGTTCTCATCATGTACCGTTAAATCCTCTTGAAATATTCATGTGTCTAACTAACATCACCCTATCCACCACCAGCCGGTCAACTCAAAGATCGTCCGGTTTTTTTTCCTCTGCTTCTCATGAGCCCCAACCCTCGACCTTGAAGCGATGCGTCACGTCGCCCTGGCCACGCTCGATAGGCCTGCCGTTGGAGTCGTACAGCGCCCGCTCCGTGTAGCGCACGTTGCCGTCCCAGTCGACGAGGATGGCCGTCTGGCGCTGGGTGCCGTACATGCCCGTCATGAAGCCCATGGGCTGGGCGTCGGGCCGCTCCTCGCCGCGCAGCTCGGCCGTGGCCTCGGGGCTCAGATGGTCGGCGTGCGGGGCGCCCGTGACCGAGGCGCTACCGCGGCGGCGCGCGTGGTCCATGTCGCGGCGGTGGTCCTCGTCGCCGATGGGCGGGATGAAGATGGACTGCTTGAGCACGCCGATGTACTCCTCGAAGCTCATGGCGTCGTCGCGCGGCAGCGTGTCGGCGTCGAGGATAGCGAACAGGTCCGCCAGGAGCTCGTCCTCGGGCGCGGACCGGGCGACGGCCGCCTCGACCGTCTGGCGCAGGGCGAACTTGCCGTCCTCGAGCTTGGGCCAGACGAGCGGGTCGTCGAAGCACGTGTTGGACAGGCCGTAGACCTCGCCGCGCTGGCCGGCGACGTAGGGCACCTCGGCGGCCGTGTCGCTGCGGTTGGAGATGATGGCCAGGGGCTCGAGGGTGCGCGCCGCCGGGTCAGCCGGCGAATCCTTGTTGCGGCGCAGCTTGCCGCAGATGAGGGAGAAGCCGCCGACGCCGTGGGTGCCGCCGTCCTTGAGCATGCGCTCGACAAAGGACCGGAGGTCCTCGTTGGGGGAGGCGGTCAGCCACGCCGTGACCATGCCGCCGCGGGAGCGGACGCCATGAACCGGGTGCTGGGCGTCGGCTGTGTCGGTCTCGCGGTAGTTTGTGAGGACGGCGAAGTGCCCGGCCTTGGTGACACCGAGCCAGGTGCCGCGTTCGGCGCGCTGGAGGTCCCGGGAGGAGAGGATCTCCTGCCTGTCCTCCGGGGTAGGGGCCTCGGGCTCTGGCTTCCACCAGTGGGGGCGCGAGGTGGGGCGTAGGATGAACTCGTCACGGTTGTCGATGACGATGAGGGCGTAGTCCGGGTGGGACGTGGTGAGGAGGACTATGCACATGTTGGAGAAGGCGGAGTGTCTGTGCTTGCTAAGGAAGGTAAGGCTGGTAGACTGTGCGATGCGGCTCAGGTCTGAATTTATGGGGAGATGAGCGTGGTGATGTGTGAGTTTGGCGTTGTTGATGGCATGAAGTGAAGTTGGGCAGTGATTCGTATGTGCACTACCAAGTCGTCACTAGGCGAGAGTCCACCACTACCGCGAAAGTGACTTGAACGTTTGATATAGTGAATCTGGATCTCACGCCACTAAAAGTAATGCCGGCAGTCAGCCCAGTTATTTTGTCAGGTGAAGCGAGTGAGGCGACGCAATAAAGCTGATACTAGGGCCCGTGAAGGAGGGTAGTCGGTCCAGCCCGATTTGCCTCGGCCGGAGAAGGGATGGCCTGATATTTCTGCTCGGCGGCAGGCGTCACCACCCACACACAGTGACACACTCGACACATGGGAAGGGAAGGTGGGGTCGCGGGGCGGACTCGGCAGCGCTCTCCCAGCCTAGGCAATCGTTGCCTGTGCCTGATAGTGGGGACAGACGGGGAAGGAAGGAATGCTGGCCCAACCAAAAAGGGACAGTGGCGTGGATGCAGACTCGAATTCGAGATCAGGAATGGCCTTCAGTCTTGATTCTATCAGAATCTGTCCATCTACGATGACGCTGGATCATATATACCAATCATCGGGATGATCTTTGTGTGACCCAAAGGCTCGCTGCAAGCCCCCTCTTCGTTGATCCTGCCTGCTCTGTACCTGCATGCTACTTCGACTCACGCCGCACGTCGTGTTGTACGGGGACGGCAGTGGATTCATGTGAGACGGAATACCCCAGCAGCATGAAGTAGGTGTCAGAAAAGTCGATGATTCTTGATCAATCTGTATCCAAACTACTAATAGACTGCGCGGTCCACCTACACTTAGGTAGTAGGATTATCCTCTCCCACACTGCCGGCAAGTTCGCTAGTGATTGAGGTAAATCTATTACGAGACCTGGCAACTAATATGTCACCCACTTGACCAGATATGAATGAATTGAATCAAGGTAGCGTTTGCAACCAGCTCGTTGTGGCGCCCTCATGAAATGATCGATATCGTGTATCGGCAGAAATGCCAGATATTCAGACCAAGCATCACAAGAACATTGCCAGTGGATAAGGCCGTCTTGGAAAAGGAGTCGCCTTTTAGCGAACAAGAATTCTTGAAATGTCCAGCCCCGAGAGTAATAGTCAGGGGGGTTACCGGTCCTGCCCCAGTGACGGTGCTTGACTGGGAGGACGGAGTCTCCGTTCCCAATCCTGCTCGGGGTCATCGTGACCCTTGGCTCAGAGATGCCGGATATACCCCGCAGGCCATATTCGGCATCTTGACCATCAGCAGCGACAATAGTGAGGTAGGAGTTGAAGAAGATCGCATGCATATGCTCGAGATGTTTATCGAGCAGTGATCACATGCATTGTTGTGATCGCTCATTAAGTGTCTAGCTATCCAACACGTACCATCAAGACGATAGTTCGGTCAAGTGCCACCAGAAACAAGCTCATGAGAATGCCAGTCACCAGAAGTAGCATGACCCATCCGTCTTGCGTTTCACTGATGGCCTTGGACTCTTCTGCATGCTCATTGATGACGGCTGTTGACAGCATCAGACGCACTTTGAGTGGCAGCCATATTATCTAATAGATAGTAAAACACATCTAGCTATCCATAATACCTCAAACCGAACTCAAGAGGGATATTAGGCGTTTAAAAGAAGGATGTCTTTCCGTTATCACAGTCCGTAAGGGAAGTCAGTTCGAAGAAATCAGCATTGCTATCACGAAACCATGCAAGCTCGGACTTTCGAACGCCCGCTTTGTTTCCCTCTGCATTTGCAATGATAGCAGCTCGTACCAAGTCCAGTGCCCTCTAACTTCACCGAGAACCTGCAGACGGAATACTGGATGCCAGATCTGTCCAGCCACTTGGTCGGGAAGCTCGATGACGGTGGTGTGGGCCCAAAATTACTGGCTCCTCCAGGGCTATTCTAGAGCAGACATATCGCGGAGAGATCGAACTGTTCACCTCCCACATAAACCCCGATGGAAGCTCGTCGCGGATATCAATAGTAGGCCCAGCCCTGCGGCGCTAAAGCCTTCTGTCGTCCTTTGCCATTGTACGTTGGTGCCTGAGATGTAATGACCCTTTCCCTCGAGGCCTCTGCAACCCTGGAGCGCCACGTCTTGGACATCCTGGCATTATAATGCGACCATAACCGAGGCAGAAACTGGACGTCCTGTACACAGTAAATCCAAATATCCCGAGGGAGCGGGCGCTTGTTGAAGACTTCGTAGCTCCCTCCTTTCTCTGGAGCAAACATTTTTACACCCCGTTCCTTGACCTCTTTCCAATGAGATCTCTCATCCGGAGTCATAGGGCAGTCATTCTCGATACATTTCGATAATCCATTGACGAATTTTCGGTTGAACCGGCGAGTTGCAAGCTCCATCAGCTGCAAGTCCTGGATTCCAGCAAGGCGTACCTGAAAATGACTGAACATCGCATCGGAATCGTTACGAACGTCAAAGAAAACTTTCGGGATGGTATCAGTCTCCAACAGGTCTTTCAAGGTGTTGTCACAAGCCCCAGGTGTTAAGAAGGCTTTGTCGCGAAGAGTGTATATATCGACGAGATATGTACGATTTTCGGGTTGAATAAAGATCTGAAGAATAGATATAGACCCGTGTCTAGACAAAAGGACCCCTTCAAGGTCAATAAATATAGACGGTGGTGCTGTTGGCTGGCTATAGAGGACATCCACAAGGGTGGAGACGGATTTAGGTGTGTCGATGAGGTCGGTGCTGGAGAGGCTGTCGAGTTTGGTTTTCGCAAGCTCCCGAGTGATCACTTCGAGATCTTGCACGGTCCTCGCATCCTGATCCATGGTGAGGGTTGAATTAGGTTGATGAGGTCTAACTTCAAGAACAAGCTACCGAGGGCGAGGAAGAAGTGGTGGTTTATAAAAGGAGGACTGAAAACCGCCAACAAGTCTTGGTCAAACATGCATTGGTATGCTGTGCTACCTCTTCGCCTTGTCATGGAATTCAGCCAAAGCAGCCACCCATGTATCCCTCTAGGCCAGATCGCGGACGTATGAGATCCTTTTGGGCCGGTACCTTCCGAGACAACAGCAAAACACTGGAATGTGTTGGGCTCGGGGCTGAGCAGATCATTCTCGCGCATCAGAGCAGCGTTGCCCCCCCCCTCCCCCCCACCCCCCTCCTAGATAGTTTCTTCCCAGGCTTCACTACCGTCTTAACCGCCCTCCTTGCGCTTCTAGCTAGAGATCTGAACC